>NC_073716.1:3441946-4076762 GCF_023634085.1 Falco cherrug
TAAAAGCCAGTTTCTGCCCCAAAAAGCTCCTGACCCAGATGTAGCAGTGAGGGGAGCCTGTGGGGACAACACTGATCATCTTTGCTGTGGGTCCGTGCTGGGACCCCAGCTCGGCTCTGTGAGTTGTGGTCGTGGGCATCCCCTACCTCTGCCCCCCAGGGCACACATGGGTGGGGGAATGTGACCGCCACCGTGATGCTCGTGGCTTTGTGCCTCCGGTGGTGGCCACTGCTGGCCCAGCCTTTGGCGCTGGTGGTGGCTCGCTGGGAGCTGGCAGCCCCTCGCCTGGCATCAGGTGCCGGGGTCAGGACCAAGCTGTGTGGTGATGGCAGAGCTGCCTTGGGCACAGCACCCACGCCTGGGCTGGGCAGGCGGAGCTGGAGCCTGGTGGGCACTGGGCTGTGGCCTCATCCTGCCTGGGCGGGCTGGCGGGGCTGCTGGCCCCCGGGGAGGGTCTTTTCTCACTTGAAAGCAAAAGCTTTGAGCGGTGCTTGCCTGGCGGGGCCTCCGAGCTTTGCTTTCTCTCCTTACATGGCTCTAGCACAAACCCAGCTGCAAGGAAACGCAGCTGAGCCCCGCAGAGGGAGCTGAACCGGCATGCTCTGAATTGGGGCTTTTGATGTTTAATGCGATAATCTCGTTCCAAGTCCTGCACATGTGGTAAATCATCTTGCCCAGGAACCTGCTTCTGGCAGCCTCAGCAAGAGGGGCACAAGGTGCTGCCAGGGCTCAGACCCCTCCCCATGGCAGAACGCGTTTCTCTGGGGTTTATTTTCTGGGATAAAATAGTTGCAGCAAGCTCAGCGAGGAGCCTGGGGTGGGGGTCGGGCCCAGGGCAGGGCGACCCCCAGCAGCCATGGGAGGGACGGTGCATTCGGGGAGCTCCGGTCCCAGCAAACCCGTGCCACGTGCGGCATCACCTCATGGTTTGTGGGTCTGTGCGAGTTGCCATGAGGGTCAGGGCTCTGTCAGGGTGGCAGGAGCCAGCCCTGCGGCCAGAGGAGATGCTGCCATCTCACAAGTGGTGTCTGGATTTGATTTCAGGGGGATCTGAAAGACAAAAAAAAAAAAAAAAAAAAAAAAAAAAAATCAACCCTGTTTGTAACAACTAAGAAGAGCCGGTGAGGAGCAGCTTGGCCAAGACTTGCCCCGTGGCTGCATCGGGTTGCACTCCATGGGTCTATTTTAAGAGGCAAGCGGGGGAGCAGCCAGAGCTGTCATCTGCCAGATCCCTTTGGCTGGGCACCGCCGCTCCGGCAGCTGCCCCGTGATTAACACTGTGCCAGGGTGACATCCCCGCTTTCCCCCCAAAGCTCGGCTAAGCTGCCTGTTTTATTCTTCTGCTGTGACACTTCAGATCCCCCACCTTGCCAGCTCCTCCCTGCTGGGATGATGCCCGCAGACAGCTCAGCCCTGGTGCTTTGCCCACCTGCATCCTCTGGGAGCTTTGTGCCCTCCTTTTATTTTGGCATCATGTGGGGGAGAGGGCTTGGGGCTGGGTGGCTGCACGGGGGACAGGCGCAGCCTAAGCTCGCCGTGGGTTTGTAATAGGTGGCTCTGCCCTAATCCTTGTGCTGATCACAAGAAACCTGAAGGATTTTGTGATCCTGCAAGCCCTGTGCCAGGCGTTCCTCAGCTGGCAGCGTGCGGAGCAGCCGGGGGGAGCCGCAGCCAGTTGGGATGATGAATCGCTGGCGCCTCAATCTTTCCTCTCCTGCTGCTCCCTGAGGCTGTGCTAACATTTACAGCTGAACCCCTGGGGACAAAATGTCAGGCTCCCTGCCTGTATCACATTGCTTTTTTCTCTGCTGGTGCAGGAGTGGGTGGGCTGCTACCAGGAGCCCACCCTCAGGGAGGAGCGGGACCTGGTCCTGGCAGACCCAGCACCACCTCATTGATCATTCTGCAAAGACACAGCCCGTGCGCCCTGCCTGTCCTGTCGCCACTGTCTTTTTCACTCTCGTTACCTCACTCTGCCCGTTTGGTCCCTGCTGAAGCTGATTAATCAACTCGTTATCAATGTGGTTTTAGAAGCTGAGGGATCAGGGGACCCTGGGATGGGAGCCGAGAGGCATTTCCCAGCTCTTGGTTCCTGGGGCACATGGGCATGTTCTCTTCTCCGCTGCAGAAAAGAAGCATTGCTCCCTCCGCGGCATCTCTTTTGGTTTGGGTTTTAGCTGTCCTGGCTGTTTGGGAGCAGGGCTGAGATCTGCTGATTCAGGGGACACGCAGCCCTGTGGTGTTAATGATCTCTGATGTGCAAACGAGAGGACATGCACAGCAGCAGCGGTGTGCTTGTGCAATGCTCTGTGTGCCCGGGGTGCTGCACGTTGTCCCACTGCCCTTCAGTGAGTGGGGCTGACGGGAGACCTGGGGGGCATCTGAGGGTAAAAGCCAGCCCGGGTGCTTCGAGGGGCTTGGATTCAAGGTCTGAGCCCCCTGCGTGCCCTGGTCCCTGTGCCAGGAGCCAGCCTGCAGCCCAGAGCTCTTTAGGAGGGCTGGCTCGTCCTAATCCTTGCTCTGACCAGGAAGGTTTATGGACTGATCCTAAAACGTGCCTCGCCCCGGCATTAGCAGAGCATATGTTGGGGCTGAAGGGGGGCAGAAGGGGGCTGGTTTGATGCCATGTTATGAAATGCTGAAAGTGATGCAGGCACGGCCAGGGCCCTCTGAAATCTGTGGTTTGCCCACGTGGGCACAGCTCTTAGTCTGGGACATCAGAGCATCTCTTTGGTGCTGTCGCAGGTCTCCTGGGCCACCCCATCCCGGGGCCACAGCCCCCCTGTGCTTGCCGCAGCCAAGACTGGCTGCCTTTGCATCCCTCTACCAGCGGCTGGTGCCTCTTAACGAAGCTGCACAGGGAATTTTCTGGGTCTGACCTTCGAGGCAGCCCAGGAAGCTGCCCCATCTCCCCATCCACCAACAAAGCTGATGTCAGGTGCATTCGCCTGCTCTTGGCTCAAGGTAGCTCCTCTGGTGCAGCCTCCTGCCAGCTGGCGCCTGCTCCCTCCCGTGACGTTCAGGGCTTTTTGGAAACTTGCTGAGCCGCAGGCACCCAGCTCCTACTCACCCCGGCTGGAGGCTGGAGGCTGCTGATGAGGGCTGATTTAGTGGCGATCGAACCGCATTTGAAGCGTTCCTTGAAATATGAGCCAAGTGTCGGAAACTCGCCGGGTGTAGGGGCGTTCGCTGTGCCCTGACAGCCGTGGCACACGGGCAGGAGCTGGCTGGGTGGCTGCGAAGGGCAAGGCTCCGCGCTCCCTTTGCCGGCGACCAGGTAAGAGCCTCCCCGTGCTGGGCTGGGGGCACCAGGTGCTGCCTCTAAAGCATCGCTTTGTGCTGAGCCCAAATGGGTGGGTGGGCTGGAAATCGCCTGCACCAGCAGTGAGGGGTCTGTGCCAAGGCAGGACTGTGGTGGCTGCCACCCCCAAGCCGGGGTCCTCTGTTCCCTGGGGGGGTCTGGGGCTCCTGGGGGTCTCTGGAGGGCAGCTGTGGCTGGGGATCCACGGTGCAAATACCTGCATGGTGGTGACGGGATCACGGGGCTGCCCCAGATCTGAACTGACCCTCTGCTGAGATTTACACCCCCAAGCGTGGTGTAATTACTGGCTGATTTAGCTCATTCAGGCCAATTTTAATGGGGACACACTGTCAGCTCCAAAGGCAAGTTTCAGTAGAAAAACGCAGACTGAGCCAGCAGTGAGATGCGGTGATTTGAGTTGTGAGTTGAGTCGTGATTTGAGTTGCGCTCGGGTAAGGGACCGTGGTGTTTGCTGGCTGTCCTGGGGATCCTTACAAATGCAAACAGGGCCACTGCAAATTAGCTCATTGCTTCGGGGGGTGGGGGGGTTTAAGTGAGTTTTGTGACAGCTGTTGGTGGCGACTTTAATACTAATTCTTGTACTTCCGTTGCTTTTATTTACGATGACGTGCACTCAACCAGAAATAAGGAAAGCGGATTCCGTGTTATGAAATCATGTGAACTCAAATCAGATTACTTTTTTTTTTTTTAAGGTTTCTTAGATTTCTCTCTTGGCAAATTCATCCAGACTTTAGGTTCAGGTGGCTGTTGCCCCAGTTCTATATTGTGGAATACGGGATCTTCAGATCAGGAATGTTGATGCTGCTCCGACTCCGCAGCGAAGGCGGTTTTAGTTGCGTGGTGGTTCTGGCCCCGCGTGTTGACTCTGTTTTGTTCAAGCCAAATAAAATGCCCATGGGGTGCAAATTGGTGCCGATGGCAGGAGGGAGCCTGAGGGTCCCTGCTGGGGTGGGACTGGGAGAACATCCCTGGGCAGATGCTCGGGCTGCATCAGTGGGGAAACCTCTGGCCGGGCTGTGTTTAACCGCACTCCCTGCACCCCGGGATGGCCTCGCTGGGTCTGTCCTTGTGTTATCCAGATTATGGAGCATCAGAATTGAGGCAAAGGACCCAGCATGCACCGAACCTGCGCTCTCATCGGGATTTTGTAGCTTAGCCAGAACCCTGCTATCCTGGTGGCTTAGCTCATGCCCATCCCACTGCTTTTCTGGGTGCAAGCCTATTCCCTCTGCTAAAAATCAGCTGTTTGGAGATTCTGGGGGACACAGCATGGAGGGTGGGTGACTGCAAGACCTCTGCCACATGCCCTGAGCTCCAACTCCTCCTTTGCAGGCTGAGGGTGTGTAAATGTGTCAGCACGCTGCAGATGTCTGCTGGCATCGCCTCCGCTAATCCCCCTTGCTCCTCCCTGCCGGCGTCGGGAGCTGCTGTCGCCCACAAGCTCCTGGCAGAGCCGCTGGGCAGAAGGTGGCCAAGTGTGGCACAGGCCACTCTTTGGTCCACCCACACAGCCCAGGGGCTCACCGAGGCTTGACCCTGCCTGGCTGCAGAGGTGAGGGATGCTGCGTCAGCACGGTGCGTGGGCAGGCGCGTGGCAGCATGGTGCCTGCAGTCTCACAAGAGTTTGGTTGGCGTTTAGGAGCCCAAGTAAAGGATGTCCCAGCGTGGGGCTGCTGCAAAAGCTCAGCTGCTGGCCACACGCAGCAAAAGGGTGTCCCCCGCAGAGGGGACCACGGGGCAGGGCAAGCTGGCTTCCTGCGAAGAGTGCCTGGAGGTGCCGGCGTCTTGGGAAATGGGATCTCATTGCCGGGTGCGCACCAAGGACAGGGCAAGGCCCCGGGTGCTCAGGCAACCAGACAAGGTTCTCCAGGGGCTAAAATTAATTTGGGCTTCAGCTCAAGCGTTACACCGGCACCCGGGGGTGCAGCATCCCTGGGACCAGCACCAATACTGGGACAGGGTCCTGCAGCCTGGGCTGCTGGTGCAAATGAATCCGGCCTGGCTCCTGGGAGGAGAAATCACTTTTGGTGGGGAAGTGTGGTCCATGGGGGGGCTGGACTGCGGCGGTCGGCAAAGGGAGTGGTGGCTGCAAAGGTCCTGGAGCAGATGAAGTCGTGTGTCCTCACCCGGCAGAGCCCAACTGCTGCATCCCTTCCACCCACATGGATATGCTCCCTGGATCGGAGGCCATCCTGCACCCTTTATAAACCAGAGCGTTTCTTATATCAGATATTTAACACCTGGATTTTAAATTCTAACATTTGTCAGCACTTTACAGCCTGTTGCAACATGTTTATGGTGTTATTAAAGAAAGAAAGAGAGGGAGAGACGCAAGGTTATGGGCTACTATACAAGAGTATAAAAGTGACCTTAGAATTACAAACTTGCTGTGCAGACCCGTCTGCCCGCTGTGCTGGGGACACTGCCCCGGCTGCTGGGAGTGACAGGGGACGAGGGGATGGCAATAGAATCGATTTGTTATTCCAAGTGATCATGAGCAATAAAAGCAGCAAGGACTAGAGGGGAAAAGCTCCCCTGGACTCGGCGTGCTGCGGGCAGGGTGACCTGGGCTGAGGACCAGTGTCTGGCGGGGGACGGGCTGGGGGCTCACCATGCCGGGTGGGCAGCGTGTTCTGGAAATGCCATGTGGTGGGAGGACGGGTGCTTTGACGCAGCGCTCGCCACCGCGGTGACACCCAAGCCGCTCTGACCTTCTTTTATTTCAGAGAGATTTGGACATCTGTCAGGGAGCTTTTCGCACCCGGCAGGAGCCTTTTGCCCCGGTGGGGCCGGCACAGCCCTTGGTGGCTCCGAGCAAAGGGCAGCAAAACGTGTGGATAGCAGGGGGGGCATCGCAGGTCTGTTGGGGTGTCACTGATGCTGATCAGCCTGGGTAGAGGTGGGTGAGTGGGCAGCTCGGCCCCCCATCCCAGTGGAGCCCTGTGTCCCTTGGGAAGACCACCCAAAAGATGAGGTTGCTGATGGTCCTCCATGGAGAAGATAAAACCTTGGCTTCATTGGCCCCGGGGTGGGATAAGGTGGTGGAACTGGGATGTGCTGACCCTGTGCTTCGTTTTGGGTTTGGCTCAGAGCCCCTGAGTCACCCTGGGGCTGTGGGGGTGTCACTTAACCTTCACCGTACCTCAGTTTCCCTCCTGTGAAAGGGGCTGTTAGCCCCCCAAAAGATCCTCAATGCCTTGCAGAAAAGGCAAAATCTGCCCCAAAGGAGCCACCAGTCGGGGAGCCGCAGGCCCTCATGCCGTCAGGGACCTGTCCCAGCCAGAAGTCACCGAATTTATGGTGCTGACACCTGAGAAGCAGAACAGGCGCAGCAGAAATTAAGTGAATGAGACAAGCGTGCATGCAATTAGGACAGACCTTTTAAACACTGCAATGAGAGCCGGGACAGGGAGCCACTGTCTAATCAAAGCAGCAGCAGCAATTCCCCCCCGCCCCCTTTTTTTTTTTTTTTTTTTTTTTTTTTTTTTTAAGACAAGGGAGACTTTTGGGATACTTTGTCCACATAATATTCCAATTTTAGCTCTGCCTCCCGGGATGTAATTGCATTAAAAATACCCAGGGAGGGGGAGGATGCCAAGGGCACCCGGGGACCTGCCTCTGCTGGCGTGTCCCCACCAGCGTTTCACATTCCTGATGCTGATAGTCTCCCACATCTGCTTTCCGGCTGCTCGGCTAATGGTTATTCTGGTAACAGCCCTCTCCCCATGGTCCCACAGGGCTCCCTGCCCGTCCGAGTGTGATCGTGCATCGATCGCTGTGACTTTTGGGGAATGGCCACAGCTGATGTGGCTCGGTTGGAGGCTGGAGTCTTTGCTCTGGGTGCGGGGCAGCTGTGCCAGCCCCATGCGTGCTGAATCCAGGAGATATAATTTGAAAAACTTCTGATTTTGTAAATAAAATTTATGGGGAAGGTGAGCCTTTCAGGGTTGGGCTGTGCTTTTTTCACCTGTCTCAAGCACAAGGGCTATGAGTTCCCTTTCATTTTCATTGGAAGGTGAAGCTGGAGCTTCAGGAAAAATCCTGAGGTCTCTAGAGAGAGTCCAGGATTGATGGGTACCAGCGGGCTGCACGTGACCTTCAGGCTCCTAAATCCTTCTGCCAAAAAGTAGTTGTACTTACTTTTAATGTAAAGTTTCATTTAGTTACGCTGCTTAGTATTTTAATTGGTGAAGCAGGAGTTTAAGGACCTTATTGCAAATGATCGTGGAGTAATCAAGGTTGGAAGGGATGTTGGTTGGTCCAACCTTCTGCCCGATGCGCAACTGGCTTCAGGGTTGGAGCACGTTGTGTGGGTCCTGGTCCATCCCTGCATGCGACTCCCCCTCCCTGAGCAAAAATGATCATAATTCCTGCAGGGGATAGTGGCACCGGGGTGCTGGGATCCCCTGGGGTGACACCGGGCTGGCTCCGTGTACCAGCCAGTAGTGTCGGGGAGCACAGCCTGGGTCCCCGTCCATCCCTGTGAGTCCTGGCTTTTGCCTCCAGCTCAACTAAACAGCTCGTGGAAAAACCTTCCGTTACTTTTTGCAAAAATTTCATTTTAAAATTTAAAAAGGAAATTTAAAATTTGCTAAAAGATGAGGGGAGATGCTTGCTCCGGGGAGCTGGGAAGAGCAAGGTGAGACCGGTGCCTTGAGAACGCCCGAACCCGCTGAGGACTGGTGCGCCCCGCTTCCGCAGGGTGGGGGGTACCCGCGCCCCCCGCATCCCGGCCCGCGCTGCCGTGGGCCCCCACGCGTGGAACGTCTGCGCCCCCGCGGGGCCGCGGCCGGGGCTGCAGCGCCTGGAGAGCAGCCGGGCGCCCCCCGGGGGTCCCGGCACCCAGCTGGGTGGCTCTGCGTGCTCCCCGTGGGTGCTGGGTGAGGGGTGGGGGGTCAGCACCCCCGGACGCCCCCCTGCCCCCCGCCATGGGTGGGCAGACCCCCAGAACATCCCCCTGCCCCATGCCATGGGTGGGCAGACCCCTCCCCCCGGAACACTCCCCTGCCCCCCGCCATGGGTGGGCAGCCCCCTGGAACACTCCCCTGACCCCCGCCATGGGTGGGCAGCCCCCCAGAACACTCCCCTGCCCCCCGCCGGGCTGGCTGCTGGGGACCCAAGGGGCACTTCTTGGGGCGCTCAAGGGTCGTCTTGGGGGAGAAATTAGACTCATCCCCAGTGGAGCCTGTGGGTGCGTGTACGGGGATGGGTGGGGAGGGCTGGGTGCACGGTGGGAGCAGGACTGGGGGACACCAGCTGTGTCCAAGGGGATGCGCAGGGATCCCCCCGGCAGGAACAGTGGGCTGGGGCTGCTGAGTGAGGGTCTCCAGGATGGTAGCCCACCAAACCAGGCAGGGATGGCAGCGGCATTTCAGGCTGCCTATTGCACAAACCAAAGCCTCTGGTCTGGTCCCTGATGGCTGAGGGGTGCACAGGTGAACCCCGAGCTGTGCCTGTGCAGCCCTTCCTGAGGATGCCAGGGACACCCAGGGCACCTTTGGGGCCTCTCTGACCACCCGCAGACACCCTGGTCCCCCACTCTTGGCCCCTCGGGGTGTCTCGGCGCAGCGTGCCTGGGTGTATTTGTAAGCAGCAGCTGCCAGCTCCAAGGTGGTAACTGGATCGCCGGGCTCGGGTGACCTTCGTGCCTCTCTGAGGCTCAGTTCTGGATGTCCCACCAGCTCCCAGTTTGGGGTCGGGCAGTGGGGACAGTGTGTCTGTGAGGTGAGGGCTGTCCCTGGCTGACCCCAGCCCCTCCGTGGGCTGCTCTTCCATGTGGTGTCCCTGTCTGGGGTCTGGGGCTTGAGCTCCCTGTGCCAGTCCGTCCCACAGAGCCCAGCATCTGGGACAGGCACCCCCTTAAAGTGGGTGAGCAAGGGCTTGAGGTGCCGGTGGCAGTCCTCCTGGGGACACCAGGCAGCATGCAGCTCCTTCCAGTTGAATTTCTTGTCCCCAGAGTTGGTTACCATCCCAGCTCTGCCCTGGGTCAACTGACGGTGCTGTCCCGGAGTGCACAGAAAGACTTTTAACTGGCACGAGGAGTGTCGCCTGGTGCTAGAAACCTGGAAGAAGTGGGTTATTCCCTGCTCCAGCTCCTCCTAGAAATCTGCTGCTCATGTTGTCTTGCCTAACGCAACTCCTCGCACGGATGCAACCGCTGTTGCTCTTGCTCAGGGAGTCCCCCCAGCTGCAGGCGGCCTGGGCACCACGCAGGTGTGGGACCTCTGCTGGGTTTTCCTGCCTCGCCTGGCCCCTCTCCCCATCCTTCTGTCCTCACGGCGGGTCTGTCCTTCCTCCCGCAGGCATGAAGCGCCCCCTGAGCCCATCCCACAACCCCGAGAACGGGGTACGGCTGGTGGAGGCGGCCAGCTGCCCGCCGAGCCAGCCCGAGCAGCGCCTGAAGCGGGAGAAGAAGCACCAGTCGTTCACAGCTTTGCGACGTCTGCAACATCCAGCTCAACTCAGCCGCTCAGGCACAGATCCACTACAACGGCAAGTCCCACCAGAAGCGCCTCAAGCAGCTCAACAAGGGGAAGATGCCGGCAGCCCAAGGTAGGAGCCCATCCATCAGGTCAAGGTTGCCCAAAGGCTGCCCTCGCTCCGGGATAGCTCCTCGCTGGGCTTGGTGTGCTGGATTCGTGGGATGCTCAGGAACGCTGTGCTGTGTCCTTGGCATCGTCACTCGCTGGGCTGCCTGAGCTCCAGGGGCGTCCCAGGAGCCTGAGAGCCCACTCTGCTGCGCTGGATGGCTGGACACATGGGGGTCCTGTCCATGGGCAAAGGCAGTCGCTGGTACTTTGCGTCTTCGTGAGCATCTTCTTGGGTTTCTGTAGATGACTCGTGCAGCTGGGATGAGCGCATCCAAGGGTGGAGTGGCTGTCGGCTTCTGGGTTACTGGCTACCTGCTTCCAGGTGCCATCTTGACTCTGTGCCTCCTGCCGTGCACATCTCCTGGAGCTGTGCTGAGTTTGGCTGTTGTTGTCTTGAAATGCTGCTTAGATTTTGGTGCTGAGGGTTACGGATGGACTTCTCAAAAGCTCTCAAGTGACGTTTTCAAATATGGTTGGAGTTTTGTTGGAAAGTATGATCTTCTGAAACTTCATCTCTGTTTTTCTGTTGAGGTGCTCAGCACTGGCAACCCCTGTTGACCTGCCGTGCCCTGTGCTCAGGTACTGCAGCGCTACGTAGCTCTGTGGGTCCCACTGGCCCTTTGACATGTAATGTCCTTGGCAAATTGTCCTGTTGTGCTGGTGGGGGGTGGGAATCTTGCTGCTTTGCAAGGGGAGGGCTCCCATGGTGTGTTTGCACAGGGGGGGGTCACGGCCCTGGGTCCGTTGTGCAAGGGGAGCTGTTGCCAGCCCTCAGCTCGCTGAGGTCCCGGCGAGCGCTGGGATATTGTCTGCTGCGACACTGACGCTTGAAGGGCCTTACACAAATCAGACAAGCTGCGCCGCCTGGGGTCCGTGTGTTTAACAGGGTCGATCTGTTCCAGTGAGAAGGAAAGCACCAGTGTTGCAACAAGGGCAGGTTTTGTTTTCCTTTTAGAGACTGATGTTTATCACAAAAGCCACTTAGCAGAAGTGGCAGCCGAGACAGCTCCGTGCTTGCCCTTGACAAGATGTTTTAAGGTCGGTGGTTTTCTTTCACCAAGCGTTTAGGTGATGGGCTGAGTGCGCTGGACCTCGGGCACTGCATCATCAGGAGGCACAAGTGTGGGTTTTGGGATGCCCCTAAGTGTCTGAGCTCCCGGGGGTGACACGCTCAGTGGCCTGTGTTACTTGCTGATCATCCACACGATGCGATGCTGGGGGTGTAACGCTCCGGGGCTGCTGCAAGTTGTGGATGGTTTCTCCTTTGGGCAGTGGAGCTCCTGTTAATCATCTAATTATTATAAAACACCTCAGCTGTGTTATGGCTGGCAAGAGAGCAGCCCAGCATCATCCCTCCAGGCGGGCTCGACGTCCACTCCATGTTTGCAGCTCCGGGAGGTGCAGAGCCGCGTGTTGACTAGTTGTCAGGCTGCAGCGTGAGCAAGGAGAACTCTGCTGAAAAGCACCGAGGGGATCCGTGTTGCGCTGAGCCAACTAACCGAGTCTCTGCCTTCCTCCCCTTAGTTCTTGGGGGCACTTTCCGAGCAGGCGAGAAGGGCTGGTGCTTGTCCCCGGGGTTGGGTGGGTGGTCCCAGCCCCTCACCTGCCAGCCACCGCAGGGATGCTGGTGCACGGCGGGCGCTGTGCCGCCAGGTGGGAGCTCGTGCGAGGGCAAGGACTCGCTTGCCCTCTGTGCAATCTGTTAGCCTTCACCTGGCTGGGCCCCGTACAGCTGACTGCAGCAGATTTTCTCTTGAATAAAAGCAGGGAAATGTGCCCAGAAACGTCACCCTGCAACAACGGTTGACCAGCTCTGCCCGAGCCGCTTGGCTGCGAGGGTTTGTGTGGGGTTAAGCAGCAAATCCAGGGAATTGCTCCTTCCTGAGGCTGGTGAGGACACCTGTGCCCGGAGCTGGTGTCCCCTGGGGGGCCAGGGGCCAGTGCTTCCCCCAGACCCTGCTGCATTTGAGGAGGGTGTTGCTGGCTGCGCACCCTGCGGCTGCTCTGCAGGGAGCAGGGGTCACAGGGGGTCCGGGCACAGCCCCCTCGAGCTGCACTGGGCAGCCAGCTTGGCAGCTGCCCTCCTTTCCTGACAGACCAATTACAGGTGGGATCAATGAGCTGAGGTCTCCAAAGCACTTTGTAGTTAATTGATGCCTTTATCTGGTGTGAGGATAACAAGGAGTTGACGGATAGGGAAAGGGCAGGAATGTGCTGGAATTCTTTAAAACCTGGCGTGTTTGGTGCTGACCCATCACTCCCGAGCCCCCTGCGCCCGGCAGCCCCCTGGCGTGCTATCCTGCTCTGCTGAAGAGCCGTGGGGGGTTGGAGTCCGGTGCCAATTTTGTCAGGCAATGTTTGTTTAATAACATCAGAAGGGCTGGCAAACAAATCTGCAAGGCTTTTGCAAACAGCAAAGCAGCAGCGGGTTGCAGGGTGGTAAAACCTGCAGTGTCTGCCCCCTCCCCCCAGCCCTGGTTAGGGGGGTGGGTGATCGCAGCAGCGTGTCCCACACACACCATGCTCACTGGGTACCAGGGTGGCCCAGCTCGGTGCCGGTGCCTTCGCTGCTGGGCTCACTGGTGGCTCCTGGCGCATCTGCGGGGGGGGGGGTGCAGGGTCCTGGATGCGAACTTGGACCCGTGCTCCCCTCCAGCATTTTCCATCTCGCTGAACACTGAGTTTCCTCAGGTCAGTGGTGGCAGGACCTGGCTCGCAGGCGGGTCAGGAGGATGCTTGTCCCCAGCACACCAAGAGGGTGGGCAGCCGGGCGCTGCGGGTGCTGCCACTGCCCTGGCCGCAGTGCCCTGGCCTTGGCAGACCCCTGGGGATCAGCCTGTATAAATACCTGCTCCTGCTCTTGCTAGAGACGGGGCAGGCTGGAGCCATAAATTCCTAGCATGGCAGTGGTCGTCTGAATGCCAACTCCTGCCCTCCCTGGTGGTGGTTTGGTTTGAGCAGGGCCTGGGATATGCAAATGAGCGGCTCTGTTTATCCTCCTTTACTGACAGATGGAAATATTGCTTGCTATTTTAATGGGAACAGGGCTCATAAATTCCAGCCTGCAACTTCCAGATTCTCCCCCTGGACCCGGTTGTGGCTCGATGGGAGGCTGTCCAGGGATGTGTTCCCTACCGAGCCAAAGAATCTCAGAGCATACAAGTATGCTCTTTGTACTTCTGCATCATCCCTGACCTCTGCCAGCGTCCAGGGCTCCAGCAGACAGCCAGAGCCCTCGGGGCTTTGCTGCGCTGGCAGCCTCACGCACGCTTTGCTCTGGCGTTCAAGGTGAAGTCAGCTTCTGCTTGTGCAGGGCTGCAATTTGCTTATGTGGGGAAATCGCAGGCGGCATCTGCTCCCCTCGGCTGCCCACCCCTCCTGCCCCCACCGCAGCAGTGGGGAAGCTGCGCCCATGCAGGATGCTGCTCCTGCCACAGCCTGCCCTGCTCCTCCGGAGCCGACCTTCTCCCCCACGCTTTTGGTTAAAAATGTCATTTCCAGCTTTGTCACGGGGAGCCTTTCCCGGCCTCCTGAGGGATGAGCTTGGGGGGCACGTGGCCGCCAATCACAAATTAGGGCTGGGAACCGGCTGACACGACGCCCATGTCCCCTTTGCGCCGGTCACACCGATGGCACTGTGGCTGCTCGGTGCCACCCAGCCCCGTGTCACCAGTGCTGGGAGAGGGGCTGAGCCCCCACCCCCCACCCCAGCCATCCACAGCTGCCGAGAGGGGACCAGCCCTTTCTGCCTTGCCCAGGGGAGCTCAGGACAAGGCTGGAAAGGTGCCTGGGCTGCAGCGTGGGTGGGAGGGTGACGGTTGCTTGGGCGAAGCTGGGTGCTGGGGGGACCCATCACACTCCTCTTGGAGCCCTTCACCTGCCAAACCAGCACCTTTGGGAGCACCTTCTCAGGCAGCTCCTGGCCAAGATGCCAGCTCTGGTGATGGGCTCAGCCCAGCACAACCCACAGAGCGGGCAGGCTGACATGGGGCTGATAGCGTGTCAGCGCTGGGGCAGCCTCAGGAGAAGGGGGTGTTTTTAAAGGCAATAGATTAAACAAAATAATTGAGTTAAACAAAGACGGGATGTTCTGCTGAGCTGGAATCTCTGTCTCGCACTGACATCTACAGCTACATCAAAGGCAGCTTCCGCAGACGCTGCTCGATCTTCCCCGTTTCCCCTCTGGCTTCTCTGATCAGTTATTTTCTGCAAAGCTGTAATCACTTGCATTTGGAGGAACGAAGCTGTGGAGGAGCTTAGCTGGCAAACAGATGTGCTAATCAGTATCATTACAATTTATTAGCTCTATGCCAGGAAGACACCCACCCCCCCACCCCCCCCAACTTAAAAACAAATTATTGTTCATTAGGCATTTTCTTGCATGGCAAATCATAGATTTCCACTGTCTCCTGTTGAATTGCAGCGCAGGCGACAATTAGATACAGGGATGTCCACAGATGAAAGATGCTTCCCTGTTGCAGATGCCAGTCCAAATCCAACTGGGTCAAGAGTGATTTAATTACTGCCTGTGATTTTTCAAGGGTGCCCAAGTGAGCTCAGTTTGCTCTTGGTGTCCTCGTGCACCCCCAGCCAGGAGATGGAAAAAAAAACCCCTCCTTGTTCTGGTGGCAAAGGAGCAGAAGGAGCTGTGCCACCCTGAAATGGGGAGCAGTGGCTGCAGTGCCAGCACAAAGTGCTGGTGAGGGCAGGGGACAGGGGACGAGGGTTTGCTGCTTCCCTTTTCCTCCTGGATGATCTCAGGGGCTGCCCATCACAGGATGGGCTAGGCTGGCGTGTTTCAGGAATTTACACCCTTGCTGTCCACTGCTCCCCAAAAAGGCCCTTCCACCAGTGTCTCGAAAAAGTCACGGGATGTAGAGAGCAGCTCGTGCTGCCTGGCTGCCGGAGCTGGTGTCCCTGGGCCCTGTCAGCTCCCATCTCACTGAAAGGCAGCGGGAAGCTCTCGCCTTTGGAGCAGGAATCTCCCGGCTTCCCGGGCAGATCCGAGCTGACAGCAGCTCATGTCCCCCTTGGCCAGGGGCGGTGGGAAGGACACCCTGCCTAGGCATTTCCCATGCCAGGAGGGTCTACGCCAGCCCCAACCCCACCTCAAACCACCTTTCCCAGCCCTGGGGGCTGCCAGGTTTCTCCCCCAAACCCAGTGCTGTGGTCGGGTGGGCACCGTTGGGTCAAAACACCCAGAGCCCGCTGTGCCCTGGTGTTAATCCATGTCACAAAGTCTTCCTCTGCTCCACATGCCCCCATGGTGTTCTGTACCCAGACCCTCTCCAGGGCTGCCCAGTGCCATCCCAGTGCTCACACTGGGGCTCCAGGCGCTGCCATGCCCACCCGCTTGGCAGCGCAGCGCTGAAATAACGGCTCCTCGCGAAGGGAAAGAGTCCGGTTTCCCCAATTAGCTGCCGAAATGTCTGTCTGTGCGTGTTTGCAGAGCAGAAGGGTTTGAGATGAGCAGAGAAATCGGTGTGACAGCTTCAGCATCGCTGGGTGCGCAGCGGAGCGGATGGGCCCCAGGAGGGGACATGGGGACCCCATGGGAGCCTGTGCCAGGAGCCGGGGAGGGGCGGGCAGCTGCCGGTGGGAGTTATCTTGTGTTGCACGGGGGGTGCCAGCCAACCCCCCCCCGATTCTGGCAGCAGGCAGAGCTGCTTCTGGGTGCTGGGGGGGGAACCCACTCCCCTCAAGTGGTTCCTCTGTCACAGCCTGTGGTGCAGACACGGGGTCACCATGTGTGAAATTTGGTTTATCCAGACAGAAGCGATGGGCTGTGGCTGCAGGGGGGTCCTGGGGTGCTGCACCACTGAATGAAGCCTGGCACCCCCCGGGCATCGCCCAGGCTGTCGGTGGCCTGGGCGAGCTGTCCTCAGCATGCAAGCGGAGGGTCCCTGCAGCCTGTTGTGCCGAAGGAGGAGTACCAGTTCACGGCCGTGCTCTGCTGGGCTGGGATAACCCTGCCGGTAGACAAGCCTGAAACCCAGAGCATCACCTGGGAAATCAGTGCCCAGGTGTGGAGACCAGCAGCAGGAGGGGAACTGGGGGGGGTGTCTGACCATGGATGGTCCAGTGGGTGCGTCGCCGCTGCCTGATCCTGCTCTGTGCGCTCCAGCATCTCAGGGCTCAGCTGCCTCCTCTTGCCTTCCCCCTGCTGCTCTCTGCCGTCTGTGCTCTTTAGCTGTTAATTACCAAGAAAATGGGTGCCAATCTAATTTTTTTCAATTTCATGTTATGCACGGAATCCTTTAATTGTCTTTAATAAACAGGGCGATGCTCGGTGGCGCTTTGTCTGCAATAAAATCCAGTGTATTGATTTAAACAATATACAAACATGCAGGATTAGAGTCTAATTGGGGACTAATCGGGGTGCAACAGCCACGTCGCCAGCTGGGCCGGGGCTGGGATGTCCTCGAAGCCGGGGCAGGTGCGGTGGGAACGTGCCCGGCTCCGTGTCGGTCCTTGCCAGGAGCCCCCACCCCTGACCAGCCTCAGCAGCCCGCAGGGAGCTGCAGCAGTGATGCTGCAGGGGGGGTGAAAGTCAGTTTTTTCTGGCTTCCCCTGTAATTCCTGCAGTGGTTTGTTGCTCTCCCACTTTAGGGACTTTTGGGAGATATTTAGCAGGGAAAACGAAGGGTCTGGCTGGCGCAGGAGCTGCGCTCACAGGGCTCACGCGCTTGGCACAGCTGAGCAGACCCCTGACCATAAGGTCGGCTGACTGGAATAGCTATAGGTGTCAGGAAAAAGAGCAGCTGGGAATGGAAAGGAGCGGTGGGTGAGTGGGGAAGGGTTTGGCAGGGGCTGGGTGTAGGATGCTCCTGTTCCACCCCACCAGGAGCTGGGCATGTCCCTCCCGGGGGTGTCGTTGCACCGCATCAGGCTCTCCTGAACTTCCTAACAGCAGATCCCTGGCCACCCTCTGTGTTAAAGGGTCTTTAATATTCAGCTGTGACAGATGCTTCGTCTACCCGGGTGCTGATCGATAACCCCGTGGCCGAACAGGCGCGGGGTTCATATTTTAAGCTTCTGTAACTTTAGCGAAGGACAAGCATACGGAGTCCTCCTGCTCTGTTGGCCTCGGCTGCTCCCTTCAGCTGCAAGCAAAGATGATTAAAAATAGCTTTTCAGATCAGATTTGAATAACCTGGAATCTCAGCGAGGGGAGGGAGGGAAAATTTACTGTTTTCTTCATGTCTTAAAGATGTTCGGTGGGATCAGGTGTCACTTGAAGAAGCGTGGTTGTGTAATTGTATATTTTCCTTCCTTCTGCTTATTCCCAGACTTGTCTTTTCCCTGTTGGGGGGCGCAGGGACATCCCTCAAGGCTCCTGGGGGCTGCGAGCTGGCAGGGCCGGGGGGGAGCAGGGATCCTGCCCCAGCCCCACTGCTGAGGGGTGAGAAGGGCAGAGATCTACCCCATCACTGGGGATGGGTAGAAAAGCTTCATTCCTCTAAATGCTCTTATTATACCAAAAAAAGCTATTTTGTGGGGGGGGGGGGGGGGCAAGGCCCGCGGGCTCTGTGTGAGAGGCGCCATGCGAGCCTTCGGCACGTCACCCTTGTGCCAGCCCATTAATCTGGAGAAAACTGCTCCCTTTTTAAATCCTCTGAAAATACCCCATTAACTTGCTCTCCCTCTGAAAAGCCCAGCTATTCAGCTTATCATGGATTAATAACTGTATCATAATTAATCTCTGATTTTATTGAGTCGGTAACTTCAAATAATAAAAAAAAATATAAATTGATTAGCTGTTAACTTTTGCTGAAAGGATTTTCTTGATGCAGTGCCTTCCCCATCAGCTCACCGCCCCTCTGCTCTGCACCCTGACTTCTGGCCAGAGGCTTCAGGGATTCTTTTTTTTTTTTTTTTTTTTTTTCCTGACACACTTTTTCTAAGAAGATCCTTAAAATGTAAACTCTCAGCCAAAAAGTGACGCAGAGAAGCTACTGGATGTTGCTTGTGCAAGCACAGCCTGGTGCAGGCTATTTTGTGATGCTCAAAGGAGGTCGGACCACTTGGAATGGGGATTTGGGGCAGATGCTCTGGCTGTATCCTCCCGCAGGAGGGGTTTGCCTTAAACTAAAAAAATAGGGATAAAGCCAAAAGATAACAAGCTAGATAATATATATCAAGTATAAACTTCAGGTGCGCTGGCAGCCTGGTGTCTGTGCCATGGGTGTCAGCGACCACGGGGGTGTTTGGGAGGGGAGGGGAGCAAGCTGTGATTTCTCAGCGTATTGAGGGGGAACAAGGGGAGGGGGGGTCTCAGGGGAACCGGACCCGTGCCCAAGAGGGCGAGAGGTGTCGTGGCCGAGGGTGCAAATGTCCAGCTGAGGGAATGGGTGGTGGGAGGGACCGGGGGTCATTTTGAAGGGGAGACCTGGGCAGCGACTGCCAGCTGCACACAGCTATTGGAGATGGGCTGCTGGCCCCCTGCCAGCCCCCAAAGTGTCCCCTGAGTGTGACATGGCTCCGACCTTCACCACGCGCTTCTCAGGGGGAGGGTGTGAGCCGAGCTCATCTGCCAAGGATGGGGCATCACAGGGGGAGAACACCCAGTCCTGTGCTCGGCCACAAGGCTGATTCCTCCTCCGGTAACGTGCCTGTTAAATTATGAGTGCTGCTTCCCACCCGGCTCCTTTCTTTCTTTTAAAATCACCCTCTTCAAAAGGCTGCCATCATTTCTGGCAGCTGGGATAAAGGGGTTTAGCGCTTTGAGCCCCGGGAAGACGCAGCAGCCAGCGCAGCGTTCCCGGCTGAGCGGCTGGGGATGGGCTCTGGGAAAACCATCAGCTTCAGTCACAGCTTGGGGTGCCGGGGGGCTGAACCTTCTGGGGGGGTGGGTTTGCTCCCCGTGGGACTGTGTGTGGGTGTTTCTGTATCCCAGGAGGTATTTACCACGTGGTGCAGAGCGATCTGGTTTAGCGATGGACTTGGCAGTCCTGGGTTAATGGTTGGATTTGATGATCTCAAAGGTCTTTTCCAACTGAAATGATTCTATGCTGTGCTGTGGACGTGGGGTCGCAGGGGGGCTGTGGCCGTGGGGGGGGGGGGGCAGGGCTGCCCTCTGCACCGGGCATTGCCAGCTGAGCTGTGCTGCATGTGGGGGATGCTGCGGGCAGTGGCGATTTTTCCCAAAATCAGGAGGAGGTCACCTCATGTTATTCTTAAGCACTGTATTTTGGGAGCCTGATAGGCTTAATCTTGGATTTTGCTGTAATTTTCCTCCATGTGGTTTGCTATCAAGTTGCAACAATACTGTATTATGGCCACTTAGCTCACACGTGATCTTAATTAGAAGTGGATTAAGAGCAACGGGAAACATGCAGCCACGGAATGTTTCACAGTTTCCCATGTAGCATCAGCTCAGCAGATTTGGAGGAGGAAAGCCTGGAATTTATTTGAAGTGGGGAGAAAAAGTGG
This sequence comes from Falco cherrug, assembly GCF_023634085.1. Classification (NCBI taxonomy): domain Eukaryota; kingdom Metazoa; phylum Chordata; class Aves; order Falconiformes; family Falconidae; genus Falco; species Falco cherrug. Next base: position 3,461,291 of record NC_073716.1, read on the forward strand.
TAAAAGCGGCACCATGAGCATGTCTCAGCTCGTTAGCGGCCACTTACCCCTGTCCTGGGGGGGGGGGGGGGGGGGGGGGGCTTTCCCAGGGGGGGCTCAACCCTGCTCAGGGGGCAAGGTGCTGGGTCAGTGCTGGGGGTGCTCCGGGGGTCAGGCGGCTCCTGGCTCTCGCTGCCACCCTGGGCATCAGATCCAACCGCATCCCGCGGGAGGGGGTGGGCTGTGCCCCCCTGAGCGCAGCCAGCCAGCACCCTTGCACGGAGGGATGTTTTGGTCCTCAAACATCCCTGGGGTGAGGTGAGGACACGTGGGACCTCGGTGGCCCCATGAGCAGCCGCCATCCAGCTCTGGCGTGGGAGAGAAGCAAAGCATCCCGCTGCGTCCTGCTCCCGCGCCGGCTGCTGTCATCGGGGATTAGAGGTGCAGGATAAAACGGGTCGCACCGGGCTGTGCGTGCGAGGGCTGCCGAGGCACTGTCCCAAAGAGCATCAGGGCTGCACGGAGCAGGGGGGACACCGGGGAGGGCTGACAGTGACCAGGGGGTGGCTTGTCTGGGGTCTTGGTGAACAGTGAGGCTGGGGGTGCAGCTCGTGCCTCCCACCCTGGGCATCGCTGGGGGACACGGCGCCTCGGGTTCGCCTGCTTCTCGGCGTGCTTGTGCACGAAGGGAGAAAAGGGGGGGAGTAAGGGTTTAAAAAAAAAAAAAAAAAGGCAAATGGGGAGGGGAGGTAGGTAGGACTGAGCTGGATAAGGGCAGGCAAAGGTTTGTGGGTAGTGTAAAGCTGTCACTGTGATTTAGGGTTGGCTGGTTAAACTGTTTTATGTTCACAGACAGTAAGTCGTAAGCAATACAGAATTTTCTATGAAGAGATGATCTTCCCTCGTCATGCTTTATGCCGTCTTTCCCAGAGTGGATCTCTCCTTTTTATAACCCCACGGTGTCGCGGCGAGGTTGTGCAGAGGGAGAAAACTGGATTCTGGCTGTTTGAGAAATGGCAACAGCCCAAGCCACAGAGGTTGGGTCTGTGCCTGGGCAGGGGGCAAGGAGCTGGGGGGCTGAGCTGTGCTCGGGGTGCTGGGCTCCCTCAGCCCAACCCTGGCCTCTGCACCCACGTTTTGGCCGTGTAGGGCCAGGCACGGCCGCTGCTGCCCGTGACCGAGCGGGTGGCTCTGCAGGGACCCTGTGGCACGGTGGGGCATTGCTCCAGCACGCTGCTGCTGGGGACCTGCCCTTTGCCGTGGGATGGCTGGTGTTGCTGAGAACGGATCAGTGCAAAGCCTGCGTGTGCCAGGCAGGTTGCCCAGGAGTGGCCAGTGTGTGCTCCTGCGTGGCCAGATTTCCCCTAGCACAAGGACCGGTGGCTTTTCCTTGGCATCTCCTGCCGGGGCTGCGGCCACCACTCTGCTTTTAGTGCATGAGAGGCGTGATAGTCCATTAGAGCAAGGCTGCATTTAACTGCACGATCGCCTTAAATGAGGTTTCCTTCCTTTTTCTTGCCTCTGAGTTGTTGCTGCCTTTTGAAAACTCACACACAATGCTCCAGTTCACCTTTGATATTTTCTACAGCCGTAGAGTTATGAGTAATAGTTTCATTTATTTCACCGTTGCCGTGTCAGCGGGAGCATCTTGGCATGCTCCGCGCCGTGGCACCAGAGCGTGTGCCTGTCCCCACGGTGCTGCCACACATGGTCCCCAGCAGGTCCCCTGGAGCGCCCTGAGGGGCACGGAGCTGCGTGTGGACCTTGTGGGTGAGACCGGAGCCAGTGTTATCCCCTGGCTAATTAGGAATCAAGAAGGTTTTGGGTACCCGGGTGCCACGCCAACCCCCCGCTGAGCTGATATGAGGGCTCAGGAGCCCTGTGACCCCCCTGGAAATTGGCACAGGGCTCAGGGGAACCAGCATGGCAAGCGCTTTTCACCCTCCAGCCAGGAGGAGGAGGAGGGAGGAGGAAGGCAGCTGCCCTGGCTGCTGTGTGGGGCAGCCTTTGGCCATGGGAAGGAGGTGACAGTGCTGGGCCATGTCGGATGCTGTGTGGCCGGAGCTGCCGAGGTTCTGCCTCTGGCATCAGCCATGCCAGGGCTGGAGACCCGGCGAAGGGGCGAACCGTGGCTGATGTGCTGGGCATCGCTCCTGGGGGTCGCAGCCGGGGGGCTCAGGCAGCTTTCGGAGGGCATGGGCTTCCACGTGGCTGTGCAAGCTTCTCCAGTTAGCGGAGACTAAACCTCTTCCTCTTTCCAAGGAAATTCCTTCCACAAAACCCATTTCCAAGCTGTCGTGCTGCTGTTGATGCTGATTATTAGAGGTCAGGTGCCGCGTGGGCTCGGCGCTGACAGCCCCCGGCGCCTTCGTGCCGGGGTGGGCTCCAGGCATCCTTCCCAGCAGTGCTGGGCGAGCTCAGGATTTCAAACAAAGCACCAGGATTGTGATCCATGCGCGTGTGCCCAGGGCTCAGTGGTGTGTGAAGGGTTTCGTCATGCGCTGAAATGTGCTTGCAGGTGAAATCTTCTGCCCTCTTTCTTCCAGGAGGGCCCTCCTAAATTAGATGGAAAATATTACTCTCTCTCTGAAACTATTTACAGGTGTCGTTTCCAACCTTTTTTCCTGATAATTAAATATTTTTAGGTCATCCAGTTTCTCCACCCTATTTGCAGACCTGTCCTGGATGCCTTTGTAATTAGACATCTCCCTGTGAAAGATGATTAACGTGGGAGGCAGCAGCCATGAGCGAGCGAGGTCCCAGCTCTCCTGCAGCCCTGCCCGTGGCAGTTCCTTTATTCAAGCAGTTGCTTGTCCTTGGTGCTCCTCGCGGGCGTCCAGCCCTGTCCCCTCAGAGGGTGACAATCCATCGAGCAGCCCCTATTTAACATCCCCAGACCTGGGGACATGGTGGCCATCCTCCACGGTGACACACAGGCAGTGGTTATCATGGCCCCGGTGTTAAAGGGCGAGAATTTAAAGCGTACACGTGTAAGCGATGTTAAGCTGCTTTTTTGAGGTGGATTCTTACTAAAATAAGGGAGAAATAATGTTTTTAATGCTTTACCCTGCAACAGCCCTTAATGGAGAAGTTTCCATCGCGGTTTACAGCTGAGCCTTTGCACAGGAGCTGGGATTAATGAAAGGGCAATATTGTTCTCTGCTCCTGAAATGGCAAAGATTAAAGCAGCACAGAGAAGAAAAGCTGAGGCATTTGGCTGTTACCGTGGTTCTTAGCAACATGACGAGACCAGACCATCCCTGTGTGGGGAAAACTGAGGTTAAACCCCAGCCCACCCAGCCGTGGGCTCCTGGCAGCAGTGGGCAACAGCCAGGGGGATGCATGACCCCCCTTCCCCCGGGATGGGTCACCCCTCTCCGCAGCCAAATGCATCGTTAACTCCCCCTGTTTGCTCTTTTGAGATGCATAAAAGCAGAAATCTTCAGGAAGAGTTAATTAAAAAAATCAGGATGCCCTGATGCAATCGGGGTCCCTGTTTGGGGGGTGTGTGTGTGGCAGGGGGGAACACAAGCTGCAAACCCCATCCTCTTTGTGTGGGAACCCCCCGGGGGCAGGATTCAGCCCTTAAAATATGTTATCTTAATCCTGAACAAACTTAGGAGCAGGAAAGGTCAGCGCCCGCCTTCCTGGCCCGGTGGGGATGAACCGCCGGCGGCTGCTCCACACCTGAGCCTTCTGCTTCTGACGAGGCTCAAGTTACAGAGCAGAAGAAAACTGATACAGGTCCTCCAGGTGTATCGGTCTTGATCCTATCTGGCATCTTTCACCCCAAATTATACCCTAAATCCTCAGTGAACAAAGTCAGCCAGAAAGGCTCTGGAAGGCTCAGCAGACCTGGGGCTGGGGGGCCTGCCTGCTGGGTTCCCCCCCCCCCCCCCCCCCATCTCCCCTTCTGGTTTATCCATTGCTCAGTTCTGGTCACAATTTGCCAGGCTGCTTTTGGAATCGAAGGTTGGGGAGAGCCGGTCCCGGCTGTGTCTCAGCCAGCGAGGAGTTTAGCGCTGCCCTCGGTAGGTTTCAGAGTAATCACTCAGCCGTGGTTCCTGGAGTCTGTCCTTGCCAAGATCCCAGTGAATCGGCGTTCAGGACCGCTGTGCCCAAACCCAGCCCGATGGGTCACAACTGGACCCGTTCTGCTTCCCGAGCTCCCTCGCCATCTCCCTGCCCTCCCCCCCCTTGGAGCCGCAGCTGCCTGGGCTGCAGGCACGACTTGCCCCAGCAAGCCCGGCTCCGCGGCGGGTGCAGGCGAACGCTCCCTCTCTGCGTGTTTGGGCTTTGCTGCAGGCTGGGGAGCGCTGGGGGGGCTGCGGCCGTGCCGGGGCAGGCAGCCTCGCCACCTCGCAGAGAAACCTCTGGTTCCATCGCTTCCATCGCCGCGCTCTGCCGGCAGGGCCCTGAGTTTGGGGAACCAACAGCAGTGGCCGCGCCGGGGTGTGGAGCATCTGACTCGGTGATGCCCATTGCCTCGTTGCCTTTGGTGGGTTGGTTGTTTGGGGTTTTTTTTAGTGCCTCCCGCGGTGTTAGGTTTTAGGCAGGGATGGTGGAGCTGGTTGTCCCAACCCCCAGGCACCTTTTGCAGCTCAGGTGAAGATGCCCAGCAGCAGCAGCTCCATCCCACGGAGGGAATGAGGATTCTTTTTGTGGGAAGAAGCGGCCGTGGGCTTTGCTCCGCGATGCCCCTGGGAGGGTGATGCAGCTCTGGGCCCAGTGGGAGGGTTTGTGCTTTTGCCATGTGCCAACACCGGGGTCCACGTACAAATATAGCAAGTTATGTGCCTGCCGGACCCACGCTGCGCCGCTGGGAAATTCCAGTGATCCGCTGCGGCTGGGCAGGAGGCGTTAATGGCAGGGGGCTGTAATCAGTACCTGCAATTAGCCTCTGCTCCAGCTGGCCTCCAAAGCTCGGCCATAAAACGCACCGTCCCACGCTGCCGTTCCTCTCTCCCACCCCTCCGTGTCACGCCAGCTCTCAGCTGTGGTGATGCCAGTCGGGACCTGCCCAGCCGGCCGGGGTGAACTCAGCACCCGCCGGAGCAGGGAGATTATGGATGAAATTGCTGTGCGGAACTCGAGGGGCCGCTCAGGGCTGGGGGTGAGGGTGGAGGGTGGGGGTCTGGGCTGTATATTGGTCCGGCCGGTCCTTGTCTGGAGGTCAGAGATGCCAAATTTGCCTGTGGCTTGTGGTTGTCCTGGAGGAAAGGAGAACAGCCGTGGCTGTCAGCCCCCCGCTCCTCCTGGTCTTTACACCTCCCCTCGGCTTGACATTGGCTTGCAGTAACACCAAACTGCTGATGACATTAAACAAATTAATATCGGGTTTAAATAGCCTGCTGGGAGGCTGGTAACAGGCAGTGCGGGCCCAGCTGTCAATCCCAAATTAGCGAGTTCCGTGGCTAAACTTACTGCTCCTGCTAACGGCCCCAAAAGCAATACCTGGTGCGGGGGGCACGTGTGCCCGGTGCGCTGGCTTTGCCGGTGCTGCCCCAGTGCCAGCTGAGCTGGGGTGGGTGTTGGGAGAAGGATCTGCAGGATGCCCTGGCCTGGCAGCAGTGAGCAAGGGGGGTCCTGATGGCTTTGGGTGCTTTTCAGAGCACTAAAATATTGGGATTTACCCCCAGAATGCCTGGTCTGGCTGCAGTGCCAGGGAAGGGAATTTGGCACCTTGTGGTTTACGTCTTTGTTTTCGCTCGGCTCATGGCTGAAAGAGAGGGGTTCCTGCCTGACTCTTCAAATTGGTTGGCTTGGGGGAAGTATTTAAATCCTTCCCTGTTCTTGTCCCCCTTTGGTGGGGGAGATGAATGTTTCCTCTTTTCACAAGCAGGTTTTTCATCATTTCCCTTTTTAAAAAGGCACCATGCAATCAAGTTGTGAACCTGCCCTCCCGGGAAGCTCTGGGGGCCAAAAATTCAGCCCAGAGAAGGTGCTGCCATCGGGGAGTCAGACTGCCTCAGCCTTTGCTAACAAACGCAGTGGCGAGGGAAGCAAACCCTGGGCTCCAGGGCTGATGCCAAACCCCACTCATGGGGGGCTGGGGTGAACCCCCCCCCCCCGTGTCCACCATGTCACCCCATGAGACGATGCCATGGCTGGGTTGGACCCTGCGCGTTTCCAGTGCTTGGGGCTGGGGTTGAGCTGGGCAGGGACATGTGGCCACTGGGCAAGGACACGTGGCCACTGGGCAGCGTGTCCCCTTTCCCCATGGGGCCACACAGGTTGTCTGGCACCCAATGGATGCTCCGGGGCTGCCTGGGAGGTTCGGGACCTCTCTCACGTGGATAGTGGAAGCAGGGATGAATTGATGCTGCTGCTCCTGGGCAGCTGTCAGTGTCTCAGTCGTGAACCCCAAAAGCCGAGGGGCACGCTGGTGACCGGAGGGGGGATGTGTGTGGGATGTGCTCGGGTCCTGGGCAAACCAGGCTCACGCAGTTCAGGGGGAGGGGGGGCTCAGCCCTCACCCCACCAGCCGGCGGGGGGATTTTGGGGAGCGGGGCCGGGGTAGCTGCTGCCCTCCCTCCATGAGCGACCCCTGCGGCCAAGCTGCAGCACGGGGGGATTCAGCAGGTGCCAGCGCGGCCCCGGCCCCTATAAAACAGCCCCCTGAGGGGGGATGCCGGGCACTGGGGGGTGGTCTTAGGGGTGCAGAAGGAGCCGGCTGCGGGCTCCGTCCTCCCGGCTCGAAGTTGCTTTGCTCCGGCAGCGCCGGTGCTCGCTGCGCGCCGGGCTGGGGCAGGGGAAGCCGGGGGGAGCCGGTCCCCCCGCTTCTCCTCCCGCTTCTCCTCCCGCCCATCGCCGCCTTAATACCCGGCACCTCCGGCGGGGCCGCTCCGGAGGGGCCGAGGCGGGGCCGGACGCGTGGGCGAGGGGCTCGCACCGCCCGCCGGTGGCACCGGGCTGCGCCCGCCCTGCCCGCAGCCCGCCCGGGCCAGCGGCAGCGCCAGCAGCGCGGAGGCAACGCAGCGGGAGCCAAAATGCTGCTAGGTGGGTGAAACGCAACTTTCCTTCCCCGCGGGAGCTGCCGGCTGCGGGCTGCTCAGCCCCACGGCTCCCCATCCCTCCCGCTGCTCCTCACGGTTCCCTATCCTTCCCCGCTGCTCCCCACAGCTCCTCATCCCCTCCCCGCTGCTCCCCACGGCTCCCCATTCCTCCTCGCTGCCCCACATGGTTCCCTATCCTTCCCCGCTGCTCCCCACGGTTCCCCATCCCTCCTCACTGCTCCCCATCTCCCCTCGCCGCTGTTCCCCACAGTTCCGCATCCCTCCCTGCTGCTCCCCACGGCTTCCTATCCATCCCCATGGCTCCCCATCCCTCTCCGCTGCTCCCCGTTCATCCCCACAGCTCCCCATCCCTCCCTGCTGCTCCCTGCTGCTGCCCGTCCCACCCCATCCACCCCCACGGCTCCCTATCCCTCCCTGCTGCTCCCCATCCACCCTCATCCCTCCCCATGGCTCCCCATCATTAATCCTCAGGAAAGCCCTTGGCGGAGCACACTGGGTGGGTTAGGGGGGCCCGGCGTTCCACTGAGACCTGGGCAGCATGCAGGGCTCTGGGTCGCGGCGGGGGCGATGGGATGGGGGTCCAATGGGGTCAAGGGCTGGGGTGCTGACCCCGCTGCTCTCCCAGTGGTGTTCCTGCCTGCACGGAGCTGATTCGAGTGTTCCTGCAGGCAGGCGGCTTTTGCTGAGTTACATGAGCTTGAGAAAACTGAAAGAAATCAAAGTACAAGTTGCTCTTTAAAGAAAAAAAATATAGCTACGTGTTTCTTGTTTTCTGGGTAGCTCTGCTAAGGTTATGGGGAGGGGGTGTCTCTTCTCCCCTTTGCAATTTTGACCAGAGTTAACAGTGAGAAATCGAGGTGGGTTATTTCCAACGAGGAAAGAGCTTCAGAAATACGTGGTGCTTGAGGAGTCTGGGCGCAGGAGCGAGGGCTGGGAACAGACTCAGCATCAAACACAAATATTGATTCACCTGTGGGGTCCTCATCCTGCTCCCATCAGGGCTTCCCACGCGAAATTACCCTCACAAAATTTTCTTCTTTCTCAGCAAATCAGCTCGTTACCATTCCCTACCGTCACCTTGCCCCAAAACCCATTTAAAGAGCTGTTCTTTTTATTTGCATCAAGGAAGCTGTTGTACCGTACACCCACAAAATGGTCCCTCCCAGCCCAGGCACACATGCAGCCAGTTTCTTCGGCTCCCAGCCTGCTAATCCTAATTACTTACGGGATTCAAGCTGAGTTTGACTCACTGCATCTTATTGATTTTTCCCAGGGCTGCAAAAAAAAGAGAAATTAAAAGGTTGCGTGCTGACACGGCTTTATTTTGCCCTTGCTCTTTGTTTGGGGGTCAACTCCAACTTGTGTTTCTGCTGCACCCGCGACGCGAATGCGTGATGTTTTTTGTGTGAAATAAGGCTGGGGGGGAGCGACCTTTGCAGAGAAGCTGGTGGGTGGTGGTGCTTGGCTGCTGGATTTGGCTGTTTTGGGCTCGTGGAGAGGAGCTGCAGCAGCAAATGGAGCGTAACGCTGCTGTCGGACCGTTTCACGTGCGGATTTGGGACTGGTAATTTTTTTTAATTTTTTTTTTTTTTGGTTGTTGTTACTGGCATTAACTTTCCAACTTGTGCTGGGCAGAGACAGGGGTCCAGCAGGTCCTCGTGGGCAGTTGTTCAGGTTGTCCCTAGGCACGTGGTGTGCACATACATGTGGGCACGCGTGTGTCTATGTGCTTCCATGCACTCGTTTTCCTCTGGTAACGTATCTCCGGCGTGTGGTGGTAGGTGCCTGTAGGAGAGCAGCCAGGCCAGGGGAACCGTGGATGATACTGAACTGGCACGGCTGCCAGGGCTCCTGCGAGGGGCTGGCATTGGTGTCATTGCAGCCTTGCCCCCCGGCTGTCTCCTGTGGAGCACTTTAATTTTTCTAATAATTTAAAACACAGCCTTTTGTCTGTGGGCTGTCTTCCCCTGTATCTCTGCAACGCGTAACACTACTCAGGATATTTATCTGTAATACTTGTCAGGCAAAACAGGTTCAAAAAAACCCCAAATACCCCAAAACCTGCTTTTAGCCCTGTGGTCTCAAATATGTAGGAAATGTACAGCCACAAAAGTTTCAATTTTGAACCCATGCTGCTGGGTGCGGTGCCAGGGTGCTGGTGACCTTGGGGCTGGAGATGTGGGACCGTGGTGCTTTGGGTGGAGAAACGTGGTGGGTGCAAGGTGGGTGTGCGGTGGCCGCTCCCTGGGAGCGTTAAAACATCCTCCCCCCGCTGGGTTTTGAACACCTCTTCCAAAAAAAGTGAGGACTCGGGGGTCACCTGGCTTCACTCCGACCCGCGGTGGGCAGCACAGGGTGGGACCACGCCTGGGTCCTGATGCTGCGGTGAGTTTGCGGTTGTTAATTGGCTGCTTAATGAGGCTTCTTGTCCTCTCTGCCATTGTGGGGGCTAATGGAGAAGGGAGACCATCCCCACTGAAAGGCTGGGTTTGGCTTCGGGGCTCCTTCGTCAGATGGTGGGACTGAGCTTTCCTGGAGGTTGTTTTGGGTGAATTTCCCTGTAAATGCAATGGTTGATTTTATGGCTGGGGGCTTGCTCTGAAAAATGTCCTGGGGAAAACATCTGTCCTCTGGTTTCAGCCATGAGACACCCAGGGGGGCGCGGGGGGCTTTGAGCTCCTCCAACAGCCTCAGCCTCCCCTTCAGAGTATTTTTAGACAAAGCTGTCATTTAATCTTGACCTCCAGTATGATGTGGGCTAGAAAATATCACTGCATTTCCAGCATCAAGCAGAGGGTACGATTCACAAAGGGTTGGTTTTTTTAGCTCATTTTTGATTACACCTGACCTCGCTGGAATAATGAGTTGCTAACAAGTATTTTGAGCAAACATGAACTCTTCTGAAGTTTCTGCAGCGATGATGCTGCTGGTGGCTGTGCTGCCGGCACCAACGCTTTGATGGTCCATTCCAGCACCGTCTGATGTCCATAAGCTGGTAATGACTTCAGGAGCTGGATATTTAACATTGCTTTTTTTTTTTTTTTTTTTTTTTTCCCTTTTTCTGAGCGGGATGTTAGAACAAGTAGGCTGGCTGTTCCCACTCTTCTCCGAAGTGATTATATTAGCACAGCTTGGGTAGGAGTGGCGGAAATTACAGTGAAATACTAGCAGTAGGAAATAAAAATCTAATTAAAAAATAATGACAGATGTGTGTCATCCTCCAAACTCTGGGTATGACCAGCCTGGCCCCAGGGCAGCCGTGGTGGGGAGTTGTGCACTTGTGCAGCTGTCGGCACAAGCGTGACGGGTGTTGTGCTTGGGGCTCCCAGAAGATAACGTGAGCAGAAAGAAGGTGGGGGGAGGCAAGGGGTTCTGACCTTTATAAATCTTGGGGGGTAGGGATGGTGGAGAACTTGGAAATGGTTGGGGTTTGAAAGTCCTCTTGGCCCCCCAGGACTTGCACCCCTGAAGTGAGACCCTCCTGCAAGTGGGGTGATTCCCCTTTTGCCCCCCTGAGCAAAGCTGGGAGGGACTGGCTGACGCCCACATGGTTTCAGTGCGGGGGGGGCATTGGGGACAGCTGTGACACCGTCATGTGTGGTGGCTGGGGTCTCGCCACGGTGGTCTGTGTGCATCGCTCCGGCATGTCTGGGATGGCATCACTGAGAGAGGGAGGCTGCCACCAGCCTGGAGCCCGGCTCTGCCACTGAGCTGCCGGGTGGCCCCGGCCATGTCACTTGTCCTCTCCGAGCCCCTCATGGCTCTTCCCAGCTCTGCGGGGACCCCGAATCCTGGGGAAGGGTCAGCCCAGCCCCGGCTGTGTAAGGCAGGCACCTGCCTTAGGTGCTTCAATAATAGAAATAATTAATTTTCACTGCTAATGGAGGAAATGTTGCACCATGAAAAATGCGCATTGGCTTAGAGGCGATTCAAAAGACTGGTAGAGATGGGAGCCCCTTAATTTGTTCCAAATGGGTTATTTCACTGGAATGGTGAGAAAGCATCAATTTAAGTATCTTTTTTTCTCTTTTCATTTCTGCCAGTCGCTCCCTGGCCATAATGATTTGGAGTCAACTGTCATTTTTATGATTTAAACAATGCCCAGAATAAAGGCTGAACTAACGTGGGGCTCCAGTCTCCCCCCACCATACCAGAGAAGGCGGCGATGGTGGGGAGGGGCGGGCAGGGCTTTGGGGAGCAGAGCTCAGATCAGTGTTCAGCACTCGCTGCCTCCCTTCTGCTACTGCCCTGGGTCAGGATTAGCCCAGCTCATTCCCGAGCTTCTCTGTACCTGTCGCGGGGATCAGCGAGCTTTTGGCTGGGCTGCAGCAGCCCCAGCAGCGACACAGGGGCTGCTGAGCTGGTTGGGGTTTGATGGGGGCTCCGAAAGAGGGGAGAGCATCACTAAATGCTGATTTTTCAGATTATGAGCTGGCAGGTGGGGAGAGTTGGGAATGACGATCCAAGGGGAGGTGGGCTCAGTGCCTGTGGATATGGGGAGGAAAGATGCTTGATGGAGCAAGACCTGCATCCAGTTTTGCTCCTCGGGAATTGCTTCTGATACCAGTTGTGCAGGGTTAGTGCTTGCTGCAGCTCTTGGGGTGCTGGAGGCAGCTGAGCTGCCTTTCAAGGACCAGGTGCATCAGCGGGGGGGGAGCCCAAGTAGGGGGAGATTATCTTGTCTGTGCTTCTGTTCTTGCTCCTCAACAAAAGGGCTTTGCCCTTCTCGGCTGCTGCATCGTGGAGAGCAAACTGGCCCTGTCTGATCGGAGGAGTGTTAGCCCAGAGCTGGGTTCGCTGGCGGGGGAGAAATGAGCACTGTCCCCCCCTCCCCAGCCCGAGCAAATAATCGTGTTTGTGGCCATGCCCGGGAGTTTGCAGGGATGTCATCTGAGTTTATTTCAAGGCTTGTTCCCTGCCAGCTCAAGTCACGCAGCAAAAGGTTGTGACAAGGCTGTGCAGGGGAAGGAGGCAGCATGAGGCAGTGTCCTGCAAGCTGGTAGTGACTGGGGGGCACGGGGGGGGGGGGGGGGGGGGGGCGCGGCTGTGTCAGCAGCTCGGGGGGCCACCTTCTCCAGCAGCACCCCATTACCATAGCCCACTGCCCACCCAGCCCCCTCCGCAAGGAGCTGAGCTTGCCCAAGCCAGAGCCCCTGTGCCTGCAGCAGTGCTGGAAGGGCCCCCCCCGGCAGATGAGGAACAACCCCGCTGAGCATCCTGGAGATGTGCAGGAGAGCTGGGACACAGCAGGGAAATACTGGAGTCCCCAGTGTGTGCCCCATCCCCTTCCCTGAGCTGGGGCACCCTCTCCTCCCCGTGACCCTCCGGTCCCTGCAGCGATGCTGTGGAACAGCAGATCTGGCAGGAGGAGCCAGCCCTGCCTGGCCAGGCAACAGCCCCGGAGGGTTGCAGAAGTATTTTTAATTTGTCTGAGCTGACATGGTGTTGAGTGCTGTCTCCCTCGCAGAGGGACGTCTCTCTCCTACACGAGACAGCGGCTCCTTGCAGCCTGCCTTCCTCCGCCATGCACAGCAGAGATTAAATTGAACTGTCATCACCTTCGGGTGCGAGGGATGCTGCGGCGGGCAAAGCCTGGCGGTGGGGCTGGGGTGGCTCCCGAGCATCCTCCCGTGCATCCTCCTGAGCATCCTCCCGTGCATCCTCCCGTGTGTGCCCCTGCTGCTCCCATTCCCCGGGTGGTTTTGGGACCTGCTGCAGGTGGGGGTTCAGGTGCAGAAGGGGAGCAGGGACCTGCAGGGCAGTGTGCTCCTTCCCTCCCCCCAACACCCCCCCCCCTTCCCGTGCAGAGCTGACACTGCTGCTGCATGCTGGGGCCTTCCCCCCCTGTTCCCATGGGATGGGCGCCGCAGGGTGGGCAGGAGAGCCAGGGGCTGTGAGGGGATGGGGGTCTCCAGGGTCAGCAGCCTCGGAAACACCAGCATTCTGCATCCCTGCTGGAAAAGCGTGAGTCATTCCCTGGAGACTGAGAGACTGGCTTAAAGCAGAGAATGAAACTGAAATCTCATAAATATGTTTGGATTCGGGGATTTAATATTTTGGGGGGTAATATGGCTGGGGTTTCGGTCTCTTCTGTTCAGCTTCTTATAGATGCAATGGCAAACCCTCAGGGAAACGCAGCTCCCGGCCGTGGGGCTGGATGTTAGTAGTGGGTGCCAGGGTCTGGCCCCTCGGCATTCCTGGCAGGAGCCGTGTGCCTCGGGTTTGGTTTGGCTGTCAAAGGCACAGGGCTGAAATGGAAACTGTGGCTCACGGGGCATCAGCCACCCTCGTGCCACGCTGATGATAAATGTGCTCGTGCAGACAGGGCACCTGCCCGCCAAGCTCTCTAGGCATGTCACGGGGGAGAAAAATAGCAATGATCGAATCAAACCAAGACTACTGCTGCTGCATAGGAGTAAACAGAAATATTTCCATTTAAGTTCCTTTAGGAAGGGCTTCTGACATCCTGCAGGGATGCAAGGGCAGGGGTGCTTGTCAGGGTCGGGGACATCCTGTAAACACTGCCCAAAATCCACGTTAAAGCTGGAGGTTTCCAACAGGAATGTGAATTTATGGAGAAAAGGGAAAAAAGACAATTAAAAGACTATTTCATATGAAGCATTTCAGCTGTTTCCTGTAGCCTCTTGCCACAGGACCCCAGGCAGAGGCACGCAGGGCAGGAGACCAGTGGGTTCAACTGTGCCCCCTGGCACATAGCAGGCAGAGCCCCCTGGCTTCCTCCAGCACCCATGGAGTTCACCCAGTGCATCCTGGTTTCCCAGCCTTCTCCCTGGGCTGGGATCCCAGGGTCTCTATCCCTGCCACTCGACCCCTCGAAGGTGCCTGTGTTTGTCCCTGCTTCCCCCTTGCTTCTGTGAGGCTGCCAGGGTTTGGCATTAACGCGGGCAAGGATGCTCGCTGGGCACCGAGCTGGATGGCTGGTGGGGCTGGAGCTGCTCCTGGTGGGTTACCGACCCCTCCAGAGCCAGGGCCCTTTGTGAAGCCAAAGGGCACAATAATCACAGCCCCTGCCCGGGGCTGGGGCAGGGTCCCCTTACCCTGTGCTGGGGGGCGGCTGCCCATCAGCAAAATGCCCCACGGATCCCACCTGCCCCATCCCCATGGATTTCTGGCCATGCTTGGAGAGGGGCCCGACCCCGTTGCCATGGTTGGTTTGCCCAAGGGGGTTTTTGGTTCCTGCCTGGTCCCCATTGCTGCTTTTTGTGAGTGGGTTTGTTTCGCTGCTGTGGATTTTTCCTGCCTGGATCCCTTTGGCTTGTGATAATTGTAAGCAACGGCATTTGTATCTTCTGTGCTGGTGAAAGCGGAGGGGGAGGGATGGGCAGGAGCTTTTGCCAGATCCACCTGTTTTCCAGGGCTTTGCCTGGGGCTCCTTGGCATTCCCCATCCCTCTGTCCTGGGTTCGGGTGCCTCTCCCGCCAGGGCTGTGGGATCAGACTGGGCTGCTCCCTTTGGAAACCCGGGGGGGGGGAGGAAAGCAAGCGTGTTCCTGGCTGGAGACCCACTGTCCTGCCCATGGATCCCAGTTTTGGGGAGCCGAGCACTGTCGCTCCCTGCCCTGGGACCACTGACCTTTGCAATCCCGCTCCGGCTGCTGCGAACCGGGAAGATGTGGCAGCCTCTTGTCTGAAAACTGATTAAAAAGGCTAAGTCCTCTTTTCTCGCTTGTATTAGCACAAGAATAAATAGTGCATATTTTCACCCCTGGGAGCCCCATCTCTGGTTTCACTCAGCTCCTGTTAGCATTAACCCTGGGCTGAGGTGGCCGGGCAGGAATGTCCCAAGAGCAGGAAGAGCCTCTTGCCCCAGGACATGTGGCAGAGCCTTAAGAGAAGAATTCACCGGGGGGCCGCTGGTCCCCTCCCTGGTGCGGAGCCAGCCAGAGCCAGGTACAATGCAGCCCCTAATCCGAGCACATACCGTGGGGCCGCAGCCCTGGTCGATGCCTGACTCTGCGCCGGGAGCAGGTGGAGTCGGGGCCAAGAGCATCCTCCGGCACCCAGGTACCGTGTCGGGGCTGGGGAGGGGGGAAGGGTGTCCCCGCCGGGGGCTCCTGCAGGACAAGGGTGCTCTTTGGGATTTTAGTGTCCTCAGGTGCCTTGTTTGGGGGAAAGCAAAGGTGGCATAAAATCCTATTTTTGGAAGAAGTTTAGAGGCTCTAAATTTTGCCTGCATTTAGTGCTAGAAGAAGGGGTTTTTTTGGTGTGAGCGGAGCCCCCGTGCTCGCTGGGGAGCCCCAGCGCCAGGGTAGGTGCCAGGTGCCGGTCCCAGTGCCGCTCCTGCAGCTACGGACCAGGAGCAGTGTGATGGGGCTTGGGCAGGAGCTCAGTCCAGGTGTTGGCAGAGGGGCTGGGACCTGGATTTTGTAAGAGCTCGATGCCCGTGGGCAGGGCCGGGGAGAGCCGCTTTGCCCACCTGAGCTGCCCACTCGCATCCTGGCTCTGCCCAGACGCAGGGATACCCATCCTGCCTGGATGCAAACGCTTTTGCAGCTTGCCCTGCTGCACGTGCTCAGCGCTCAGCCAAGGGACCCAGGGTGGGGGTTCCCCGGGGGGGACGGGGGACCATGAGCCGGTCACCCCGTGCCCATCACCATTACCCCCTTGCACCGGGGGAAGGGATCCCGGCTGGGGAGTGTGCTGGGGAGCACAGCTCTCCACGCTCCCCTTCCCCAAGAGCTGGAGCCCCCATCGCCCAGCCACTGGCCTCGCGGCCAAGCCATGGCCACCACCGCCACCACCACGAGGCCTTCCCAGTGCCTGGCCACCGCTAGTGGCCACTGCCGCCGTTGGCTGCTGGGAGCATCGGTGGAGCCAGACAGTCCTCGCAGCAAGATGGCTGCTCCCAGGCTCCCGTGAGCGCGGGGCACCCGCAGGCTTTGTTCCCGCACCCGCCGGCTTTGTTCCCGCACCCGCCGCGCTCGGGGTCACGGCAGCGCCAAGGGCCAGCGGCCCCATGCACCCAGCGGGGCTGCCGCCACGGGGCGGGTGCTGCCGCTCACTGCCTCCCACCAAGCTTTTTTAATAATTTTTATTTTATTTTATTGCTTTTGCATTGTTTGGCTGGGTTTGTTTTTGTGTTTTTAATGTCTTTCTTTTTTTTCTTTTCTTTTTTTTTTTTTTTTTCTTATTTAAAATACAAAAAAATCTGGGAAGTTTGCAAGCCCCCTCACCCTAAAGCTTATGGCAGCCTTTAAATGGTACGTATGTAGGGGAGGGTGGGCGTGCGGGGAGGGTGCGCAGGGCTGGGTGCTGGGGTCGCGTGCTGCTCCGCTCACCCTCCCCATGGCCGGCGTTAGGTGACCGGCAGCCAGGGCTGATGCACGGGGGCGTGAGGCTCAGGGCAGAGCGGCTCGTCCTCTTGCAAGTAAATCCTGATCCTGCTCAAACTTCCCTGCGGACGCTGCTTGGGGGAACAGCAGGCTGGTGGGGGGGGACCCTGGTGTCACCCCCGCACGCTGCCGGTCCCCGTGGCCAGCACGGCCGCAGCGGAGGGGGCTGGGGGCTGGGTGCACAGCAGGCGCTGCGGGAAGCGCCGCGGTGCTCTGCTCCATCCCACGCTCTCCCTGGCCCCGTGCTCCCCAGACACTAATTGTTCTTTTTTTTTTTTTTTTTTTTTTTTTTTTTTCTTCTTTCCAAGGTTGCTAGAGCGAGCACTGGGGGCTACATGTAGGTGGGCACGGGCACGGGTTTGGGAGCAAATGGGGTCACTGGCATGGGGGAACGGAGGAGCCGGCCCCCCAGGGCTGTGCACTGCCC
This sequence comes from Falco cherrug, assembly GCF_023634085.1. Taxonomy (NCBI): domain Eukaryota; kingdom Metazoa; phylum Chordata; class Aves; order Falconiformes; family Falconidae; genus Falco; species Falco cherrug. Next base: position 3,478,065 of record NC_073716.1, read on the forward strand.
TGGTTGCAGCCAGGACATGCTGAGCTCGATGCCTGCCCGGCACGGCTGTTGGGTGGTGTGGGTCTGGGGGCAGGCTGAACCACAAGCAAGGCTGTCAAAGGCGACAGGGCTGTCCCTGCAGTGGGGGCACCTTCTCCTGCCCTGGGGACAAGCCCCAAGCCTCGCCGGGGCACGGCAGGGACACTGGCACTATCCCAGCCCTGGCAGAGCCTGCATCCCTGGGGAACGTCTGATGGGTGCTGGCAACTGCAGAGGAAACATTCAGCAAGACAGATCGGGGCTTTGACTCTCACGTGGCAAGTCTGTCACAGTTTCCTAATTAACGCGCTTCCGAGGAGCCGCCGCTGTGGCCAAGCGCTCAGCGCCCGAGAAAGTGGCTGCAGCTTTGTGGGGACCTCCCGGCTGTGGGAGTTGTGCCCTGGATGCTCCGTAAGCAAGGTGTAGGACCAGGTGGGAGACCTGGCTCTGGGAAGCAAAGCAAAACCACGCTGAACAGGCTGAGAGCCGGGGGCAGCGAGAATCCCCGCGCCCCTCGCAAGCTTTGAAAATTTTGTGCTCCTCTGTGGGCAGCAAGAAAACTCCCAGCAGGGCCATGTCCTGGGGTTTCTCTCTGCCCCGTTGGAAGGATTTAATGCTGATGGTGGTCAGGGCTGAGGTTTGGACTAGCAAAGCCCTGGTCCTTCTGTCCCTGCCTCCCTGCCCTGGCAGAGCTGGCTCGCAGCTCCGGCTGGGCTGGCAGAGCGCGGGGTGGGAGCTGCCAGGGCTGGAAGCAGAAGGGTGATGCTCTGAAGACACACACGTGCCCGGTGAAATAGGACAGGGAGCCAGGACCGTGACGCGCCTGGACGGCAGCAGTGGGAAATACGGGCTCTGAGGGTCTGCACCATGCCGAGGGTTTGCACCACAGCACCCACCTCCGCAGGGTGAGGTGCTTGGTGCCTGGCCAGCACCTGGGAGATGCTGGTGCTGCCTGGTCCTGGCCAGCTCCTGCCTGGGGGCTGATGTTTTCCTCTGGGGGGGTTCCAGGACTCTAATGCTGTTTTACCATGTTGCTCTGGTTTCTGTGATGGAAGAACATAAGCGGGAGCACTGCTCCCATCTGGTGTGGCAGAAGGCTTTGGTATATCTGCTTTCCATCGGGAGGAGGACAGGGGTCCCTGAAAAGCTGGGTGCAGCCAGAAGAAACACCCAGAGCTGGGGGGGAAGGCGCACGGCTGGGGCTGGACCTGGGGGGACCAGCAAAGCAGTGAGCCAGGGCAGGCGGTTACTCCTGGGCACCCCGAGGAAAATGCTGGGGCTGAGGGTGGTCACCGCTTCCCCACCTACTGTCAGTAAAGGACGTTTCTCAGCCCCAGGGAGGGTGGCAGGGCGAAGGGAGCCCCGTGGCTGCTGTGCCGTGGCTGCTGTGCCGGTAGCTCCACCGCCAACCAGCCAGCGTCACCCAGGGCACCCTGAGGGGAACCCTTGCTCCATTTGCAACTCTGGGAGTTGGGATATTGCTCTGACGCCTGAATCATGAGGCTTTCCGCTTCTTCCTGAGGGCTGTGGTAACAGCTCTGGTCCTTGTGTGGTTTGTTCTTTAGAAAAACCCCAAGTTCCTTGTTGGTTTCTCAGCAAGTCACATGGACTGACAGGATTCCATGGCTTGCACTGCTGCTGAGTGTCCCTTTTCTTTCCTTTTTTGTCCATGTTTTGGTTCTCCCTCCTTCCCCACCTTGCGCTGGGTTCCTCCTCCTCTTCCCACCACCTTTATAGAGGCTCAGTTTGGTTTTTCAAACCAGTTCATGGAAGAATGCGAGGATTGGTCTGAGTGGGGCTTAAGTACGGGGAGGGGGTTAAGTGGATGCTTAAATACTTGAGCTACCTGGTTTAAATATGCATGTAAGTGCTTTTCAGCCCCAAGCTCCAGAGCCCTGGCTGGAGCTGGTCCTGTGCATCAGCCACCCTGGGAGGGATGCTGGGCTGAGGTGCTGATTGCGCAGGGCACAGCCCCGCTGCCACGGGACATGATGTGGCTTTGCCAGTTCCCTGGGACGGGGACAAACAAGGGAGGAATGAAAAGCCACATGTGTGCAGACGAGCACGTGGGCACTCGCCGTCAGCAGCGGGTGCTGCACCTCAAGGGGGCCAAACGCTCGTTTGCAGGTGCTTGGTCCAAAGCCACCTTTGAACCTTCCACACCTTCCCAGTATCGGCTGCAGCATGGAGGTCTGGTCCGATGGGAAGCGTGTGTGGGTGTCCCTGTGCGTACGAGAAGGAATGTGCGTGTGTGCCAGTGCCACCGCTGACACCAAGAGCTGCTGGTGACACCCGTGAGGCACATGGGGGGGGTCCCCCCATGCGGTGCTGGGGCTGTCACACAGCCCTGCCTGCCCTGAGCGCTGCTGCCGCAGCTCTTCGTTAGCAGCCGAGAATAAACGATGTGCAGAGGCTGAGGTTTGCAGAGCCCTAATCCCTTTCCCTTGTGTCTCTTTCATCTCCAGTCGGACCAGGAGAGTTGTAATAGACCTTCTTACTAAATTAAATGTAGAGGCTGCTCCTCCAAGGCACGTTTCAGTTCAACCGTAGTGTTTGATTTCCCAGCCACAGCAATATGGTGCCTCCAGGGAAAAAGCCAGCTGGGGAAACTTCCAATTCCAATAAAAAGTGTAAGCGCTATTTCAATGAGCACTGGAAGGAAGAATTTACCTGGCTGGAGTTTGACTATGAGCGGAAACTCATGTTTTGCATAGAGTGTCGGCAGGCGCTGGTGAAGAACAAGCACGGTAAAGCGGAGAACGCCTTTACCGTGGGCACGGACAACTTCCAGCGCCACGCTCTGCTGCGGCACGTCACCTCCGGTGCGCATCGCCAGGCGCTGGCGGTGAACCGGGAGCAGCTGGCTTTCGAGACCCGTGTCCACAGCCACCCGGAGCTGCGCTCGGTCATCAAGGTGGAGGTGAACCCGGCGAAGGTGGCCGTCCTCACCACTGTCTACTGGATGGCGAAGGAGGAGATCCCCGATGAGAAGTGCTCCTCGCTGCTCGACTTCCAGAAGTTCAACCTGTGCCAGGCGCTGCTGGCCTCCGAGCACAGCGAGTACTACCACCCCAGCAGCGTCAGGGAGATGCAGGTGTGTATGCGGGGCTGGGGGCTCTGCACCCACCTTTGATGGGTGCTGCATGGCTGCCTGCCCAGCTGCCTGCGCCCGCCGCGTTCGGGGCCAGGTGTCGGCACTGCCTGGCTGCAGCAGGGAGCTCCATGCTTCCCAGCGCCCCGTCAAACGTCGCCAGCACCCGCTTGGCTTTGGTTTGGATGCTGCATGTGTGAACGGGTGCCTTAAGCGTGAGCTCCCACCCCAGGGGTCCCGGTGAAGCACAGGGAGCAAGTGTGTGCTCTGCCTGGGTTATCTTTGTGGCAGGGATCGCTGGAGCCTCCCGGTGCTGGGAGCCCAGGAGGGGTGGAGCTGGGTGCCACGGCATGGGGCAGGGAGCTGGTGTCCCTGACTCAAAGGCAGAGCAGGAGCTGGGGCCGTTGGCTGCTCAGGAGCACTGAGAGCCTCTGCGTTAGCATTTGCTGATGGGCACAGCTCCATCCCTGTCCTTGGACAGGTAAGCATGCCCCGTGGCATCAGGGCACATCCATGATGTGCTTGGGACCACCAGCCCAGTCCACAAAGCCAGGCTGCACTGGGGCATGCTCTAGACCCACGGGGAGCCAGGCGATGCTCCTGTTCTCCAGGAGCTTCTGTGGCGACTGAAGGTTCCTCCACATTAAACATCAATGTGGCACTTTCCTGGTGTCATTCCCTGATTTGACAGACCAGGAGAAGGTGATGGGCTCCATCAAAGGAACCTCAGGCTCGTGGTCATGCATGTGCTTCCAGCCACACAGGGAGAGCAGGAGCATCCTCTCCCGTCTGAGCCTGCCAGGCTGCTTGGAGGATAAATTAGCACGAGCACAATTAGCACATGAGCACTGTGGGTTTCTCTGCTTTTTGCCCTCAACTGGATGATCAGAAAGATCAAGTAGCTAGAGAATTTAGAAAGGATTTTCTTAATTTTACAAATGCTTCATGCCTGTTAAAATGAAATTAAATTTTTACTGAGTCTTGGCCATTTGCCAGGCTTGTTAGATCTCTGAAGAGCCTTATTTTGCTGCAGTTAGACTAAATCTACTAATTAGATTTCTCAGCCTGAAGTGCTACTTACATCGTTCACACACACCTAGGAAGTTTTCCCTTCAAACTGGGGCGTTTGCCTGAAATGGGGGGAACTGGGTAAAGAAGAAGATGCAGCAGCTTTTGACTGCTGCTCCTGCCCGTGCTGGGCTTGTAAAACATGAACATAATTGCTGAAGTTTGAACCGAGGCGGCGAGTTGTCGGTGTCCTGCCTTGCTCCCGGCACAGGCAGGGTCTCGGGAAGCGGGTGACGGGGTGGCAGTGGCTCGGTGCTGCTGGGGGCTTCATCCCCCGGCTCTGGGCAGGGACCCTCGAGCATCTCTGCAGCTTCACCCGGTGCTTGGGCTGCAGGCCAGGAGTAGGAGACCGTATATCAGGGGAAACGACATTTCCAGCTTGTATATGTCCTCGTATGTACAGATCACGTAAGGGCTGTTCACCTCAGGACCTTGCGCCGCTTTTGGGGCGATACGAGGGCGGGAGCCTTGCAGCTTGCTCAGCGCCGGGTGCTGTGCATCTCCCGCCTGTTTTTGAAGTTCATTTGTGTTTCTCTTTCCCTCCCCGCCTGCCCTGCGCACCTCCTTTAACTGGCTCAGGCAGCGATCGCCAAAGTCCTGCACAACGAGGACAGGCACAGGATAAAAGCCTCGCCGTTTGTTGGGCTGGTGGTGGATGAGACGGTGGATGTCCTGGAGCACCGCAGCCTCGCCATGTTCACCACCACAGTCTCCCCCTGCAACGGGCAGACCTCTGCCACCTTCCTGGGGAGCTTCGAGCTGCCTGCTGGGGAGGCCTCCACGGTGGCAGGCAAGGTAGGCGAGGTGATGCGCTCCTTTGGCATCCCCACCATGAAGATCACCTGGCTCAGTGCTGACAGCACCTCACTGGTGGCTGAGCGGCTGAGCGGGGTGGGGACCGCGCTGACCTCCCTCTGCCCGCTCCTCACGGAGATGCACTGCCTGTCCCACGGGAGCTCCCTGCTGCCAGCCAAGAGCATCGTTAGCATCGAATACCTCCAGAAATACGAGACCACCGTGGATGCTGTCTACAGGCTCTACTCCAGCTTCAGGGGAGAAAGCAACGGCCTGCAGGAGCTGCGGAGTGTCCTGGACCTCTGTGAGATAGACCTCGGGAGCCCCAAAGCCATCCACTGGACTTCTATTTTCCCAGCCGTGGAAGCCATTGATTCCTCGTGGCCCACGCTGGTGCTGCTGCTGGAGAGCGAGGCGGCACAGTCGCCGGTGGCCCACGGCCTCTGTGAAGAGCTCAAGAACTTCCAGTTTGTGGCCTTCACCAAGATCCTCTTGGACGTCCTCCCCATCTTCCAGAAACTCAGCCACTTCTTCCAGATTGAGGACTTTGACCTCTCCATCCTGAAGCCCATCGTCTCCGCCACGGCTACCACCCTGCAGGCCCAGAAGAGTGCCAGCGGCCAGAACCTCCAGGAGTTCCTCAACGAGATGAACGAGCACCCACGGGATGACCGGGAGGGCGAGAGCCGCCTCTATTACAAGGGCGTTGAGTTGGCCAACTGCTCCAAGGTGCATTTGAAGCACTTTGAGCGCTTGAAGGAGAGCTACTTGGAGAGCGTGCGGGGCAACCTGCTGGACAGGTTCCCCAGCAGCATCCTGGAGGCCATCAGCTCCTTCTCGGCCATCTTCAACCCCAAGTGCTACCCTCAGTCTTTGGAGGACATTGGCAGCTACGGGGTCAGCGAGCTGAATTTCCTCCTACAGGCTTACTCCCGGGTGGTGGTGAGCGAGAGGGCCCTGAGCGATTTCCCCCTCTTCAAGCGCATCGTCTTCAGCCTCAGCCAGCTCTCCTTCAAGGACCTCTGCGTCAAGCTGGTCTACAGCAACTCTGAGATGCATGAGCTCTTCCCGGACTTTGCTGTCCTTGCAGCCATTGCCCTGGCCTTGCCTCTGGGCTCGGTCCTCGCCAAGAAGATCAGCCGGGGCCGGGAATTGCTGAAGCGTGGCCGGTCACGCCAGGCGAAGGACGAGGGGCTCTCTGACCTCATGAAGATCGCCATCGACGGGCCAGCCATCAACGAGTTTGACTTTGCGTTGGCCATCGAGTACTACGAGAGCATGAGGGAGTCCGGCTTCATCGTGGCGCAGGTGAAGTGAGTGATGCTGGCGAAGGCAGAGCCCTGCGGGCAGGGAGCTGGGTCCTGCAGGCAGCCCCCAGCACCGGCTCGACGCCACCTTTCCCCACCGATGGTCACTGCTGGGGCCGGGCAGCCGCCGCCGGTGCTTGGTGACCTGCTCCGTGCTGGGAAGAGGGGATGGGATCCTTCACAAAGCTGTGCCGGTCCCATGGCCACCCCTCCCTCATCCCCCAAACGCCCGGCTGAATTGGCCAGAATTTAAAAACTTGTGGCCACCTGAAATCCCAAAATACGATGAGGTGGTTTTTTTTTTTCAAGGGTTCGTTATTTTTTTGTTTTAGGGAGGGGAAGGCAAAACTTCTTTTGAGCTCAAATGTCACATCGCCTTTGCACAATGATACCCAGCAGCTTTTCCTTAATGCTCTGCAAAAATATCTGATTTTTGTTGTTTTGGAGCCTCAAGAATGAATTCAGAAAAAGCAGTGCATCTTTCTAGCTCCGCGGCAAGCCCCAAAATGCCTGGTGGTGTCTTGTTGGTATTCCTTGCGCACAGCACAAAATATTTTTAGCAGTGGCATCAAGTCATGATCATTTCAAGAGCAAGAGATTTAGAGAATGATACTGTAATCATCGAGGAAATAGTAACTTTAAAATGCATCAATATGTATATATGTGTATGTGTATATATATAAAAATATATATATAAGTATATATATTAAAAAGGTCTATCTTAATTTTCCTAGTGTTTAAAATACAAAGATATCTAAAAGGACTTTTTTTTTTTTTTTTTTTTTTTGCAATGACAGAATAAATTATAAGCAGGGAGCCAAAAATAATAAGTAGTGAACTCCTGGTCTTTCCAAAATGTCATCACGTACCTACGTTCCCTTTGCACCCTGAGCTCTTTGCAACCTTGCAACCAAAGAAAGAGCCTTTTACCATCTGCTTTTGGGACAGATGTGAGTTGTTTAGCCCATGGTTTTCCTTTGAAGCATTCCTTTTACCCCGCGGCGAGCGATGCTTCGGGGACCTGGAGCGGGCAGGGGCTGGGGCTCCTCCGCCACCGGCGTCAGGGTGCGCGAGCACAGTGGCGAGCGGGGCGGTGGTGCTGTGTGGCACGGCCGGGGGTTATGGGGCTTCTCTGGTTTGAACTCAGAGGGATGTTTTCTTGGGGTGGGGGAGAAGACCCTCCTTGACCGGTTTTAATCTGCAATAAAGCCAACGCAGCAGCCTGAAGCATCACGTCGGTTTAATTCCTGAGCGCCAGGTGCTCCCGGGGAATTCGGCTCCACTCCTTCCCTGGGTAAGTTCACGCTGTCCCGCAGGTGCTGGGTCTGTGTCGGGCAGGATTTGACCCCGTTGTCCATAATGATGGTCCCCCTTGGTCCCATGCGGTTGCCTCTGGCTGGGACTTGTGATGCAGCCACATGGAAGGGCTGCGTTGGGGGGGGTGTCTTGCTGCTCCCCCTCCTCCTTGCCCTGGGCAGAGGGACCTTCCTCCAACCCAGCCCTGGTGTGTGGAGCCCCTCCGGCCCTGGGGTGGCCCGAGGGGTCGCACAGCCCCGGGAGCAGCGCTTGGCCGGCGCAGTTGCCTCGCCTGCGGGGGTTTGCCATTTGCCCACCCCAGCGGGTGCCGTGCCCCCAGATGCCCATGTCAGATGTGGAGGGACAGGGTGTTTGGGGGTGCCTGGTGGTCTCGCAGGTTCCCATGGGCGCACTGTGCCCTGTGCCTGCAGCGGAGGCAGGGAGAGCCGGGATTTCTGTCCTCGGGGCTGGTGGCAGGTCACCGCTGATGGCCCAGGGGCTGTGTCCTGTGTCCTTCCAGCTGATCCATAAGGTGGAGATGCTGCGTTGGTGGCAAGTGTGTCTGGGTGAAAGCTGCTCACTCACAAGCATCCCTGGGTTTGGCTCTGTGTTTCTCGGCGTGCCCGTGTCCTGCGAGCTGGGCTTTGCTGCAACTGCTTTCTGGCCAGACGGTGCCTGTAGAGTGGCTGCCGAAGGCTGGAGATAGGAGGGTTGGGCAGGATGGTGCTCACAACGTGCGCTCTCCTGTTCCCAGGGGGACTGGGAACCGGCATTGGCCCTGGAGTGCGTGGCACAGAGCAGCTCTGCAGCCCCCAGCTGAAGGGGCCTTTGACCCTTCCCGTCGGAAAGTGGGCAGGATGGAGGGGCTGTGCTCAGCCAAGGCAGGGGCTGTGGGGGCCAGGAGTGTCAGGGCAGCCGCAGCATCGCTGTCTCAGGGCCAGCAGCTCCGCTGCGGTGCCGGTCGGGTGTGTGGAGTCTGGTGGCTCCAGCGTGGTGCAATCTGTTCATCACTGGTCCAGACCCTGAGCAGTGCCAGGGCTGCTCTGGTGCTGCGGTCCTTGTCCAGCATCGCGACTGGGTGTTGCTTTTCTCCTGCCGGCAGCCTTTGGAGCACACACGTGTTTCCCAAAGAGTCTCCTGGAAAGAGCTGGAGTGAATTCAGCTCATGCTTGGCCGGAGACAAAAGCTTTAAAGCCCTGGGTAAGGGATTTGAGACACCACCAAAATTTGTTGAGAACACCTACCAAACGGGAGGGAGCCAGACTGCTCCTGTGTGAATAAACAGCTCCCGTCTCCATCTGTCCTGTGCAGACTCTGCGCCAGATGCTCTTTCGAGGCAGCCGGCGCCTACGGAGATGGGTCCTTGGCAGGTTCTTGTGTTGGTAGGAAAACCCACAGCGGTGTCTCCGCCGTTTTCCAAGGCATTTCTTGGAGGTTCGCACGTGTGTAACGTTGGAGCACAACAGTCCCTCTGATGTGCCTCACAGGGGACCTGGGAGCAAACCTGGTGCAGATGTGCGTGTAGGCACTGTGTGGGGTGAGGAGGTGGGGGGCACAGGCTGGGGACGGCGGCCAGGCATGGTCCCGGTGGGTTTGGTTAAAGGAAAGACTGAAACACGTCTTTAAATTCCAATGGACCCCTTCCCGAGTCGCGTGTCTGCAGGGCAGGAGCTGGGTTGGGAAGGGATGAGCTGAGGGCGCTGGGCTGAGCCCCAGGCAGAGGATGCGCGGTGCTGCGGCGGTGATGCCATGTGGTTTGGTGTCTTCTGGCCAGGCCTGGATGCTCAGTTAAGAACATCCATGCACCCTCCCTGCGGAGTTGGGGGAGGGGGGACACAGGGTGCTCATGCCGGGAACGTGGGGCTCGTGCGCTCCCCTCCTTGCACCAGCCCCTCAAAACGCTCCGGAGCCCCGAGCATGTCCCGGACCCGCAGGACCCGCAGTGCCAGAGCAGGGGTGCCTGCTGCAGAGGTGGGGGCTGCTTTGCCAAAACTGGGGGCGGGATGATGACAGCGCTGTGGCAGAGGACAGTCCCGCTCCGGAACTGCAGGCTGAGCATCTGGGGATGCCATTCACCAGCAAAGCCCACCCTGCCGGTGGCCGTGCCCATCACCGCGGGCAAGGTCATGTCATCCTATACAGACCTGCGGGCCCTGCCACTCTCCCCAGAACAAATCCCCTTAATTGAGTGTCTAATTAATACCTAAAAATACAGCCCGCAGCTGCTGCCGGAATCTGCCCTGCAGCAAAGGTGAGGCACTGGATCCGCAGTGATGCGGCCTCGTAACCTTGGGAAGATGCCCCAAGAGCATCGTGCGGGTACCCGGTGCCCTGGGGGGTGCTGTAGCGTGTTGGGGTGGCTCTCTCTATGCTCGGGTAGCTCGCTCCTCACCGGGGAGCTCTGCTGGCACTGGGTCTGTGGCTGCAAACTCATCTGCCCGCTCCCTGCACGTGGCACTTGGGTTTTTGTGATCATATGAGGTTCAGGCAAAGCGGAGCTGATGGAGCCTCTGTCGCTGTGCCATGCAGCTGCTGTCCTGTTTGCCCTCGGTGGCCGGGGATGGCCAGCCGTGCCGGCTGCAGCACATCCCTTCTGTGGCAGGCGCTGGCTTTCCTCCTTCTGATGCCTGCAGGTGCTGTGGCCGCTCCTCGCAGGGTGCCTCAATGATGATGATGATGCTGTTGGAGGCTTTCATCCCTTTTCCTGCTCCTGGGGGTCTTGTCTACTTCAGTGGCAAAACCGGGAGGGAGAGATCCTGCCCCCTCTGCCAGGTCCTGTCTTGGCTGGGATTTCTGGGCTCTTGACCCCTGGGCTGCAGACCCAGCCCAGGAATATGTTTAATCCATAGATTTGGGCTCAGGGATGTGCCAGAGTGGCTTGGTGTGGCTTGTCTTTACTGTGGTGGTGGGCAGTGGTGGGCAGCCCTGGGACCCTGTGCCCCCCCAGCACCCCAGGGAGCAAACCCCTCGGCCGTGGGGCTGTGCAGCAGCAGCAGCTGGGTTTTGCTGGTGGAGCAAACTCCCTGCCTTGGGTTCCTGGTGATGGGGGAGGAGGCATTTGCCTGCCCTCTTGTTCCTCTCGGTGGTAAATGTAAAATATATAAATTTTTTTATTATTTATTTAATCTTTTTTTTAAGGCTAGTGCGCTCAGTGCAAACCATACTGACAAAGGCAAGTGGAAACCCTTGCAACCCAACCCCAAATGCCCGGGCCAGCCGTCTCAGATGATTTGATGCAGAAATACTGTTTCACGCCTCAGAAGGTTAATTATGCATCGTTCACCCATTTCTGCTTGCCTTTGCTCCCTCTCTCCTGGCTGTTGCAATAATTTTATTTATTTATTTTTAAACAGTTTCACAGATTTCCCTTCTGGGCGACTCTGGAATTAACTCGATCAATGCACGCCTGATGAAGCAAAATGTAATTTTTCCCCGGAGTCAAGCCTGACTCCGGGACGGCTCCGGTGCCGCTGAAGAGCCGCCCGTGTGCGCTCTCCCAGAAAGAGGTCGTTACTGCCCGCAGGGCGAGCACTGGCTGCTCAAATTCCGAAAATCTTTCAAACTTTGCATTTCAGATTCGTAGCTCAGCTCCTGCACCAGCCTGGTTTCTGCCGGCGGAGGGTCAGGTGCCGAGCAAAAAGCAAAGCGAACATGGGAGAGCAGCACCAAACCCACTGCTGGGCAGGGGTCCCCATCCTGCACAGCGGGGTGAGGGGGGCTGCAGGGGGGGCGAGTGCCTCGGCGTGGTCGCGACGTGGTCGGTGGTTCTGCGGGAGCACTCCATCCCTTGGGCACTGACCGCTTTCGTCCTCCCGCGAGGGACTGCTGCTGTTCTTGGCAGCTGCCTTTGAGGTGAAAAAGAGCAAAAGAGCCCAGAAAGAAATAAAAAAACCCCAGGAACAGTGGCCTTGACCTTGTTCCAGGCAGCGGGACAGGGCTGCCCAGGTGGGCTGGAGGAGGGAGAAGGTGTGAACGCGAGATGCAAATGAGCTTTTCCAGCTCACAGCATTTTGAAACCTTATTTATTGTATTTTATTCATTTTTTTCTTTAACTTTTCTGCCCTCCGAGCTGTGCACAGGCACACGACCCCAGCCCAGGCCCTCCGTGGGTCAGAGGATGCTTTCCCAGCAGGGGGATGGATGAATCCAGGTGGAAAACCTCAGCCCTCGGGCTGCTGAGCGGGGCAAAGCGCTGGGACGGGGAGCAGGCTGGAGAGAGATCCCCTCTGTGCAGCCTTCCCTCCTTCCCAGGGGCGTTTTTCTTTCAAACAGAAAATTATTAATAACTCCAGGCTATTTTTAAATCACACGCCGGAGCTCGCGGCTGGTTTGCGGGGGACGATGCGAGGCAGGTGGCAATGCCTGGCCGGGGAGCGGGTGGCTCCAGTGCAGGAGCCAGCGGCTTGGAGCTGGGGGGAGCCCATCCCTGGGGATTTCCCCCCAGAATACCTGTGGAGGGGCACCCACACGGCTTGGAGGGTCGCAGGGGTACCCCAAATTCAACACCTTTGCAAAGCCGTGGCGGGGGCTGCTCAGCTCTCTGCCCCCCACCTGGCACGTGCTGGGGTGCGTGGGGTTGGGATGCTCCTTCGGCTGCTGCCGGCACCGAAAAAAATTCCCAGCTTCGGTAAGGGGGAGTCAGCGTGGGGAGCCCAGGGCTGCGGGGGCTCCCGTGGGAGAGCCTGGGGAAGGGGCTGCTGCCCCAGGGGAGGTTTTGAACCTTTCAGAGGGTTCAAAGCGAATTCCTGCACATCTGCTCTGCCGCAAAGATGCTGTGTTGGGCTTCGAACTGGCATGCTGGTTTTGAGCCCCAAAGGCAGAGGGGTGCCCAGGGCACCCCCAGGCTGGGACCTTTCACCGAGGAGGGTCCGGAGCCTGTGGCAGATGGCCCTGTGTGGCATGTCCCCATGTGGCGTGTCCCCTCACTGCGAGCAGGGGCCACCAACGCTAATGCTGCTCTTTCCCCTCTGCCTGCCCAGGTCCCTCCGGACACAGCAGCCCCCTCTTAGCGTCGTTGCCTATCCCCGGCCGTCCCCTTCATCCCCCCTTGGACATCAAGCACTTTCTGACCTTCAGGCTCAACGGGACGTCACCGCTCAACCTCTTCCCCAACTTCAACACGGTGAGTCCCACAGGGGTGGGTGGGCATCGGCTGCCGGACCCCTCCTCCCTTGCAGGAGTTCCTCTTGTACATGGCACCACTTCTCAAACCCTGGAGGGTAATTTCTGTCTTAATTACTGGGGTCTTTGGCTGCTGGATGCTGGTGCAACACACCCGCCCTGCCCTTAGCTTGGAGCGGTTCCTGCCCAGCCATCACCCTTATATACCAGAATTAAAAAGATGGTGTATTCTAACCAAGATCAATTGGATTTTGCTCCTGGAATCAATATTAATAAAGTAGCTCTGGAGAGCAGTTAATTAGTTGAAAAATAAATAAATAAAAGGAAAGAAAGAGAAGGTCTATAAAGACACAAGGAGCATGGCTGGTGCTGCAGGTGTTGGGCGAGCCTGGTAGCTGTGGGGCTTCTCCTGCTGCCTGGCTGGGCTCAGGGTCCCCAACCTCGAACCAGAGGACCAAGTGCTTGGGTTATGCAGTTACACGTGTGTCTCTGCAGACGTTCTGTTACATGTCTAAATTGACGTGGATGTGCCCAAAGACATGTGACAGTATCTCGGGTGTGAAGCGGTGTTTTCCCAGCTCTGTGCCGCTCTCCCCGGCTGCTGCCAGCCCAGCTCGGGTCTCCATCATCCACCCAGGTATTGCCCTGCGCCTCTTGCTGATGGGAGGGATGGGATCTGCTCCAGGAGCCCCTCTCTTGCCTTGCTTTGAGTCCCTGCCCTGGTGTTTCAGCCGCCTGGGGTTCTCTTGAGAGCGGGCTCCTGGCATCGCTGAGGAGCAGGTTTTGCTGTGCAGAGGGAGGTGGGGCGGTGGGGAGAGGGACCTGGGGCTGCTCCCCCCTGCAGAGGCACGGCTGATGTTTTTGCGTTTGGTAAATGCCTGGTTTTTTCCCTTGTGAGCCTGGAGCCAGGACTTTCCTGAGCTGCCTGCTTGCTCACCAGCCTTTTGTAAATGGCTTTGAGATTAAACGTGCTTGGAAGGTGCAAATTATCACCGAGATCTTCAAAGACAGCCGTAGAAATTAAGTACAGGATTCCTGTTGCTGTTGAATGGGATTCAGCCATGTAACTCCTTTAAGCTCTCCTGAAATCCCAGCTTTAGCCTGTCTCTCCCCTGTGCTAACAAGCAGAAACAGAGGAGAGGAGGATTTTTTTTGATGCCATTAAGGTTGCTGCTCTTTGTCTGGGCTCCTTTTTATAGTCGCTGGACTCAATAGCTAACTTGAACCAGACCCTGTTGTTTGTTCTCCTTGGCTCCTGCCTGCCCCTGCCTTGGCACGCGTCCTCCAGGGTTGTGTTGCTTTAAAAAAAAAATAATAACAATTTGGGAAATGAATCTCTTGCTGGAGCTGCCCAGCCCTGTCGAGCTGCTTCTGTGCTGGGTGGGGACTCCTCTGCCCCAGGGGGTGTTGGACATGGGGATGGAGGTGCTGGGGGCACCTTGAGTTCATTGCTCTGAGCTCACATCGGTGTGCAATATTAGCTGAGCGAAGCCAGCCCTGACTGTCTGGGGGTGTGAGCTGCCCCTTCGGGCTGTGTTTGTGCTGGAGAGGCGGCTGAGACTGGGGGTGCGAGGGGTTCAGCGTCGTGCATGGGCAGGCGGCTTCGCAGGGAGCCAGGGTAGGGTCCCGGTCCTCACGGTGTGCAGGGCTCGAGCATCCCTGCGCCCCAGAGCCGGGCAGGCAGCTCCTTGTTTCCCTGCCCAAGTCACCGTGATGCCAGGTCAGCCTGAGGCAGCTGAGCCTCAGGGGTGATTTAGGAGGCTGGGAGGGGGTGTCACTCGGGGTATTCTACTTTTTGAGAGAGCTGCCATATCGGAGTTGCTATAAAAAGAAATCTGAGGGTTTGCCTTTGCTTACCCGGCGTTGCTGGTGATGCTGTGCAGGATTCGGCGCTGCCCCGCAGAGCAGGAGCAGTTTGCAGCGGCACAGCAGAACACTTTGCACTTTGAGCAGGTCACAAGGCTCCCACGAACCCAGCAGATGTTTAACTCTGGAACAAGCAAAACCTTTCCAAGCTGAGCTCTCCTGCCACTTTAACAACAACAGGCGGGGGGGGAAAGCCCTAATGCAACACAGAAGATGCGTTTCATGCTCAAAACGCCCTTTTGAGCTCTTGGGATGTTGCAGATCCTCAGGACCCAGCAGCACCTTGCAAACCACAACAGGAGACGCAACCTGAAGTGATGCTGTGTCCCTGTGAATTCCCGTTTCTGACCTCGGTGGGCGGCAGGGAGCTCAGCACAAGGATCGCTATTTATATCGGTAGGAACATCCAGGGATAAAGTAATGTGAGTCAATAAGAATTGACTATAAAACTGAGATCTTTATTCTCCAAGCGTGTGGTGCCCAAAGCCTGCCTCTGCTGGGAAGTGCCAGGAAGGGGCTCAGCCCACCTGGCTGCGGGTGCTGGTAGGTACCGCTGTGGCACAGACCCTCACCAGCCCCGGCAGAGAGCTGGGAACACTTTTTCATCGCTGAAACAGCAGTGATGGAGAAGCTATGGAGAAGTTGATGGTGGGTTTGTATTTTTATTCAGAGAGAAGTACAAGGGTTCTGAGGTGGCATCCGGACTTTGGATGCGCTCGGTGCTGCGTGCTGGATGGCGCCAGGCTGGGCTTCCAGTGAAGCCCCCTGCGCATGGCAAGCGGACCGTGCTCGATGGAGCGAGGGGTGGCCGTGGCAAGGGGTTCTTCAGCCCGCCGGGGGTGCTCCATGGGGCTGGGTGCCCGAAGGCTTTTCAGGATGCGGTGCTTGCGTTTGCTGTGGGATGGCAGGAGCAGTGGTGCTCACCAGCTGCACTGGCTGTGGTGGGATGCGCGGGGCTGGGGTGAAGAGCCAGGCTGTGGTCCAGGGGTGCTCGTGGCTCCGCACCTGCCTGGGGTGGTCGTGGGCAGCATGGGTGCTCTGATGGGCACAACTTCTTGCCGCGCCGTGGGGCCAGGCGATGGGGGCTTTGCGAAAGCAGAAGTGGTGTAAAGACCGAGGTTGGTGCCATCGCCTCACGCCCCGGGAGGACGAGGGGGTCCTTTGCTGGCGCCGCTCAGCACCACTGCCCTGGAGTTGGTGCTTGGCCACAGCCCCGGTGCTGCTGGCTTCAATGGCAGGTTCAAGTTCAGGCCAGGACAGTCCCCAGCCACCTTTGCATCCTTGTGCCAGCATCCCCCTTTCCTCTGCATCCTCCTTGGTCCCCCAGCCCTGTTTGGTGCTCGGGGGGTGGATGAGCCCATGGGAGCCACCAGCCGGGTACTGGCAGCTGATGCTGCTGTGAAGGTTAGAGCCGTTTTTCTTTTCTTTGTGTGGAAAAGGTAGCTGTTTCTCTTGAAAACAAGTGCCGGCCCTGCTTCTGGCCACAGACAGGCAGCGCAGCGACGCTGCCTTTAGGACATTGCAATGTTTATCGTCAGGGGTGGAGCAGCATCTTTGCCATCTGTAGCTTCCTCCAGGTCTCCACTGAACTCCAAATGCTTCTTCGTTTATATGCCAGATAAGTGAGTAAAATTTCATAGCAAACAGGCACTTCATTAATCACCTGCTTTTACCATTCTGCTCACTCCTGGAAAGGAATTTGGGGTCTTGATAATGGCTCTGTTGTCCAGGCATGTGCCTTGAAGACTGATGCACCTGTCTCAGCAACGAAATAGCTTTGCAGAGAAATACGATCGCCTGAAAACCCAAGGCTCTACTGACAGCAGGACTCAGATAAGATAATCTTCCTATGCCACAGGGTAGGAGAACAATACTTGCATTATAGATTATAGCCGTGCTCGAACAAAGAGGTTATTCTTATTTCCAACGCCCCCCTTAATAAATGCATTTCGTTTAAAACAATTATGGCTTTTCGAAGAAGTTTGCTGCCTGGACTGAGGAATGACGCCGAGCCCCGGGGAGAGACAGAATCACCAGGGGCTGTCATCAGCTGGCAGGTATCTGCCCCGCCGGCAGCGGGAGCAGCGTGCGGATAACCAGCGCTGCTCTGCCTCCATGCTCGTGCCCGCCGAGGTACCGGCAGCTGCGCCGTAACGTGTCGTCAGCCTTGTGGTGTGGTTAGGGCACGGTGCATACGTGCAGCCCGCGGTGGCTTTGCATGGGCACCCTGCCCCCGGTGAGCTGTGCCCGCGGCGGTGGGCACCGTGTCCCCTCCCCTGGCCCTTGCTGGGCTGTGCGGCGGCAGCTCTGCCCCCCCCTTCGGCTTTGCGCAGGGATGTGGCAGCTCCGTGATGCGGAGCACATGGAGGGTTAATGGCCGGCTGCCCATTTTGATCGCTTGTGCCCCCCGTTTTGGTGGTTTCCCCTTCTGCCAAGTCTCTTAGGAACTGGCGTGGCACTGGGAGGTTGAGGGCAGCAACTGGGAGCTCAAACAGAAACCGATAATTTGCCACCCGTGACCCTGGTGTCTGGTGGGGGGAGAGGGACCGGGGGGACACGCAGGGGAGCACGGTGGGGTTGGGGAGGATGGGGTTCCGTGGTCTGTGCCCACACAGTGGCCTCATCCCCTCTGCCAGACTACTGTAGGCATTTGGACCCTGCAGATTTGGGGTTTTTTTGGAATTTTTTTTTAAAAAATGTCCAAGAACAGGCATCAACAGAAGGCAGGTTGCCCTGTGCGGGGGGTGTCCCCGAGGCCAGTGGGGCTCCTCTGCAGCCCCAGCCGCTCGCTCCTTCCAGACACCAACCAGGCATGAGCTCTGCCGGCGTTTGCAGCGGCTCCTCGGCGAGCGTGGTGGGTAGGGGGGCTCGCCGCGTCGCGGTGCCATGCCGGGGCAGCCAGCACGGCACGGCACCCAGCCGCCCTCTGCCTTCCTTCCCCCTCCAGATGGACCCAGTGCAGAAGGCGGTGATCAGCCACACCTTCGGCGTGCCCGCCCCGCTCAAGAAGAAGCAATTCATCTCCTGCAACATCTGCCACCTGCGCTTCAACTCGGCGGTAAGCGGGGCCGGTGGGCGCGTGGGGCCGGTGCCAGCGCCTGCGGCTCGGCAGGAGCATCCCGCGGTGGGGATGCCCGGCGTGCAGGTGGCAGCTCCTGGGAGCTCTGCCCTCCCTCGCTCTGTGCCTGCTCTGGCTGGTGTTTCCACCGACATCTCCCTGCCCGTGGGCCCAGGCGCTCCCGATGCTGCCATGTCCTCTGTTTGCTGTCCTGGCTCTTTTTGCTCCTTGTCATTTTGTTCAGGTCTGTTCCCTGCTGCCTTGGTCTCGGTGTTTGTGCTTAAGCTGCTTTATCAGCCTGTGCAATTCATATCTGGTCCTTGGGAGCTGAATATAATCTTCCCTGCCTTGGCTTGCCAGAGCTCTGGTGTGATTGTTTTTTTTTTTCCCCAGCTTTTTAGTCTAAGTAAATCAACCACCTTGTAGAGGGGAGGAAGGAAACATTCATTCATCCCCGCGGTAATGAATTGCACACAGCTGATCTTTGGTGGGGAGAATTGATAAAAAGGTTTGAAAGGGAATTCTCGCTCGAAGCTGGTAGGAGAGGGACCGGGCTTTGCTGGGAGTGGAGCGGCAGGAGCCTGCTCCGCACAGGCAGCAGCTCGGAGCCCTTCGCTTGGGTGGCACAAGCCCATCTGCCCCCTCCTGCCACCGCTGCGTGCAGGGCAGCGATGGAGGCAGGAGCCTCCCACGCTCAGCCCAGCCCGGCACATGTGTTACCAGCCTGGGAGCATCCCCTGGCCTCGGCTGTCCCTTCCCGGAGGAGCGAGGCAGCGCTGAGCCCCCGTGCCCACGGGACGATGCCCCCGAGCGTGGTCTCATCTGCCGGAGCTGCCTGCGCGCTCGGTGTCTGGCAGCGCACGGGCTGCCGGGAGCTGCTCTCGCCTCCCCGGGGCAGCTGTGCCCTGGCCAGCCTGGCTCTGCCTCCCACCGCGGTGCTGGCCCAGCCTGGCTGAGCTGTATCAGCACAGCCCGGGGCTGGGCGCTGCCCTGCCAGCCAAAGTCAGCGTTTCTGGGCTTAATTATTCTGCTCCGCAATGAAGCGGCTCAGGGAAAAGCATCGCTTTCCTCTTCCATGCTGCATCCTGGCTGGAAGCGCGGTGCTGGGAGAGTCGGTCCCTTGTGGGCAGCCTGAGCCGCTCGCCCCCCACCCTGCCCGTGTCCCCCCCGCCGAGGTCACATCTGCGGGAGAGCACGTGCTGGTGCAGACCCTCACACGCCACTCGTGTCCCTGCGCAGAGCGGTGCCGGGTGACCTACTTAGGCTGCAGCCCAGCCCCGTTATCTGGTGGGAATTTATTGTATTTGCTAATGAGGCCCCGTGCTCGGATGGGCCGTTCGCGTTCCCACGTACCCAGCATCGCTGCGCAGCCCCGGACACTGTTCCCAGCCCCTGGAAAGCCATGGGGGGAGGGAAAGGATGCTTCTTCCTACCGAGCACGGGGAGCCTCAGCCGGCCTCTGAGAATGCCGTGCAAATTAATCCGTGCTACTCAGTGGTACAGTGTCTTAATTCATATTGGATTTATAAATCACGAAACTGCGGTTGTTTTTAGGGACAATGCGGCATTGTCCCTGACTGCAGCGTACACAAATGTTCGGGTGATTTTCTTTTGTGTATGTTTTTATCAGTTCGGTGCAGGCATGAACCCATCAACGTGCACTTCATTATTCAGCATTTGCTGGGAGAAGGGAGCCCGTGAATGTAAATTGCATGTCAGACACCCGTTAGGTTACAATGGGAGACGTGTCCTCCCCGCCAATGTACTTTTTTATTTTATTTTTACAGCTAGCAATTCATTGCATGTTTCTGAAGCCGTAAATTTTGCCTGAAAGCTTCTTTAAAAAGTGACTTGATGCATTTAATCGGAGCGGGGTCCTTATCTTGGGCGTGCAGTGCGGTGATGTCTTAGCAAAGTGATACCTTGGCCCGAATACATTTGTGTGCAGAGCGGTCTGGCGGGAGGAGGAAAGCAGCTTTGTGCTGCACCCAGCTAAAAATACAACCTTTGAGGCAGCCCTGGCCCCGGGGAGGATGTCACCAGGGGAGGTGGCTGCACTGGAAACGTGTTGAAGCGGCCACGGCTCGGGGCTGACCCCTCCGCCCGTCCTCCCTGTGTCCAGCCGGGTGCCCGGCCGCAGCACCGACACAGCCGTCCCCATCTCTCCCTCCCCAGAACCAGGCAGAAGCCCACTACAAGGGCCACAAGCACGCGCGGAGGCTGAAGGCCATCGAGGCCATGAAGAACAAGCAGAAGGCGGTGGGGGCTGCGGCGGGGGCCACCGGCCGGGACGGCACAGCCGACTTTGCCCCCAGCCCCGAGGGCAGCGGGGAGCCCAGCAGCACAGGTACGCGGGCAAGGGGTGTGGGGGGTGTGTGTCCTGTGCCAGCAGCATGTGACACCGGAGCGAGTGACCTGGCCGGTTCCCGGTGGTGTTCGCGTTCCCAGCCCTGCAGCATCCCGAGGAGCCCGATTAAATCCTGAACCGCAGCTGCCTGGTGCCTGAGCATCCCCCTGCATCCCGCTGCTGCTCGGGCTGCGATTAGTGCAGCGTAAATGCCACCGCCAGCGTTAATAAATGAGCTTTTGTGCTCCACGGGGTCCACAGCACGGCTGGCTGGGGGCAGTGGCGCGGGGAAGGGGTGGAAATCCAGCCCAGGAGCCCCTGGGCAGGTCACGCTCCAGGGGGTACCTGGCCCCTGTGCGTCCCTGCAGCGCTGTGGGGAAATGGTGCGCAATTCCCCTGGGATTTGGTGTCTCTGGGAGATGTTCAGAACGGCTGTGGGAGGGGCAGTGTCCCCGGACCAGGGCTCTGCTGCCGCGCAGGGATGGGGCTGGTGGGAGCCAGCAGCACCGGAGCTCACCGGGGCGTTTGGGGAGCCAGCCCCGCCGAGCCGGGCAGCACCGGAGCTCACCCAGGGGGTTGTGCTGATCCCGGCTGCCCTGAGCTGCAGGGAAATGCCGTGTCAGGAGAGACCTCGGGAAGAGCCATCCTTGAGGGGATGAAGATGAGCAAGCCGTGCCTGAGATGGCCTTGGGGAGGGCGAGGGTGCTCGCTGGACTCCAGAAACCCCGTTCAAGCCCAGAGACCTTCCCCTTTCTGCCCATTTCTTTCTTTTTTCCCCTTTCCCCCTTTCCTTTCCCTCCTGCCAGCTCAAGCCAACGGTCTGCAGGAGCCTGAGGGGGAGTGCAGCAGCCTGGGGCTTGTGCCCGGTGCCGAGGAGTCGCCAGGCGAGCTGCCGGGCAGTGTCGCCCCATTGGGCTCCCCGCCGGCCTCGGAGCTGTCGGAGGGCACCTCAGATGCCACCAGCGTGGCCTCCTCGGCCGCACAGGCAGCTGAGGCGCAGGCAGCCGAGTCGGGCAGCAGCATCAGCTCAGCCCCCGAGAGCGAGAAGGAGGGGAAGAAGAGCAAGCAGCACCTGTACTGTCCCACCTGCAAAGTGACCGTCAACTCCCTGTCCCAGCTGGAGGCTCACAACACCGGTAAGGGCATTGGGGATGGGGGGATGGGCCCCCTCGCAGTTCCATCCGTGCACCGCCCCGAAACGGCAAGCGTTAATGAATATTGTCTTCATTAGAAAGGGGTTCGTTAAGGTGGCTTGCAAAGATAAGTGGTGGCGGTGTACCTGTGCTGCGACTTATGGAGTGAATTTTAGCAAGGTCAAATGCTCTCCTATTGTTCATGTCGCTTAATTAAAGACAATTTTCAGATGCATTTAATCAAGTGATTGGAGGCTACTTTATATTCCATTGCAGTGTGTTTTTAAGCTGGTAGTGACCTGAGTGCCAGTGCCTCTTTCAGACCCAGGATAATCCTTCCAAAAGCAGCTCCGCGGTTCGGGCTCGTGGTTGTTTTGAGAAGCCCTTTGGGAATCTCACGAGCTTTGGAGCCCAGCAGCAAGCGGAAGAAGACTCGAGGCAGGCAGGAGTCTGGGGGGGGTGGTGGTGCTCTGAAGCCTGGGGATGGCTGGGCCCCCCCCAGGGGTGACAGCCGTGGTGCAGGGGACCCTCGGTGGGGTCTGCAGCGCCAGCTCCTGGCTCACCCCTTTCTCGGGAGGATGCTAAACAAGGACGGGCACCCCAATTTTAAAGGGAAGGGCCTTCCCTCCCCCAGTTCAGCAAGAACTGGGAACCAGTTCCCCCAGCCCCAGCTGCCTGCCGGGGCGGCAGCAGCAGCCGTGCGCAGGGTTGGCTCGGGACACCGCTGCGGCTTAGCTGCAAATGTGTCCTTTTGCTTTTGTCAGCTCCGGTTACAAGTTTAGGAGCTGATTTGAGGAAAAAGAACAAACAAACAAACAAACAACATGTTTGCAGGCTTGTGCTCCTCCATGGCTGTCACATGGACTCGGGCTCCTTGCTTAACGCCTTAAAAAATAGAATGAATTAGCGGGGGTTTCAATTACTTGCTCACCCCCACCCCGCCGTGCTGGCGCTGGCAGGGGCAAGACAGAGCGCCCTGTCCCCAGGTGTGTGAGGATTTCGGGTTCCTCCTTCCCCTCCTCCTGTAACCCTGCTGAGCTATTCCTGGCTCTGCGGCCGGATCCTCTCTGACCTTGGGCACAGCTGAGATGCTGCAGCATGGCAGGCGATGTGTGCCCGGCTCTGCAGACTCTGCTAACGCCCGGGGACAGGCGACAGGCTCCAGCACATGCTTAAAATAGCAGTTTCTCCAAAGGTCTGGCACATGAAGAGCAGGGGAGGTGGGGGGGGATGTCTCCGAGAAGCTGAGCATTGCTGGTCTGCCTGCGAAGTGCAGCTGGCCACAAGAGCTTGGCAGGGTTTGGGAATGGGCTGCTGCATCCCTGGGAAGAGTCCGGATTCTCAGGCAGGTCCCTGTCCCCTCTGCCTGCCAGTGCTGCCGGGCACGGGGGTTGGGGGGGATGCGCGGTGCTGTCAGGCGGGTTGCTTGGAGGGCATCCTTCTTGCTGCTGCGGTGCTGGGTTTGTTTGCAACGTCAGCGTTCGCTGAGCATCCCCTCTGCCACCCAGGCGCCAAGCACAAGTCGATGCTGGAAGGTCACAGCACCCAGATGCGGCGAGGCCGAGGCAAGCTCCTGTCCCGGGCAGGGCACAAATCCAAGCGGATCGGCAACAAGGGCAGCATCAACATCCAGAACAAGGCGTTTCACTGCCAAGTGTGCGAGATCTACGTGAACTCGGAGACCCAGCTCAAACAGGTGACGATGCCAGGCCGGTGCATGCCTGCAGAGCCCTCTGGGGGGGCTTGGGGTGGGGAGGGGTGGCGTAACCTGACTGTTCCCTGCAAGAAGCTGCTGGGCATCCCCCGTGGACCCCAGTGGCGTGGTGCTGTGGGTCTGCCCTCGCTGTCGCGGCTCTGGGTCACCCGGCCGTTTTCCTCTCGCAGCACATGAGCAGCCGGAGGCACAAAGACAGGCTGGCGGGGAAGCCGCCCAAGCCCAAGTACAGCCCCTACAACAAGCTGCAGAAGAATGCTGCCCTCGCAGTGAGTATTCTCAAGGTATCTGTCTCCCTGCTCGTTACCCACCCGGTTTGCTCTCCGAAACGTCGTTTGCCACGTTAGCCATCTCTTGCAACAAGAAACAAAAGGGCTGCTTTTCTTAAAGCCTTGGTTCCCGTGATACAGGGAGGGCGGGCTATAGTGGTGACAGGAGTTTCCAGTCTTTATTCCCGGGAAGGAAAGCATGGGAATAACTTGGGAGTCCTCTGGCAGCAGCGCTTGGGATTCTTCCACCTGTTTTTGTGGTTTCTGAAGGGGAGAGCTGTGGTGGTTGGGTGCTTGGGGCTGGCACGGCTCAGTTGAATCAAGCCTAAGTGTTTGCTCGCAGAGCCACACAGCTTAGCGGAGAGTTTGGCAGCAAAAGTCATCCCAGGGCACCAGAGGAAAGCACTGATGCAGAAAACAGCCCAGGCATTGCAAAAGCCAGGGTAGGGGGCAGGTCTGTGGGCTGGCGGGATGGGGCTGAGGTGACGACGGGGGCATCCCTGCGTGCCCTGACCCGGCATGGGATGGGATGGAGTGCATGTTGGGTTGGGGCCAGGGGCTGCATTTACTGCAGAGACGCGTGGAGAGCTCAGCTGAAAGCAAACATGGGCAGGGGCTGCTGCGGGGCTGCCTGCCTGGCCGGGGGAGCTGGGGCTGGGGGCTCTCCTCCAGCTGGGTGCCTCACGGTGTCTCTTCCTCCTTCCCCACAGTCCAAGCTGGCTTTGCAGAAGCATCTCACCAAAACCCTGGCAACCCGCTTCTTGCCGAGCCCGCTCACCGCAGCCGCTGTCTGCGCCATGCCTGGCCCCCTTGCCCTGAGACCAGCCACTGCCACCACACTCTTCCAAGCCCCTATCCTCGGACCAGCCCTTTTCCGAACGCCACCAGCCCACGTCCGCACCACGCCGGGCCCCATCGTCTTCGCACCCTACTAGAGCCGCTCGCCCGCCGAGGGTCCATGTGCCGCGGACCGGGCTGTGCCGCGGTGGCTGCACAGTGCAGGGCGGCACTGCTGGGTCAGCTGTTCTTCTGGCTGGTGGGAAACCATAGTCATAGACCTCAACCCCGGCTTCTCCTTCGCTTTGAGTGGGCTCCTGCTGGAGCGAGATACCCCGGCAAAGCCCAGCCAGCCCCGTCGTGCATCCCTGCCACTCCCCCTGCCCATGCCAGCGCTGTGCTCAGCAGAGGAGCCCATCGCACAGCCGGGCGGCACGCAGGAGACGATGGTGCCCGAGTCACCGGGACCATCTTGCGGCCAGGGACTGCCTGGCCCTGGCCCGCTGGCTTCTTGTTCATCCCCCTCCCAGTTGCCAGACTGGAAGAAGAGGAGCTGGTTGGTCCCTGGGGGAAGGAGCATCCTTCTGGCAGACTGGTCCCTGCTAGCCCAGTGGGAAGGGAACTGCGATGGGAGCCTCAGCCCAGCTCTTCCTGGGTGAAATGACCCCAGCACAAGCAGAAAGGTGGCAGTTCCCCTCTCAAACCGGGCTGGCTGTGCCCTCGCCAGCCCCACACTTGCCTGTGCTGGCTGGGGGCTTCCATGCTGCCCACCAGCCCCCTACGCCCCACAACCCCCTACGTCCCACCAGCCAAAGAGCCCCTGCGGCGGCAGGCACCGGCCACACTGACCGTACCTTCACTCCGAGAGCAATAGCCGAAGCCCAGGGCCGGTGCCTCCTCCCTCCGAAAGCACAGTGCCCCTGCCCTGGCCCCCAGAAGCACACAACTTGGGCACGCATCCAGCCCATCCAGCCCATCCAGCGAGGATGGGAGAGCCGGGCCACCCGGTGCAGGCTCCCCGAGGAGATGTCCCTGTGCTCGGTGCCAGCTGTTTGCCTCTGTCCCACCCGTGGGGGACAGCCCTGCCCCTACCTCCCAGGAGATGCTGTGTGAGGCTGAGTGAATGTCCCTAAAGCACTTTCGGTTCTCCAGTGAAAGGCAACGCTGCTGCTCGCCTGCCGGCCAGCTGCCATGTCCAGCCCTGCAAACCCCGTCCCTGTTAGGAGCTTCCAGGGAGTTACCGATGATTCCCCAAAACAAAGGTGTCCCCAGCAGCCCGGACAATCAGGTACAAAGGAGCAGGCAGCACCCGTAGCCTACGCCTGGCACTCTCCCTGTGGTGCTCCCGTCGTAGCCTGCAGAAAGCTGGGCTCACAGGGACCCCGAAGCCGTAGCTCTGCTTTTCACTGTGCTCAGAAAGCCCAGCGCTGACCTGGTCTGAAAACTGTAACCGTGGCGCTCCGGGTTTGCAGCGCGCTGCTGTAAATAGAAATATGCAGGAAAGTTGCGACCCAAATGGACCTTACGCTGGAGTGACAACCCACCCCGATCTATGCAATCCAGGGGGAGCAGCTCGCCCACCGCGTTTGCTGTCTGCGTTTTACTTTGGTGCTCACGCTGTCTGGACAGCCAGGAGTTGTGGTCTGAGCAGAAGAAAAACAACGCGACGCTTGGCTCTGTGCAGACAATTCCCTTCCCGTCCTCTGGCCCACTCGGGAGACCTCTGCTGTGGGCCACGTTCTCTCCCAGCCCTTGGGAAGCGGCTGGTCGGTTTGTGGACCTGGGAATCCACACGCACAAGCACACATATCTGACGCCTTGGCCCTAAGAAACACCTGGATTTCACGAGTATTTTGCCCAGCACGTTCCACCGATGCTCAGGACGGGGTCCTGGCAGCGGGAGGTGAATGGGAACCGGCCAACGGGTAACTCACACGGCTGAAATGCTTCTGCTTCCCAGAGCTGGTGGGAAGGAGCTGGAGCCTCGCGCGAGGGCAGGAAACCTGCACAGAGGGAGCGGGGCGGCACGGAGCCATACGCCTGCGTCTGGAGGGCCTGTTTCTCATGCCATGGGTGGCACGGACCCGTGGTGCCACTGCTGCGCTCCTGCCGCAGAGGACAGGAGTGTGGGGGAGCCCCTGGGTACGGATGCATCTGCTCAGGGCATCTCCTGTCCACCCCAGGGAAGGAGGAGGGTGGAGAGGGGCCACCAGGAGAAGATCCAAGCTTGTATGGAAGGCTGGAGGTAGACACAACCGAAAGGTCTTGCGGTGGCGGTGGGAGATATGACTTGGAGCGCCAGCTGAGGGAAGGCAGGCTCCCAGCAGCAATGGCTTTGACGAGGACAGGGAAATGGTCCCGCAGCCCAGGGGACACGCAGCCTGGACCCTGCGACCCACAGGACAGGAGCCTTTGCTGGCTGGGACCCATGGGCAGCAGAAGGGACGCAGCTCCAAACAGCGCCGCAGTGCCAAGCAGCCCGTGGTCAGCTCAGCTCCAGCCCTCCCCCTGCTCAT
The DNA here is from genome assembly GCF_023634085.1 of Falco cherrug. Classification (NCBI taxonomy): domain Eukaryota; kingdom Metazoa; phylum Chordata; class Aves; order Falconiformes; family Falconidae; genus Falco; species Falco cherrug. The sequence continues at coordinate 3,504,441 of NC_073716.1, forward strand.
CTCACTGTGCTCTTCCCCAGGCCACCTCACCGGTCACTTCCAGCCCTGGCTGCCAGCAGAGAAGGGCAGCGTGTCCCCTCCTGCAACGTGCCCACCAGCCTCAGGAGCCGGGAACAGCCAGCCGCGGCTGTGCTCCAGCCTGCAGGAGCCGCTCGACACTGGTGGGTCGTTCCCCTGCGTTTTGTTCTAAAAAGCCTGTGCTGGAGCCAGCAGCGGCTGCTCCAGTCACCCCTCCACCAGTGGAGTCCTAATACACTCCTATACTTGGCACTTTAACCCCTTGAAAGCCATTCCTTCTAATAACAATAATACTGCAACGAGCTGCATAAGAACACACTCCCTCTATCGCATCCCCCGGCTCCAGAAACCCTCCCCGCTCCTGTGCTATCCAAAGCATTTACTGCCTTTGACTTAGCGTATGCTGTACTAGGTAGTAGGGCATAGTCCATAGCGCTCAATAACGTGTGCCCCTCTGTAAATAACCTTGGAGTGATGTGAACAGTTTGATTAAAAAAAAAAAAAAACAACAACCAAACAACAAACCAAACACACAAAAAAAAATCCCACAAAAAATGGAATAAACAGACTCTAGGGACTTGGCCAGTACCCCTCCTATAATGTTCATTGTATATTTTTTTGATGTACTATAACTGTTGGGGAAAAAAAAAAAAAAAAAAGGAAAATATTTTGATAACCGAATCTCATCGCTTTATTGTGTTACTCAGTAAATAAAAGGAACAAGTATAAACAAGCCAGGGCTTTCTTGTCTTTTTTTTTTTCTTTCTCCCCCTAGATCCAGACTAGCTGACGGGAACACATGTTGCTGGGCAGTGCGGGGACACCTTTCCCTTGTCTTGTGGCGGTTCTGAGAGGAGAGTCAGCACCGTGACAGATGGGCAGCGAGAGCTGCCAGAGCCCTAAGCATCGGGGCGTGCAGGCTAAGCACAGTGCCAGCTTCTCCAAGGTCATGATTGAGTCTGCACTGAGGAAGAGGAGGGCTGCAGTGTGGTGGATGGGCACCCTGCCCTCAAAAACAGCACCTTGCCCTGCACTATATATTTACTAGGGCAGGACAACTGAATACTCCTGCACATAAAGGAGCAGTAGGCACTGCAGGTAAGGGGCAATCTGCCAGGAACTCTGCTGCAGCACCGCAGAGCCAGCTGGGGTAGGACAAGGGAGAGCTGCTCTGACAGCGGCTGAGCTGGAGGCAGGGCCAGCAAATGGGCTCTTCTGACATGGTATCAGTAAACGTAAAACTGGAGCAGCTCAAGAGTGAGGGAATTGTTTCCTCTGGCCCGGCTGTGCTTGGCCATGGAGCTGATCCCCACCTGCTGGCCAGCCCCACTGTGCCTCCTCTCCAGCAGGCCCGCCGGCCTGCTAGCCTGTGCCTGGAGAGCGGAGGGATTCGTGGGGGATCCTGGCTTTCCTGTAGCACCTCCAGCATCTGCAGGGGCTGGGCAGTGAAAAGAGCAGTCCCTGTCCCAGTGCAGGGAGATGGCTCACCTCTCTCATCCTCAAAGAGCAGCCCCAGCCCTGGGACGCCCATTCCTTGTGCCACCATGCTTCCCGCAGGCTCCGTGACACCCAACAGGCTTGGCAGGAGGTATGTGCAAGGGAAGTAGGGAGGTGAGGGAGGGGAGGTGGCAGTGGAAGGGAAAACAAGGCTCAGCCATCCATGGATCCGCTGCCCTTGTTCTTGCGACTCAGGGGAAAAGCAGACTTGCTTTGTGGCTGTGTCATTTTACTGGCCAGGTAGATGAACGGCTCGATCAGCGTATGCCGGTCAGCCACAGACACCTCCCACAGCTTCACCTTCTCGCCCTTGGCCCAGTGCTGGGCTGCGTCATGGTCCACCCGGCGCTGCTCCTGCAAGTCACACTTGTTGCCCAAAACCACGATGGTGACCTGTTCAAAAAAGGGCAAGAAGAATCCCTGAAGGTACCAAAATGCAGAGCTGAGCAGTGCTGTCTGGCTCTGCCTCAAGGCCCTGGGTGCCAGCCCAGTCCTGCAGCTAATTCCCTCTCCATGCTAAGGCTCCCTTCTGGCAGCTTCCCCTTCTGTTCGGGTCTGTGTGTCTCAAACCAGCCCAAAAGCGGGAGGGCCTGCTGAGCACTTAGACACTCAGAAGGCATCCCAGGACAGCAACCAGTTACAGTTGAGAGTCTAACAGAACAGGGAAACAGGGAACCCTGTCATCGACTTGTGACAAGCTAGAGAAAAGGGGAACCTCTGGGTGCGAGCTTGAACAAGGGGAGCGGATCCCACTTTGCAGCCCCTTTTCCCTGGGATTCTCACCTCTTTCTTGTCTTTGGACTTGTCAATCTCCTTCTTGAGGAGCTCCACTCGCTTGAAGGACTCCTTGCTGTCAGTGCTATAGACCAGCACATAGCCATCCGTGCAGGAGAAGCAGTGCTTGGGAAGCTCCAGGCCATCCCGCAGGCCCCGCGTGTCGTAGAAGCGCACCTGCTCACGCACCCCCCGGTCTGTCTCAATGGAGCCCACGTAAATGTCCTCCTGTGTCTCAATCATCTCGGAGCCTGCCAGAGAGGGGGCAGGGGGGACATGGGGACCCTGGCCCAGGAGCTGGCCGCGGCACAACCCAGAGACCTGTCCTGCCAGACACAGGGCAGGACAGCGAAGCTTTCCTCCTTCCCCACTGCGTGTTTGGGGGGTCTCCAGGCACAGCCCTGCCCAAGGGGGCCAGGCCCTGCCCCCCCGCAGCAGGGGGCTGCCCAGCACCCAGCAGAGCAGCCAGGCGGGCCCCCCCCCCCCCCGACTCACCAACCACATGGTTCCCGTACAGGAGCTGCTCCAGGATCGAGGTTTTCCCAACAGAGGCCTGGCCGCACACGACCACCTTGCAGCTCTTCCCCATGCTGCCTCACCCTGGGCTGCCGGAGGGATCCGCCTGCAGGACAGGGCACTCAGGGGGGGCTGGGGGGCCGGGGGGCTGCCAGCGCTGCTCGCACCCACGGCCCTGGCCGGGGACACGGGCCCGAGGGGAGGCCGGACCCAGCCCGGGGGGCGACACGGGCCCGAGGGGAGATCGGACCCAGCCGTGGGGGGGACACGGGCCCGAAAGGCGGCTGGACCCAGCCGGGGGGGAAACACGGGCCCGAGGGGAGATCGGACCCAGCCCGCAGGTGCCGGAGGGGATGCAGCTGTGCCCACAGCCAGTGCAGGCCTGAGGGGCGAAGCGGCCCGGAGGGCAGCCTGCGGGACCGCCCGGGGAAGCGCTGCGGCCGGGCCGGGCCCGGGGACCGGCGGGGCCTCACCTGCGCGGTGGTGCCGGCGGCGGAAGGGGCGCGGCGAGGCCCGGCGGACTCACAGCGCCCTCTGCGGGCGGGCGGACTGAGGCCTGCCGGGATCCCCAGCCTGCGGGGCCAGCGCTGAGCGATCGGGCAGGGCCCCGGTGCCCGGTGCCCCCTCCGGCCGTCCGGGCCCACCCCCCGGCCCCCGCCTCCCGATGGCGGGCGGACCCCACAGCCGCCCCGCCCCGCCCGAGCGCCGCTCTTGCCGGCCCGCGCGCCGCCGTCGCTGTCCGCGGCAGCCCCGCCCCTTCCGGCGCCGCGCCCGCCCCCGCCCCGCCGCCTGTCCCCAGCCCGGCCCGGCGGTAAGATGGCGGCGGCGGCTGAATGCGATGTGGTCATGGCGGCGCCCGATGGACCCGGCGAGCTGGAGAACGAGGAGGAGACGCGGAGGTAGAGCGGCTGCCGCGGGCCGGCCTCGTCCCGCCGGGCGGGGGAGGGAGCGGCCGGGTCCCCGCAGGCAGGCGGGGCCGGGGGCTGGCTCCCTGGGCCGGGGCCCGGCGGGCGGGTGAGGCCGGGGCAGCCGGGGGCGGCCCTGGGCCGCGGGGAGCGGGAAGGGGCCGGGGCGGCGGGGCCCGGGGCCTCGGGGCGGGGGAGCCGCAGGTGCTTGGCCGGACCGGGTAGGGTTCCCCCGGCCCCTCCGTCCCGGCTGTCCCGGGCTGCCAGCAGCGGGGCTGGGGGGCGCCCCGGGGTGCGGGGCGCCGGGCAGGGTGCGCTCCCGGCGGGCTGCGGCAAGGCCCTGCGCGGGGCGGGCCCTGAGGGCAAAGGCCTTTCTCCCAGCCCAGCCTCGTCCCGCGGGGAAGCCGGGGCTGCTCCCACCGGGGCTCGGCGGCGAGGGCCCACCCGGCGCTGTGACATGCCACATGCGCGGCGGGGCTGTGCGTGCTGCTTGGCGACGCTTATTTTGGGATGTCTTGGCTGCACGTTCCCATGTGAGATCTCATGGCCTCTGTGTGTACCAGGATTAGAACATACACCCTGTAGTGGAGTCGGGCTGTCTTCAGTCAACTGGAGCTTGAGTGTCCTAGAAATACAATTAACGTTATTTCTGTCTCGAGGCCACACGGGCTGGTGGTTGAAGAGAGCTTTTTCCCATCGCTGAGGACGAGGAGGAAAGGATTAAACTGGTGTAGAAGGTGAAGCTTCTAACTCCTAGATATGAGTGCTCTTTGCTGCCTCATCATACCCAGTTCTCTTGTCCCTGGTACCGTTTGAAACCTACACGTAGCAATTTTCACTCTGTCCTGACATGCTGTGAATAACGGGGAAAATATCACTTGCAGGTGAATGTTTGGGCAGAGTCCTGCTCTGAAAATGTTAGTGTAATTAAAGAGCTGCTTCAGCCTCCAGGAACTGGTTTATTTCTAAAGCGATCTGGTGCACCTTGCCCAGGGGAGCAGACGGTGTCATCTGAGGCTGGGGGTGGTGGGAATCCCAACCTTTCTTGCATGTTTTCTTCTCAAGAGCACGTGAGCTGGTTCCCAGTAGCAGCTGAGTGTTGCAGTCTCTGCAGGCGGTGAGATGGGAAGGTCCGATGTCTAGGAAACTCCACTGGTTCTGCAGCATCTAACGCTGGCAGTTGGTTATCTCCTGGGGAACTGGGGAGGAGAGAACTATTTCTGTAGAGGGTGAGGCAATTGCTCTAGAAAATTATTCAGCGGATGGAATTAAAAGGAGACAACAAAACCGAAAGCGGCCTCTGAGGAATAGCATTTTCAAAAGAATATTGATGGCCTGAGGTGTGTTGTGATGCTTGTTTACTGTTAGAAAATGAAGGCTTGAGGAGGCGTGCTGGGAAGGAGCTGGCTTCCTGGTGATGTCATTCTAAAGAGTTAAATTAAGTGTTGCTGAGGAGGCACCTGGATGTTGTACATAGGCTTCCTCCAAATTGCATGGCCTCTGAAGTTGGGAAAGCCCTCTTTATGGGTAACTCATTGCTTCCCCTGGGCTAGTTAAATGTGGTGTTTGAAGTGTTAAAAATACCCAAATGTAAAAACCATGCTGAAGGCGCAGTCATCTCCTGGTAGTGACCTCTGTCATGTTCCCGTGCCTTCCTCCTTCCCAAGTTTCATTGCAGAAGCGATGGGCGCAGCAAACCAGTCATGAATAGGATGATCTTGGGAAAGGCTGAGCAGGTGCAGAAAAAGAGTAATTCGTGGGCAGCGTTCGGTCCTTGCCCCACCGAGGGGAAGGTTCAGCTCTAACAACAGAGGCAGTCTCGGACATCTGAGTTTTTTCTTGGTGTCTTAAGGCCGGTGCTGTACTCTGACTATTACCATGCAGTGCTTTTGTTAGGTGCTTTCACAGGGTTTCCTTTTTTTTGTTGTTGTTGGAAATATTGCTCCTTTACCTTGGTAAAAGAAATGTGTGGGTAGGAGATGCTCTAAACAATGCTATGATTCTACTTCCAGGTTTTTTTTTTTTGGATGCTCAGAAAGTGTAGGCCTTACACACACGTGCCTTTCTGCCAGCTGGGGTAGATTTTCCAGGGGTCCTGTGCATTAATCTCTTCTCTACTTTGGCCCTTCCTTGCTTACATCAGTTGCTTAACTTCTGTGGCTCAGGGGATCTAATGTAAGTTAGAGTGATAGTCGCTGTATTAGGGAGAGTAGTTGGAGGCTTAATTAGGTGTGTAATGTTTGTAAAACCCCTTACAAGGGCTATGCAGGCATTCCACATTAATGGGCATGCACAGGCATACACCTGAATCCTATTTAGTACAGCCTTTATGATGTGTCTGTGCTAGCTTCTTTTAAAAATAGAAAAAAAATAAGTGAAAACCTTTTCTGATTCATTGCTGTAAGTCAGCATCAAGGGTTTGACCGTGTTCTGTACTTCTGTTTAGGAATTACAGTATGACAAGATGCAGATAGTTTGCTTAAGGACTCACCTTTGTGTAAATGCGTGATTCTGTTCTCTGTGGCCTAGTAAAAAATCAGGAAAATAGCAAAAGTGGGGTTCTGTATTTCAGAGTGATTGTAACTAATGCACCGAAACAGCTGAAAGCATGCCAAATGGCTCACTCACAGGTTGTTTAAGGCACGGGAATAGAGTGTGGTCACAGGATAATTATTGTCTGCTGCAGCATAAATTGTGGGGGCCCTTATGGAAAAGGGTTGATGTAATTGTGTTAATTTTATCTTCTGGGTAGCGGTGCTGTTCGTGCCGGCTCCTCTGCTGGGGAGCAGCTGATGAACAGGGGCTGGTCCACCCCCAAAAGGTCCCACCTTTTTTTTTTTTTTTTAATTAATTTTAAAGGTTTCTAACCCATGGAGAGAGTTTTTCCCTTTACCCAGCTGGTCTGCAAGCTTGGGGTCACTGGAGTTTTGCCAGGGAAAATTTCCTTGTCATCTTCCTGGCAGCTCTGGGTTCTGTCTGATGTGCATGCCTGGGGCTGGATCTTTATCCGTGTTCTTCAGCACTGGAGGGTGCAGAAACCTCTTAAAAAGAAGTATCCAAAATTGTTCAGAAAATACCATTATGAGATGGTGTGCCCAGGCTGTTGTTTTTACAGTGCTTTCGCTGCAGACTTCAGCTGTGTTGATGCCTCAGTAGGAAATCGTAGCTAACCTTAGTAAAGCGATGAATGTGAAATTTGCCGCACAAAGTAAATTGTGCAGAAGTCAAGGTTGCAGACCTCGCCTGACTTTGGGTCACTAATTAGCATGACAGATGTTGCCTGGAGGTTGTCAGGTGCTGGGGAGTAGCAAGAGGCTTTCCAGTGTTATTTTGCATGAAATGAGTTGCATCTTGGTCAGGCTCCTTGTGAATAAATGTCATTACTTGCCTGCTTTCTCAGGGCGTGCTGGCAGGAGGGGGGTTGAGTTAGCTCTCGCTGGTGGGTGCGCATCGTTACGGGATAGCCTGAAGAAGGTTCCACTATTCCTGTTCTGCTTGTAAACAGGCACTTGAGTTTCCCAGGCTGTAAATCCAGCCTGTTTTACTAATCTGTAATTACTTTATGGTCTTATGATAACACAAGGAGCAGCAGAAGCTGCTCGCATAGTTGTTTACTCTCCCATAAATTTGCAGAGCGTTCGAATGCTCTGAATTAGGTAGTTGCTTTTTACAGTATGAAAAGGTGGTCAGTACCTACAACCCCAGCCTTTTTCTTTAACATGAGACATGTTTTTTTAGGGTGAATCATGTTGTAGAAGCAGTTGTTTCACCATGTAATCCTTACAGCTGGCTGGTTTCCTTCATTTAGGCCTCCGTGGGGAAAAAAGCAATCTCGAGCTGATTCTAGACCCTTCCGTGGGTTTTCATGACAGGTATGATGTGACCCTGCCAGAAATGCTCAGACCATTGCTATGAGCTAGGTTAATACTGAGCTCTGCAAGCGAGGTGCGTTGCATAACTGCGCAGTTAAAGTTCGGGGCTCGTCTGGCTGTTTTCACTTACAGCTGCAGGGAGAGATTTGGTTCATTTCTTTGGTTTCTTGTGGCGTGTTTTGGTTCTTGCAGCTTTTGGTCTTGGGAATGTTCTGGGGGGTGTGTAGAGGATAGCTTGGGGGGTGGGTGGGGTTGTGCTCCTTCTGGATTAAATGCCAGTTAATCTGTTTCTGCTCTTGTGAGAGACTTTGCTTTTATGTTTCAGCTGCTGAGTCTTTGCATGTACAGATATTTGCATGTACGGACTGGAGATTGCCCTGCTTTGGGGCATGCTGTGAGTAAATGTCATTCATTTTCATTTCTGTATTGCAGCTAGTAGTAAACCCAGTCCTTGTTCAGTGGGGGGTGCTGATGTGCAGAGAAATGTGTTGCGTGGTGCCCTGCTCTGTGTTCGGTGTGATCTCTGCTGCAACAGGGTCAGCACGATGCTGCCTAGCTGCAGAGGGTGAGCACTGTGAAATTCCGTATGATTTTGTGGTGTTTTCTGTACCAGAGACAGAAACTGCCAACGCTGCTGATGGGAGATGAGAGAGAGCGAGCGAGAGATTCCTCTTGCTCCGAATCCTCACTCGGGGTGTAAAACCTAACCTGGAGGAAGGGTCTCTAAAGCATACGGGGAGGTATACCCTGTACATCTCTGTGACCCATGTAGTGTTTGGCTTCTCTTCTGAGCCCTGAAAGAAGGGAGGGGGGAGTATCATATGGCCAGTGGCAAATATGACAGCTAATTTTAAGCTCTAGACATCTGCCCACTGTAAAATGTATTGAGATCACCAAACTTATTTTACCCCAACAGCTGAGTAACATCTGACAGCTGAGAATCTAGACTGGATTTCAACCAAAAAAAAAAAAAAATGCTGGATAAAGGCACCGTATCCTATTAAAGAAAAAGTCTCTGCAAGAATTGCTTGGGAAAGGCAGGTGTGTTTCTTTTGTCAGAGCATGCCAAAAAAGATGGCTTGGTCAGGACAGGATTTTGGAGCCGCCTTTAAATCCTAGATATTTTAGGGGTTTTTGTCACTGTTTCGTAATGGAGGCAGGAAATGAAGTAGGAGTGAGGGTCAGGAGAGCAGAGAGGGAGCAAGTCTACCACCTGCTTACGTGCTAATTTCTCTAGCTGGGGAGTGTTGCTTTGAGCATGTACCTGAGCGCACAGGGTCTGTGCCGCCACGTCTAGACCCAAGAGGTGCTGTTTGTACAGATGCCCCGAGTTTCTGTCAGCTTAGAAAACGAGGTGTGTGTTGTGAGGTGGGTCTGCAAGTGTCTCGTTGGGAGCTGGAGTAGGAGGGGTGGAAGCCACGATCGGTGCTCAGGCGGGGGCAGCGTGTGGAAGCTCCGAGGAGGAGGCAGAAGTTGTTAGGCAAACGTGGGATTGTGTCAGTGGTGCGCGGGATGGCTGCTTCTCATAGCTCTTCTGTTCTGGGAACGAGCAGGGGCTGAGCTTTCAGCAGGGCACAGGGAATAGAAGGAGCCTTGTGATGGTTCCTTCTCCCACCAGGCAGGCAGCGAGTTCCTCGCGCTGCGGCCTCTCAGCCTCCAGCTCTGCGAGGAGAGCATCAGAACACATGGCTGCTGCCTGTCTTGGTGGCAGGTCCTCTGGGCTGACAGGGACCGGAGCACTTGAAGAGTTAGGGGTCCCGAGCCATGTTATTAAAGAAGAAAAAAGAATTTACTAGCTCACAAGCAGGGAGTTACTCCAAACAGTTCCCTCCTTGTGAGCCAGTGGTACACTCCAGCAATGAAAGACAAACTTCTTCCCGAGATCCTTGGTGCAACTCTTCCTTGTCTTCTGCACCCAGCGTGGAGAGGCCGTGAGAAGACACTAACCTCCCATCACAAAGCAATCCATTCAGCCTGGGTCGTATTTTTAGCAAAGCATGATTCTTCTTCAGTTTCAAAAGTAGCAAGTGGGGAATGCAGCCTACATCAGTGCGAGATGCAGAATGATCTCATTCAGGCTGCAGCATCTGTTTGGAGTGAAACAATTACCAGTGATATCAGGAGATCTGCATTTTTTTCTTGTTGTAGCCAGAGACCGTGGTAAACAAGAACTGTTTTCTCTGTGTGCTTTCTATGTCAGTGGAGCGCAACTGGGGAGAGATGCTTCTGTTCTGTGTCTACGATCGCAGACCACAAGCCTTGCGTTTCCAGCAACTGGCTTTGCCTTTGTGCTTTGGAGGCAATTTGCTTTTTATTTCACAGTCTTTTTTTTTTTTTTTTTTCATCATTGAGCTTTAAGCCCCATGACCAATAGAAACACCAGTGTGCTTCCTTTCTGCTAGTGTTATCTGAAGCGATGTGACTTGTTGATATATCAATCCGTGGTAAATGCCTAAAAAGAAAATAGATCATTAAAAAAAAAAGAGTAGAAAACAGTAATTCTCGTGTGTTTGTGTTTTCTCTAGCATCTCAGAATACCGGTGCTTCGTGAAAGTTGGTTTTGCCATGGATCTGTTTTCCTTCTCCCATTTTCCCAGCTCTTCCCAGCAGTTTGTTGGCAGACAGGGTGCTCTGGCAGCCAGCCCTTTAGCTGTATCTGTTAGACAATGCTTCCTCATAGCATGACAGGTAAAATTGCTAAAAGTCTTGTGGCTCAGGGACCGGTACGCTAAGGAAGTTACTGTGGTGGCTCAGAGAAGTTCTGCTGTTAATGCTGTGCACCCCTGTCTTTAGACTGAACAACAGAGAGCTTCCGAGGGAAGGAACTTTAAAAGCATTTGTGATTTTCTTTTCCATTTCTGATTGTAGAAACAACCAGAATAAAGTTTTGGTTAAACTACTTATTGCCAAGGTTTCGGAAGTGCAGAATTGCTGATTAGTTTTTCCGCAGTATTTTGAACGTTTGATCTGTATTACTCCAAAAAAAAAATGTGGTTTTGTTTGGACACATTTTTAATCGTGCAAAGCGCAAGTCCTGCCGCTTGTGATACAGATCCATCCAACAGGCACATAATCATCACTAGATCTTGTGGCCCTCACAGAGGAGGAGCATGGAAGGGTGCTGTGCCGCTGCTCAGGGTCTGGCAGCGTGCTGCCTTCTGAGGAAGAGGAAGGCTGCGGGAGAAGCACCTGCCTCGGGCGCGATGCTGGGAAGGCTGGGGTGGAGGAGGTACGGCACTTTCCCAGCTCAGATGGGTGAGTTCATCATTTGCTGGAACGGGAGCAGGTGCAGCAGGGATGAACTGGAGCCGGCACAAGACCCTTGCGAGGCAGTGGGGTGCATGTGCTAACCCCTTTCTTTACCACACTGTTGGTTGTTCACCTTATTTCAAACAGAATAACTGCAGCATGGTGGTTTGACTTCAGCAGGGGTGCGCCTGGTCCGTTGCCGGAGTGTAGCTGACAGCAAAAGTTAAAACTGAAAGTGAAGAGCCCACACTTCAGCTGTGGCCTGCGGGCCCTCGGCGGGGCAGCTCCCTGTGTCTATTGTTTTGCCAGCTGGCAAAACTGTGATGGTTCAGTGAAAACAACCCTTTGCATGAGGCAGTTGTGTGGGAATGGCCAATGGCAAGCCTGAATGAGGTTAAAAACATGTGAACTTGTTTCAACACAATTGCCTTTGTTCTTTCTGTAGTAGGCTAGCTGAACATTGCTCTCCTTCACTGGTGGGGTCCCTCCTCCCTGCTTCGGCTCCTGCGCTGCCTTTGCCGAGATGTGCCCTAGGAGTGCCGGGGGCGCTGGCAGTGCCCCCCACCTTGGCGAGGACACTGCGGCTTGACTTCACTCCGTCCTGGGTTGGCAGCTTCCACTAGATGAGTTTCTTGCACAAGGATCTGGTCTCTAGGTACTTCTGAAATAAAAGTGCGAAATGGTGCTTGGCTCTTACCAAGCCTGCTCTGCGCCCTCACGTTTTGGATTTGGCAACTTACTAAAATGCAGGACTAGTCACAGTCTTCCCTTTGCTTTTTATTTTACATACCGAAAGAGGCTTCTCACTACGGCGCGTTCTAACAGTACGTCCTCTATAATAAGAGCACCTTTTCCACGCTTCAAATGCATCGTAGTTACAGCCTTCAGTGAAGAGAGTCAGCTTCTCTCCTGTTAGGTTTATTAAGAATGTGATTTGTGAAAGGCAAAAAGTCTTCACTTCCTCTGGGCAAAACACAGTTCTGTAACGTGCCCAAAGCTGCGTCTAATTTTTGAGAGTTTTGTAAAGGTGTAACGAAATACAGAACTGAATCGCTTGCGTTATGCTTTCTGTGATAGGTGAGCCTAAATTTTTAAAGGTGAAGATTATCTCTGTGTTTTTAGTACGTGGTAGACTGAAGACTGGCTCTGACGCGGGCCTTTTGACTGTTGCAGTAGTGTTGCTAGATACAGAAACAAAGCTGCTCAGGCCCGAGAGCGATTGAACAGCTCGTGCTGGATGTTGGATGGAGGTATTTGTGTCTAAAAAGTCCTGTGACTCTTCACTCTCTAGTCCTGTGTTCTCTGAGCTGGTTTGCTTTTGTTTATCTTGGATTTCCCTGTAAACAGCTTTCCTGTGGCAAGCGGTACAAAGAGATGCCTTTGCTTCTGGACCCTTCTTTCAAGAAAATGCTGAAGCCCAACATTTCAGCACAGCCTGGAAGTGACCCGTGTTTGAGCCTGCAAGTGCAACTCTGCCTTGGCAGGCTCGGGGGTGGGGATCACCCGGCTGTATTAGGTTCCTTGGCTTCTGTGTTACTGCTTCAGCAAAGGCTGCGTTCGGATCAGTTGGTAGTCATCCGAGAGGAGGAGGGTGACCTGGAATAATCCACTTGGACGGTACTGCTCGTGCTACAGTCGTTTCCCCGTGGCTGGACCGCTCTAGCAGAAGACTGCTGGTTGTTGAAGGACAGGGTGGCTGGGGCTCGTAGGTGTGCTGCCCGCATCCCTGGTGGCACATGAAGGATGGAGTCTGAGATGGTCTTTGTTCTGATGGTTAGAATTTGTCTTTGTCTGGGGCCAGAGTTCTGGTTGTGCAAGTGCTTTGGAAAGTGGACAAACAGTGTCTGTCTCTGGCTACAGCAGTGAAGTCCCAAAAGCACGATGCAGGTCTTGATGGCTTTGCTTTATAGTGGAGTGTTGCTTCTTTTGAGTTGGCCTCGTAGTTTTTAAGCGTTAAACAGTCCTGGAGGGGAAGCATGTGAATTAAATCACTGACTTTAATTCAGTGAAGCTGAATTAAACTCTAGCAGCATCGTACAAGTTCCCTCTTGGACTGCTTATCTGAAATAGTGAGGGTAGATGGGAGAGGAAGGATTTAATTCCCTTCAGGGGAAACTTTGCTTTCAAGAGTTTAAGGGATGCTGCTTTAAACCATATGTTGTGTGTTTTTAAATGGCCTAAACTGTCTCTGCAAATGCTTGCTTTTGAGTGCAAGGACTATTTTTGGACCTGTTGCCAAGGCAGTGCCAAGCTTCTGCTTGCACCTTTATTTCTCTCTGATTTAGCTGTCTTTTGACTGTAGAAATTGTTCTTGGCCCTGTTTCTTAAGTATGTGGGACTACTTCTGAAAGGCAGACAACACTGTTTCTTGACTTCAGTGACTCCTGAGGTTATACAGCACCTCACAGGAGCAGGCTGGTTTGATTAACCCTGTACGAAGGAGTTTTGGTGGACTCCACGAAGCCAGTGTACTGAGGCTGAAGGGAGGGTGCTCAAAGGTGGCTTTAGTCTGCTATTGCGTTCCTCTAACGTTTGGCTTGGTAATATCCCGAGTATCGCTGCTCATGGCCCTGGTAAAGTGGTGAAGTATCTGAGAAGCCAGCAGGACGTGAGGTGTGCTGTGTTCTCATGCACAGTGTGTACAGAGGAAATCTCACAACAACCCTCTACAAGCATTTTGGAGCACTGAAGAGTTATATTAAGGTTGTTGAGGTGCTCAGTCATGGTCAGAACCTGTTCTGGTGCTCAATTCCTCTAAAAATGTGGTGTTTTGCTTCCTTTCAGAGAAGCAGAATCATTCAAGGAACAAGGAAACGCATACTATGCCAAGAAAGATTACAACGAAGCGTACAACTACTACACAAAAGCCATAGGTGAGAACAGTTGGTAATATTAGTCTTTGCTGAATACCATGTCTACAAATCAAAGCTGGTTATTGATTTAAAATACACCAGAAGGGTTTCTAACGGCACATGCTGGGTGAAAACCTTTTGCCTGCTTTAATTACCTTGCGAAATTTCAGCAGATAGATAATGCAAGTCAGTACCAGTGTGGGTGATTGCAGCAGTTCTTTGTTTCTCCTCCAGCCAAGGTATTCTTAACACGAAACCGATCCAGCTTTCCCTCTAACGCAGGGTCAGCAGTGCTGCCAGGCTGAACACCGTAAAGTTTTGTTCTATACGAGTTTATTCCTGCACGTAGTGTGAGGAGCAATAGTTTTATGACTTGCTCTTCAAATCAGCCGCTTGACCATCTTGCATAGTCTTAATCCGCTTGGGTGACATTATAAAACTGGGGAGGAATGTGAGTTTTTCATCCAACCACAGCTTTTCAGTATGTTCTACAAGTTGTGTAGCTGCTTGCATTGCACTAACAGTGAGTGCTCTTGTATCTTCTCCAGACACCTGTCCTAATAATGCCAGTTATTATGGTAACAGAGCTGCCACGCTCATGATGCTGGGGAGATTCCGAGAAGCACTGGGAGACGCTCAGCAGTCTGTCAGATTGGACGACAGCTTTGTAAGGGTACGTGGAAAACTTCATACTTCACGTCTCGGTACCCTTGTCTCTACCTGTTGCAGCTCTTGCAACTCCCTTTTAACCGTCTCCTCAGGGCCATCTCCGGGAAGGGAAGTGCCATCTTTCCCTAGGGAATGCCATGGCTGCCAGTCGCTGCTTTCAACGAGTTTTAGAACTGGATCATAAGAATACCCAGGCACAGCAAGAGGTGAGAGGTTCTCAAAATTGAAATATTCCCAGTAGATAGGGCTGTCAAAGGGAACGGGTTGGACTGGTGAGCCTTTCTCTTCAAATTTGCAAGGTGGAATCATAGTCATCATTAGTAACGACTGTTAGCATGCTGTGAGGGAGTGAGAAGAACGAGATCCTGTCAAAGTCTCTCTGTTTCAGTAGACAGCCAGGTTGCACAGTTACTTTTGTGTGTGGTTGTCCCTTCTTAGCAGAAAAGCATGAAGGCTAAACTGGTCTTTCACCCGGTGCTCCAGAGGAGAAATGGTATGTGCTGGTAAGGGAGCAGGGGAATGAGTGACACAGTATGTGGAAGGCTGCTGCCATTTCTGTACCTCATTCACAGGGGGTGTGTTTTTCTGGGCTACCAGTTAGGTCACTTGATTTCAAACTGATTTTAATGCTGGCAATAATATTTGTGTAATCTGCATTATTGTTCCACGGTCTGCAATTGCTTTTGCTCTGACACTTTAGGGTTTAGCTGCTTAAATTAAATTGGCTGTTTGATGGTGTTTCAGAGCAGTGACTGTCCTGCAACACTTGCTGTGTTCTCCTGTCTTTCAGCTGAAGAACGCCAGTACTGTGCTTGAGTATGAAAAAATAGCTGAAGTAGATTTTGAGAAACGGGATTTCAGGAAGGTAAGGTGTGGTTGTTTGACCCTGGTTGAGTGCCAGGTGCCTACCAAAGCCACTCTATAACTCCTTTCCTCAACCGGACAGGGGAGAGAAAATATAATCCCTCGTGGGTTGGGATAAGGGCAGAACAATAAATAAAACTTAAACAATAATATATAAAAGGCTCATGGGTTGGGATAAGGGCAGGGACATCACTCGGCAGTTACCATCACTGGCAAAACAGCCTCGACTTGGGGAAATTAGTTTAATTTATTACCAGTCAAATACAAAAAATAAACCCCTTCCCCACACCCTCGCCTTCTATCTGGGCTTAACTTAATTCCTGATTATTTTTTTTTGGCCTCCTCCCCCTGAGCGGCACAGAGGAGCAGGGAATGGGGGTTACAGTCAGTTCTTCACACATTGTTTCTGCCACTCCTTCCTGCTCGCACTCTTCTCCTGCTCCAGCGTGGGGTCCCTCCCACAGGGGACCATCTTCCACGAACTTTTCCAATGTGAGTCCTTCCCACAGGCTGCAGTCCTTCACGATCTGCTCCAGCGTGGGTCCCCCGTGGGGTCACAAGCCTCACAAGGAAACCTGGTTTTGGCATGGGCTCCTCTCTCCGTGGGTCCACAAGTCCTGCCAGCAAACCTGCTTCAGTGTGGGCTTCCCACAGGGTCACAGCCTCCTTTGGGCATCTGCCTGCTCTGACATGGAGTGTCCTCCACGTGCTGCAGGTGGAGATCTGCTCTGCTGTGGACCTCCGTGGGCTGAGGGGGACAGCCTGCCTCACCATGGTCTTCACCACAGGCTGCAGGGGAATCTCTGCTCGGGTGCCTGGAGCACCTCCTGCCTCCCCTTCTGCACTGACCTGGGGGTCTGCAAAGGTGTTGCTCTCACATAGTTTCACTCCTTTCTCCTGCTGGTGCAGATTTTTATTTTTTTTCTGCCTTCTTAACATGCTGCCCCAGAGGCACTACCGCTGATTAGCTTGGCCTCGGCCAGTGACTGGGTCTGTCTTGGAGCCAGCTGGCATTGGCTGCATTGGACATGGGGGAAGCTTCTGGCATCTTCTCACAGAGGCCACCGCTGTAGCTCCCCACTACCAAAACCTTGCCACGCAAACCCGCTACAATGAATTACAAGTGAAGAGGGTGACTGGCTCAGGCGGAATATCCTCTATTACTGTTTGCTTTGCAGGGTGAGTGGAACCACGAACGAGCTGTTTGAATACAGGTTTTGTCAGCAGCAGCCTTTGATCACGCTTTGCTCCTAGAATGCATATCCAGGATTATTCTTAACTCTTGAATAATAATAATAAAAGAAAAGGCAGCGTGCCTGCCGTTATTACAGCGAGGGTTGTTGAAGGAGGGATGCAGATCTGCGTGGGGGCATTCTCCATTACTGTTTCCAAATCTTTTTTCCCCAAGGGCTGTAAGAGGATGCAGCTGGTACTGACCTGATAGAACAGGAAACAACAGCCTGAAGTCTGAAAGGCACCAAACACTTCTCGTGCAACAGTTTCTGTTCAGTGGATGCGTGTAAGGCCCAAGTTTGGCCCAGGAAAGAGGTTGTCCAGCACGTTAAGCTCATTGTTCAGGTCACTGACTCTTAGGCTTTTGGAAGGGTAAATTCCAGCTTTGTATCACCTGGCTATAAGGAGGAAATGGATGTATGGTCAATGTGAATGTCATGTGTAGGAGTTGCCCTGCCTGTATTGCATGTTCTGGGCTTTTGCATCTGTCCCTTCACATCTCCTGCCTCACTTCACTGGGGAGGCTTGCATGAAATGTGATCTTTGTTTCTGGAGAGCTGCTCTTGCTCCTTCCTCACCCAGAAGCCATTGGCTTCTTAGTCTGGAGCACAGTGCTTCCCACAGCAGGCAGTCGTGATGTCACGGGCTGGGGAAGCAGATGAACCTTCGTGGAACAATGAGCCTGTTCTAGTGCAGATGTCCCCACCAGAGGGGCAGAGATGGAAAAGACCTATTAGATCACCCTGCCCATTGCAGTCAGACCAATGTAAGATCAGTCCCTGCACTGTACTTTTTTGTGTTTTGTCCAGTCCAAACTGTCTCAATCTATTGAATTTCTGTCCTTCCCACGTGCCTTTATGATGCAGGAAACAGGGGCAGAATTGTCTTCTTGGCTCTTTCTTCAGACCCTACGGTTTCAGAAGAGTTAAAGGGATGGACTTTCTACAGGTGTCCTTTGAATCTTCTGTGTAGTGCCGTGTCATGGTAACATAGCAGGTGCCACAAACCTTTGTACATAAAGCCCTTTGAAAGGGAAAACAAAAAACCTGTACGTGAGGAAGATTTGCTAGCATACGTCTCCAGCAGCAGAAGAAACAGGTGTCTGCACACTTATCTTCCTGTTCAAAGACAAATACGAAATCTAAAATGTGGTGCTGGTGCAGCCTTTCAAACTGGGCCTTTGGCTGTTTGCTTTGCTCATGTTTGTGTTTTTTTTCTTACACCAGGTTGTGTTTTGCATGGATCGTGCTTTGGAGTTTGCTCCGGCTTGTCACCGATTCAAAATCCTCAAGGCTGAATGTTTAGCATTATTGGGTCGCTACCCAGAAGCACAGTCTGTAGCAAGGTGAGCGTCTTAAGGTCTAGAGTTTGAGTAACTGGTCGTGTGTCCTGGCTGTTGCTTGTTTTCCACAGCCTGAAATAAACGAGGGAATCTAAAAAAGAAATAGTCCTTAGTGCAAATTGCAAAGAAGAGGAATGCATGGATTTATCTCCTTTTAAAGTTAATCTTGCCAGGGAAACTGCATTTTGACTCTGTTGATAACCGGCGGTCTCGCTTGAGCCAGTTCCCATACTTTCTGCGTATCTGTACCACAGAGTTGATAAAATAAGTAAATAACTCAGTGGAGGAAGAGTGGTTTTGGAGATCAGAAGGAAACTGGAATAGGGAAGCGTTTTCATTTTTTTTATGTGTCTATTACAGTGACATCTTACGAATGGACTCAACAAATGCTGATGCTCTGTATGTCCGTGGTCTCTGCCTTTATTATGAGGACTGTATTGAGAAGGCAGTGCAGTTCTTTGTCCAGGCACTCAGAATGGCTCCTGATCACGAGAAAGCATGTCTTGCCTGCCGTGTAAGTGTGGATGCTCGGGATGGGGCTGCAAAATTGCCAGGAATTTTTTTTTTTTTTTTTTTTTTATTTTATCCAAATGTCTAACTTGGTTCTTCTGGATCAATCCCTTCTCCTCTCCTCAACATTATTATTCCCCAGATCTCCACTAGCAAGTAGCGTGTCCAGCCCTTGCCAAAGACAACCAGTGGCTGCTTTAGGTACAACTGAGTTGCTAGAAGCTCTTTCTCAGAAGTTTGTGATACTTCGAAGGCTGCCTCCCTTTCATTCTTCTTTGTTCCTTGATCAGATACAGGAGCAATAAAACTAGGTCTGTCTATTCTAAAAGAACTTCTGGCTTTCAGATTTAATGTTTGTGCCTACAGGTTGACTTGCATTTAAACACTGATCCTTTCGCGTTGCACCTTCCCTGTTTTAGGTCTTTGACCAACTTTTAAAATCTGTTCACTTGTATAAACTCTCCAAAAGTGATGTCCCATTCATTTTTTTTTTAAAAAAATCCATACATTTATTTCACTGTCATGTTCTCGTCTTAAAAATTAGGCAACCTTTGTTTGTTGGAGAACGCTTTTAACTGGCGCTGGCTGTTCCTTAGCGCTTGTCTTCGGGGAAAGGCAAAATGTTTACAGCCCATTCCAGCTGCTGTAGCAACGCTGTGACTTTTGTATCCTGCAACCAAATGATGATGGTTAGGTTTGAGGACCATTGCCCAGTAAAATAAGATGCTTGGTACCCCTGAACCATTTACCTTGTGTCCTTATCCAGGGTATATTTTCTTTCAGAATGCCAAAGCACTTAAAGCAAAGAAAGAAGATGGGAATAAAGCATTCAAAGAAGGAAACTACAAACTAGCGTATGAACTATACACAGAAGCACTAGGAATAGATCCAAATAATATAAAAACAAATGCCAAACTCTACTGCAACCGAGGGACGGTTAATTCAAAGGTAAGAAATGGTCACCTGGCAGGTAGTCTTTCATCCTGTTCCTCACCACATAGTTTATACATTGCACATCGGTTATTCTGGGAAGCCCAGGCTTCTCTGGCTGCTGGGGCAGCTGAATCTTTCTAGCGCTGTAGGCAATGGTTCAGGTTTTTGCACTTGCACAATGATTGGATCTGTTCCAGACAGCCAGTGAAGTTGACTCCTGAAGAAACAAAACTCAAATACTTGGGCTGCACAGGGTGGGAGGGAGAGGAGGAATGTGGTTTAGCCTTAACTGAATCAGCATAAAGGCATCCTTATTTGTTTCCTTCTGGTAATGAGGTATCTTTTCTTTGCTTATTTTTCTGGTAGGTCATCTGTCTTTGGGGTTTTTTTTATCTAAAAAAATACGACGTCATTTAAAAACACTTGGACACTTTTTCCAGGTTTGCTGTGGCCTTTTAGAGAAACAGCCACATGATAGTGCTTCCAGTTTCCACCCTGCACTTCCTCCAGGCATGTTTCCGTGTCAGCTGCCTCTGTGTGGTGACAACTGGTCCACCTGCTAGCAAGGCTTTTCAACACCCCCACTTGGTCAAGAAACAGAGGCTGTTTGCAAAACCTGGGAAATGGGATGAGCTGGAGGCAGCAGTAATGAATATTTTCTGTGGCTGTTTGTGTCTGCAAACAAACAATGCCGTTTAAAAAAAAAAACACATTTGAATTACTATTTTCTGGGCTGGGAATTAGTTTGAACACAAAATAACTTTGGTTTTCAGATCATTCTCAGGAAGACCCTTGTTTCCAAGTGCATTTCTTTAAAGAGAAGCACCGTGTAGTTCTACTGTTTCACTAGCCAAGCTTCTGATTTTTCCCTAGGGATCAAAAGCTCTGTGATTTTGGGAGGGCTGAAAAAAATTTCCTAGATGCAGACACACACAAGAGTGAGATTTTTCCAAGATTCTTTACGCTTTTCATTTGCTTAAAATTAAAATACTGCTTGGCAGAATTTGTTCTCTGCTTGGGATTCACTTCGCTTCTGTCTGACGTTATAGCTTAGGAAACTCGAAGAAGCAATAGATGACTGCACGAACGCAGTAAAACTGGATGACACGTATATCAAAGCGTACTTGAGGAGAGCACAGTGGTAAGTAGACCTTTATCATGGACATGCTGAGCAGGTTTGTGGGTAGGAACCTCCTTCCTGCAGCACTGATTGTCAGGGATAACAAATCTGAAGCTTAACTGAATAAAAGGTTCTGTCTTAAGGGCTCCTGAATTTATTCCTCTTCCTTACGGTGATGAGGTGGCAGGGGAGACTCTGTGCAGTCTGTCCTGCCTGCACGGATCTGGGACTGCCTGTTGATTGTTGTATTCAGGCAGGATTTGTTCTAAAAATTAATTTACTTATGGTTATAGACTAACGTAAGATATTCTGTCCCAGAGAACCCCCCTCAAGTTTTTTCAGAAGGGCTGCTGCAGTAAGAGATCTTATCCCGGCAGAGCTGTTCATGCTTCCAACAAAGCAGATTTTGAAATGGGATGCCCTGCTTCCCATAAAGGAGAAATCAGCCGAGACTACGCGTATTTCAGCCACAGATAATACGGCAGTGTAGCGCGCTGGGGCTGAACAAGCAGTACAAAGGAAGTTTGGGGCTGTACGTCTCCTTTGTAACTTGGCACCACCCAGGGAAGTAGTCAAAGCTCGTCTGACCGTGGGGCTGTCTGCCACTTTCTTCGACACTGATTATTCCCCAGTTTGTGACAAAGCAGCCTGGCTCATAGATGAACCAAAACTGTTACTGCAGCCTTCCTGTTGTGTATTCCTTTTAATTTACAACTTTCAGTGTTCTTCTCAAGCTCCACCTCAGTAATTGCTAAGTTACAGTAAGCAGTTAATATGTGAGTAAGGCTGAAATGCCAAGGGACAGGCACGCATCCCTCTGAGGTGCCAAGATTGTCACTTCTAACCAGCGTTGATCGTGTACGGCTGTGCACCAGCTTCCTTGAAACCTTGCTGGCTGCTATTAGTTCCTGCGGCTGGATAAAGTAATTATCAGATCGTTAAAGTAGAACTTGTGCTGCCAAATGAGGTTGCAGGCTCCGCTTGGAGCCCGAAGTACAGGTTCCTGTGCCAGGATTTCCCACAAACAGCAGGTGTCTGGGCTTCCAGTCAGCCTAGCAGTGACCCTCTGTGGGTTCCTCTGGTGATTGCTTTTTCTGCAGATCGGTGCACATCTTTTCCTTAATTGATATCCGTCCAGAAAGCTTGTACCTGAACCCCATTTTGATATTTCCTGTGAAGTACACCTTGGCCACCAGTGTTTTTTTCCACAGTTACATGGACACAGAACAATATGAAGATGCTGTAAGAGACTATGAAAAGGTTTATCAGACAGAAAAAACGAAAGGTGAGCATACTGGCATTCTTCTTGTGTGCATAAGTTTGCCTTAACTGGCAATTTTTTGTTGGTGTTGCTTTTGTTTGCTTTTTCCCCCCACAATACGCTCTGATTTGCAGCCTTTCACCCCAGCAGGACGATGCTGCAAAGTCCTCAGAAGTGCTCTGAGATGCCTGTCTCAGGATCTGGTTTTTCTCCTCTGCATTCAGTGCTGAGAAGGCAATTTAGCTTCTAGCTGAAGCAGTGCTCTAGATTCAGAATACCTGGTTATGGTTCTCATTCTTAACTGACATCTTGCTGGTTTGGTAGCCTGAAATGAAACAGTCCTTGTGGTTCAGTGTCTTAAAAACTGGTTTAAGAGCACTGGGGTGTTTACCTACGTTAGGAAACAGCCTTAAGTGGACAGTGAGGCTTTAATTAGCTGCCTGGCTGTAAATCCAGGTGGGTTGGTTACTTGCAGCACTTGAATTGTTCAACCCAGATCATCTCAACGTGTTGGCCTTCAGCCTCTTTTGAAGCAGGAGGTTGTGCCTGACGCTAAAGCATTGCACTTCTTTCTAGAACACAAGCAACTTCTCAAGAACGCACAGGTGGAACTAAAAAAGAGCAAACGGAAAGACTATTATAAAATCCTTGGGGTTGACAAAAATGCCTCTGAAGATGAGATCAAGAAGGCTTACAGGAAAAGAGCACTAATGCATCATCCAGGTATCCACAAACAGTCCGTTATTAGAGGATGTGTTGTTGCTTTGATCCCCTTGCTGCGTGCATGTGCCCTGTGAAAGCATCGCTCAGAGGCAGGAATAATTATTTATTAGATAAATAGAGGGGGAATTTCTGGACAAAGAGCAGTTCTGACCCCACACATCTAAAACACCTGCTGTGGCAGCAGCTGGGAAGGTGTAGCGTTTTCCATTTTCACTAGTAACGTGCTTTCCTGCTTGTTTTTGTGTCCCTAGACCGACACAGTGGGGCAAGCGCAGAAGTACAGAAGGAAGAGGAGAAGAAATTTAAGGAAGTTGGTGAAGCATTTACCATCCTGTCAGATCCCAAGAAGAAGGCCCGCTATGACAGCGGGCAGGATCTAGAAGAGGATGGGTTGAACATGGGAGGTAAGTGTGCCTTAGGATATTCTATCGTGGCAGCCTTTAAAAAGGTTAGACCATTTAGTGCCTTCTCCTCTTATGCAAACCTCCCGTGTGTAATAATTCTGTGAACTGACTCTGGTCTCTGGAAGCATTTGAGTGGCAGATTTTTGCTGGAAGATTCAAGTTGTGAACAGGCTAGGTTCTGTGGTGGATGTTATCCTTGACTGAGCTGGTAGGTAATAGCTGCCATTAGGCACTTCCTAGGAGGTGTAAAATAGTATAATAGAAAGATGTGGGTCCCTAAATGCTGCTTATCCAAAATTCTTAGTTCCCCCTGTAAATGAAATTATCTCTGACAACTTGATTTTACCTGTTTTCTGCTCGTCAGCGGCCCTGTACTCCGCTGCTGTGTGGCAGTGCTCAGCCAGCAGGCTGTTCGTAGCTTTTTGTCCATTTCTAAAATGCTTTGTGGGCCCTCAGTTAAGTGACGATTCCTAAACCTGTGCAAAATGTAAGTGGCTCTGCAGCTCACAGCTTCCTTTTCTTCCCTGTAGACTTCGATGCAAATAATATCTTCAAGGCCTTCTTTGGTGGGCCAGGTGGCTTCAGTTTTGAAGGTAGGTGGACGTGTCCACTCAGCTTTGGAAACGTAAGTACACAAATCGCTTGACAGGGACAGCAGAGTTTCCCAGAGCAGATGTGCTGTTGGAGAAGGCTGTTTGATTTTTTTTTTTATTATTATTATTATTTTTTTCCACATGAAAGTATCTTAAGAGCTTTTGGAAGCTTCTGTCTGCACAGCATCCCAGCTGATGGCCAGTTCTGGTTCTTTTGTCTTTAAAAGCAGCAACAACAACAAAAAAAAAAGGGTTCCCTGTTGTAGAATTGTGTGTGGGCTTTGCCACCTGAGTGAGGAACGGTTGACCGTAACTGGGATACAGCTGCTGGTGCTAAAGCTCGGTCAGAATCCAGTGCATGGGTATTGTGCAGCTCTCTCCTGGTTTCCTAACCCTGAATCCTGAGATCCTCTGCCTGCAAACATTTTGAGGCGCCTGGAAGCCACGAAGGAGGTGTTGCTCAGCGTCCCTTCCAACTTTATGTGTGGTCAGGCTTTCTCCGCACGCCTTGCAGGGAGATGGCTACGTACAGCCCTGAGCAATAGCGACCTACCCCTTGGGGAAGGGCGTGTTCCTTAAGGTGTTTTGTTATGAATTGTGAGACGTCTCGCACGCTTCGTGTGCTCTTCACCTTCCTCCTTGCAAACGTGCTGGTTTGGCCTGTGTTACCAGTAGCCCGCTCTTCTGCTAGGTGGGAATTGGCTGCTGGAACTGCGTAGCAAAGATCTCGCCTCTCCTGCTTGGTCAGATGCTTTTGTTTGATTTAAGTACTGGCTTGGCGTCGAGCTACGCAGGCCAGTAGTGAACCAGCTTGTCTTTGGCATTTGAAAACACTAATACATTTCATTTTCTTTTTCAGCTTCTGGGCCTGGAAATTTCTTTTTCCAGTTTGGCTAAAAAAAAAACAAACACCAAACCAACCCCAACCACACATACCTGATCTGCTTATTTTAACCTTGAATATGGACATACTTAGATTCCTTCCTTCATCATGTCTCATTGTACTTAGAGCAGTTTCATTTTTCTCGGTTGGAGACCTCTGTTTTGTGTGCTTTTGTGTGTGAAGAGGAAACCAGCTCGGGGAGGGGAAGGCTTGTGAATTTTGTTTTACTGTTAACTTTATTAAAAAAAAAATATAGAAAAAAAAAAATAAAGCTTTGAATCTTTTGGTTCCTCCATGCTGGCCCATACTTTCAGACTGTTCCTGCTCCTCAGTGGAGAGGATTTCCCTGAAGTCCTCCCGGAATCTCAACATGTAAGAGGGTGAAGTGATCTCCTATTTTGTTTTGGTTGGCTCCGAATGGCAGCATGTCTAGGGTTTGTAAGTACTTTGTAATTTATATTAATCTTCTGACGATATTGCCAAGATTCAATCGAGTTTCATACAATCGCATTTTACCTGCCAGCTATCTGGTTTTTGCCTTTTTTTTTTTTGTTTTTTTTTTCCCACAGTTCTACCAGAACAGTACACTTGGGCATTAACTTAAACGATAATGTGTGAGTTTAACAATTTTGTATCAGAGAAATGCTTCTTTGGATTTAAAAGAGCAGCTTATGTGAAAATTCCCTGTGATGCAGCTAGAATTAAGGGCTTTGTGTTTCCACTCCAAGAATTGTTCTGTTTGAGGGAATATTGAATTTGCTCTGGGCTGAATTTCTTCACCGTACCTTTTTTTTCTTGAACGTTTAATATTTATGCTAAAACTTGATTTTATTGAGATTGATGTTTGATTTCATGTTACTGATCCGTAACGCGGATGAGCTCTTTCTGGCTCTGAAGAAATGCAAAGTAAAATTCAGGTTAATCACTGAAAACGGTTACTGTGTGCGTGCAGCAGCGTGCTCTCATAATGTTTACAGGAACTGTACAAATATGTTAAACTAGTCAAGTAGTTTGCAACTAGAAGTAATTTACTAGTCCAAAGAAGCAAGAAAATGCAAAGTCAAACTCTGAACTGACAGTCTGCCACTTGCTTCTCTTGCACAATGTCAGGACAAGTGCTGGAGGGATGAGTAAAGCCTGGAGCTGCACGCGGCTGCACCGTCTGGAATTGGAAATGGATTTGGTTCGGTGGTGCTGCCGGTTACCGTGAATGCCGTTTTATTTTTCACCGTAAACCTAGTGTCACAGCAAGACCTCAGCTGGGAGAGGACTCTGCCTTCCAGAATTCTTCCCTTTTCTCTAGAGCGTGAAGAAGCTTTTTTGCGTAGGCGCTTGGTCGGAGCTCCGTCCCGTCTGCGCGGCGGTGGTGGAGCGCGGCGCGTGGCGTTGGCTGGCGGAGCGGGGTTTGAGAGAGCGGCGACACGAGCGAGCGGGGCGGAGGCTTGGCGGTGTCGCCGTATCGGGAGTGTTTTGGACCGACCTGCGGTAGCGTAGTGACGTTTGGAGGGCTGGATTTGGCTTGGCTGAGAAAACAGGGGTTCGTACCGATAACGTGCAAGACTTTCCCTAGAGGAGCCGGACGCTGACTGCTCTATCGTAGCTGATTTCACTTCTTACTGCAGGAACAAAAACCGGCAACGGCTTCGTTGCGTGAAATGATTACTTTGAACGCTAACATCGTCTTCCTTCCTGCTGAGGGCTGTGCTTGTCCTGCTCGGTGGGACAGAGCTGCTAGACTGTAACACAAGTTACCTTCATTTCCAACCGTTGCAATAGTGTCGTGGTGCTGCCGCCGCCGAGCGCTGCGGGGCCGGTGGTTGCGTTTGGTCAGAACCTTTGACAATCTCGTTTTCATAGAGGGAAGGTTTAAGGGCTTAAATTCTAGTACTGCAGAATAAAGGAAGTATTTTATCCTAACTCGCTCGCAAGTCAGCTTTTCAAACGAGCCAATGTGGAGTTCTCTTTCGAAAAACAGACTCTACAAGGTTTATTCGAACTTCCTTTGCACCAGTGTAACGTGATGGACTTATCCGGATTGCACTGAGGGCAAAAAAAGGTCTTAGCATCTTTCAGACGCTGAAATGGTAAATATCTCGGGAATTGAAATACTGGTCTATGCATATTGGAACTTCTCCGGTTCTCATGGCACTTGTAAATCAGAGTTTACAGGACTTATTTTAGTGGCATTTTGGATTCATAACGTCTCGTCCTGTGTGTATTGATATTACTGTACAGTTTGGACTTTTCTTGGTCTTCTATCACCATGCACAGAGACGCGTCCTGCATTTGTCAGTGGGTTTTATTATTATCATTATTATTATTATTATTTCCCCCTCCCCCCAGTTAAGACAGACAGGCTTGCTTCCTTCTCTCCAAACGTTGAATGAGACCGTTCCTTGGAGGACAGAAGTGGAATGGCTTTTCTTCTGAGAGAGAAAATGTATACAGCAAATATTTATAAACTGTACATGAACGCGCGATTTGATGTAGTTAAATAGGAATATGGTGAGTGCCAAGACTTTTCGAAGGAGCGTTATTGTGTGATTCGAAGCGAAGGCAAACGCGCGTTCCCCTTCGCACGGAGCAGTGGGCTCGGAGCGGCGTTCGGCGACGCTCCCGCTACCTCAGGACAGCAGCAGCAGCGCCGGGAGATAGAGGGGCAGTGGCGTTGGAACCTCTGTCGGGTCCTGGTGAGGCTCGGAGACACGGGGCTGTTTCTGTTGGAAAAAAAATCCGCTTAGAGATGCGCATTGCTTGAAACGTTGCCTTTCACACTTGGTAGTTCCGGAACGTTCTTCATGGGTTGTGTTTTGTCTATAGCCGCAGGGAACCTTAGTGCCATTTTTCTAGCTGCTACCACTCGGCAGACCTCCCCGGCTTCCTTCGGCTCCGCGGGGGCTCCCAGACACAGGAATTCGCCACGGAGACGGTGAATGAGTATCTGAAAGTGATACGATGCCTGTGGCTTTTCTAGAATGATAAAGAGCTGATGGAGGCGGGAGGAGGCGGTTGCTGTAGGTGATGCCCTCGGAGCACGGTGGGACGTACGCGCACCCTGCGCCCTTTGGCGGGACTGTAGGCCACCGCGTGGACTTGGCGGGTGGACGAAGCCGATGGTAAAGCCCTTCCTTTTAACAAGAAGAGTTTTCTTTCCGGAAGTCAGGCTTTGTAATGATCGCAAGGTTTTTTGGTGGGTGGTTTTTTTTTTTGTTGTTTTGTTTTTTTGGTTTTTTTTTGGCATAACGGTAAGAGCCTTAATACTTAATCCCGAAACACACTTCAGCGTGCCCCCAGAGCGTTCCACGTGCAGAATTGCTCGTGCCCCGCTCTGCCGGGCGGACAGCCCAGAATGCAGGCGCTGAGGAGCTTTTGCTGTGCGGTGCTTGGGCCTGCCAGCTCCCACCCGGCGTTCCGCAGGGGCTGGTGGGTGCTGCCAGGGCTCCTGCCGGTGGGGAGCACCCGGAGGCAGCGGAGCAGACGTGGCCAACGGCTGGAGCGGGCTGGCGTGGAAGGGAAGGATCTTTTAGCAGAGGGGATGGAAGGAGTTGCCATTGAATGGCTCGGTAACAGGTGGAGATATATATATATATATATATATATGTAGCTGTTGGCTACAAGTTGTAAAGTCCAAGGAAAAAGGGGGTGTGTGGGGAGCGTGGCTCCCGGCTCGGGCAGAGCAGGCGTGTGACGTGAGGCTCCGTTGTCGTGACTGTGGCGTTTGCAAGGAGATAAGGAATTGTTTGACTATTAACGCTTTCCCTCTGATGGTTTGATTTTATTTTTTTTTATTTTTTTTTTTTGCCTAATCATGGTACTCGTGGTGTCTGAGCTGCTGTAGGGCTAGTTTCAAATAGTGAAATGCAGTTGCATTCAAGTGAAAATGGAAGGAATTTCATGCTTTAAAAATGAAAACATGCATCAGTAACGTCAGTGTGTGGGAGATACTTGCATGTACAATGGTCTGACCTCTAGACCACAAAGCCTGGTGTGTTTTTTCTTGTGTGGATTTACTTTACAAATCTGATGCTGTGTCAGCTCCACCTCTTGCAGGGGAGTATTGAGAGTCCTTTCCAGATACACTGAACCTGGACTTGAACTCAGATGTAAAGACCATTAAGATGCTTCTGGCTGCCCCCGTTGACAGGCTCTTCGTTGTTTCGGCTACACGTGCTATGTAGGAAAGTACGTGGTTTCGTTTGTGAACTTTGGAAGTGTTGCTGTAAAGCTGGATCCTTAGTGCTAAAGGCTTCTGACTGTTTTGTAAATACGTAAACGCGAATTGGAGAGAAAAAAAAAAAAAAAAGAGAAAGAAACAAAAATGTTTAGAGACAACAGTATTATTATCCGTGGAATATTGCCAGTCCCTCAGCTTTCTGTATCTGACGGGGATACAGAGGGAAAGCTGCTGTGCTGTTGTTTCGTTTCCGATACGGAAACTGGCTCAGCTCCTGTGCCCACCCGCACGCTGGTCCGGGAGCCGGCCGAGTCGCTCTTCGATGAATTGAATGACCAAAGTGTTTGCACCACGCAGTGGTTTGCTCTTCTTTCCAAATTACTTCCTCCGTTTCAGTAATAACTAAAGATAGTCACTTCTCTTCAAGTGGATGGTTTGCATCCCGTCTAAATTTGTGCCTTGTACCCTCCCCTCCCCGTCCGTCGGGAAAAGGGCAGCCTGTGTGTGGCGCCGGCCGGGGGTCCGTCCCAGGCCACCGGGCTGGGGGGTGGCAGCCTGGACGCGGCCACTCTGTCACCCTCCGCTCGCGTGCAGCAGCTCTGCGTTCTGGAGATGTCCCTCTTGTCCCCGTAAGCGGGGACCCGCGCTTGGCTTGGAAAGACGATGCGTGATGCTTTGCCCTTGCCTGACGTACCCCGGCTTTCCCCGCTCCTGCAGAGGCAGGGACAGGATTATCCTTTCTTCTTTGCGTAGTGCAAGGCAAGTGTTGGCTCTAGCTTGGGTCCGACCTCCGAAGGAAAGCTCCCGTGTGGAACGGTGTGAGCAGGGTGCCGGGCTGCGGCACAGTCTGCGACAGGGTGTCACGGAGCCGCAGTACGGGGGGGCTGGGGACAGCAGCGGGCTGCTCCCCCCGGCTGGGTGCACGGCGTGGGTGCTGTGCCAGCCTGACCTCGGCGGCCCCACCTTCCTCCCTGCTTTCCCGTCACCAGCTCGTGCTTCAAAAGAGAAAATGGGGTGAAGCAACGTTGGAGGGATTGAGTGCGGAACAGCAAACCCAGCACCTTCATTGCATGCCTACCTGCTGTGTTGTAACAACGTTAAGGAGTAGTCAGACAAAACCAGGCACCGATGCGAAGCCAACTTGGAGAGGACGCTAACCCCCCCACTGCAGTATTTATCCGAATCGAAATTCTGAATGTTTACCTCAGTGTAAATATCTTAACCTTTCCCCTGGGAGGAAAGGGGTATTGCATGGAGCAATCACGATCCCCGTCGCTTTGCCAAACACGTCATCCTCTCCAAGCCAGGCTTCGCATCGGTATCGACACTGTCCCTCTTTGGACCCTTTACCTTTCTAGGATGTGAATGGTAAAAATGTGAATATTTGTTGTTTACTTCATTAGGCATAATTCATAATGATGTGTTTATATGAAGAATATCACAGACTGAAGCAAAACCATATGCAATTGGTTTACTTTATTATAAACTGTATATGATGTACAAACTAATAAAAACTTAAATGAGGACAGTCTCACTGTTGTTCTTGAACAGGCAAATAAACAAGATATTCCAGCTGCGCGTTCCAGTGCGGGATGCGATCCGGAGCACTGGGCTGTTCCCGGGGCACTGGAGGGAGAGGGGTCAGCGTGCTCCTGCGTTCCCGCAGGCGCTGTCCTGGGCAGGCGTTACCCTTTGGATGGAGTGAATCCATGTGGGATTTCTGTTGGGAAAGGCCCGAGCCGGGCACTCACCCCTCTGCCCACGTAGGAGCAAGCAGGGGTTTCTCCGTTGAAGGTGAGGGAGGATTACAGGTGCTATAGGGGTGTGAATATTATTTTTTTTTCATGTTGTAACAAGAATTTATTGTCATCCGTCTTTCTGAAACTATTTTGCTTTGCTAGTAAACTTGCAGAGCATTTACCGGAGTAGCCCCAAAGCACACCCTGCGCTTGTTTTAAACATTCAGCGGAGAAATGAGTCCCACGCAGGCAGCGCTGGGCTTCCACACAGCGGCTTCAGCGCGCGCCCAGCCCTCCCCACACACCAGCTCCTCGACAGGTACGAGCCCAGCACCCGCGTGCCAAACACAGTAAGTATTTACATTTATTAATACGGGGTTAATGTCACTATGCAGTTCACCAAACACCAAGCCATAGCGGGAGTTTAAACTGTTGCCCTGACCTGCATCCGTTAGTTGAGCTTTGTGTTACAGTCAAGTAGTGACCACGTATCCACCGACCAACTGGCAACGGTCTGGCCAAGAGCAAAACCAGAAGTTTTGATAAAACAGGCTATTTAATAACAGAAGTGCTTCATCGTTAACTTTTTTTTTTCCAGCCAACGGTTTAGGTTTGAGCAGACTTAAGTTACGCAGTTACGGTACCTCCACTTCCTAAATTACAATGTTACTGCCATTCTAACTTTTAACATTCAAGTGCATTAGAGAAAAGTAGTAAAATCTTGCATGAAGTATAGTCCTATACTTCAGACACGATTTTAGTTTCTATAAAAGATGGAAAAGACGTTTGTCTTTTCCGTTCCCTGCCAAGGCAGGATTGTTCCCTAAAGGACAAGGGCAGTGCTTGGTCCAGCCTGTTCTGACAGGTGAAGTGAAATGCCTGGAGCCACGCGGCGGGATCTGAACGCCTCTCCTGCTGTTTTACTTGTTTCCCTTTAAGTCCACGATAGCTGACTTTGAGACATCATCTGGTCACAGCCTTTCCCTCTGCTCACCAGCACATCCCTTCCGTGCGATGAAGGATGGGTGAATGGGGACGGGGCACGGGGCTGCAGGACCCCCTTGAGGCTGTTCCGTACCCTGCTGCCCTCCGCCAGTTCTCCTCTCACCAGCTAAACTATGAGTAACTGCCACGCCGTGACCCACGGCTCGATTTTTCACCCAGCGATTCAGCTACCGCACCGGCTGCCGTCGGTCCCTCGGGTATGAGAGGCAGCGCCCAGGTCCCTTCGCTTGGCTTCAGGGCAGTTACGCACAGGCTTTGGTCTGCCACTGCTCGTAGTACGGACATGAAAGGTCTAACGATTGTGGTTCGTGGGAAAGTTATAAAAGATCGTGGTTGATCTTCCGCCGAGGAAGAAAACAAGCAGACCACGACAGCTAGTTCTCTCCAAAATTCCATTGAAATACTCGGCAGCGCGTCAGTTATTGCTTCTCCATCGGTCGCAGGCTGCTTGTTTTCTTCCTTGTTCTGAGGCCAGTAAACTCTCCCCAGAGAGGCTTCACACAGGGGCTGGCAAAAGGGCTTACTTTAGTAAAGGTAGAATTATTCTCTTTACACTTTTAAAGGTTACAGGAGTTACTTGCCTTTTAAAAACGAACAAACAAGCTCCCCTGCCCATGCTCCTAGATGATGGCGCAGGAACTAAAAGCAGAGCCCCGTTTGTTGGTGCTCTGCGTTGGCACAAGTTTTCCTTTTCCATAGTAACCCGAGAATATCGCCTTCACATCAATCTTTTTAGAAAGGACGAGCATCCACATACCGTTATCAAAATACAGCAGTTTCCCTCCTCCAATTTCCCCCACTTCATCCCCTTTGTTCCCCGCCTTTTCCAGTTTCACAAACTCCAGCAGGTCAAGCCCAGTCTGGACGGCTTCGATGCCGTTGGCGCAGCCGAGGGTGATGTGAGCCCGGCTGCCTTTCGGGAGGTTGTCGGCGGGCAGGATCTTGTCGGCATCTCCGGGCCACAGCAGCAGCTGCTGTTCGCTCAGCTCCACGCGAGCCCCAACAGTTTTTGTCGTGATGAACAGAGCAGAAACGGCCAAGGTGAAGCCTTTGCCGTAGGAAGCCTTCACCACCTGCGAGAGGAGGGAGACAAGCAGAGAACGCGGCTGTAGCCGGCTGTGGATGGGTTGGGGCTGACCTACACGGGATGCTGTGTGCAGCTAGATCGTGGCCTGAAGTTCCTGATCCCCGAGTTCTGAACTGGTTGCATCTTTTTCCTTGGCAAATTGCACTATTTAACTTGGGTTTACCCGTCTTGAAATAATGTAGCTGGAACTGTAAAGATCTTAAGTCATCATCATTCAGCTTAAGCTACTGGGGATGATGCTGGGGGGGCGATGGGGGGTGGGAGTATTTTGTTTGGAAACCAACAAGAAATAGTCACCACCTCTGCCACAACTATGACTTTATTGCACAGCCACATGGACCTACGGACTGTCCCTGCGTTCTGTCCCTACCTCTGGCCTCTCGGCACAAGCAAAGCCACATCCCAGCCCACCCTGAGGGGGCTTCTGGATCCCTGCTGGGAAGGGGGAGGGGGGGAGACTGGTGTCCCAGGGGGGACTCAGAGCCCCCCGTACTCACTTCTTGCTGCGCGTATTCCTCAGCTCCAGCTGCTTTGCCAAACTCTGTGTATTTTGTGGTGCAGTGTAAGACCCCGGGCGGCCTCTTCACAAAGTAGCTGGTGAGATCGACTTTTACTTTGGGATCTTCAATAGCGGAAGCAACTGCAAATAACAGGTAAACAACGTTGCTGTCAAAAAATGATCCCCTTGATGTCACCCCATGAGCCTAAAACCCACCTCAGCTTTCTTCCCAACCCATCCTTCGTGTTTCATCTTTTGTACTGCTGAATAAATAAATGCTGGGTAAATAAAACTGCTCAGCCAGGCTAACGGGATGTTACTAGAAAACAGAAGCTTCTCTGCATCGAGGTCTCAACCTCGATGACTTTAAAGACTCCCTCGAGGGACAAGATTGTCCCGTCCTTCCCTTTTCTCTGTGACTCTTTGCATTTGTTCTGCCTTGCCCATCAGGCCACAGACAACCAGGGATGCCCAGCCACCAGGCGGAACGCCGCTGCCAGCCCAGCCCAGCTCCCTACAGTGTCAGAGCTAAACAACTTAGGAAAAACTGTTTCATTTATTTTTTACTTACAAAAGCAACCTTGTTAACTATGGGAAGCAGATTAGCATCTTTATAGGGTTTTTCTTAGTTGCTAACTTTAACTAGAAATTCACTTCAGAAGCTGACCAGACTTATTCCCTTTGCTGAGCATTAACATTTCATGAACAGAGTAAGAACTTGGTAAGATACTTCTATACATACAGTATTTACTCTCCTTTTTGAAGGCTTTGAGGCTTCCAAGCTCATCTAAGAAGGCCTGCCCAGCCTTCCTCAGGTTCTCCGAACTTCTTTTGCTCAAAAACCACCCAAAATACATGGGTAGGAATTCCTTCTCCAAGCTGGGCTTCATCTTCTTCAGGTCTTCCACCGACAGTTTCCATTGATTCTTTTCCTTCAGCTGCAAGCAATCCATTCGCCACTGGGTTTTGGGCTCGGCAAAGATGACTTTGTACCGGTACTTGTCAGCAATGTCAAAGAGTTGGTCCAGTCGTTCCCTCTCATGGTGAGTGTCATCCAAAACGATAACACTGATATCTCGTTTGCAATAGTCAACTAGATCCTCATCCACCTTTGTGTACTCTTCAGGGATGCTGCTTCTTATTAAAGGTGTAATTTTATAGCTATCGACAGAGATGACCTTGCAGGCATCTTTATACCTATCTTGGATAGCCTGGGCAAGAGTGGTCTTCCCACTGCCAGGCAGCCCTCTTAAAATAAAAAAGGTTTTAGATTCTTTGACCGTGGAGATGGTATCATCGTCATCAAGGAACGGGAACTGCAAGCTTTCAGGCCTTTCTTTCGCTGATTGAGTAGACATTTTCCTAAATATTTTAGGCAGGAACGTGTGACTCTTCTTTGAGAAGCCTCTGTTCTGAAATGCAAGAAGGAAAATGTTTTGCAGGCTAGCGACCCCGAGAGACCGCGCGTTCCCACCACACGAGCCAGGGCGAACCTTTCCGGGGAGAAGCATCCCCTCTGCCCCATCCCCCCCTGCCATACCCCCCCGTCCCCAGCCTCCGCAGCCCCACTCACAGCTACCCCGGCCGGTCCCACAGCGGGGACCCCCGTCCTGTCCCACCACCCTGGCACCAGCCGGCTGACCCGGGGAGCTGGGGGTGCAGCTCCGCTCCCACTCCGGCCTCAGCTCCGCTCCTGCCCGACCAGGAAGGGGAAGTTTTGCCCGTCACGTGGCAGCCAGCAAACCGCCAGAGCGCGACAGCCTGGCCAGGGCACCTGGAGCATCACATTTATTTCTGAAAATAAATATTTGTGGCTAGTCAATCAGGAGGGTGCAGCCTGCTGCGGGGGAAACGAAACTCCCAGCAGGTTGCAACAGCTGCTGCAATCTCATCACTCCGTTTGAGTAAAAAGAGACCACAAAGGGATTTCAGCCTGTTCAGGATCCTCCATCCCCGTAGGAAAGGCTGGTTCCGAGTGAAGCCTGCAGCGATGCTGCCTCTTGTTAGGAGCTGCCATCTCTTCCCGCTTCGCTGAACAGCAGCAGCCCGGCTGCCTCAGAGGAGGGGATCTGGGGCGGGGATCTGGGCTCCTCTTGTGATGGAGAGCAACTGAACTGGTTTCCAGTAAACGAAACTCCCTTTCCCAGCAGCTGCGGAGCTTAACACGAAAGCGAAACCAACCCTCTGAGCAACGGCGAGTGAGCCGGGAAGAGCTGCTGGGGCACTGGCGCTGGCTCAGCCACCGCTCCGGGAACTGCAATGCCAGCAGAGACTGGGAAAACGCAGGACTGGAAGGAAACGTGGGATTTCTCCACCTGCACGACTTTTTGACAGCATCCACGGGGCAGCCACTGGTTTTTAGGTCAATATGTGAACTCTCCCCCCTTCCCTCCCCAGTTGCCTCCTGGCCTAGCCCAGCCCATGACCAGCGGAGCGATGCTGGAGGAGCCAGCGTTGCCATCGGTGCAAAAACTGGGGGATTTACACACAATGTCAATGCTCTGCCCGCGGCAGAAAAACGCAGCTTTCCCATCTGCAGGGCGAGGGTGTTGTTTAAAACCCGTTTCAGTTATTAACTTTCCTAGCACTTATTCTGGAATGTGGAGGTGGGTTTTGGGTCCAAAAGCGCCCCGAGAGCGGGATGGGGGAGCGGGATGGGGGCTTCAACAGCCGCGTTGGGCAGGATCACTGCCTGCCCCGGGCCAGCTCCTGCACGGCACACCGGGATGGGACAGCCCCGAGCAGCCGCGGAGCCAACGGGAAAAGCAAGGAGCCCCCCCAACACACAGCTGTCCCGGGACCCCCGCGGGGCCCTGCCCACGGACCGGGGGCTCCTTCTCCTGGGACCCCCGCGGGGCCCTGCCCACGGACTGGGGGCTCCTTCTCCTGGGACCCCCGCGGGGCCCTGCCCACGGACTGGGGGCTCCCAGGCCATGGTACAAGGGGAAGCAGATGGCGTGAGCCTCTGAGAGCTGCTCCTCTTTGGGGGGTGTCCTGTGTGCCAAGGGGGGGCTCGGCCTCGCTGCTCCGGTGGCCGGACAGGGGCTGGGGCAGCCCGGCCACTCCGCTGCAGGCAGCTGCTGGCGCTGGCGGTGACTGAAGCCGCTTTTCAAAGGCGCAAACAAAAGAACAATGATAGAAAACACGCTCCGGCCCCATTGTTCAGTGCCCAGCAGGGAGGATAATAGTGGCCTTCATGGGCCGGGGCCACGCAGGGCTCGGCCGGACAATGGTCCCACAGAGCCCCGGCGCGGCGCCGGGCTCCCGGGTGCACAATCCCCCATTGAGCCCCCGCCCCACAAAGCCCCCGCTTGTCCCCCCGCGGGGCAGCGCCTCGCCCGGAGGGAGCCGCGGCTCCAGCATCAGGGCACTGGCGGTGCCGGGGCTCCGGCTGCCCCCCAGGGTGGCCCAGGACCCCCGGGACGGGGCTGTGGGGACCCCCTTGGGGCTGGCTCTTGGGGCTCAGCCGCGACGCCCCCTCCGGACCCCGCGTCCACGTGTCGATGCCGCCGCCACCGGTACCTCCCCCCCCACCCCCCCCAGGACGCCGCGGCTGCCCCGGGCCCCGCTTACCATGGTGAGGGCAGCGGCTCCGGGGCGGCCGCCGGTGCGGAGCGGCGCGGCGGGGAAGCGGCTCTGGGGCGGGGGCGGCCGCGGCCCCTTTCATAGAGCCGGGGCCCCCCCTCGCCCCCCCTGTGGCCGCGCAGGCGCGGGGGGAGCGGGGGGCCGGGCTGGGACCGCCCCCGGGGCGGTGGAGGAGGGTGGGTGTGCGGGGGCCCGGGCGCCGGACAGGGGGAGCCGGGCCCGGGGGGGTGGTGTGTCTGGGGGTTCTCCGGTTCGGGAGAGCCGGGCCCGGGGGCTGGGGGCTGCGGGCTGCCCGGTCCGGGGGGAGCGGGGCCTGGGGAGGGAGCTGGGAGCTGCCGGCTGCCCGGTCCGGGAGAGCCGGGCCCGGGGGCTGGGGGCTGCTGGGGGCTGCGGGCTGCCCGGTCCCGGGGGAGCCGGGCCTGGGGAGGGAGCTGGGAGCTGCCGGCTGCCCGGTCCGGGGGAGCCGGGCCCGGGGGGGCTGGGGGCGAGGGGCGGGCGCAGGTCCGATAGCCAGGGGTGCCCGGGGACGGAGCTCCCGTTGCGGCGGGCCCCGCTCCGCGCCTACGTCCCCCCCCCCGGCCCCGCCGCCCCCCGCCCCGCCGCTGCCTGCGCGGCCGTTCGCTCCTGCCGGCTCCGCTCGGCCGCCCCCCGCGGCTCCCTCCCTGCGCTTCCCGCTCGCTCTCCATCCTCCCGGTCGCCGCCTTTGGGGTTTTCATCGCTGCGACCGTCACCTGGGGAGGAAAAACCCCTCGGAAAGCGCGTCCCAGCGCTCGGCTGGGCACAAGCTGAGCGGGACCCCTCGCCCCCAGCACCCCGGCCCTGCTGTGGCCCCAGGGGGTGCGGGGTGCCCAGGCGCGGGGGACACGCGGGAGGTGCTGCCCTCTCCTGCACAGGCTCCACCACCCCCAGCTGGCGGAGCACGGTGCTTTGATGAAGATTTTAATTCGCCGTTTGCAAGGAAATCAATGCTATGTGAACTCTTACGATGCAGCTGATGTTTCTGAAGGCCTCAACGCTACGGGTCTCGTTTATTCCCACTTTCAGTCACGTTTCGCTTCTGCCTTCTGGGCACTGGAGCTGTTTTCTGTGTTATTAAAAGCAGGTTTTTAAATGGATAGCACTGAGGAGGAAACCAGGCTCCCTCACTGGCATCGAGGCTTCGCTGCATCACTTGCTTTGGTTTATACCAGCTCAAGGCGAAACCTTTGCTACCAAAAAACTGAAGCCACAAATTATAACTGTGCTACAGCTTCACATATAAATTAATTCCTGCTACTGTGCACTAGCAGAGGCGATGCAATACGGGCCAGAAATGTGGATACTTGCTCCCTGGGAACGGGGTGCTTTGTTCCCATGCCTTGGCCTGTGCTCCAGGAGAGGGAAGTGGAGAATTTTTATACTTAAGGGGTGCCGAGGTCTAAATGACAATTACCTTTAGGAAAGTTAACTGTTGTTTCTCCTCTTCTTTTGTTCAGCTCTTCAATGAACCTTTTGCTCACATCATCTAAGGCCTGAAAGTGATACAGCTTATTAATAAGAGCTCTAGAAATGCAGTTACATACCTACATTTTTCCTGCTTTCTTTTGATCTCTGCTGTCACTACCTGATCCTTTCCTACCATAAAACTCTCTGCAACAATATGCTTCATTTCTCCCTGCAGTGGTTACTAGCTGTTAGCATCCCTTATCAAATGTCTCCTCCCCTGAAGATTCCATCTCTCTCACACTACCATTTTTCTTCTGGCAGGAGAAGAGGCTCTGCCTGAGCTCAGGACACCCGTGAGGGATCACCAAATAGGTACGTCCCTGTGCCGTAACTGTTCCCTGGCAAGCCGTGTGCGCTCACATCACCCACAACCCACCGTCAGGTCAGCGAAGGCTGGCTACCAAAACGTGCAAACTGCTTAATTGTGGGTCACTGGCCATGCCCAGATCTTCTTCCATGGTTTGATGCAAAGTGGTTTCTCTGGGGCATTTTGGAGAGGCCAGAAAAGGGTGAGCTGTGATCAGAGGCTGACAGCTGAGCACAGAGAAAGCGCTGCTATATTCTGTGTGTGAAATCCTTGCCCCAGGGAGGTAAAAAAAAAATTTTGCCCTCAACCTGAGCAGGGCTAGGGCTTCATCCTTTTATATGTTGGACTGGTTCATAAACTGGGGTTAAGTTTTCTAAGCCAGGAGGTTTCATTATTTTTAATATGTAAATGGCTTCAGAGGCTGCATTTTCCCCCTCTTAATACACTAGCTGTGTAGCGATGTTTTCTCAATTCACAGGACACTAGACAATAGTTACAGCCAACTTATTGATGCTGCCCCAAGCTTCTCTCCTCTTTGCAACAGCCCACTTACAATAATGATGGCCTTTTGAGCAGCTTCACTGTGAGTAAGCTTTGCCTTGTCAAGTGCTTTTTCAAAGTGGATGATTGCAGACCGGTAATCCTTTAATTTTACTGTAACAGACAAATGAAAGCATCTGTGTTAACCCAAGACCAAGAGAACAACAATAGTTAATCAAGCAAGTCTCCAGTGAAAGGTCTTGACCTGAGCAGTTACTTTGGCTGTTAAACGGCAGAAATGTTTTCACTAAGATGCTGAACAGACAGGCTGTCTCCATCCTTAGAGCAAAACTTGTTGTAATGCCTTTACCTTGTGCTTGTGCCACTAGTACCGTAGCATGGAGTTGCCACTCAGCATCTCCCTCTTCATCTGCTGACTGCAGGGACTTCTGTCCGTAATTTTGGGCTGCTTCAGCTTTATTCAGCTCAAGGTAACATCGGCCAATTTCATGGAACAGCCAGGTCTTCTCCAAGCTGGATTTTGCCATTGGAATCTTCTCCTCCCAACTTCAAGCAGAGAGAAAGGCGATATTTACTGAATCTTACTAGGTGCAGTTATAATTTCAACCATTGATTTTATAAACAAAGGGTTCCAGGTGCTGTTGGTATGAAAAATTTCACAGCCCCCCTTGCCAGCAGTATGAATAAAAAAACCTCAAAAGACATAATTAATTTAATTCCCAATACAACCTTATGCCTCTTCTGTTACTAATTTTACATACGTGTCAATAGCTTGCTGGAATTTGCCGATTCGGGCATAAACTCTGCCAATGTTATCAAGGGCTCTGGATACAGCATCTGGCAGATCACTGCATTGAAAAGAAAAAGAAATTGTAGTAGTTGACATAGGCTTGCTCCTGATACTTGTAAGTTTTCTTTGGTGCTCAACGTGACTTCAGGGTAAGTGTTAAGAAGTAAAGGACCGATGACACTGAAAGTCATAAAATCGAGGTGGATCTTTGATTTTATCTACAGCTGTTGCAGCTGACACCCCATAACACACAGGAGAAAATGGTTTAGGTTTTGTCTCTGATTATTATTTTTCTTTGGTGCAAATCTGGCAGTCCTTGTGAAAGTCTGTCCATTTTTCTTTGCCTCAGTTTCCCTTTGTTGCTTTGTGGGTCCCGAGGAAGTCCCCTACCAGCTCCTGGGTCCCTACCACTAACAGATGATTTCTGCCCAAGAGAAAAGGGAAGAGCCAAAAACATGTCTGCAGTGTGTCTACAGACTCCTGGTAAGAGGCCCCGCTCCCTTGTGTTCTGAGCCTCTGCCCCAGGCTAGAGGCAGCTCCTTCTATAATAGCGTAGCCTGTGGACTTTAATTTTTTTTTCCTTAATTGGTCCTTGCTCCCATCTTCAGAAGCAGCCTGCCTTGACTACCTTTACCTTATAAATGAAAAAGGTGATGAAGGGAGGGGATAAATGCCTCACTGGGGGTGATCGCTGACCTCCAGCCACCAGAGGACAAGGCCCCCCAGCCCTCGCTGCGCTTCTGTCCTTAAAAGTCACTTCACATCAAATTAAAAAGGGGCTAAAATTACGTATCCATCTCATTCCTGCCTCTTTACTCCTATTTCTCAACTTCATCTGGCATAACTGGAGATTTGAGATCACCAGGAGAGAGGCAGACGTTTCTTAAACCAATATTAATTTTAAAAAGTGATTTGTGAAAATGATGTACAGTAAGTGAGTTACATTTTAAAAGCCCTACGCAGTATTGGAAAAAATAAAACCAAAATAAGGTCGATTCAAGCAACTATTCCATGTTTTCTCCTGTGCTTTGCAAAACTCTTACTAAATCTTAAGACTATGTTTTGTTCCATCCTGTTTTAGCTGAAAGAGCCACCGAATGTGTTCTGTATGGGCAGGTAACTGTACCTCTTAGATAAATATTTCAAGCCTGTTGTTATGGTTTGAATGCAAATGATTTTAAGAGAAAATGTAGCAGAAAACTTGTGCAATTTAGAGCCTGACCTTCCTGAGAAGGAAATACATACTAGAGGCTAAAGTGCTGAGACTGGGACTTGCATTTTTTGCTTTGCTTCAGCAGAGGTTTAGGTGTGCCACATGGTCGAGGGCCTTTAAAAATCCGCTTTCTTGTTTTTGAAATAGTGGTGATAGTAAGTCACTAGAGACCATGATACTTGGGCAGAGTGTGAATGCATTGCCCTGTTAAATCTCCAGGTGAGAATTGTTACTTTACACTAAAATATCTTAACAGAGGTACTTCCCTCTTTCCCCCTTCCATCTGAACTTCTCAGCACTTACTTCTGCCTGGCAAATTCCAGATCCATTTTATGGCTTTGCAGAGCTGCCTCCATCTGGCCCATCTCCAGCTGGGCATTCCCAATGCAGCTGTAGAGGTTTCCAATCAGCTCGTTCTTGTTGGGAACTTCATTATCTGGCCACCCTCGTATTGTTTTTAGCACACGCTCAGCTTTCTTGCAGCTTTCTTCAGGGGAGTCGCCAGTCAGCACTGGAGACAAAGATGGAAGTTTATGCGAGTGTATGGACGCAGTGATGCTGGGGAAATAAGACTAAGTGCGATTGTGTAAGCCTCAGACAGAGCTTGGGGAAGGTTAGAGCTACTAACAGTTCGTGCATCTCCTACACTCCTCCCTCCCGTCTCCAAAAACTCTGCCCCTGGGAGATGGTACTCCTGACCCTCCACCTGGCACTACTGGGAATCACTTTCATCACAGCAAGTAAAGGGAAATGACCCTGGTAACACTTCACGCTTGCTGAAGAAAAATAAAGGGGAATTATGTTTGTTGTCTGACTTTTCGAAAGTTCGTAGTTATTGCAGCAGGGCAGCCTGGTCTTGGAAATGAAGTTCTAGCTATGGTACTTGGGTTTTTGTCTCCTAAATTAGCCCCTTGCACTTCCTTGGTGAGCTCTGTTGTACCCAGCTGGACGATGGTGCTGCGGGAGGGAGACTGCAGGACGTTTCCCACACCACCTCCACCGAGCTGTTGCAACTTAAAAGGACGCAACTCCAGCAACAACTAGACTCTTTTCTCCTGGGTTGTAAATATGTAGCACAGGAAGAGAGAAAGAGACCAGAAGCAGCTGAATTACTCCTTCCTTCCAGACCAGTTTTTCAGCTGCTTCATCTCTCTACAAGGGTATTTTGGAACTACAGAAATTAACTCCAGTGGCCTGCATTCTCTCAATAAAACAACTTCTGATTAGCAAACCAGAGGTGTTTGCTAAGCATGCAGCAGTGGCCTCCCTGGCTTTGGTACCTAAGTGGTGTCCTGAAACCCAGTCAGCAAGACCTCAAGTACAGAAAAAGCTGAGGAGAAAAAAAAAAAAAAAAAAAAAAAAGTCTTGGATTCTGTATCCAGTGTTGGGAAGGGTAAAGAATACAAAAGCAAATACTTCCCCAAAAATGCCTACTAGCATTTGTTGATACTTGCACTGCTTCTATTGTTCTGGTCTGTAATTACTACAGCAAATAATTACATGTGCTAATCATGATTTCTTACTGCTTCCAGCCAGGACACCTACACATATCGATGTCTTCCATACTCTTCACAATGTATCTGCCAACCTCAGCTGCGTTTCGTTTCTTGTCCCGGATCCACCTTTGCTGCCTGAGCTTGCGCTCTCTCACGCGGGCATAAATAGGCTTCTGCTGCTGCCAGAAATCACTGCGTGTGTCGAGGTAGGAAATGCCACTCAAAACCAGGTCTGCTACTTTGATCCCCTGCTTTGTGCTGCTCTCCATCAAATCTGAAAAGAAAATGGTAGAACCTGGGAAAGTAGTGATGGATATGAAGGGCGAAGCTGCAGTTCAGTGAGGGACTGCTGGTGCATGTTTTTCTGCTCCGACAGAGAGCGACAGTCTTTGGTGCTGCTCAGAGCTGGTGCTTTTACATGCCTGGAAACCATAGCCCACATATATTATTAATGCTAGTAATACCATAAAACCCGTGAGTAGGCTAAATTCTTACTTATTTCTCGATTAC
This sequence comes from Falco cherrug, assembly GCF_023634085.1. Lineage (NCBI taxonomy): Eukaryota > Metazoa > Chordata > Aves > Falconiformes > Falconidae > Falco > Falco cherrug. Next base: position 3,547,050 of record NC_073716.1, read on the forward strand.
TGGGTAAAGAGTTCCCTAGAAAAATGACTAAAGGGGAATCACCCTTCTGCCTAGTTCTGAAATAAGCTACTTCTCCAAATCCTGACATCTTGATCTTAACATCACCTATAACGAAACCACAAATGAATTGCAGTCTTATGAGCAATGCTTTGCACTTAATGCAAGTGTTAGTGAATTTATCATTATGAGAGAAATTAAGTAATTTGTAATTAATCTGTTTCTGGTTTTTATTTCATCAGCAGAGATTGCTTTGAGTTGATTTACTGTTCATTATAAAAGCCTGCCATTTAATAAGGAAGGAAATACACTCAGACAATGTTATGAACAATCGATCTGACTCCAGAAATACCTGTACTCTCCAGGCACCTGCCTCTCTCACAACCACTGCAAGCACGATGTGCTGTGCGAGCTCTGATACAAATAAGGAAGAGTAGTCATAGGGATGTAAAAGAAGAAGAGGAAAAAGAACATGCTTAGAAGGAACATTTAGTTAAACAAAATGGAGAAAGACCTTCATCCTTGAGCAACTTTTCTAGGTAGGCCTTGTCAGCATAAAGCTCTCCAAGAAGCTGTCGCTCTGTTTTTGGATTCCTCACAGGCTCCTGTTTCCTCGTCCATTTTTGATCCTTAGTCAGTTTGATTTGCGGTTTCTGGGTCGTATTTTTGCTCTACGGCAAGAAAAAATAAAGGAAAACAGGGGAGATTAGTGGGGAACACTAGAATTAGCAGAATTCTGTTTACACTCCATATGAGCCAACTTATTTTTTAAATAAAAGCACAAAGTCAGTGTCTCACCAATTGTTTGGTCATGAGCAACTGAAATTTTGCAACCAATTGTGCCTCCTCCCTTCCAAGAACAGAAGAGGGCATTATAGTAACAGCAAGAATTAGTCCTGCCCCAGTGTCTCGTGCAGTCCTGCAGGGCTTACTGCTCAGTGCTGTGCAGGGACATCAAGGCTGTGGGAGAGGCAGATCTAGGTGTCCACGGTCAAGGAAACAGAGGCTGTAACAGCCAGGGCTTCTGAAACATCAGGAGAGTATTTCTAAAGTTTCATATTCAAGACGCTGACAATTACAGGGCTAACGTTTAGGCCCCTTTGTACAAATTATTTTTACCACCGAGTACCTGTAATTCCAGGTGAAAGAAGACACGAGCATTCACTGCACTGAGTTCGAAGGAAAATGTGGCTTGGCATCTCAGAGGAATAAGGCACTATTTCACTGGACCACCCCAAAATTAAGCAATCAATAAAGTGTCCATTATCAAAAATGTGAACCTTCAACATCAGGTAAGACCAAAGTAAATATTGTAGATAAATGTACCCTGGCTCCAACCTCACTGCTGTTACTGATTAGCCTTTGATGGGTGATCAGCAACACCCAACAGAAACAGGCTGGCAGAGAAATTTCAGCCTGGGCTTTGTTTCTCCGTCCTTGCTCTTCCCTGCCCTTCTGCCTTCTCCTTTAAATTTTGTGTAGCTTGAGCCAGAACTACGTTAAAAGCAGGTGCATAAATACTCTCATAACAGATCACTGCACTTCCTATGGTCAGAAGGTGCTTCACTAGGCCAGCTGTGTCTGCATTCATGTTGCTGCAGAAACTGTTAATCCTCTAATGCCTATTTCAGAAAGTATTAGTGGTATAATAACTGTAGCTAGCTTCTAAAGCAAGAGCTCTTCAGACCGTACCTCTGCCTGCCTGCTTATAAAGCACAGATCCTCTTTGTTCTCCAGTTTAACTGAGGATGGACCTGTGAATACAGAGAAAATAGTTGTTAAGTGTTCAGGAACAGCAGATCAGAGGCTTTGAAATTAAAATCACTCTAAATGTGCCAAGCCTATAATGTCCCATTTGAAATAAAGCTTTCTACTAATCCTTTGACATGAAATATGTGGATGTTGGTGTGTTCTGTAAGCAGGGAATACAGCTCGTAGGTGCAGCTCCTCTCGGGATTTTAATTACTATTTTCACATGGCACCAGGGGGCTCCCATCACAATGCAATTCCTACAGAGACATGCTACATCCTGCACAGAAACAGAGGAAGAAAAAGAACGGCAAGTCCTTCTGAGGGATCACAGCAGAGGTTTAAAATGAAAGTAAAGCACAGGGATCTCCAGCAATCCAGAAAACTAGTTTAAAGTTTTTGTGCACTGACATTAGGGCAAATCTCCTATCTCGTTTTCACTCTGACATCCAGTTCTGCCATTCAGATTGCACTCTGGCAGTGGAGGTAGGAGTGAAAAACAGCGCTTTGTTTTGGCCTGGTCAGAAGGAAGGAAAGAGCTGTTGTAGAAGGAAATCCTCCAGCAAGGCAACTGGGCCAAGATCAGCAATGCGAGTACTTGCATATCACGGAAGGCAGGTGTTTCTGAATCTGCCAGGCAAAGCAGATTCAGTACCGCAGTTTTGGGGATATACCCCGTTAATGCGCGGGCATTTCCCAGCTATTTAAACATCTAGATCAAATGCTAACGTGTTGCCTTGCTTTTCCCCTGCATCTAGGAGCTATCACTTGATTTAAAGTCTTGGGTTTTAATGTGTTCATTTGCCTACAGCCCAGATGCTTGAAGGCATTTAAAGCTCTCAGTATATCAAGCATGGCAAGCATTTCAGCCGACCGTTGCGAAGATTTGTGTTAAGCTAAGGAAGCAGCAGTAATGGAGGAAAGCAAGCCAGATCTGGGAACTCTCCCTGTTAAAAATATCACATTGGAAAGAGCTTCAGGCTTTTACACAGCTGGGACATGAAGTTAATCTGTGGCGCTGGAGATGGACTGAAATTTTGAAACAGATTTTAAGGAAGAGTAAGGCACTTAAATATCTCGAGCATCAGGGCCTGTGTAGGGGGGTGCAGCAGGGTGTGTCCTGGCTCTGCGAAGGGACAGGCTGTTGGGGATCCACCTGAGCAGTAGTTCCTAACTAGCTGGGCGGGTTTTACAGCAGCCAGGTGAGCTACACACGAGTCATGCTGTGCTGGTGTAGGAGGCGGCAGCCCCAGGTGACACGTGCCTGAGAGCGGGTGCATGTCCTGTCTGTGCTGGTTGCCATATGAGAGCATGGCTAAGAGAAAAACTAAGGCAAAAGGGAAAAGTTTTCAGTTTGCTTTAAATCTCACTAGGTCCTTGGCCTTTCCAGTCTCCTGCAGGACTATGTTCTGTGATCTAAGCCAGAAATTATGAAAGCAGCACTCCACTGCAATAGTCAACAGTTTCACTGGTCTTATGCAACGTAAACTGGAGGAAAGTCAGGATCTCAGGAAGGCCACGCTCAGGTAGCAAGGCAAATTTCATTACCATTTTGAGTATTGGGATAAAGATCTCAAAATGGATTCTGTGACCAGCACTGCTGCAAGTAGATGAGCTGCTTTGTTCTGTATTACCTACAAAATCTTCATGGTGACTTTGGAAATGTAAGTTAGTGTCATAATTTACATAACTGAAGTTATTAAATACTGTATATGACTAGGCATTCAGCTAAAAAAAAAAGTAGAAGAAAAAAAGAACAGTGCTGTGCTTTTTTTGGTGCTTCCTGGTTTCATCTGAGGGTGGCCACTGAGCACATGAATCCAGAAGCAGAGACCCTGTTGTTGCAGGTCCTTGGGTCACTTGCAGAGCTAATTTCCTACCAGCTGTTCACTGAACAGCTTCTGGCTGTGCTTGTAGGGGACGTAAAATGCGACATCTTACTTCCAATGCAGTTGACGATTGCCTCCTGGGATTTCTCGATACCCAGCCTGAACTTCTGTAGTTCTGGACGTAGTCTGTAGCCTCGATGATAAAACACCAATGCAAATTCAAAATCACCCATGGTATATAATGTCTCAGCTTTTTGGTAAAGTCCCTAAAATGACATTTGGGGAAAAAAAAAAAAGGAATAAAAAAAGAGAAAAAAAAGCTTCAGAGATCTCAATTAACTTCCTGCTAGGCAGAAGTGAGAGCCCTGTACTATCGCAATCTGTATACAATAAAACCCGACCCTGGAATTCTTTCTCAACTGCTGCCTACGCACCTCCACTTCTCTGGAAGCAATAAAAATGTCAAGGATGTGTTTAGAGTTAGCTGTTTCTACGCAAGACTATCTCCCAGATGCATCAAGAGTTTCACCGAAAAGTTAAAGGATGGTTAAAAGACCACCCCTTGCAGACCCCAGACTCTTACCACTTCATGCTCTTTACCTTGGAGAATGTTTTGTCATTTTGGAGAGAAGCTTCAGCATCTTTCAGGGCATTTTCTGTGTCTCCAAGTTTCAGGTAACATTTTGAGCGGGCAACTAGACCGTGCTTGTCTCCTGCTCTCAGCTTCAGCGCCTGCAACGCAACAGACACAGTATGTCATCAGTGCTGGCTCAACAGGACAGGTATTTACAAGCATGTACATTCGATGCAACCTGCTCTGTCCCAGCCTGGGTCCTGATGATGGATGGCGATAAAACCAGTATTTTTACTGAAAAAAACCCCAACCTCCTCTAGATGTTCACACGTTCCATCTGCTGCAGCCACCCTGTCCCACGCCGGAGGTGCTGCAGCCCCTCTCTGAGCACTGCCCCCAGCCAACAGGAGCTGCACCCCCTCGCACCGCCCACGGGTGCCGCCTCCCTTCGTGCTGTGATCTCCAGGCACCCGTGGGGACCCTTCCCCTCACGCCACCACCTGGACGGGCCGCCTGTCCCCACGCTGCCACCTCCCCTTGCCGTGGGATGCTCCGCCAGCCTCTTCCCTTCGCGCTGCCACCTCTGCCAGCCGCCCCCGCGTCAGGCAAGTGCCACGGCCCCGCACGTCCCGTCGAGGCCCTCACCCCCGAGGCGCCCCCCCCGGCCGCGCCTCGGCGCCCTCACGTTGTTGAAGCAGGCCAGAGCCTTGCCGTACTCGCCCCGCCGGCACAGCAGCGTCCCCTCGGCGATGAGGCTGGGGAAGGTGCCGGCCGGCACGGTGCCCACCGCCGCCATGGCCGCCCCGCTGCCGCCGCCGCCGTCGCCTGGCAATGGTCGCCCGGCAACGGCCCCACTTCCGGCACGAAGCCCCGCCCAAACTGTGACGTCAGCACGACGCGCCCGCCGACGTTTCCCGCGCTGCTGCCGCCGCTGCGGCGTGTCCCACCGGCCGTGGGGACCCGCGGGTGGGTCAGCGCCATGCGTGGGCCGCTGTGCGCACCGTTACCGGGGCCCCGCTGTGGTTCCGCGGCCGGGCGCCGGGGAGGCTCTGCCGGTGGCGGCCGCGGCGAGGCCGCACCAGCACGGCGGGGCAGGGGGGCCGGGCAGAGGGGCGGGGGGGTAGGGCACGGGTGGGTGGCGGGGGGAAGCGGCGGGGGCAGGGGCTGCGCTGCTTCGGCGGGACTGAGACGCACGTTTCGCCCCGAACCGTGTGTGGGCTCTGGGTGAAGGTGGCAGCGGCCGCGCACCGGCTGCTCGCAGCGTCCCCCACCGTGTCCCCCCTGACCCGACCCGCCCGGCCCACGGGGCGGTTTGTTCTTGCCCACGTGTTTCCAGAGCCCTGCGCGGGAGGCAAGGCCAGAGAGAAACAGGGGGTGGGAGTGCAGGCACTTGGTAAAAACCACTTTGCAAGAGCAATCGTGTGAGCGCCTGGGCTACGGCACACGGGTTCCTCTGCCCGGCCAAGCCGGTGCCTACCGCGGGGGTTTGGCGAGGGCAGCCCCCCACCTCATTCTAGACTAAGTATCTTTCAGTATTTGCAGGTAGCCCCTGGTGCCAGTGTCATCACTGCAGTGCCCAGGCCCAAGTGATAAATGGGAGATGCTGCTGGTTTTCTCCTCCTATCAGCCAGCCGCTTTAGTCTTGACTTTATTTTGGCTTTGGGTAAGACCCTGCCGTGATTTATGTTTGAAGCAATTTGTTCCTGCCAAGTGACTCACAGTGGGTGCGGTGTGGCTGTCCTGCTCAGAAAGGCTCCTGCTCCCAGCCTGTAAGATTAAAATGTCACCACGGGCCAAATCAGTGGTATGCTGCTGGGTTCTGGATGCGGCTCTGGAATGGCATGGCTCGTCCTTAGACTCTGGCTCCTGGGACAGGGCTGGAGTGGCTGCACAGCACCGTAGTGTGGGAGGTGGGCAGGGTGCCTTACGCACGGGTGGGGACACAAACAGCCGTTGAGCCCTGGAGTGGGAGGCCAGCGTGACACACCCCTGTCCCCAGGGAGTCTGACCGAGAATTTCAGTTTAAGCTTTTGGTTACTTATTTTTTGCAGAGACTTTACCCACTGGCACCGCCGGGTGTGACATGCTCTCCCCAGTGGGATGGGCAGGAGCATCATGTCTGTGTCCTCCAGTCGCCCTCGGCGTGGTGGCTGTTGTGGGCCCTGACGTCAACCGGTCTGGGGCAAGGTCACCCCCAGAGGCCACCCCAGGGCGCTTCCCTTTAGCGCTGCTGATACGTACTTTACTCACAGCCTGAAAATACCAGGGAAAAAGTGAATGTGCAGTGATTATTTCTGGCAAGTGGAAGAGATGTGCTGTCTGCCGTTAGAGGCTTGTTTGAAAAGGGGGCAGCGGGGTGGCTGCGTCCTGCCCGAGGCCTGGCAGCCCCTCGGAGGTGTCACTGCTATCCGTGGTGTCTCCGCACCTGTTGCCCGTATCCCATGGCATCGCGCTCCAGCAGTGATGTGCGCCGCAGAGCTGCTGCCTGCTGGTGAACTGCACGGCTCTGGGGCTTGCACCACCGGGCACCTCCCGCCCCGGCAGCTCCAACGCCCCGGTGGGGAGTTTCTCGGCCTGGGGAAGGGCAGGCGGGTGTGCCCCTCTGCCAGGGCCCGGTCCTGGTGGGTGGGTAGGGCGGCCAGGCCGAGCGGCGCCGCAGGAGCAGGTGTGGGGCCGCCCCCTGTTGCGGGGGCCCAGCGGGGCGGCTTCTCCTCCCGCTGCCCGGGCCGAGTCCGCGGCCCTTTGCGCCGGGGGTTCAGGGCCGAGGGGCGGCAGGGAGGGGCGGAACTACGGCTCCCACAAGGCCGCGCGGCCGCGCCCCACCAGCGGCAGCCAATGGGAGCGCGGCGCCCGCTCAGGCAAGGGTGACGTCACGGAGGCGGCGGCCAATGGGCAGCGGCGGCGCCCGTAGGCTGATGGGCCGGGGAGGCCGCGCCGCGCCGCAGCGAACAAAAGGCGGCGGCGGGGCCCGGGGAGCAGCTGGCGGGCGGCGGGCGCCCAGGTGAGTGCGGGGGGCGTGCTGCTGCTGCGGCGGGGCCTGTGCTCCGCGCCGGGGGGTGGCGGGCCGGGGGAGGCGGGTGGGGGTGTCCGCGGGGCCCGGGAGCGCTGCTGGGCGCCGCCAGCCGGCCCCGCTCCGGGCAGCGGGCGGGCCCCGGGGAGCGCCGCGGGCCGTCGCCCGCCGGCAGTGGGTTTGCAGCCGGGAGCGGGACAGAGCCGGAGCCCCGGGCTGCCTCCGCCGGCCCTGACCTTGGGGGGGCCGGGCCGCCCCTCGGCTGAGCGCTCCCCATCCGCCGGAGGCGGCAGAGCCGGCCTGACAGCGGGGCCGGGGGGGCCGGGCCGGGGCTGTGTGCGGGGGACGCGGCACAAATATTTGACGAGGGCCCGGGAGGAAGGGGCGCTGGTGCGTGCCCGCAGCACAGCCCGTCTTCGCCTGTCCGCCCCCAGTCCCCTGCCGGGCACCGCACCCCGGGGCAGCACCCCCCGCCGGCACCCCTGCGGCCGCGCTTGGGCACGGGGGGAGGGGGGCTGCCTGTGCCTCTCCCTCTCCTGCTTGCCGGGAAGGGACCGGACAGTTCCAGGAGCTGCGAAATGGCTCTTCTCCAGCTCTTTTGTTTGCTACCTGCAAACACCTGCTGTTTACCTTGCTGCTTTGGATACCTCTTCCTTTTGCCCGGGCTCCTCTTTTCTCTCTGTTAAACTACACTTGTCTGCAGACTGAAAACTTCCCTGCGTCCTCAATACGTTCTGTGTAAATACTTGTATTTCTTTTCCTGAATTGGATTTGGAGCTCGGAATATCAGCTCTGCCATCTAACGCTGTTATTCAAACCTCGTAGGGTTTTTTTATGTAGTGTGTGAGGCTTGTGTACCAATGCAGAAAGCTTGCTCTCTGTCCAGCTAGCGCGGCTCTTCGCACCATGAGCAGCTCTGCTTGAAGTGGGAGCCGGCACGACCGACAGCCACCGTTGGGATCCTGCCCAGCCACGCAGGCCAGGGTACGCGCTGCTGCTGGCCGCTTCACGAGTGAGGTGGGGAAGGATTTAAGGAATAAACTTATAAGGACCTTCCCCAAGGCTGCAGGATAAGATGGCCTTTAAAGATAGGGTTCCACATACCCCGCTTCTGGCACTAGGCGCCTACCAGGGCGTTTGGAGCCTGTCTGCTGCTCTCCGTTAGCCAGACTTCCCTCCTTTCATAGTCTCTTCCCCTCCGTGGCTGCTGTCTTGTTCTCAAAGGTTCCATGTCTGCAGGGAACCTCCTCCAGTGCTGGGCATTCAACGCCCTCGCCACCCTAGTGAGTGCACCTGCTTGCATCACACCAGCACAGTGCCAGGCATTTTGTAACACCCAGTGCTGAGGTATCTTGACCCGTGAAGTTGGCCGACTGCTGCAGGGTCTTGGCTGTTGAGCCCTCTCTGTCCTCTGATGAAAGCACGTGTGTTTGCCAGGTGGAAGCTGACGTAACTTGTCATGCTGCTGTGGGCTGAAAATACTGGCTGATCTTGAACTGTGTTAATAAATGACCTGGGATGGAGCGGGAAGGTTGCAGTTTTGTTGACATAGTCTTGGGAGAGAGGGTATGAAATCTTTACTGGAGAGGGAACCCTTTTCTCCCAACAAAAGCATCGCTTGGGTATGGTTGGAGTATGGTGCTGATCTGGATCTAAGAAAATTCCATGCATGAGCGCCATGTTCAGTATGAACACAACTGGTGAAGTTCGTAGAGTTATACCTCTGAGACCAGAAAGGGATTAAAGAAAAAGAAACCAAATCAATGTCTTCACATTTTTCTTTTCCTCCCCTTGCAGAGCAGACCGTATTGTGCTGAGTAGTGCCATATCATCTGATCTCTTTAGGAGTCAAGGATACTTTACCCAGGTTCTGTTGTCCACGGTGCCTCTTCTTGTTTCTCCATCTTCTTTTTTCTTTGGACTGCGTTCTCCCTTCAGCTGATCACTAACATATCAGGGCAGATTTATCGGTTGTGTCACAGCAAACACAACATCCAGCTCTTTAATCCTAACTTGCTGCCATCACATCATTTCTCTTGTGAATACACTCAAGAGACTTTCCCCAAGCAGTTTTTTTGGCATATTTGACAGGTGGTGTTTTGAGGGAATAAACGCTTCTGAGCCATCGAAATTGCGATCGAATCTTTGTACTTGCTAGTGAAGGCTGAAAACCAGCACTTTTTAAATCAGTGGGTATGGCAGAGGTCTCTGATGTGGTGCAGGGAAGCAGTTTGCTTTAGAGCCTCAGTAAATGACCACAAATCATTGATGGAACTCAGTAAATCAGTGACGCTTCCAGAAATAATTTTTTCTTACGCCAGTAACCCACTTGTCAAATGAAGACTAGATGTGTGATCTGTTCAGCAGAGCTCATTGCTGAAGGACAGCATGCTTCAAAGGCAAGAATGGTCCTTGTAACCCAGGCTGGCTCTGGACCTGACCCTGCTTTGAGCTCGAGGTTGGACTAGGTGACTTCCTGAGGCCCCTCTAACCTGAACTATTCTGTGCTCCTATGATCTGTTGCATTGTAACTGAAAAAGTTCGTGGCACATGCTGTGGAAAATGCTTTAAAGTGGCAGTAGATTGTCCTTAACTCAGCATGTTTGGCCAGCAACCAACTGTGTTTCCATAGTACACCCTTCAAGGGAAAAGGTAAGACAGTTTATAATAACTGGACCTGAAGGCTTGTGGTGTAGGTACAGCACAGAACTCGCAGAATGACCAGCAAAGCATCACAGGCAGCCAGAGAGGCATTATGGGTTAGAAACTATTAATTCTATCGGCCCCTATCCTAAATCTTGTGCTGCAGAGGATGCACATTAAGAGCAGGCTGCAAAAGGCATTTTGATCTACTGACATGACTCTGCCGTTGTGTGTGGTGGTTGTAAAATCTGGGGTCTAAAGTATTAAGAAAACTACATTTCAGTCTCACCTAATGAATCATGAGCACAGCAGTGTCTGGGAGTGAATCGGTGAAAGAGAACGTTATCCTATAGCTTGTATTTGGTACAGAGAAAGGGATATTATTTTTTTCTGCACCCCTGCTGTTTTTCTTCAGAGGTACATCTATTACTCCATCAGCATCGGTTGGTACTGCAGGTGCTGAGCGTGACTGAAAAGAAGATTATCAAGGATAGAGGAGAGTCCTAACCTGCCTCATTCTTGGGCAGCTGCAAAGCTTCTGCTCCTCTGCTTCTGTGGTGACCTGCAGTCCGTGCTCCTGCTCAGTGTTTGCACAACAGATGCAACCAGTTCATGGAGTCTGCTCTGATTATGTCTCTCTAGTTGATGAGAGACCTGCACAGGCACATACAGCTAGGAACTGCTGATGCCCTATGGATTTTATATTTTTTTTTCTCCCCTGCTGATCTTTTAGCTTAACAATTCAGCAGACCGAAGCAATTGTTTTGTGCTGTCTATCCCATGAGAAAGGCAGGGTTGGAGCAGCGGAAAAACCAAGTGAGGGGTGTGATTAAAGACTTGCTAATGATTAGGAAATGTCACGGGTAGATAAGGGTTCCTGTTGTTCTGTTGCCATGACACAAGGATTTTGTTACTTTTCATCTACTGCTATTGTAATAATCCTCTAAGTTTTCTCTCTTTACTCTAGTATTGTTATTGCAAAAATGAGGTGATGAAATTGGGAGAGAAATTAGGGGAGCAGCAGAACGTAGTGACATAAAGGCCAGTAAAGTTCCTGACAGAGGAGCAACTTCACAGTGCCATGCTTTGTGGGAGTGCGTTTTGTGTCCCTCGGGTTTAAGCAATCCCATGTTTGTTGCTTGTTCCCACTGACATTTTTTTTTTTTTTATGGACCTGTTTTTTAAGAAGACTTGAGGAATGTCCTGGGTCCAGTTTCCTGCAGCTGCACACGATTACATCTTGTTCACTGGCATAACTAGCATCGGCTTGATTATTTTAATTTGTAAATGTGGACTGAAGGTCTATCTGCAATACTGTTCAGGGGCTCTGTGTCACCCTGGAGAAATGAAAAATACTTAGTTGTTTGTTCGGGTTTTTTAGATTAAGAAATAAGTTTGCCATTTTTCTTTTCTCCATCTGCTTCTACCACAGTGAAATGTGACGCTTTTTTTTCTGGGACTGGCTTTTAGCATAGTGTAGACAGTTGATGGATTTCTAAGGGCTTTGAAAGAAAGGGTATTCCAGCTTCTTACCAGGCAAAGTAAATAGCTGCAGGTAACTTGGGAGCAGGATTTGCTCTCAGAAATAGTACTGCTTTAAAGCAAAAACTGTAATGAAAAGGTTTCAGCGCTACAGTACGGGTGACTTACTGTAGTGTGTGTGTGTGCAGCTGTGAAGACAAGGTGGCAGAGTGGTGTTTGTGGGAGCGAAGTATGTCTCTGCATGCTTGCGGAATAAGGCTGGGGTTTGTTTGGTGGTGGTTTGGTGTTTTTTTCTTGCAGTTCTGCCAACCACCAGCTCAAGGTAGAGCCACTTCTATAGTTTTGGAAAGTCTTCCTCTGTGTAGCTAGTCCGTGGCTGGCTGAGCATATAATAAAGCTGTAAGCTTTTGGTCAGAGAAGCTGGCATGTTTTTTCTTGATGGTGCTTATCTGATGCACAGACAATGCCTCATAATTAAGAAAAAAACTTTCTCAGAATGATACTGTGAAACTGATCTACAATTAGCAGAGGGTAGATGCAAACCAGTTCTGCAAACCTGCTTGAGAGTCTTCTTAGCCTGATGCAGCAAACTCTGGTTGCATTCTAGTAGTTAAACCACTCTCTCTTGCAGCTTCCTTGCTAATAAAGATTAAGCAGTCGAAGTGACTCTGCTAATCTTCAAAATTTGATGCAGATTACAACACAGTTTACACTCCTACAGTCCTGTGGCATTTGCAGGGCAGAGAATTGCAGTTGGCAATGCAATTTTGCGTGGCAAATACTCGGTTGCTGTGTAAGCACAAGAAGCCATGCCTGCAACTCGTTCAGCACGCAGGATGTCTGCCAGCTCCCTGACGACATGGGTGGCCACTGCCACTTACCTGTTGTAGATTGCTTCCCCTTGAGACTGTTACACACCTTGCCCCCTTTCACCTCCCTTTCCTTCCAATCGAAACTCCTATCCTAGAAAGCTGCGGTGGTTTGACACCAAGAAGAGATGAACGTTCCTCCAACTTTGGTGTCCACACTCGGCTTACAGCCAGGATTGCAGCCTGCCTAAGAGGGTTGTGCAGTAAGCCTTCCAACTCCTGAAGTGTTCGAGGTTAATCCACTGGTACCCAGTGTTTCCCCTTCACTGATTCTGTTTCCTCTTCCAATACATGCTGCTGTTCGTTATTCCCTGATAGCTGTGTCTAAATCCTCACCTTGAGATAACGTAGTTATCTCAATGTCACTCCATCTTTTGTAATTGGGAGCACCCAATGGGAGTTCTAGATCGCTTCTAAAGTTACTGCGGAACGGCTGCTCGTAGCCCCAGGACTTGACATAACTCAATGGCTCTCAGTGTTTTTCTGAGACAGCTCTATTCCCACAGCATCGTTGGATAATGTATTTTTAGGAATGCTTATTAGAGAGCAAATGAAGCTAATGCAGCAGACTCAGCGTAGTGTTTGTGTGGGCTGTTACGTTGAGGGGGGAATTGTAGGATGTGCATCTCGCTCTGCAGTGCCAGACAAAATGTGCTTGGTCTCCTTTGGCTTGTTCACAGGAGCTCCCCCCTCCTTAGCCTATGCTGGCTTCGGCACGGGGGTCATAAGAACAAAGTGAGGTTATTTTTAGCAGACTAAATATTAGGTGCAAGTGTTCATGGTGACAAGAACACGGTTTCGATTCTAAGAGTGCTTTACAAAGGTTCTTTTGATTCTATAGGGTGCTTTAGAAACCTTGTCTGATGCTGTTTTGAAATGGGATTTAATTGTAAGCCGCACTGAATAGTGTTGGAGCTTTACATAATAATTCTCTGAAAGTAGGAACACTTTTTTTTTAACATCTTTTGCCCTTTCTGTAGCTTCTCATCTTCTATTTTAACACTGGAATTGCATCTGAAAAGCTGTTAGAAGCAAATCTGACTGCCAGTTCTTAAGCCTAGTTACCAGCTTTCAATAACAGTACTTAGTCCAGTCTGTTTCATTCTACAAACTTACCGGGAAGGCAGCCTGCCTCCTACTCCTCCTTTCTGCAGAATAAATATTTTGTCTATTTGGGGGGAACACGCAAACCAAACCTCTTTCTTCCTGCTCTAGGGGAAAAAAAGGTCTTTATTTCTAATGATGGCTAATTATTCCCTGGCATACTCTATGCTTGCTTATGGGATTAATAACCCAGTTGATTACTAGTGGTTATCACCCAGAAGGTAGCACAGAAATAACTGTGGAATTTTTAAACTGTGTATTTTTGTGTATCTTAAGTGAGGCATCTATTTTGTGATAGCCTGGGCAGTTAGTTAGTCTTAATGAGCCATTCAGATACTTCACTGTCCAGATACTCAGGTAGAATCTGAGCTCTTTTTTTCCTGCATTGGTGCCTTTCTCCTTCGCAGCTCTGGTTTTTTGGGTTTCCTGCCACGTTGGCTATGCCTGGGGACAGTGACATGACCTCCGGTCACTCTGAATGCAGTGTGAGCCGCTGCTCGAGCTTCTGTCAGCAGGCTGACATTTCAGAAAAATCAAAACTGCTTACCGACCTCTGGCTGATCACAAGACATGGTTCTGATCTTTGACATGTGTAGGCAGGTTCACTGGGATTATTCTTTCAAATAAATGTATATTGCAGCTAAAAATAAACGCCTCTGACACCTATGACTTTGCTGCATACCAGAAAGAAAAGTTACAGTCCTGAGATCAGAGATCATTTACTTATGTCAGTTCAGAATATACTTTTTAAAAGAAAAGAAGGCCGTCTCCAGGAAAGGCATGAAATCAGAAATTGTTAAAAAAATATTTTTTTTTTAAAAAAGGGAAACTGTCTAACTGTAATCTTCTTTGTTGTCTTGAGCATCTTATTCTGTGAGGTGTGAACCTGTTTCCAAGACATCTAGGTTCTGAAACAAAACAAATAAACCAATGATGTAAATGCATTCTGATCTCGGTAATACGGTCAACATTTTCTTTTGCCTTTAGAAAAAGGTACAGGGGGTTGCTAATTTGCTGGCCGTTAAGCTTGGCTCGGAAACATGGCATGCCATAAGAAAGCAAGCGGGAAGGAGGGTTTGCCTCTCCTGTAGCTTTGTCCCTCCCTGTTACTGAACTAGAACGAGTGGGAGGTGTGTTACGTAGGTCCCACAACAGCAAACGCGGGCTGCTGTGTAGTTTGAGGCAAGGTGCCTGAGCTGAGCGCTCCCCTAGGTGTGGGGGATGCTCGGAGCTGGCAGGTTTGGTAAAGACGCAGTGGTGGCTGGGGCGAGCCCTGAGGATTACACCTTTCCCTGCAGGCAAGGCTGGACCAGAATAGTGTTTGGGGCAGTGGGATGGGGCAGAAGTTTTAAGCAACACAAATATTTCTTGCTTATCAGGTAAGTTTTATAGCCTTATTTATAGTGGGGACGCACAGCCCCAGCTCTGTATTTGCTTTTAGTTTTGCACTGAGCATTGATCTGGGCAATTTTGTGTTGATTGTGAGTCTTCTGTGAGAACTGGACTCTGTTCCTGATTACTACTTTTTTTTTTTTTTTTTTCCAATTCAGTCTAGGTAGCCATGTCAGCCAAAGCCATCTCTGAGCAGACGGGGAAGGAGTTCTTGTATAAGTATATCTGCACATCCTCTGCCATCCAGAACCGTTTCAAGTATGCCCGAGTCACCCCAGTCACTGACTGGGCACGGCTCACCCAGGACCACCCTTGGCTTCTGAGTGAGGTAAGGAGAGCGACTTGCCTTCCTGTAGTGACTGAGCCCTCGTCAAACCTCTGCCCACTCAAACCACGTCATGCCGTGGCAGGTTGCGAGCAGAACTGTATTCCGGATCTTTCTTGAAGGACCGGTCGCTGCTGCTGCTCTGCCACATTCATTTGCAACACTGATGAAGAAACAAGCCTTGCTTCGGGGCCGTTGTATCACCTTCTAGGGGACCTGATTATAAAATTCCTTTAAGGGCTGTGAAATACATGAGCAGAGATAACTGCAAATGAAAATTGCTAATAATCACACAGAAGGGAAACGAGGGTAATTCAGGCAAAGCAAGAGTCTCTTGAGATGTCAGTCCCTGTTCTCAAACCCTTATTTTCTGAAATCATGGAGTGCTTTCTCCTTGGCTAGTTTTTATGTTCAGTTAGGATACTGCTCACATTTCTTGCATCCAAGCAAAATGTCAGGGAAACCTTTTTTTTTTTTTGCTTTTTCTATGCAAAATCTTTTATATCTCCTTGTGCTTCATTCATAGCCATGCACTTTCTGTAGAGAAAACATATCCAGAGCTCTTTTTATTAGTTGTCCAACCTGGCTCCTTTCCAGTGATTAATTATATTGAGTCATTGGTTGGTAGAAATGAATGTTGCCATCTTTTACTGACTGACTGATAGAAGCGCTGCACTAAGTAATTAAATGTTCCATACTCAAGTGGATCAGTGAATTGCAGGAAGATATCAGCAGTGCCTCTAAAGAGCCTTGCAGAAAGCCAGAAGGGAGCAAGGATGCAATCTGTCCTTTAAGGCAGACTTCTGTAACGCTAGAAGGGGCTGGAGGGTCCAGCAGAATGACCACAATCAGCGTTCTGTACCACAACGCGTTACGTTCTGACTGTACGCTGCAAGTTGCTGAAGTTCCAGGACACATCAGCTGTACAGAATGGCACCCACTTCTTATTTAATAAAAAAAAAAAAGGCAAGCTGGAGATAAAGTTGACTGAAACGGGCAGGACCCTGGCCCTAGCCAGTCTCACATGCAGATTACATAGTGACAGCAGGAGGTTTCTTTGTAAGTAGCTGTGTTTGCTCTGCCTCTGATAGTTCCTCCTCATGAGCCTCTGCTCACAGAGAAATATTAACTTCACGATGCATCTCACAAAGACATTCTGCAAAACTGATAGGGTGATGCATGCTTTTCAGTGTGATTTTTTTTTCATTTTTTTTTCTTTGGTTTTTTTTTTTACAGAAAGTGAGTACATATACCCCATCCTTTGCTTTGAAAGAGTTATCAAAGTTCATCAAAAAAAGCCAAAACAAACTGTCAACTCAATCTCTGATGTGTACTCATGTCTGAGTAGAAATAAGGCAGCTCTTCGCAAAGTGCAGCATAAAAAAAACCCTGCAGGCATGTTGTACTAGGAGATGGCTTTGCTAAAAAATTAAATAAATTCTGCAAGGACACATTGTACAGAATTTTAAGTTTTTGTTTTACCATCTGCAGAGAATCACTTGACCGAAATCACTTTCTAATGCTTCTTTCTTTTCACCTCTCTTGCACAACATGTAGCGTTTAGTGGTGAAGCCAGATCAGCTAATAAAGAGACGTGGGAAGCTCGGGCTGGTTGGAATTAACCTCACTTTGGATCAGGTGAAGGTTTGGCTCAAACAGCGTCTGGGCCAAGAAACCACGGTGAGTGCCACCTTAGCAACAAATAAGAATTTTTTTTTATTCTGTCTTTTGTGCCTGCTTGCATGATAGGAACTGGGTATTTCTCTTGCTTACGGTTGTTTAAAATGCATGTTATGCTGATACCAAAGGAACTGAGGAACTGTCCCACGTGTGAACTTCGTGCTGGTGAAGGAGCACTAATAAATGACACACCTTGACAAGGGAGCACAGCTTGGAGTTCCCTTCTACCGTTCACTGCCCAGGTCTGCTGTGTAGGGCCTGTGTGGTGGGAGCTCGGCAGGAATTAGTACTGTTTTGAAAGTCCTTCCACTTGGGAGTCAGCAGCTGACAGCTCAGATGCTGTGCCTGGTTGGCATAGCTGCTTCACTTTAATACCCAAGGCAGATTTAACAAGGCAAGTATAAAAGCTGTCATAAAATTGTCCTCTTATTGTAGCCAGCCAGTGTGTTTTGGCTGATGACTGTTACTTCAAGTCCTTTAACTCAGTGCTGGCTTTAATATTTACTCTGCTGGGAGTGATGCTGCAATGCTAATGATAAAGAAATGCCTGCCATCCCAGCCGCTGTGTTTCAGGAGCTGATAGAGTTCTGCTGCCTCAAGGAAACGGATGCCTTGGTCCTACTGTGATTGATTTGCTGCTGGCTCCAGCACCGAGCTGTGCAGCCGAGCCAGTGAGGCTTGCCTCGAGGCCGTTGCAAAACAGCAAGCGACTGCGTTCTGAGTGTCTGCCCGTCACGAAAATGATGGATGTTGAAATTGCCTCTTTAGCCCAATACAACAACCCATCTAAAGGAAGGACTGTGCCAAAGACTTGTGTCCAGTGATGTTTGATCCTGAAGCATTGTCCTTGGGAGCGGAGGCTATCTCCTGTGGCCAATGCAGGAGTGTTCCTTGAGTCAGGAAACTTGGATGGTAGGAAAGCATCGATGCAGGACAGTTCCTGGGACCTTGCTGTAGCTGTCTGTCCCTGCAGGGAGAGGCTAAAGGTTTTTCTTACTGGTCTATGCTCACTGACACCACTTCCAGGGAGAGTGCTGGGCACAGGCCTTTGCCCCTGCTGCTCCCTGTCTAGCTCAGGTCCCTCACTTCTGTGTTGTTGGTTTTTTTCTTTTTTCTTTTCTTCGAAGCTCCAAGAAGTTCAAGCCGTCACATTTCAGGCTGCACTAAGCAGTGCTCTGTAAAGGTGCTGCCTCTGGGACAGGAGACGAAGAGCAGCCACCCTGGTGTAATTCTGACGGCAGTCTGGCCCGTTAGGAAGGGGGAAGGTGGCCAACTCCTGTAATAATCTGTGAAGTTCACATACCCTGGAGTGCTACAGCAGCACGTCTAGCAGCGATGGTGCTTGCTTGATGCTGTGCTGGAGAGGGAGGAGTGTGGTTCCCCAGGAAGCACAGTGGAGAGGTCGGGAGGAAGTGATTTTAGAGCAGCGTTGATTAATTCTCGATGCCTGCCTTGTGCTGTCATAAATGTGGATATTGGACAAGCGTTTATTGGTGTTTGTCTTTTTTTCTGCCTGCAGATTGCTAATGCCAAGGGGATCCTAAAGAATTTTCTGATTGAACCCTTCGTACCTCACAAACAGGTTAGTATACCAAATAAAAACTGTTTAAAAGTACTTCTAAATCTCTTTTGACTTGCATGCAACTTAGATGAACTGATACAGAAAGCAGAAGTTTGGGAGTGTGCTGTTAAGCCGACAGTGTCAAGATGTGTGGTTGGAGCTGTCTGCAGGCACAGCATTAGTCCATGCAAAGAGTTGTTAATAATCATGCTGGTTGCGGTTGCTCTGTTGGGAGGAGGTCACAGATGACCTGAGAGGGACCGAGGTGGTTGGTCAAGGCAGTTCACTGCTCCTTGAATCCGGTACTTCTGTTGCTGTGAGATATCTCACCTTGTGCTGGTGAAATATTTAAATTCTGCCCACAGAGTGGGAAGGGTATAATAACCTAAGATAGAGGTGCTTTCAGTGCATGCAAGGAAGGAGCCTGGTTTGCACTTCAGCCGTGTAAGATGGGAACAGTTTTCTCTAGGGAAAGTCCCTGGCACCTTCACCAGGATGAAGCACTCTGGGCCCTGCCGCTCTCCCTCCCAGGCCACCACAGCCCGTGTTCCCCTGGGGAGTGTCTGGGCTGCCCCACTGCTGCTTCTCCTTGGAAAGCTCAGTGGTGTGCTCAGTTACCTCATCCCTAGCATTGATGCAAGAGCCTCGGTCTTCCCTAGGTGCGACTTGCTAACGCTTGTGCCTGGGTCTGTGGTACAGGAGGAAGAGTTCTACGTGTGCATATATGCTGCCCGTGAGGGAGACTACGTACTCTTTCACCACGAAGGGGGTGTGGACGTGGGAGATGTTGATGCCAAAGCTCAGAAGTTGCTTGTGGCGGTGGATGAAAAACTCAATGAATCAGATGTAAAGAAGCACCTCCTGCAGCATGCACCAGCAAATAAAAAGGAGTAAGTACATGTGCCCAGTTCCAGGCAGGGCCAGCCACCCAGAAGCTTCTCTTTATTTCCATGCAACATCCCTTTGTTCTATTTCACCCTAAAGCTTGCTCTCCTACCCTTCTTGCTGCTCTCAAGAATACGCCGTGCATCCTAAATCAAAGATGTTTGACCTTAACTGATCTGCTTGGAAAACTCAAAAGTAAGCGTTCGTAGTGCTTTGAGCCTTCACTTGACAGGAGCACTTCGTGGTCTACTGAAGTCTTGACCCCTGCGATGCTGGAGATGTGTATTGAATTCTGATCCTTCATGCCAGCATAAAGAGTTTCTTATATTTAGTAGAATTAGTGCTAAGATGTGGATCTGATTGCTGATTCAGAAATGTATTCTTTACCCTGGCCCAGTCTAAGCTTCTTCTGACTATCCTTTAATTAGATGCCTATACCTAGCTATCTTAATGAGTCATGATTTTTCCAAACATAATGTAATCACTGATGGCATTGATTAGCACTGGAAGGCTGAAGAAGCCTGTCACTAATATAGTTTACTGCAGTCTCTTCCCCATCCCAGCTAATGAAGCTCGGTTCTGACAAAAGATGTATATCTGACAGTGAGAGGCAGTGATGGGTTTTTGTCTCCGAGTGAGATTAAACAGACCAAACATCTATGTGACCATTGTGAGCAACTGTGTTCTCAGCAGAGTCTGGTGGAGTGTAATTAAGATGAGTCATCAAGGTCTTTCTTTCCTTGAGTCATCACCTAGGCTTCTTCCAGAGAAGATGAATGAGAATGAAAGAAATTGATACAGAGTAGGTCTGCAGATTGCCACGAATATAAATGAAGCAGAGCAGGCTGTGCTTTGTATTTGGCTGCTTTAATGAACTTGTGTTAAATTTCTTTTTACAGAATCTTGGCTAGCTTCATCTGTGGCCTGTTCAATCTTTATGAAGATCTATATTTCACGTACCTCGAGATCAATCCATTAGGTAACAGATATTTTTGGGAGCAGGACTTTCTGTTCTAAAGTATTGGATTGTGTACTTTATCCTTCTAAGTAGTTTGCAACAATACTAGGTGGCATATGCAAAAGTAGTACAAAAGTGCTGTGATGTGTCTTGGAGCTATTAATTGAATGAGTCAAAAATGAGGACTGCTTACAGGTGATGTCTGTTATCTAGTTTCCTGGTGGAAATGAAAAATTGTGTTGAAAAAGATGTCAAGTCAGAACTGAAGAACGTAAACATTGCTCTTTTGGATCAGAACAAAATGGTACCTGAGCCAGGGCCTGGTCCATGACCATGGTCACTAGTTAATTCTTCAGGAAACATGCTGGGTTTGGTAAATACAACCGACCGACTGATGTGGAGGAAGGGGAGCAAAGGTGACCTAGCTTTTGTAAGGATGTCTGCATGGTATCAAATTTTATGAGTGTATCTGTAACACGCGTTTGTACAAAACAGAGCTAATTCTGCTATTTTTTCCAAATGCAGTGGTGACTAATGATGGTGTCTACATTCTTGATTTGGCCGCAAAGATTGATGCAACTGCTGACTACATCTGCAAAGTGAAATGGGGGGATGTGGAGTTTCCCCCTCCCTTTGGCAGGGAAGCTTACCCAGAGGCAAGTAACAACCCGCCGTGGCCCGAATTCCTTTATTGTGGACAAGATTAGTTCCTCATTACTTGTATGTCCATGGCAGTGAGGTTTTCCAGTGGGTTTTGTTGCTGTGTTTCAAGTACCTCGGTACTGTTATCCGTGGTAAGAGCTTGTGCAAACCTGTAGGACTGCTCGTAATGACATTCTGAACTGCAGCTGCTTTCCATCTCTGCTTGGATATTGGTTTGGTTCTTTAATTCAGAATTGACTTTTGAAAATGGGAGACTTATGTTTAACTTGATTCAGCTAGGTGCCAAAGCTCTGTACTTGTACAGTCTTTCTTTTGTGGTTCTTGCCTGCGCTGCTCCCCATCAACATCATTATTTTTTGTGGGAGCACTTGTTGTTAACAGCCTCGTGGCAGCTGATGCTCCCTCAGTGTTTCAGTTACAGTTTCTGAGAGTAGAGTGGCAGTTGTGTGCAAAATCTGCATGTGAGTGTGAATCCAGAGAAAATAATTATTCTCTCTCAAACCTTAAAGTAAAAAGTTAAGATGTTAATACACCTGTTTGCCTGAAAAGTGGTGGCTAAGAAGAGGCCTGCAGGCAACCTTTTTGTTTTGAAGTTAAAATGCCCATTCCCTCTCGGAATTCCCTGGGTTTGTACTGCTGGTTGCATAAATACTCCTTCATCCATAGCCTCCTGGCAGCTTCAAAAACTGTTGGAAGTAGAGCTCTCTCACTAATTTTGTTACTTATTTCAGGTGACTTCTGCTGTCTCCAAAAGGATTTCTGTCCTCACTTTTTCATTTTAATAATTATAATTATGCTTCAGTTGAGGAAGGTTTTTGTAACATGGCCAGGAAATCCATTTAGCTGTTTCTCTCCATGGATGCCAACACTTAACTCAATTTGCTCTTAAAAAGGATTAGTACAGTTTTTGTCCCTCTGAATCATCCCTCTGCAAGGCACTGTGAAGGTTATTATGGCAGTGTCTCTGCTGAGAATTTTAATGAACTCCCAATGAAGTGCTTCTTAACAGGCGAGCACACTGATACAGGAACACCACGTTGAGCCAAATTACAGTGCTCTCGGTGATTACATGCTTGGCTACAGCACAACCAGAGAGTGTGTAGCCATGGGTGTGTCGATTTTTAAATTTCCTCTGGTCTCAGTCTGCAGACAAGGTCAGAACAAGACACTTCAGTTCAGAGGCATTTGATTCTGTGACTGTCATGTGCAGAGCCATGGAACCTGGAAGCTTCCCAGGGCTGGCAGAGCAGTTCATGGAAAAGCCAGTGTGGTACAGCCCAGTGAAATGCAGCCAACAGTCGGCTGCATTTCCAAAGTTTTTCTTGTGCAAACAGGAAAAATCTCCTTCATTTGTAGAGTGCAGATCCAGAAGCAATGTCAGATTTATTTATAGCAATCACTTGTGAAGTTCACTTGGGACAGAAGGCCTTATAAAGACAAGATATTCTTTGGAGGGTATGATTTTTTTTTTTTTCCACCCCCAAGAATCAAAATTTGAGCGTATGCTCAGGTTGATCCCCTTTGAATTTGTTACAGGGAGAATAGCGCCAGCTGCCTGCATCCCGTCCGATTTCAGTGCTCTCTTGCAGAACACCTAACGCAAATCGGTCCTGGCCCCTGAGAGATGAAGCTGGGTCTCTCTCCCTTACAAAAATGGTGTTGGTAGTTCTGCTGTCCCCTTGGTTGTAGGTGACATACGTGGGAGCTCTGCACGTCCAAACGGGCCCTGCGCTATGAGCACTCTGATTTGGAAAAGGAGGATGCAGCAGGAAGTTTACATTGTGTGCTGGTGTCTTTGCAGGAAGCCTACATTGCTGATCTGGATGCAAAGAGCGGAGCCAGCTTGAAGCTTACTATTCTCAACCCCAAAGGCAGGATCTGGACCATGGTGGCTGGTGGTGGTGCCTCTGTGGTTTACAGGTAACAGGAACAAGGTTTCTAGAGAGGGGGGTGGATTTACAGTGCTGGAAGAAAATAACTGATATAACTGCTGCAGCCTCTCGAAAGGAGATGCTTCTAAAGCAATCGTTCTCCTGCCATGACTGCTTGGGACCTCTTCAGAATGAAGACGCTGTGCATGTTTCTTACCAAGTTGCGGAACGTAGTGTCCCTTAGAGATAATTTAATTCTGGGAGGTTGAGATACGGGTTTTTTCACTTGGAAAGATGCAAGATGGCTGAAAGCTGTTTATGGTAATATCATTGCTGTGGTAGGCACTGAGTTCCCATTGTATCTGGGAAGAACAGCAACATTAATCATGACTGGCACCAAGAGGAGAGCAGGATTCTTTTCAGCAGACAGCCTGATCTCTCTGTTGCAAGTCCCACTTTCCCAGGAATTTGGAATGCTTTATTAAGGCTTCACTTCACTAACTAACTAGAGGTTAACTAACCTCTTAATATTTTTTTTTTACAGTGACACCATTTGTGACCTGGGGGGTGTGAATGAACTGGCTAATTATGGGGAATACTCAGGAGCCCCAAGCGAGCAACAGACCTATGACTATGCTAAGACTATTCTCTCCCTCATGACAAGAGAGAAGCATCCTGAAGGTAAGAGTCGCTGCAATTTCAAAGCTGTGAAGCTGGGGGGGGGGGGGGGGAATGAACAAATCCGGGCTGTTACTATGCTAGGACTTCCCTGGCAGAGCTTTTCATGTACTGCTGTTTTCTGAGTGAAGTAGTGATGGATTTCTCTCATCTCTGAAGCAAGAGCTAGGACTTGTAGTTTTCCATGTACCAAAAAGCAAATGTGGCTTGGAAGAGTCTTACTGGAAAAATTTGTACTTGATGCAAAGCTCTTATCTTCCAGGCTCTGCTAAACACAACTTCAAACTATTGGCTAGTCCGAACTGCAGCATTGTTTCACTTTGTCCTGAACTGCTTCATAATCTTAGAGTACACTGTGTTCTAAAACCAGTTTTGGTTTATGTGTGTTTCTTCCCTCAGGTAAAATCCTGATCATTGGAGGCAGCATTGCTAACTTCACTAATGTCGCGGCCACTTTTAAAGTAAGTGACTACTCGGAAGTATGAGTAAATGCCCACAGTCCTTAGTCCGAAGCTGTTCCTTCCCAGTTTGGTGATGTGCTGAGGCTGACAGTGCATCTTTTCCAGGAGTTCCAGAGACTATGGGACAGGCTTCCCAGTTCATGTGTCCTGTGTGTTTCTTTTAGGGCATCGTGAGAGCCATTAAGGATTACCAAGGCCCTCTGAAGGAGCATGAGGTGAGGATCTTTGTACGAAGAGGAGGCCCAAACTACCAGGAAGGATTACGTGTCATGGGCGAAGTTGGTAAGGAGCAACCACTTCCTTAATTTTTGTTCTTGCATCTTGTTTTTTCCACCTGCTTTCTGCTGAACCTTTTCAAGGTTAAATGCTTCACTTTGCCAGAAGCCCATCTTGAACCTTTTTTCCCCCAAGGCTGACTGTGCTTGTATGCCTACACAGGGAAGACCACTGGGATCCCCATCCATGTCTTTGGCACGGAGACGCACATGACGGCGATTGTGGGCATGGCGCTTGGCCATCGGCCGATCCCCAACCAACCGCCTGCTGCAGCCCACACCGCCAACTTCCTCCTCAACGCCAGCGGCAGCCCCTCGGTGAGTTTCTTCCCCTCTGTGAACGGGAACACTTGTGAGGAGCCTCCTGAAGGCAGCATCCCCTCTCTGAACAGGTCAGAAATGGATCTCGGCCACCACTGTGTTGGTACACAGCTCTAGGAAAGCTAAGATGACTCTGCCTGGATGGTGTATCAGGAGGGACCTCCCAACATCACCCTCGCTTGTGCAGAAAACGTGGCCCCTCAAAGCCCAATAGATGCAAGTCACGTTTTTGTAACTTGGTCATTTAGGAGTTTTCCCTCGCTTGACCAAAATAGTCCTACCTCAAAATGAACTTTCTTTGTAGACCGGCATAGCCAAGTGGTCATCTCCTCCTGCATGCTCCAGACCTTCTCTAGCATGCTGTCCCTTACTGACTTGGCTTCCGAATCTTTCAGACTCCAGCACCAAGCAGAACAGCTTCCTTCTCAGAGTCCAAACCAGATGATATCGCTCCAGCCAAGAAGGCAAAACCGACAGCACCTCTTGGTAAGTCCAGCGTTAGAAATGATTGCTAAGAGTTCTCTTCTGCTCCTAAAAGACAGAATGTGGACTAGAGTAACGCTTTTGTCTGGATATAAAGGGAAGCAATTTGGTGGTACCAGTCTCACTCTGCTTTGAATTTAGTTAAGTGCTTTTAGAATGTTGTCACTTGTGCTGTTAGCTTATACATGAGGTGAGCCAGAGTTGCCTTGATCTGGGATGCTCCTTTGAAAGGGAACAGCATGGTTTGAGAATTCCAGCTTTCCCACGTCCCCTTAGGCAAGGCCAGCGGACAGCAGGTGTCTGTGCTGTGTTGCTGAACTGAGGCCTGCTTTCCAGTTGAGTACCTGGGGGTGTTCCCACAGGATGCTGCTGGAACAGTGTAGGTATTCAGAAAGTCCTTCTTGATACATGCTGCTGCAACACTGTGTAGTCAGGTAGTTCAGTATGAGTTGTGACATACTCCTCACACGTTTAGGATCAGAGCTTACTGTGTAGTGTGTTGTGTGGTGGTGGTGGATTTTGGGTTTGTTTTTGTTTGGGTTTTTTTTTTTCACTAAAGTCTGTAGGAAGCTGCTTTAGCATGGTGATATGCAAGAGCTTTGGCAGCCTTTTGCTCATATTTGTTGGAAGCCTTATTGCGTAAGAGCATGTTGTATGGGGATAAAACAACAGCAGAACTGGGCGGGGACAGACTGTGGTAATTTCTTTCTCCTCTGAATGTGAGGGGATACTGGCCTCATTACAACCATATGATGTTGATTTGTCATATGAATGACGGCAACATTCATATCTAGTTCCAATGCATCACAAAACCCACTACTATTCTCTTAATCATTGTGCATAGCATTTTGCATGAGCAATGCTTCAAAAAGACATTGAAAATAAACATGTGCCATCAAGATTGCAGCACAAGGAACTGCCACCTGAACCTGAAATGTGTTTGTGCTGGGATAAGCAAAAAGTTTCTAGACTGCAGAATGCAAAACTTGATTTCTGGATATTTGGAGAGGAAGTACAGTGGAGAGTGCTCTAGCCTGCTTGTTTTCTAACAAAAGCAAAACCCAAAAGGCCCAAGTGCTGTGGGGAGGAGGGAAGCTGCAGCACCCTGCTGCAGGTGCCCTGCCGTTGGGCTGACAGCAGCCAACTCTGTCATATTGTTGCATGAGTGATTCTCTCTTTAACAGATTCAATCCCAGCTTCAAGACCTGGTTCAGGTAGGACACGTGACTAGCTGAATGTGCCTGGCCTTGCTGGCAGCTGACTTTTTTTTAGTTCTTGGGTTTGTTGCTGTTTTTTCTCTCCAAAAGTTTGCAGTGTTGTCTGGTCCTTCCCTCCTGCCCAGCATATATAGCTATCACCGTAAGAACTTCTCATCTGTTTTTTCAAGTGCAGGTCACATACTCCTTTGCCCAAAAACTTACTGCTTCTGAGGGAGGGAAGGACAGGTCTCAAACTTTATCTTCCTTCCCCCCCCCCAGTCATTATAGAGAAAACCAGACCTAGGCATATTGTGAAAAGCTCTGTACTCTGCTTTCAAAAAGAAGGAATTGCTAACTATGCGTAATAACTGGCCTTTTGTTTCAAAGGGAAACAAAATAGTGCAGGTGCTGTGCTTATGAGCCTTGAAGGGCATGGAAAAGTCACTGAATGAACTAAATGTTCTTGTTGCCTTATCAGTTCAGCAAACCATTAAAGCTTGTGCTCAGTGAAGTTACAGGGACTTTAAGCACTCTTTCGAGCTTTGTGCCAGATGAGAAGAAACTGCTGAATCAGGGTTAAAGTAGAGTTTCAAGCCATCTCCTATCATAAGGGGAGGGACAGTAGAAGGGGAAGTCTGATTCTTCCTTGGGTGGTCTCAGACAAATAGCATCACCTTTCTAGGCCTGCATTTTCCTGTTTTGGTGAGTACTAATACTACCTTCTTGCAAGGACCTGCAAGATACATGGAGTTTTTCAGGGTAGGCAGTTTTTTAATAACTGGTCATGTGGCAGTGCATCTAAACCATGAACGTGTAGGGTTGGAGAACAGCGGCTGATTTCTTGTTAAAGCCAGAACAGTATCCTGTTTAATCCCCAGTGCTGTTTACCTTTAATTCAAAGCCAAAAAGAAATTAGTGGTAGACTGAGTTGGCATCAGAACTTGGATCAGTTCTGAGTTCCTAAGAGTTTTACAGTGAACTCTGCCTGGAGTCAAAGGGAGTAACTCAACATTTTGCTGTGCCAAGTGGCATAAATATACTTAAAGCAAACAGTCCATCCTCGCTAGCTGAACTGTTGCCTTTCCTGTGACTCTGTCCCCTGCAGCCAAGTTTTGGGCCATATATAAATTCTTGGAGCTGTCAGGTTTGTGTTGGATTCTGATCATCGAAAAAATCTGAAAATAAAAGCTGAGCATGTAGAGCTCCTTTGCTTTCTGTGTCCCTTCCATTTCCTGCTTTTCTTTTTTATTTCCTAGCAACCTACTGTGGTGCCCTGACAAACATAGGAGGCAAACCTCCTGTGGTTCTCCCAGACTGTAGGCCATATGCAAATAAATAAATAAAATTCAAAGTTCACTTCCTCTTCAGCTTTGCAGAATAAAACTATCTGGGAGGAATGGGAATAGCCCATGTGAGAGGAGGAAGAGGCAGTTTTCACTTCTCTCTTCCCCTCCTACACCAGCTCTCTGCTACCTGTGGTGAAGCATTTCCCAATTTGATGAAGCCCAAAACCTGGCTATTGTGTTCAGAATCCTGGGAAGGGGGATGCTGCTTCATCTACAGTTTCTTACTTAATTTGAACGGTGTGGCTACTATATCCTGGAGTTCATCTGTTGGGTTCAGTTTGGAGGGAGGGGAGTATACTCACCTAGGAGACTTTCAGCAGACATTTGGCAAAGTTACAGCTCTTGTCTTGCACAGATGTACATTTTGAATGTGTTTTTGGTTTTGTTCTGTTTTTTTGTTTTGGGTTTTTTTTTTTTTCCCCCCCCCCACCCCCCCACCTCCATCTCTCTGAGCAGGTAAAGCTACAACTCTGTTCAGCCGTCACACCAAAGCTATCATTTGGGGGATGCAGACACGCGCTGTGCAAGGAATGTTGGACTTTGATTATATTTGCTCCCGGGATGAACCGTCAGTAGCTGCCATGGTTTATCCATTCACGTAAGTAGCCTGTGTTGACAGCATTCTTTTTCTGACTGTTTCCCTCAAATTCTTCTGTTAGCTTCCTCCTCTTCTAGTCTCTGCTGTTCTTTAAGCGTAGCTCTGCCCTAGTCTACATATCTGCTTTAACACCTTCTGCTGTGCTCCCTTCCACCGTCAGGTTGGCTTTGCAGACTGCTTCATGTTTCCCTCAATCAACCCCCAAAGGGCTGCTCTGTTGAAACAGCTTAATGTTAGCCACACAATTTAAGTTCCACTTCATGCCCTTTCAAAGGGTGTCCAAATTCTGTTCCTTCACTCAGCAAGTAAGGCAGGCGTGACTTTCTTTAACAGCCCACTGGCTTAGCAGAGGCAGTAAGGCTATGCACGGTTTCTTCCACTCTGCTGTTTGCTGCATGCTTGTCTGAGACTTTTTGTGTCCACAGCAGCTGGACTTTCCCCCTCCAAGTATTAGCCAGAATTGTAGCAGATCTGTTAATAGACAAAAGCAGTCTGTCTGTTGTGTAGCCAAACAAAATTAAAAAAACAAAAAACCCCCCAAAAAACCCAAAAAAACAAAAAACCAAAAAGCCCACACCACAACTAAAATCACGTTCATCTTGCTCACACTCTTTCCTGTAGTGGCAGTAGTTTAGTAGTTTCTTAGCAGGCAGGAAGAGTGCGGATCCTTCTGTGGGATAGAGTTCTCTTGTGGTATTCACCCTCTTTTACCTCATCCCCCACAGCTAACGGGGATGAGAGGCTACTGGGTGTTTCAAATTGGAACCTCCAGAGCACAGCTGTGCATAAGCTGCTTTGTTACTGTACCTCACAAGTGTGGGGGGGGGTCTCCCTGTCAAACGGGGCAAGTAGCGAGAAGGAAAGGAGTGGCTGTCTGGCCTGCTGCTGAGACAGTGAGATGGGAACCCATACAAAGGTAGGAGGTTTGTTTCATTTCTGTGGTATTTACAGCCATCCAGGGTAGCTGATGTCTAATCAGCCTCTGTCCTGCAGAGAATTTTGCCTCTTGACAGTTAAGTACCTTGCACTGTTAGTGTGCAGCTTTGATGATAATTGCAGCTCTGTGATAACTTCTCAGCAAGTGCAAACCTCAGGGTACTAAAATAAAACTGAGTGCAGGCATAGCCACATCTATAGATGAGTAGCAACCCCTTGCAGTGTTGCAGTTGTTTGATGAAGAAAAAGCAATAGGGATTAAAAGTTTTAAGGTTACCTATAATTATCTGACTCTGCTTGACCTTTTGGAGGAAGCCAGGCTGGCAAAACCTGGAAAGTTCTGTGACAAACGTACCGGTATGAGAACACAGCCAATTTCTGAACACTCTTAAATGACTGAACAGTATAGACTTCAGTGAAGCTCCAGTCGGAGCATCTACCATATATAAAAGACAACACCTACAGCGAAACTTGCCTAGGTGCATCCCCCACAGTGCGTGTGGGGCAGGGTGGGTAGAGTCTCGCTGTAGCAGAATTGGAAAGCTGGCTGGCCCTCGCGTTACTGTCCTGGCTGTTCGCTGCCAAAACTGGTTTACTGGTTTCCTCTTTCCCCAGTCCAGTATTTGTCCCAGCCCCGTAACGCAGCTTTGCATGCATCTCATTCATTACTCTTTCTGTGCCTCATTCTGTCTTCCAGCTTGGAGTAGAATTGAGGCTCTGGTAACTTCACTCTGGGAGAGCTTATTCATCTTGCTGGATGCCTCTGTCCCCATTAGCCCGTCTCCTTCCATATGCTGCTCTGTTCTATACTCTGAAGAACCTTCTGCTGTTAGTATGGTCCCTCCCCATATACGCTCACTTGCTAGTGAGTGTCTTGCAGTCGGTCTTGGTGTCTGAGAATTGGGGTTTGTAAACTCCTCTATCTGCATGCACTGTATCCCTTTGTCTTTCCAGTAGCCTTAAGGGTCAGGGCTTTTTCATCTTCTCCTCTGTAGTGGTGACCACAGGCAGAAGTTCTACTGGGGCCACAAAGAAATCCTGATCCCGGTGTACAAGAACATGTCAGATGCCATGAGGAAGCACCCAGAGGTGGATGTTCTCATCAACTTTGCATCTCTGCGCTCTGCTTATGACAGCACTGTTGAAACCATGAATTATCCACAGGTGAGTGAGGGATCTAGAAGAAGCCCGAGAAAAGAAGGAAGATCTTGTCAGCAGGGTGCCAGTGTCTCTTAAGCCATGATAGCGTTAGCAAACTGTCTTCGTCTTCCAGTTTGGCCGATAAATACCTCAATGCTAACTCCTTACAGACTCTAAGGAGGATACTGGAGTTACAAGTCCAGCGTTAGAATTTGCTATGCAACGTGTGTAAGAGGAACTTGGCACCTCTTGGGCTGGTGAAAATACCGTGCTGCTCTAATGTGCAAGGCAGTGAAAAAAATCCTCTGAATAGTGCGCTGAGACTGCTGTGAAGATCACAGCAGACTGTGCAGCCATGTGCTGGGAGAGCGTACAGCGTGACCTCCCAGAGGTGTGACAAGAGGCAGAAGCCGGTCATGCCCCTTGAGCAGCTGTTTACCTTCTCTGTCCTGCAGCTTGTTAAGTACTAATGGTTTTCTTCATCTCCATGCAGATCCGCACCATTGCCATCATTGCTGAGGGCATTCCAGAGGCCCTGACACGCAAACTGATCAAGACAGCTGATAAAAAAGGAGTCACTATCATTGGGCCTGCAACGGTAAGTACTGATGACCTTTTTGTCCTCTTGTCTCTTAATCTTCAGATCAGCTTTCTTTGAAGGGCAAAATACATCCCACAATCCATTTTCTCCGTAGTCATAAAGTGCACATGAGTTTCTCATTTTAAGGTCATGTTACTGTCTTAGTTGTCAGTATTTATACAAACATCAGGTCTTACAGAAATGTTCCTCATTTTCACGTATATTTTAAAGGACTCTACATCCTTCTCTAACTTTCTTGTAGGTTGGTGGGATCAAACCAGGTTGCTTTAAAATAGGCAACACAGGAGGCATGCTGGATAATATCTTGGCATCAAAACTGTACCGTCCTGGTAGCGTGGCTTATGTTTCCCGGTCCGGAGGAATGTCCAATGAGCTCAACAACATCATTTCCCGAACCACTGATGGGGTCTATGAAGGGGTGGCCATTGGAGGAGACAGGTAGGAGTCTGTGTCTTCAACAAAGACACAGTTGGTTGTTTGTTTTTTTTTTTTAAGTCAGTCAACAGAAGAATTATTAGTAATTTGAAGGAAGAAGGGCAGGTTGGCTGTTAATTGTTCTTCTTTCAGAAAAGTTTCTGAAACACATTCACCTTCTACCATTTTCCCTGTGTTCTACCCAGATATCCGGGTTCAACTTTTATGGATCATGTCTTGCGTTATGAGGATACTCCAGGAGTGAAAATGATTGTAGTACTTGGAGAGGTGAGTGAGACCAGTTCACTCCTCTGAGAAACACCTGTGTGTTTTGTTTTGGGAGGATCTGACCTGGCTGCAAGGATACTAAATAACAGCTGTAGATATGTGGCAGTTATTCATACTGTTCTTGAATATCCCAATTTTTATTTCGTACTGCTTTAATCAAAAGAAGTTGAATGTATTCCACAGACAAGCAGTCTCCCCTATTAAAAAAAAAAAAAAAAGGAGGCTTTGTTCTGAGACTTCAGCTGTTACTCAACGAAAAAGGAGGAAAAAAAAAATTACAAGTAATGGTTCCATGTGCATCTTGGAGCTGGTTTCTACAAAAATGCAGTGTTGAACCAGCTTGGTGGTCTGTCTTTCTGCAGATTGGAGGCACAGAAGAGTATAAGATCTGCAGGGGTATTAAAGAAGGTCGTATCACCAAGCCAGTGGTGTGCTGGTGTATTGGTACTTGTGCCACCATGTTCTCTTCAGAGGTATGTGCAAGAATGGGGGCAAACTCATAAAACAAGTATGTATCCTCAACAGGAAGCTAGAAAGCCAACAATGTCTCTCACTGTGCCCAAACCTTTCAGAATTGCCAGTAGCAATTTAACGTGCAGAAGTTAAATATAAATAATAAAAGCTTTTTGTGCTTCTGTAGTCTGCCACTGGAGGTTTTCAAGGGATTCTGCATGCTTGTAAAGGGAGCCCAAAGATCCCAGGGAACACAACAGGTTCTAATAGCAGTGTGCTTCTGGAGTGGTGGGAATGGGAAGGATGCATGTTAAGCAGCTCTGGAATTTAGAGAGGCTGAACATCAGTGGAGAAGCCTGGAGCAATTCAAGATCAGAAAACGCCCTGCATATTGCAATGCTGACTGTGGTTGCAGCCAAGAGTTCTGTTAGCCAAAAGGAAGGCAGATGTCACTGGTATTCCTCTGTCACCAGTTTCCTAGTCAGTTCTTTATTCTGTTTTACTTTCTTCAGGTAAACAACTTGCATTCCTTACTGCTGTCTCCTCCCTTGTTTGCAGGTGCAGTTTGGCCATGCAGGAGCTTGTGCCAATCAGGCTTCTGAAACTGCTGTTGCAAAGAATCAAGCCTTGAAAGAAGCTGGTGTGTTTGTTCCCCGGAGTTTTGATGAGCTGGGAGAGGTCATTCAGTAAGTCACACCACCAGGGCACATTCAGCAGGGACAAAAACTGTTAGGGCACTGATTCTAACCTGATAAAGGAATATATTCTTGCTTAAAGAAAGCAACTTCTATTCTTTATGGGTTTTTTTAAGGTCTGGGTTTAGACCACCATGCTTATATCCCTTAAAAGGGCTTCAGTTGATAAATGGATTCTCTCCCTAGGTCTGTCTACCAGGATCTTGTGGCCAAAAGAGTGATTGAACCAGCTGAGGAAGTGCCTCCTCCAACTGTGCCAATGGATTACTCCTGGGCGAGGGTAAGCCGTGCTGTTTTACCTGCTTTTTGGTTCCTTAGGAACTAGACGGGGTACTTGCTGTGATTCTGGACGCTTCTGGTGATAATGGTGTTGCCTTGGGGTTGTATGACACACTTTATAGCATTATTTGTGAGCTCACTGGCTACACTGGTTCTAGGCTGTGGCAGCTGCTCTGAGGGCAAGCTTTAAGGCATTGCTGTTTGACCACTCTGCCTCCTACTGCCCCTTGCTTCTCATGTGGATTGTTCAAAATCCCATCTTTATGCTGCAATTTCAGGAGCTGGGTCTGATTCGCAAACCGGCTTCCTTTATGACAAGCATCTGTGATGAGAGAGGTCAGGAACTGATTTATGCTGGGATGCCGATCACTGAGGTCTTCAAAGAAGAGATGGGAATTGGAGGGGTTCTGGGCTTGCTCTGGTTTCAAAGGAGGTGAGGCAGCTTTTGTGAAAGCTCACAGATTCTTTGGCTTGAAGTTTTTTGCGTTTATTAATGGGCTTTTAAAAAAGAAAAGTAACTCCAGGATTCCTTTGTGAACGTAAATTCACTGGAAATGCCATCTCTGTATTCCCTCTTTTGAGACCGCGTCAGCATTTCAAGGCTTCATACAGCATTTTTAGTCTTGGGATGTAGTTTTCCCCAAGTTTTGTGGTGCGTTGAGGAAGTTTCTCTATTCTAGGCCTGTTTCATGCTGACTACTTGCCTATTGCAATAGTCACCTTGACTCGAGAGATTAGGGAGTTTACAAACGCTTGCTAACCAGCCTACAGGGAACATCCTGAATGGCAGAAATTTGCTGCCTTCATCTGATCGTGCGTTCATTAGAGGCACTCCTGGCACCAGCTGGAATCTCTAGCTCAGCAGAACAGGATGAACAGAACTGTAGCACAGCCTCACGGCTCCTCTCAAAGGAACCCACAATGCCCACGGAGTGTTTGCAAGCTCAGCCTACAAAACTGACCCTCGGCCCCGAGCTAAACAGCTCCTGTGGAAACTGAATAAAAACGTGATGCCTGAGAAGGATATTAGAATGCACTGATGGGTATTGTGACCCTACGGCTCCCTTTCTCTGTTTGTCCTGGTTTTGGCTGGGATGGAGTTAATTTTCTTCTTGGTAGCTAGTACAGTGCTGTTTTGGCTCTGATGTGAGGAACAGTGTTGATAACAACTAAAAACATCAGTGCTTTAAGTAATATTTATACTAAGTCAAGGACTTTCCTGTTTCTCAGGCCTTGCCAGCCAGACTTTTCAGTCATACACCTAAAACAAAAGTCACTGTTCAGTGTAACACTGTCTTGTTGTTTGGTTTTCTTTATAATCATTGACTTTACTCTCTCTCTTGCTCAGGTTACCGAAGTATGCCTGCCAGTTCATCGAGATGTGTTTGATGGTAACAGCGGATCATGGGCCTGCTGTATCTGGAGCCCACAACACCATCGTCTGTGCCAGAGCTGGAAAAGATCTTGTCTCGAGTCTTACTTCAGGTCTTCTTACTATCGTAAGTGCCTAATATTCAGAAGATTTAATTTTGTTGCTCGCTATTCTGGCTAGGTTTTATTACCAATAATGTAAGATTTAGACTGGCTGCAGAGCCGTGGACAGGTTGTGTCTCTTCACTCACGCTTTGAATTTCTGTTCAGTTCAACTCTTAATAGCTCGATGGACTAGGTTTTAAACCTGGAGCATTTTTCTAGTAGGCAAGACTACTCTGATGTGTCTCATTTGAGTCTAGAAATATTTTATGGAGGCCAAATCGCTGTCAGCATTGTCCCTATATTGTTGCCTATTCTCTTCCACGACTGAAGAGTAAAAATGTGAATAAATAGACTTTAGATTGTATTTCCTTCCACGCTCTGCTGCTAGTGGAGATGTGTTTGCTATGTATTGGCACTTACGTTGCGTTATAAATAGATGTTTTATCTCAGGTGCCTGCCTAACTTTACTTTCATGAATGCCACAGTGGTAGGCAGGGCAGATGGGGAAGATAATCTCGTGCTTGTTTTGTTACCTTAACTGTGGAGTCCTTTGCTGTAACTCCCTTTGTGTACTGTACCCAGGGTGACCGGTTTGGTGGAGCACTGGATGCTGCAGCTAAAATGTTCAGCAAAGCCTTCGACAGTGGGATTATACCTATGGAGTTTGTGAATAAGATGAAGAAAGAAGGGAAGCTGATCATGGGCATTGGACACAGAGTCAAATCAGTAAGAAAACTGCATTGGTACTGGAGGTGTTTTGTTGGTGTTTTTTTTAAGGAAGGGTGGGGTAGAGAAAAAATGGAAAGAATGAAAAGTAGCAACTTTCACAGGCAGCTACTGAGCAAATTCTCTTAAACCTACAAACAGTAAAGCTTATGGCCAGTCCCTGTGTAACAGGTAACATCAGTGGCTGTAATGTGTTCTTACCTTGCAGATCAATAACCCAGACATGAGAGTTCAGATCCTCAAAGACTACGTGAAGCAGCATTTCCCTGCCACCCCACTGTTGGACTATGCACTTGAAGTAGAAAAAATTACAACTTCCAAGGTGAAATACGCTAGCATTTGGCTCCTCTTGAGCATTCTTTCTTACTGGAGCAGAAGTGACCAGGGGTTAATACTGTATTTAAATTGCAGTGCTTCATAAATTATTGCTGGGGTGGGGTTTTTTTTTCTTCTATGGGTACTTGAGGCCAAGTACAACTACAGTTTGGCAAGGCTGAAGACATTTGTGGGACACTGCAAAAGTGCTGAGCAAACCAAAACCCATTACCTGTGTTGTCCACTGCCCACACTGGAACTGCTGTGTTCTTGAAAACTGAGGCAGAGCTAGCACACGTGATGGGCTGTGGCAGATAATTTATGTGGTTTGAACCAAATGCAGGCCCATTGTTTGGGGCTGCTTTTCCACCATTCACATTAAGCACAGCTCTTGCTTAAGTTGCTGAGCAGCCTTCTCTGTCGCTAGGCTTGTGTGTCCACAATTATGGGCAACCCTCAAATTACCTTACGCTTGAGGATGGAAGTTGCTAGGTGAACATCATTTGCCGCTGTTAACATCTTTATCTGGGGTGTGTTTGCATTTCCTGCAGAAACCAAATCTTATCCTGAATGTAGATGGCTTTATCGGCGTTGCCTTTGTTGACGTACTCAGGAATTGTGGCTCCTTCACACGGTAAGTATGTGGTAGGCTGTTCTCTTAGGTCGTGGTCCTATAAAAATGATGGGAGCCGTCCTGCCAGCTCATGTGGGGCCAGGATTTCAAAAGGACATTGCGAAGGAAATGTAGCCTGGACTTGGGAGAAGAAAGCTTTCACATGAGTTTGGTGTTGCTACTGGCATTAGAGCAGACTTGTAGCCTTTCTAAGATTGATTCCTTAAATAGATCGCTATGAGGAACTATTTAATTTATTTTCTTTTGCAGGGAAGAAGCGGATGAATATATTGATATAGGAGCTCTTAATGGCATCTTTGTACTAGGCAGGAGTATGGGATTCATTGGTAAGTTTGCCACATTCCTGCCCTTTCCATCCTACTGGGGGATGCCCTGCTGCCATGAACATGAGAGAAATATAAAGCTCGATGGGGGCTCTGTCTAAAATCCTAGTTGTACAAATCCAGAAATCACAGTTGTTTCAAGGCAAAGAAAGAGGAGGAGGAGGAACAGAAAATTTCTAACACAGACCACTCACTTTGTTTTAGGACACTACCTGGATCAGAAGAGATTGAAGCAAGGTCTGTACCGTCACCCGTGGGATGATATATCCTATGTTTTACCAGAGCACATGACCATGTGAGAACCTGTAGTATTGCCTCAGAATGTCTCTTCAAGAAGACAGAAGCCTGCACAGAGGACAGTCACAAATGGGACTTTGATGTATAAAGACCATTGGTACATAGACATTAAGCTGCCTGGTCAAACTGTGCAAAGCAACTGTTTTATAAGAATAGAAACTTAGTCTAATAAAAACCAAAACTTGTGATGTTCCATATGTTACCTGCTGTATTTAATACTGTCTCTCACCTTTTTTTTTTTTTTTTCTACTCTTGTTTCATTTTGTTCCCAGAAAAGATTTTTAAGAGTTTGGGGTGGGGGGAAGTTTTGCTCCTAGGTGCAGTCTTACTGAACTTGCAGAAGATCCATTGGTCTGGTAACAAGCTGTAACTTTTCCCGACAGGAAAAGTACCCATTGTTCCCATAAGCCATGACTTTGGATTTTTATTGTTGATTGTTTTTCAATTTGTTTACTGTGTTCTCATCTTCAGTCTGATTGTATCCTAAACAGTGGGACCATTGCTGATGTATAACCAATGTTACTCAAACTCTGGTGTAGTAATTTAAAGTGTAAAGTTGTAACATACTGCTGTTAAAACTGTGAAACTACATGTATTCCGGTGTCTGTATTTATGCAAAAAAACCTCCTTTACTACTAGACTGCTGGTATATGCAATGTCACTCTCATGTTATCTGCTGATGCAAAAATAATCTCAGTAATAACTTGTGTCCTACTTGTCTGTGTATTGTAACTAACTCAAATAAATGATACACTACTAATTTACTTTTTTTTTTTCTCTCTCTCTCTACTTCTGGCTTCTAAAAGTTGGTCCTAAACAGTGTCTAACAGGCTCTATGACAAACCGGGAACCAGGCATATGACAAAACTATTCCTTTTTTTTTTTTTTTTTTTCTTTGTGTGTGTGTGTGTTCTGGTCGATTTAAAAAAAAGGGAGGGGAGAATAAAAACCACAACAGACACACAAAAAATACAGACTTATCCTACCGTGTTTCAGTCTGGGTCAAAAAGATGAGATTTTGCAAAGCAGGGAAGAAACGAGGAATGAAGTTATAAATAATCGATAGAGCATTATACAAGAGCTGGGGAATTGTGGTGCATAGTAAACGTGAAGTAATCACCTACAGCTCACCTCATTCTAATTAAAAAAAAAGTACCTTAGGAGTGAGTGAATTCCTGATTGTAAAGTCCTTTTCCCTGCAAGTTTGCCTGAGAGCCATGTTAATGAGAAGCAATTAGCAGAAGGCCGCAGAGCTGCGGTACCTGTGGCAGAGCCACCCAGCCCCTCACGGCTGCCCGCGGTGGCCTCCCCGGCTGTCCCCCAGCCCCCCCAGCCCCGGGGCAGGCCCGGGCTCCCCCCAGGCGGGTGTTTGGGGGCGAGGGGGGCCGGTCGCCCGCCCCCGCCGCGGTGCTGGCCCGAACGCCCCGTCTGCCCGCTGCGCAGCGAGGGGCCGCACGGCGCTCGCGTCCCTGCTCCCCTCACGGCACCCCCCGCCCCGCTCCCAGGGGCCGGAGGCGCCGGCTGAGGCCGCACCGCCCCCCCCCGCCCCCGCCGCCATTTTAGCGCCGGCGGTGGCGCCCCCTCCCCGCCGGGCGGCAGCGCCGCCAGCCCCCGCGCAGGCGCCCTGGCCGCAGCCCGCCATGTCGGACAAGATGGCGGCGGCCGCGGCCTCCCCGCAGCAGCAGCCGGGCCCCGGCGCGGCCGAGGCGGAGGGCGGGTGCTCGCGGGGCGGCGGCGGGGGGATGGATGGGGAGGCCGAAGCGGAGGAGTTCGGGTGCCCGGCGCACTGCTCTGGCCTGGCCTGGCGGCAGAACGAGCAACGCCGCCACGGCCTCTACTGCGACATCACTCTGGCCTTCGGCGGCGGGCGGCCGGGGGCGGCCCGCGAGTACCGGGCGCACCGCTCCGTGCTGGCCGCCGCCACCGAGTACTTCACCCCGCTGCTCTCGGGGGGCTTCGCGGAGTCGCGGTCGGGACGTGTGGAGCTGCAGAAGTGGAGCTCGGAGGGCGGCCCCGACCCCGACACGGTGGAGGCCGTCGTCGGTTTCATGTACACCGGCACCATCCGCGTCAGCCCCGGTAACGTCCATGAGGTGCTGGAGATGGCGGACAGGTGAGCGGGGCTGGAGGGGCTGGAGATGGGCGACAGGTGAGCGGGGCTGGGGGCTGGAGATGGGCGACGGGTGAGCGGGGCTGGAGGGGCTGGAGATGGGCGACAGGTGAGCGGGGCTGGGGGCTGGAGATGGGCGACGGGTGAGCGGGGCTGGGGGGGCTGGAGATGGGCGACGGGTGAGCGGGGCTGCGGGGGGCTGGAGATGGGCGACGGGTGAGCGGGGCTGGGGGCTGCGGGGGGCTGGAGATGGGCGACGGGTGAGCGGGGCTGGGGGCCGCGGGGGGCTGGAGATGGGCGACGGGTGAGCGGGGCTGCGGGGGGCTGGAGATGGGCGACAGGCGAGCGGGGCTGGGGGGGCTGGAGATGGGCGACAGGCGAGCGGGGCTGGGGGCTGCGGGGGCCAGGGGCTGACCGCAGCAGCACCACCAGGCTGCCAGGCAGCCACCTCACCCGTGTTCGTTTGTCCTGCAGGTTTCTGCTGACCCGGTTAAAAGAGTTCTGTGGAGAGTTTCTGAAGAAGAAACTCAACCTCTCCAACTGCGTGGCTGTTCACAGCTTAGCCCATATGTATTCCCTGAATCAGCTGGCCCTCAAAGCTCAGGATATGATCAGGAGAAACTTCCACAAAGTTATCCAAGATGAGGAGTTCTACACTTTGCCCTTTCATCTTGTCAGGGACTGGCTCTCAGACTCGGAGATCACAGTGGACTCTGAAGAAATCCTCTTTGAGACTGTTTTGAAGTGGGTTCAGAAGAATCCGGAGGAAAGAGAGAGGTACTTTGAAGATCTCTTTAAACTGCTTAGATTGTCTCAGATGAAACCCACTTACCTTACTCGCCACGTCAAATCTGAAAGGTTGGTATCGAGCAACGAAGCCTGTGTTAAATTGGTGTCCGAAGCTGTGGAGAGTCATGCCTTGCGGTCTGAGAACTTGCAGTCTGGTAATCTACAACATTCCGCTTGTCCTGTAGCATTGTTGCCGCGTTTTGGACAAAACATGGATGTCATTATGGTGATTGGTGGTGTATCGGAGGGAGGAGATTACTTGAGTGAGTGTGTAGGGTATTTCATCGACGAAGATAGGTGGGTAAACTTACCGCACATACATAATCATCTTGATGGGCATGCTGTTGCTGTGACAGAATCTTACGTTTATGTGGCTGGCTCCATGGAACCAGGGTTTGCCAAGACTGTAGAAAGGTACAATCCAAATAGAAATATTTGGGAGCAAGTCTCAAATCTAATAACCAGAAAGCATTCTTTTGGCCTTACTGAAGTTAAAGGAAACTTGTACAGTATTGGTGGACATGGCAATTTCAGTCCTGGCTTTAAAGATGTGGCCATTTATAATCCCGAGCAAGATAAATGGCTTAACTTGGAGTCGGCACCAAAAATCCTTCGTGATGTCAAAGCTGTTTCTGTAGAAGACCGGTTTGTTTATGTTGCTGCTCGTACCCCAGTTGACAGTGATAGCGAAGATGGATTGAGGGCGGTTATTATCAGATACGATGCTGAAACAAGGCAGTGGCAGGATGTGGAGTCTCTGCCACTCATTGATAATTATTGCTCTTTTCAGATGTCTGTTGCTAACACAAACTTTTACCATACAGCATCATGCTGCCCCAAGAGTTACCCTATAGATAACGAGGAAGCCAAGGTAAAAATCTCTGGCAGGGCCTCGGATGAAATACTTGAAAGCTTGCCCCCAGAGGTTCTTAGCATTGAAGGAGCGGCTATTTGTTATTATAAAGATGATGTTTTCATCATTGGGGGGTGGAAAAACAGCGATGATATTGACAAGCAATACAGGAAAGAGGCCTATCGTTACTGTGCTGAGAGAAAGCGCTGGATGCTTTTGCCTCCTATGCCTCAGCCTCGCTGCAGAGCAACAGCCTGCCACGTGAGAATTCCCTTCAGATGCTTGCAGGGAACACAAAGATACCCTATGCCACAAAATTTGATGTGGCAGAAAGATAGAATAAGGCAAATGCAGGAGAGGCAGATGCAGGAAATACACCGACACTCCCTAAGCTTACGGAGAATGCCACGGTCACAGATTGAGTGCTAGTTTCTGAAATATCACTCCTGATGAATTTAGGAAATACTGTGCTAAAACATTATTTTTTTTAGGCTTGATAAGTCTTTATAAGACATGAGGGTGTTGATTGGATTTGAGGCATAAAAACAGCATTTTTATGTATTGAAAATTTAAGCTCAGAAATTGAGGACGGATGGCAATTGAGAAATTGGGCGAATCCAACAGTATTACTTAGTGGTGCCCAGGGAAAAAATGTAGCCTGTATCGGGCTGTGAAATACCTCTGGGAACATTAAGTCTGTTACTTCTCTCTTCAGGTCTTTGTTTTCAAGGATTTCTGTGGAGTTAAGTCTCTAACAGTTCTATTTTGAAAATTAAAGATCTCAATAATTTAGTGGTTACATTTGTGTGTGCTTGAAAGCACCTGTTTTATTTGCACTTAAATATTGACATTCCTTTGATTCTCTCCTCAGTGACTAAACTTCACATATTGGTGTTAGTGTACTTAGCTTTCCCAAGTTGGAAGCAAGTGCAGTAGTTATACCTGTATATGAAAACAAAAGCACAATCTTTCTTTATAAAATTACTTCAGGATGTTTCTATGTGTATTAAATATTTTTTATCTGTATGTTGTAGAGAGGCTGCAGAGTTTGTAAATGGATGATTGGTAGAACACAAGACTTCTAAAACAGAGAACTTGAGGCAGTAGATTATTTTTTTTTCCAGGTGTATCTGAAGATGCTTTGAGTTTGTCTTTGACAGCTTCATTAGAAACTTGGGTCAAGAATCAGCCTGATAAAAGGAGCGAAAACCAGCAAAGTAGCCACCCACCAACGTTGGCTATTCACTTCCACCAGTGTGGATTAGTAAGAATGAGATTATACCACAGTAATAGACTGAACCCTGAGCTATTTGTAGATCCTTTCCCAAATGTTGCACACATTTTAATTCTAGTGAAAAAGTGATCAGAAGAACCCCCAAGAGCCTGCTTCCAGCCTGTCTTTGACAATCAGTACCCTTTGCCTTCGGTATGCTTTCCCGAGAAACTTACTGTGCTGCAGTGCTCCTTAACAAATCAATCAGCACTTGGGGTTGCTCTTGAAGTAGGACAGTTGAGTCCTCATAGTCTAAATATTTGGATTTCCTTACATACTGTGGTGGCGAGATTTAAGCTGATGTAAACACCTTTTGGTGTTTTGAGGTGGTTTTGCATAAACCAGTGCCCTGGTTGGCTCTGGCTTGCTTACTGCTGTACTCCCTAGGAGCAGAAGGTGGAATGTTTCCTTTAGAGTTATCACTGTCTCTCAGTTAACTGATCCGCTGAACAATCCCCCCTGATAAGTGCTCCTGGACGGTTTAGGTTACTAGTGGCTTCAGTGCATCCTTCCTGCCTCCTTTTTTCCCCATCCTTCCCTGCGTTTGAATTTTCCAGGTTTTCACATGCAGCCGAACTCGGGATCTTAGGGAAGGGAAAGGGAGGAGTAACCAGGATGTTCCAAAATTTGTGTAGACAAACATTGGTGGAGAGTCTCTTTACTATCTTTGGTTCATATGATGATTTGCTGGTGGTTTTGATGTGGGCAACTTCTTTGCAAAAGAACTTCTAAACAGTTTGGGTTTTTTGTTTTGTTGTTTTTTTTTTTTAATTGTTTAGCTTTCTGAACTGATACTTCTCATTTTCCAATTCAGCAGGCAACCTAGATCATATCTGAAACACTGGGTAAGTCTTTCAACCACATAGTGTGTAAAGATTTCTCTGATGTGTACATCCCTTAATGCTCCACTTCGTGATTCACTTGCCACGTTTTATATCAATAACTTGTCTTTTTGTAATAGAATAGCCTTGTTAAAAAAAAAAAAAAAAGGAAAGAAAAATAACTTGAAAATCCTGACAGTTTAGTCGAAGTTTCCTCATCTGTGGTAACTGTGTTCTGTTTTATTTGCCTGTTGGTTCATTAGGGCAGATTAAATTGTACAATGCTGGCCTAATGCAAGAGAGGAAATTGTTCAGGTGTAAGGCTGATGTTCACAAGCGACTGTTACCAAACCAGCTCATGGAGGCCTGTAAGCAAGGGGTTAATCAGTGGAGTTTGGCCCATGAACTCTTACAGATTTGACTGGAGTAGTTTTAAGAATTTTACTGCCCCTACAGCAGGGTTTGTGACTAGAAGCACGAAAATGCCTTATGGCTTTAGCACTAAATCCACTGATTAAACTTAAATTTGTGGGGGCTGATTTTGAGATACCTTACCAGGCTTCGCACAGAAGCAACTGAGAAGAGTTTACATGCTCCATCCCACTGACATTGCTGTAGGGATTTAACAAGCAGTTGAAGGATGGTGGTGTGTCAGGCCACCACAGCTCTGTCAAAGCCCTTTTGTAGCCTGTCCACAAATATGGACAAGTTGTAGGGACAAATACCAAGATTATTATTTCAGTTGGAATATGAACTAAGTGGATTTAATGTGTGGCAGCATGCAGCCAAGTTAGATGCAAGAACAAATTTCTTGCAGTCTGTCTTTTTCTAAGCAAAATTTATATTGCACTTACCTTAAGACCTTCTGGCTGACATACAAGCTGTATAGTTTACTAAAAACATTCCACTCAAAGACAATGTCAAAACAGCTTAGTATCTGGACAGCTTAATTTGCAAATGCCAGCCACAGTTCTGTATGTGATGCACTATATCTCCATATGCTCTGTTTGCATGGTGAGCGATGGGCACTGTGAACACCACTGGTTTGCTCTAACTTTTGCTATGCCGATTCTATGGATTTTTTTAAGTGGTTGGGGGTTTTTTAGCCTTGACTTTTAAGTGGACCAATTGCATTGCACATTGTTTTTAACTGATAAATCTTAACTATCCACTGGATCACACGTAGGTGTTTGGAAGAATTGTATTCTTGATTCTGGCTGTAATTTATCCCACTAACCTGTGAATCACATAACAAATTCCTTGTGGCCCTTGACTGCTATAGCTTGCTGGGTGTTTATAAAACGATCCTATAAACAAATGCCTGGGAATTCTTTCAGTGTGTTTCTAGTGGCTACTTAAATGTCAGCAAGATCCTAGCGCGTATTCAGTAAGTATTAGAAGGCTGACTTCTGGCCTTACTAATGTAAATATCAGGTGGAGTTTTTCCTCCTCCTTATGACAACCATACCTCTAGACCTTACTGAATACGTGCCACAAAACGCATGTTTCGTGTCCTGCCTTTCTGCTCAAAGTATTAGTGGAGTAGGACACATCCTGCCTAGCACTCCGCAGTCGTCGTCGTAATTTCTAGGTGCCATACGTGTACATAATGTTTTATAACTACCTGAATACTGTGTTAGTATGCTGGGTTTGTATGTATTTTTAATAAGACTCCCTTGCAGATAGTAGGATAACACTCCAGAAATGAAGAGAGCATGCCAACTTTTAGTGTGCATTATGAGTAACTACGCCAAGCGTTCTGCTATACTATTTCAATATCATTTTTTCTCCATTACAGTAAATGTTAAAACTATTGGCTCAGCTTGTGTGTCACGGAGTAGACTGATTGCTACTGACAAACTGACTCACAAGGAATTGCAACTTTTTAGGTTATTTTGAACACAACCTTGTAATAGTATGATGTAACGGTCAATGGGCTTTAAAAAGCAAGCTTAAAATAAGTG
Organism: Falco cherrug; assembly: GCF_023634085.1. NCBI lineage: Eukaryota > Metazoa > Chordata > Aves > Falconiformes > Falconidae > Falco > Falco cherrug. The sequence continues at coordinate 3,591,390 of NC_073716.1, forward strand.
GTTTATGGCTTAGTTTTATTTTCAGCTCTGTCATATTATGCTAGGGTATAAATCATATCTCTAATCTGACAGTCCTGAGTGGAAGTCTGATAAAACAGGTGCTCCTGAGGATCTAACCCTATTACTAATATGAATGTAAAGTGTGGAACTAACGAGATGTTTGAAGACTATTAATAGTCAGATGCTCCTCATAGGTCCATGTCACTGTGGATCACAGCAGCTGTACTCTCCTGTCGATAATAATATAGACTTCAGCAGATTGCTTGGGGAAGCAGCACTCCTGTACTTACTTCCAGTAAGGTAAAGTAGTATGTGTGTATAGGCTGTTTGAAACAAATCCTACTGTAATGTTCTTTACCTTAAATACACTGTACTAAAATTTATTGTAATAAGTGAATTAATGAAAATAAACCTTTTATTTCTCTAGCATTCAGTTGTACCTTATATTTTTTAAGTTGCTCTGTAGGCTGTGGCTGATACGTACATTTTGTGATGCCACAGAGTGAAAGTTTTATTTTAAAGACTAATGATTCTTTCGGCTTTTATCAGTGGTTTTTATTTTAGAGTACGTGAGTATAGTTGCTGCTCAGAAGACTTTATTAGCTAAGTGGAGCTGCTTATTCAGGCAGGCTACTTGTTGAAGAGATGAACCTGACTTCCTTAGAAGCGTCGTCCACGTGGCTGTCTTGTCTGGCAACGTACTCCCTGACGTTAGATAGACCGGGCACCACGCAGCAGCTCAGAGCACTGCGGTGTACGCCCATGTCCTGAACATCGTACCACTCGTTAGAGTTTTCATCGTAACACTCAACGCTGAAAATGGTGGTAAAACCGTTAAAGCCACCAATCGCAAACAAAAGATCATCCACCACTTCAATGCCGAAGTTGCTGCGAGGACTGAACATAGTGGGGACTGCATTCCACGTGTTGGTGACTGGGTTGTAAGCCTCCACGCTCCGAAGCCGCCTGTTTCCGTCAAATCCTCCTACCTGTAAAATGCCAAAGGTATGGACTTGAAATAGGCTTTTCCTCACCCGCCGAGCCAGCCAAATCAGTTTGTGCACAAGAAAGATAGTAACTGGTCCTGCCTCATTGACTTCAGTCTGAGCATTGCTGAGAGTGTGGGACCTCAAAGCGCAGTGCTTGCTTATTGCAGACTGCTCCCTTAGGTCTTTCTGGAACTTCCACAAGTATTTTGTACAACTGTCAAGATTTTACAGTTCTACAGAGTTTAGATGCAGTGCATGGATGGGATAAACAGGACCAAGCGAAATGTTCTGTGCTGCTGACACTATTAGCAGCAGCAGAAAAGAAATTTCTTTGCTGCAGCTGCTTAAAAATCGTCCATACATTTTTCATAACAAAAACCACGGAGGTGATAATATTCTCAGGAGGCTTATCAACCGTTCTAGCTCTGACTTTCTTACCTAAACCTCAAGCAACAAGCAAATGCCCAGCCTGAAAATCTAGGGAACGCAGATTAGCAAAAGTACTACGGGTGCTGGGTGGTGGCACGGCAGAGCTGCTGCCTCTCTCTTACCGCGTACACTTTGTTTCCATATGCCATCACGCCTACGCCGCTTCTTCTTCTTCTCATTGGGGCTATAAAGGTCCACTGGTTTGTTGTGGCATTGTACGATTCAGCTGTGACCAAGCATTCGTTTCCGTTGAACCCACCGCAGATATACACCTGTTACAGGAGAAAAAAAAAAAAAAAAAAGGTGTGAGCATGGCAGTTATACCCTTGGTGGGAGAGCATGCTGAAGAGAAAATGGTGTGGCTGGGTTTTGGGGGGTTTTCTTCTTGTGTTTAATGGGAATGGAGTTTGAAGTAGTAAAAGCACAGGGAGTTATTTGGGCCAGCAGGGATTTAGACCCTTTATTTCCTGAAGTGCATGAAGCAGGTGGGTATAGCGTTTAATTTGTGGCCAGGAGAAGACCAGGCAGCAAGTGGGCTCTTGGTGGTAAGCAGCTCTGGAAGAGTTTAGCACTCTTGTCTGCATCTCCACCACCACGCCAGTCAGTTGCCATCTCTTAGAGAACTTTATATTGGTAACTCCAGGATTTAATTAATAAGGTTTATGTGACCTTTCTTTTTCTTTCCAATGATGCATCACATTAAAGGGAGCATTTGTTACCTTTCCGGTTCCCACAGCTCCCTTTTTCTATCTAGCTGTGGTAGCTGTCTTTATTGGGTATGCATCCCAAGAAGAGGGTCCATATGAAAGGACAGGCATTTGCTTGCCATGTAACACCGCGCACAGATGTTTGTTTGGTTCCTTATCCTGCTCGCCATACTTCAGCCTTAACTGCTTCCAATAATCTCGCGGTCGGTTTACCTTATCATGCAGCACGGTCGCGTTAGCGTCGCTTCTGTGCTCGTTCATGGGGGCAATCAGTGTCCACTGGTTCGTGTCTGGCTCGTAGCGTTCCGCTGTGTTGAGGCGCATGTATCCATCAAACCCTCCCATGGCGTAGATGAAGTTGTTGAGAGTGGCGACGCTGACGTAGCAACGCCGCGAGTGCATGGGTGCAACCTGCTGCCACGTTTTCTTAAGTGGGTCAAACCGCCTGACAGTGTTGAAATAATCCATGCTGTCAAATCCTCCAACAAGGTAGATAAAGCCTTTTAAATAAACAGTGCCGTGGTAGGCAAGGGGGCTCTCTTGCTCAAGTGTGATATTCAGCCACTTGTCTGCACGGGCATCATACGTCTCGATAGCGTTGGTTGGGCTCCCCCCGCTCCAGCCTCCGACGGCAAACAGGATGGCACAGGGGAGGCGAGGCCGGCTGAGCACGTTGGAGGAATTGGAGTAAGATGGGCCATACATGTTGAGGTTGTACATTTCTGTCAGCGTGTTTATGATGAGGCCTTTGCACTCCTCGTTGTCCTTCACATAATCGTGTGTTTTGACGTTGTTCATGAAGTATTCTGCTTGCATCAGTGCCAGTCGAACCTGAAAAATGCAGAAAGGTGAGAATATTAGCGCAGAATGTTTACACCTTGGTATCCTTTGTGGAATGGTTCCAGCACTGGGTGGCTTTGCTTTCAGGCTACGATGCTGTCTAAAGCTTATTAGAGAACCAGAGAATTAAATATGTAGGTTTTAGCTAACCCAGCAAAGGGTGTGCAGGGGTAAATTGTTCCATTTCATGGCAGGGAGCGTGCCGCTGCTTTGGCACAGTGCTTTCCTGTACGCACACCGACGCTGCCCTAACGCATGCTGGTATTTGCATAGCACAGCTTGTCTAGGCAAATGCTCACAAACTCTGTGTGTGTAGAGATAACGTTCTGCGTGAACTTTGGCCCTTCCTGGATGTGAGGAACAGTTAAACTTAAGCTCTAAGGGTGAGGAGGTGTGTGCTTCAAAGGTGTGCCCCGTGTCCCAGCGCAGGATCTGCAACCTGTGTCCCAGCGCAGCAATAGCCTAACGGTCTGAAAGCTTAATTCTTTGTGAGCACTGTGAGGGGGCTGCAATTTCCTCTAATTTTACAAGAAAACCAAAGTACCTCTGGCTCAGCTGCCCCCTGCCCAGCTCCGCAGAGCCACCCAGGCCCGCGCCGCAGCAGCACTGACCTGGCCCAGCAGGACAGCGATGTGCTGCCTCCTGTTCTGCGGATCGTGAGCAATCCATTTCAGAATAGCCTCAAACACACCGTCTTCTTGTTTCACGTTGAGGTCGTCCTTCTCGATGATGTGTTTGAGCTCGTCGACAGAGAGGTCTAGAAACTCTGTGGACACCCTGGTCATGTCCTCAAAGTGATGGAGGATGAACTCATAGGCTGCTTTTCGCAGGTCAGGACAGTGGTAATAATTTGTGAGCTTGCAGATGCCGATGCAATTTTCCAAGCATAGCTGGGATTTCAGGAACTCGCAGCACAGTCTGATGATGCCCATGATATTGAACTGGTCTGCTGCCATTAGCAAACTTTCAACATTGTCAACAGTGATCGGTACTGTCCTGGTGTAGGCGTACTCGATAATAAGCCTCATCATTTCAGGTGAAGTGCCAGGGATTTTATATACTCTCTTCTCTGTGGTGTTCCAGCTGCTGGTAAACATAGCCCTGCAAAACCCAAAGCAGTTCTGGTAGGAAAAGCTCTGCTGCGTTAAACCCTGACCCCGTTATCCCCTGTGACTTCTTTCCTGGGCACCAGTTTGGGACTGCACACTGGGAGGCCGTGTAGTTTATTAATTAATGTTTTCCCAGCTGGTTGTTTGAAAAAGGAGACACTGCCTCTGGCTGTGGACAGAGAGCAGCAGGGCGAGTGGTCACCTTGCTTCAACAAGAATGCCAGAGAACGTGTGGGGCAGGAAAACCTCCTGCCCGACGGCAGGTACGCCGGGCTGGCTGGGCTCCCAGCCCTGCACCGCATCCGGGGGTTCCTCAGACACCACGTCCAGAGCTGCTGTTAGATACTAGGTTGTGGATTAATCCTGGTGTCCAGGGGGGGTACCAGGGCTACGGGCAACTGCTGGAGTCTCAGTGCTGACATAAGCACTGGAGGTGCGCTAAGGTGGTGTGACCCAGGCTGGGAAATTCTGTTTGTCCCCATCCCTTCTTGTTTCAAGCACTGACCTGAAATACTGACTGCAGCTGCAGAGGATGTTCTTGTGAGCGTTGAATTCGACACCATCCACGCTGATGATCACATCACAGAGTTTCCCTTCCAGGCGAAGCTCATTGAAGATGTTGCAAGTCATAGCACTCATCTTCCTCTCCATGTGTGAGGATGAGTATCTACTGGGGTCTAAGCTATCACCCACGTTGAAGCCTGAGGCAGTGGAAGGTGCTTCTCTCTGAGGTGCTTACAGGTCTCTTAGCTTGCCCGCCAACATCGCCTCTGGAACCCGGCCTGTCTGGTGGTTCTGGAATGCGCCCCATAATGAGGTCACAGATGCAAGGGTGGCCTGGAGCTGGTTGCAGTGGTGCCTGGGCTGGCAGGGCTGCAAACCCCTCCCCAGGCAACGGGGTCCTGCTCCTCCCAGGCCCCTCGCTCTAGGGCTGCCCCCAGCCTTTGCTTAACCACAGTCCACATTACACCAGACCCTGTACCTACACCCTCTGAATGGCTCCTCTGAGCAAAGACAGCCTTGTGATTCCCCTGCAACCTTTTAATATTATTTCGCCTGGGTATAAAGGTCCCCAGAGCATGGAGTGCTTGTGAAGTGCCCTTGTACCAGCTCACACAGGAGGAGGCTGAGGCAGGCTGGCTGATGGCAGCGATGAAGGACAGATGCTCCTGCTGCTCCTTTGGAGCAGCAGAAGGTGCCACACGGAGAGTGAGGGGACAGGGACCCCCATCCTGGTCCTCACTGGCTTAACTCATGGTGCTGCTTTTCCTCTGTGCTTCGCCAGGGCTGTCGATGCCCCGGGTGCCCCGGTGGGGGTGTTCGCCAGGGCTGTTGGTGCCCCGGTGGGGGTCTCCGTGGTGCGGGGGAGCAGTTGGGGCTTTATCGTGTCACTGTCGGCGTGGAGCGGGGTTGAGTTACATGAATTTTGTGGTATCGCTGGGGGAGGTGTGACGGCACAGAGACACCCTTTGCCGTGGGGTTTGTATTATTGTTATCTTTTAATTTTCACTTCCACTTTCGCCTTCCTGGCTCGGAGCCTGTTGCAGGGGAAACGCAACCGCCAGCGCCGGCACCGGCCGGAGCCGCTTCGGGCGCGGGGGCGCAGCCCCAGCCTGGGAGTGCAGCGGGACCCGGGCACCCCCCCGGGCAGCCCCCTGCCCCCCCCAGCCCTGGATATACCCCCCGGCCCCCCCCCCCCAGCCCTGGATATCCCCCCCGGGCCCCCCCCAGCCCTGGCCCCGCCCCCCATCCCCGCCCCCCCCGTCGTTCCGCCCCCTCCCCGCGGCTGCGCGGCCCCGGCCCTGCGCGGTGCGGAGCGATGGTGAGCGCGGGGCTGCGGGGGCTGCGGGGGCTGCGGGGGGCGGGCCCGAGGGACCCCGAGTTGGGGGTGGGGGGTGTAAAGGCTGGGGCAGGGCTGGCCCGGGGGAAGCGGGGTCCTGGGGGAGGCGGGGAAGGCGGCCGGGGTGGAGAGAGCACAGCGGGGGCTGGAGGGCATCGGCCCCCCCCGCAGCTGCGAGGGGTCGCGGGGCGTCACGGAGCGCGGGGGTCTCTGCCCGCAGGTGCCTGAGCTGGAGAAAGCCACGGTCCGCATCCAGCAGCCGGAGCGTGTCCTGGGGACCATCCGCGCCATCAAGGAGCAGGGGATAAACAAGCTGCAGGTACTGGCCCAGTTTGGCTCCAGCACTGATGAGGCTGGGAGCAGGCAGTGCATCACCCTCGCGCTGGGTCCAAGCCTTCATCTGCCTCCTCTTCCTCAGCCTGTCCAGCTGGGGCCTGGCTGCTCCCAGCCCACGTGCAAGGGAGCCCCTCCGCGTTTGGGGTTGCAGACGAGATGCATGGACGAGAGGGGGGACGGGGCTGGTTTTCCCGTCGAGGCCCAGGCTGGTGGCTCTCCCCAGATGGGCCGTTTTCCTCAGTTATACAAGCTATAAATACAAGCCAATCCCCGGACACCCCCGCCACCCACAGCAATAAGTCAGCAGGATTAAGCCATTTGGTGCTGATAAGAGTGCCACAGTGGGAGGGGTGCTGGCTGGCTCAGACGGGGACATCTGCTTGGTGGCTGGCAGGAGTGGCAACGGTCTGTGCCCTGCTGCGAGTCAGCACCCTCACGTGGGACCTGCTGGCGCGGGATTTGCATCCGTGCAGGCAGCAGCACCCTTGGCTGGCTGTGGCAGAGGTCCTGGGCGCTGGGATTTGCATCCGTGCAGGCAGCAGCACCCTTGGGTGGTTGTGGCAGAGGTGCTGGGTGCTGGCTCACGTGCACATCTGGTCTCCTCTCGCCTTCCAGGTCATTTCTGACTTCGACATGACGCTGAGCAGGTTCGGATGCAACGGCAGACGCTGCCCCACTTCGCACAGTGAGTGGAGCTCGTTGTTTTTATTGTTGCTAATTCTGTTTGGTTTCCGTGTTTGTGTTCTCCGTCCGTGGCTCCTGCTCTCTGCCTCCCTCCTTTGCCGAGCCTGACTGCTCCGTCTTGTTCTCCCTTGGTCCACCTCTGGGATTTGGCTGCTTGCTCCCAGCCTGCTGCGGGAGCTGTCTCCTGCTCTTGCTGCTTCTTCTACTACTTGCATCACGCTGCTCTCTCCCAGCTGAGCAATGCCCTACGATCAGCACGTGCCGCAGGTTCACGGCCACGTTCACCGCTGTGCCGAGACCCCGTGGCGAGCCTGTGCTCAGCTCCACGTGCTTGTTTTGGGAATTGCTGGCGCTGGAGGTGCAGGATACCTGCCTTTTAGAAAGCCTTTTAATGTTTCTGGGCTATGACGTTGGCATTTTGGTGCCTTTACAGATATCCTGGATAACAGTCGTGTCATCAGTGAGGACGGCAAGAAGAAGGTAGGTGCTGGTTTGTAAGGTGCTGCTTTTTGGCTCTGTGGGTTTTGTCCCTGTCGTGCATCTCACTCTTGCCCTGCTCTCTGTCCTGGCAGCAAGGTGCAGCTTGGAGAGCTGTTCACGCGAAACGCTGCAAGCTCTCCAAGCTGCACCTTGCTGCCAGGACAGAGAGCAGGGCAAGAGTCCCAGCTGCATTTCAGCCAGTGTGATGGAAAAAGAAGTTGAAAAGGGAAATTAAATTTGCAATGCTCAGCTGTGGGCATTTTATTCTGATGAGGGGAGGAAGGGTGTAGGCGTGTGCGTCTGTACGTGCAGTATCTGCAGCAAGGTGAGAGTCAGCCGGGCTGCCGGAGGGTTAACGCTTCCTTCCGAGATCTCCAGATTTTGCACAGAGTGAAGTTGTTTGGTAAAATGGTTTTGGTTGTGTTTTCCATTAGATCCTTTGGAGGAATTTAGAAATGCTTTTTTGTTGTTGTTGGCTACAGTCTCTTTAGAGGTGACGTTCACTCTGTTCTCTTTCTATCCGTGCAACGCTCCAGCTGAGAGATCTGCTGCACTATTACTATCCCATTGAAATCGATCCCAACCGGACGCTGGAAGAGAAACGTCCGCTCATGGTGGAATGGTGAGTGCTTGTATCTAATGATCTTGACCTTGTCCTGGCAACTTCTTGCCCCCGAGGACTACAAGACACAAGGCATGAACTGTCTCTAGGCTTGGTGGCCATACCGGGAATTCGTAGTCGTTATTTTTCTGACTGCCTTAAGGCTGCTGCCCAGGAAGCTCACCCTGCTGCCTTTCCCTAGGTGGACCAGGGCCCATGAGCTGCTGTCGCAGCAGAAGATCCAAAAGGGTGACATAGCCCAGATCGTCAGAGAATCGGACGTGATGCTGAGGTAGGGGCTCGGGTTTGGCTGCCTGTGGCCCTTTCCCTCCTGCCACGGTGCAAGCGGGTCTCCTTGCTTTCACCCCGAGCTGTGCCTGGTCTCCACAGCGCGGCAGATCCATATCTCCCTTCCTGGGGCTGAGCTCTGATCGTGAAAGAGCCAGAAGTCAGCGCCGTGAGCCGCAGCCTCAGCTTCCACCTCCCTTGGGTCTTGGCCGGGAGCTGCCAAGGGGATGGATGATGGGCAGAGAGAGCTGCCTGTCTTGCAGGGTGGGCTAGGGGGGCAGCATGCAGCTCCCCTTGTCCAGGAGGGATTTCCTCTCCACACACTGTAAATGCTGGGTCTTATCCAGGCCCTTGGCTCAGCATCACATTTTCACCCACAGCTCAAAAACCTGGTGCTAAAACTTGCTCTTAAAGTTGGCCTCGGCAGCGATGGCCCTAAAAGGGGCTCAGGGGCACCTTGGTCTGAGCAGCCGCCGGTCTCAGGGAGGAGGTGGTGTCCATGTCCAGGTCTTCCTGAGCCCAAGCTCCCCTTCTGCATGGAAATCATGTCCCAGCGGACTGGGACTGTTACATGTTTGATCCCACTCCCAACCAGTCTGACCTGTTGCATCTCTCTAACGTCGGGTTCCTGCGTGGGCTGGCAGCACCCCCTCCTGCGGGCATGTGCCAGCGCGCTGTGCCCTGTGTCCCTGTCAGAAGCTGGATGTGTGCAGGGACAAACCCCTTGCATGCACAGGGAATGCCACAGGAATGCCAGTGCCACCAAAAAAATTTGCAGAGCGCCCTTGTTTGGGGAGTCCTGGGCAGAAATAGGAGCCTCGTAGCTGGGCTGAGGGTGCTCACAGCCCACGGTGCTCCGGGCACCTTGCTGCCAGGACAGAGAGCGGGGCAAGAGTCCCGGCTGCGTTTCAGCCAGTGTGATGGAAAAAGAAGTTGAAAAGGGAAATTAAATTTGCAATGCTCAGCTGTGGGCATTTTATTCTGATGAGGGGAGGAAGGGTGTAGGCGTGTGCGTCTGTACGTGCAGTATCTGCAGCAAGGTGAGAGTCAGCCGGGCTGCCGGAGGGTTAACGCTTCCTTCTGAGATCTCCAGATTTGCTCAGAGTGAAGTTGTTTGGTAAAACGGTTTTGGTTGTGTTTTCCATTAGATCCTTTGGAAGATCTTTAGAAATTTGGAGGAATAGAAAAAAAAATAGAAAAAAACCCCCAAAATTTGTGTTGTTGGCTACAGTCTCTTTAGACATGATGTTCACTCTTTCTTTTTGTGCAACGCTCCGTTGTTTATGCATATATATATGTATAAACTTGCAATACCGTGTAACGGACACTTCTGCCCTAGGGATGGATTCAATGAATTATTTGATCAGCTGCACAAGTACAACATCCCCCTGTTCATCTTCTCGGCTGGCGTTGGTGACATCCTTGAAGAGATTATCCGTCAGGCCAACGTCTTCTACTCAAACGTCAACGTGGTGTCCAACTACATGGACTTTGATGATAACGTGAGTTTCTGCGTCACGTTTGTGTGGTGGGCTGGCAAAGAGGAGAGTTGTCGGGCGAATCGAGGGCTGCAAGATGTTTAACGGAGACACTACTGGGTTAAAAGCTGTTGGTTGACATCTCTAATTAGGTATTCGATGGCTGTAGATGGAGCTGACCCTTTGCTGGGTCCCAGCAAAGCCCGAGAGGCTGGTCGGGGCCTCCTGCCCCATTTGTGCTGTGCCTTCAAGGGCTGCGAGCTGCTGCCACCCTAGCAGCCCCCTGAACATCAGCCCTGGGGGGTGGTAGAGTTTCCCTGTCCTCACGGGGAGCTGGGGCAGCAGTAAGAGCGGGGACCGATGAGGTGGGCAGGCAGGGTGCGGGGACAGCTGAGCATCGGCTCGCAATCTCGGGGACTCCTCGCCTTTCAAACTTGTTTTTTTGGTGGCGGAAAGGGTGCTGCTGTCTCTGTGTCCGGCGCTGTGTGCTCCATCCTGGTGCAGGGTGAGGATGGAGTTAACTGACCACAGAAGTCTCTCCTGAGCTGAAGGCCAGATGTCCTTTAAAGCAGTGTGGAAGGCTTTTTGTTGATGTACTAAAGCCTGAAAAGTCCCAACGCACATTAGAAAATTGCACGTCTCTTACAATGAAGCCCTCTGTTCCCACGGGTGGTGTGTTGGGACAGACAGTCCTCGGGGGAGCATGGGACAGCGTGACAGTGCTGCCTACTGCTGGGGTCCTGCTGCGCCCTGGGGCTCCCCTCACTGCAGCTTTCCGTGGCCCCTGACCAGCTCCAGGGCAGCGTCTCCATCCTTGGGTTTGGTCTCACCATCTGGGAAGGGGTTGCCCTGCAGAAGGGGGCTCCTGGGGACTGTCCCCAGCTGTTTCATGGCTGCTGGGTTTCCACACTCCTTGGAACACACCTAGAGCTGGTGCCCTGTGAGCATCCCCCCCAGTTTGCCCGTTCCAGAAAGGCTGCTGAGGCTGCGGCACGGCGAAGGGTTTGCTGCGGGATCAGCCTGTCTTGTTTGCACAGGGAGTCCTCACGCGTTTCAAGGGACCTCTCATCCACACCTACAACAAGAACAACAGTGTCCTGCAGGGTACGGAGTATTTCCAGCAGCTGAGCACTAGGACGAGCATCATCTTGCTGGGGGACTCCATGGGGGATCTGACAATGGCAGATGGCGTTCCCAGTGTGGAGAACATCCTCAAAATTGGCTTTCTCAATGACAAGGTGGGTGTGAGAAGCAGTCGTCTTGCTTCCGCGCCAGCCTTCCCCAGGCGCGAAGCCTCGGGGGACAGTGGAGAGGGGCAGGCAGCTGTCCCAGTGATTCAGGGGGTGCAAGAGATTCTGCAAGCTGCTGTGGGGTGCATGGAAGGACTGGGGGTATCTGCTGAGCTCCCAGTGCGCCTGGGGCTTTGTCGGGGTGGTTATTGACCCCTCTTCAGTAGCATCAAGACGCAAGGGCTGTGGGGGCAGCACCTTTGTTCCCAGCCACTGGTGTTTATGGTCCTCTCCTCTCTCTGTGGCGCTCTCTTCTCCTCCCCCATCCCCACGGCCACCCTGCAGGTGGAAGAGCGGAGAGGGAAGTACCTGGATGCCTACGACATCGTGCTGGAGAGCGACGAGACCCTGGATGTGGTCAATGGGATTCTCCGGTACATCCTTACCGAGACGTGAGCTGGGAAGGCAGCATCCCAGCTCCGGCCCCTCCGCAAGGCGCCTGGGCAGTGAATGTCCTTCCCTGGACAAAGCTGGACTAGATCTGGTACCTGCTGCGCTCCATCCTGACGCTGGGCAGGCTCCCTGCCCTGGCTGCTGTGTGTTGCGCACATCCTGCCCTCACGCACCCTCTTCGGTCCACGCTGGAGCAGGAGGGATGAGGTGGAGGAAACTGCTTCACTCCCTTTACCCCAGCTGTGCCCATCCCACCGGGGCTCCATCCCACCCGGGCTCCATCCCACCCGGACTTTCTCCCTGCCACTGCCCAGGGCCACAACAAACCGTTCCATGTTTCAGGTACGGAAACGGAGACCGTTTGCTGTGGTTTGAGGACAGAACCTGTTTTAGATGAAAGCTGTTTAGTTCTATTGTGTTTCTGTCTAAGAAAACAAGACGAACTCTCATCCTGCTTTCTGTGGGCTTCAAAGCGCCCGGGCTGCGCTCCAGTGGTGCTGGCACAGCACCCAGCACCACGCACCCCACGCAAACCCTGCGGTGCCCTGGCCCCCGTGCCCTGCTATCCCTCTTGCTCCATTACAGTTCTTGCTGGGAAAAAAAAAACCAGCCAACAAGGCTTTTCCAGTCATCCCCGGAGGGCTGTGGAGCTCATCTGATGCTGCTGCACGAAGCAAGGATTAAGTTCATCTGTGGAGGGGTTGGGGGGGGGGGGGGGGGGGGGCGGGTCCAGCAGCAGGCTGGGTGCTCCCAGCAGCGCGTTTGCAGCCCACTGGTATGGACGGGGAGGAGAGGCTGATGGCAGCATTCTGTTTTTTTAAGGAACATTTTAGCTAACTGTGTGTGTGTCATAAACTTCTGGGCTGATCCTGGGCTCTCAGAGCAGCGGTAGGAAAAAAACCTCTTATTTCTGTGTAACCTCTGGTAACGTAAAGGGTAAAGCTGTGACAGCCCAGATTCAGCACGGGGCAAATTCTGACCTTGACGTGAGAAACTGCTTTTATGTCCCGTCCCGCCGCCTGTGCTGGTGGCAGCAGGAGCCTGTGCTGGTGCAGGATGAGCCCCGACACCAGCTCTTTGGGGACCAGTACACAGCCCAGGGTGGCAGCCCCTGCCCTGCTGCCCAGGGTCTGTGCTCCACCTGGCTGATGAATAAATGTGACTTCTGAACGCGCAGGCAGCATTCTCCTCCTCAAAATAAAAAATCTTGGCTAAAGCTGAGTTCGTACCCAGCGCCCAGGGCTTGGGGCTGGAGCCGCGCTGCTCCCCAGCTCCAGGTTGTCCCCATCCCTGCCAGTGCCCACCGGCTGTCACCTGGAGCTCCGTCTGCCTTTGCTGGGGGATGCCAGGAGCAGAGTTTGGGTTTCTCACTCTCCTGCCTGATCCGGCAGGTGCTGGAGCCTGAAATCCCCCTGGGCACCGCGCTCCCAGGGACCGGCGAGGCGAGGCTCTGTGCCGCTGCCCCGACATGCAGGAATATTTCACGGCAAATTAACCTGACACAAAGGCCAACTCCGTGGAAACCAGTAGAAGTTATTTATTTGGTGCAAGGTAGAAGTTGTCGTTTGAGGGGTTCGCCGTGACCCTTTGCACTGTTCTCTTCTTGAATTTCTTTTCTCTCGCTCTGCAAGACGCATTGTGCAAAAGCTTTCATTGCTGGCGGGAGGTGATGGAGCCGTGCTGGTCACAACTGGCAAACCCGAGAACGCCGAGTTAATTAGCTGCATTTAGGTATCAAAATAAAGTTGGGCTGATTTTTTCTCAGTCACTGAGGGCTGTGGCTGCAGGGCAAGGAGGATGCAGATGGGGACGATGCTGCTCCCCGAGGGCCTGGGTGGGAGAGGTTTTGTGGTTTCCTTCTCCCAGCTGACAAGTTTGCCAGGTCCCATCCCTGCTGTCTCCAGGGGCCCAGGATTTCTGGAACAGCGGCTGCCTGTAGGATATCGGGGTTTTGCTCTGGGAACCTGAGCCCCTTGCCCCAGGGAGGAGGGCAGCGGGGAGCAGAGGCTGGGCCAGCAGCAGGGACCAGCATGAAAGGCTTCTCTTTATTTCTCTTCTCTAAAGAATTTTATACGCGTACATAAAAAAAAACAAACCCAAACCCTATCCCTAAACTACAAAATGCTGCAGTAGAAGAGGGGAAGCCCCCCAAGTGCCCACCCCAGGAGGCAGCACGGGCAGGCGAGGAGGCTGGAGCGGGACGTGCAGTCGCTGGCTGAGGATGAAGGGGTTCGGGGAGGGGATGCTGCTGTCCCGGCCCTTCCGCAGGAGCTGGGGGCAGGGGGTCGAAACGGGGTTTGGCAGTGGAGCGGGGCAGGGCAGGGCTCCAGAGCCCCCCCGGCATCCTCGGTCCCGCTCTGTGGCAGGGGTGGTGTCAGCAGAGCTGGGGGGCATGAGGGGATGGCACTGCTTGGAGCACGGGGGCTACCGGCCCCGGGGTATCGAGGCTCCCAAGAAAATGGGTGTTTCCCATCTTCTTGCCTGGGTTTGTTAGCTGGGGGGTGGTGAGTTTTCTTGCCCAGGAGGAACAAGATAAAAAACCCTCAGTTAAATAATAGGGGGCAAAAAAAATCAAAATGTGCCCTCCTGCAGGGCTGGGGGGGGGGGCAGGGGTGGATTCCTGGGGCAGCTGGTGGGGGAGAGCGGCCATGGCACGGCCAGGATGAGTTCTGTCTCCAGGGGAGAGCGGGGTCTGTTCCTTAGAGCTCCTCGTGGATCTTCTCCTGGTCCTCGTCCGACTTCAGCTTCAGCTCCTCGGAGGTGATCTTCCCGTCCTGGTTGCGGTCCTGGTTCCTGAACATGTCGGCGATGACTTTCTCTGGGTCGGAGCTGGGCATGAGGCGACCTTTCCCTTCTGCCACCTGGGTCTTGATGAAGGTGGAGAACTGCAGCAAGGAGAGGGGAGAGATCGTGGAATCACAGGATGGTTTGGGTCAGAAGGGACCTTGAAGATCATCTAGTCCACCCCCCTGCCATGGGCAGGGACACCTGCCACCAGCCCAGGTTGCTCCAAGCCCCGTCCATCCTGGCCTTGAACACTTCCAGGGATGGGTCTTTGATCCGTGCAGCACCGGCACGGCAGGGAGCACCGTGACCCGCGCCATGGGCAGCAGCCAGGCAGCCGTTGGTGTCCCTGCATGGTCACAGCCCTGCCCGCATCCAGCAGTGATGCTCTGGGCTGGGGTGCTTTTCCTGCACAGCTCTTCAGGCTCCCGAGTGCCCAGGGACACCCTCCTTTGGGTGCTGCTGCCCAGGGTGGGGTCCCCTGCGCCCCCATGTCCTCCCGCACCCCGTAACCCTGCGGTCTGGCGGTGCCCTCGCTCACCTCCTCAGCGGGGATCTCCCCATCCTTGTTCAGGTCCATCTGCTCGTAGAGGCTCGCCGGTGGCTCCCCGTGCCAGATGAAGAGGTACCCCTCGGGGACCCCCTCCTCCATGGAGATGAGCTCCACCTCGAAGCGGAGCACAGCGCTGCCTGGCACCCCCCGCGCTGAAAAGACGAGTGACGGAGGAGCTGCCGCACCTCGGGGGAGCTCAGCAAAGCGCTGGGAGAAATGCCCCCAGCCCCCCCAC
This sequence comes from Falco cherrug, assembly GCF_023634085.1. Taxonomy (NCBI): domain Eukaryota; kingdom Metazoa; phylum Chordata; class Aves; order Falconiformes; family Falconidae; genus Falco; species Falco cherrug. Next base: position 3,606,425 of record NC_073716.1, read on the forward strand.
TGGGGTGAGGGGGTGAAGGAGCCCAGCAGGGGTCTAGCAAGGCAGGACCCCCCCGGTTTGCATTGCACGGGCAGCCGCACGCCGCTCCCCTACCTCCGCTCTCGCCGTGGCCCAGGTGGGGGGGGATGATGAGCACCCGCCTCTCCCCCGCGCACATGTTGAGGAGGCCACTGTTCAGGCCCTCGATCACCTTGTTGGCTCCCAGGGTCACCTCCTGGGGCTTCTCGTAGTCGTGGCTGCAGGAGGCACAGGGGGGACCACGCAGCTGAGAAAGCCCCTCGGACCCCGTGGGCAGCCCCGCCATGCCCCAAATCCCATCCCTTCCACCCCAAAATCCATCGCCCGCCACCCCGGCATGCCCTGAGCTTCCACACCCTGGATCCATCCCACTATGCCATGAGGTTCCACACCCTTGTCCCCCTACACCCCAACCCCCTGTGCCCTCCACCCTGCAGTGCCCCCCAACCCCACACCCTCCACCCTGCTGCACAGCCGTGGCTGGTGCTGCCCCTTGTGAAGAGCTGACGCTCCCAGCGCTGCTCCGGTGCCCGTCCGCCCCCCCAGCTCAGCGCCTGGCAGGATCTGGCCCTGTGAAGGATGTAAAGGTGGGCTCGGGGCAGCCCGGGAGCGTGCACGCACGAGGAGAAGAGCCTGGTGCCATCCAGCAGGGAGCAGTTGTAGTGGTAGCGGACGAAGTCCCTGTCGCGGGTGGTGATGTTGCAGCCCTCGGGCCGGTACACGGTTTCAATCTCCACTGGGTCCGCAGGGTTGTGGAAGTCGATGATGTGAACATCAAAGATGAGCACGGCTGAGCCGGGAATTTTATCCCCTGGAAGAGAAGGGCAAGAAGAGCTGCTGGGAGAGCTGCTGGAGCGCCATGGGGCCGGTAAAGCCGTTCCCTGCTTCTTCTCATGCCCCACGACGTGTCCATCCCTCGAAGCCCCAGCTCTGCACACTGATATCAGCTGCGTCCCTGCCCGCGATGCCCCCCACAGCGCCCAGAGCCCCGGGGATGGTGGTGGCCCCTGCAGTGAGGAGCTGGCCCTGCTTGGCCAGCGCTTTCCTGATGTCAACCCCGCGGTGTGCCGGTGTACAGGGCTGGAGGAGGGGGTGCCACAGCCCCCAGCCCCACCATGCAGGCATGCCGGCCCCTGTGGGGCTGCCCTTTACCTGCTCCGTTCTCCCCATAGGCCAGGTGTGGGGGCACGACCACCCGCCGCCTCTCTCCCACGCAGACCCCTTGCAGGCCCTGGTCCATGCCGGGGATGATGTAGCCCTTCCCGATGTAGGTGTTGTAGGTGTGATTGCGGGAGTAGCTGCAGCGAGAGAAGCCCCCCAGCACCATCATGCAGGAGATCCTGACCCATCAGTCTCCCCCCAACCCCTACACCCCAGCCCGACCCTCCCAGCCTCTGCTGTGCTCCCCCAGGAGCCAAACCTTGCCCCTAGAGATGCAGCAAACAGGGGTGGTCTTTTTTAGCCTATTTCGTGCCCGTTAACGACCCTCTCCTCCCCCTCCCGCTCCAATTCTCCACCCCCTCCTTGCAGCCGAGCAATGGGGCAGGAGACGACATCAGAGGACATCAGGGCATCTCCCTGCTCAACCGCTTCGCTCCCCACACCTGGAGTCGAAGAGTGTCCCGTCCATGAGCGTGCCGTTGTAGTGGTAGCGGACGAAGTCCCCGGTCACAGCTCTGCGCTTGCACGACTCCGGCACCTCCAGGTGCTCCAGGAAGACGCCGTCCTTGGGGTTGTGGAAGTCCACCAGCAGCACGCTGAACACCAGAGATGCCTGCGGCGGGATCACAGTCCCTGGGGAGGGGACACGGGTCAGCTCAGACAAGGGTCCTGGTGGTGGGGGTCTCCACGCAGAGCCGGGAGGGAAGGGGCCAGGCACGACAGGGCGATGCCTGACTCACCGTAGCCCTTCTCCCCATACGCAAGGAACGGGGGGATGATGATGCTCCTCTTCTCCCCAGCGCACATGCCCAGCAGCCCCTGGTCCATGCCCTTGATCAGCCAGCCGGTGCCCACGTAGGTGTCGTAGGTGCTGTCCTTGCTGTAGCTGGTGGGGAGGAATGAGAGGGGGGCGGGGGGACGGCACTGGGGCCACGCCAGCTCCCCCAGCCTGAGCAGTGCCATGCGGGAGGTTGCTCTGGGGGCCACGGGGCTCCAACTGGCCCTGCCGAGGTGCAGGAAGAGAGACCACGGACGGGGGAAGGCTGCTCCGACCGGGGTGCAGCGTGGGGCCCCCGTGTCCTCCCGCAGGCCGGTGTCCCCTGGTCACTGCCATCCCTGGTGCCCCCAGCCCCAAGTTGCAGGGTGCATCCAAGCTGCAGTGCCCCGTGTCCCAAGGCAATGGTGCATCCCAGCACCAGTCCCCTGTACCTGGAGTCGAAGGGGGTGCCATCCAGCAGCGTGCCGTTGTAGTGGTACCGCACGAAATCGGAGTTCTCCACCGTGCGGTTGCAGTGCTCCGGTTTGGACAGGGTGGTGATCTGCAGCTTGTCGTTCTTGTTCCAGATGTCCAGCATGATGACATCGAAGTACAAGGTGGCGTCTGGGGGGATCAGCCCCGCTAAAGGGGCAGCAGCGAGGACAGAGCATCTTAGAAGGGACCAGTGCCGAGCCCAGGCAAGGCGAGGGCTCTGTCCCCTAAAGCCCCCCAAGCCCGCTGCTGCTCGGGGCTGCTGGCCATGCGTGCCAGCCCCTGGGAAAGCAGCAGACCCCCGGGGGGGCAGGACCCCTGACTGGCAGGGAAGCCCTGCTTAGGCACCGCTTGCCCTGGCAATGGAGCTGCCCTTTGCCAGCTGGGCACCGGACCCCCAACCCCCCTAATGCCGGCCCCGGGGGGTTTGCTTCCTCCACCCCCCCACCGTGCCGCAGCCCCTTACCCACACCAATGCTGCCGTAGCCCAGGTGGGGGGGCACGATGAGGTGACGCCGCTCGTTCACACACATGCCCTGCAGCCCCCGGTCCATGCCGGTGATCAGCCGCCCGACGCCCACCACACCAGCCACCGTGGCCCCTCGGTCGTAGCTGGGGCGAAGGGACAGACCCGTCAGCGGCACGGCAAAGGGTGAAGCCCCCAAAGCCGCCTCTGCTGGGGGTGCTCAGTGCCAGCACTGAGGGCTCAGGGTGGATCCAGAGCCAAACCACAAACCCTGCAGACAAGGAGGGATGGCGCAGGGCTCCCTGGTGCCTGCCCACTGTGGGGACAGAGTGGGGGGACAGGGCTGCCCCGTCCCCAGGGGTACACATAACCCACGCAGCCAGCGGGTCCCTGTGCTGCAGGCAGAGCCCACAGCTCAAACACGTTGATCCTGACGGGATCAATCCTGCACTGCCCGGGGTGGAGCTGCCTCCCGCAGCACCGGTCAGGGCTCTGGCCTGACCCTGCACCCAGCACCCCGGAGGCAGGGGAGTGCAGATCAGACCCCCTTGGTGCAAAGGAGGTGGGTGATGCTTTCAGGTGGGACCAAACCCATCACAGCCGGCAGCTCCCGGGCTTTCTGCTGCTTCCAAATTGTTTTGCATATGGCACATTTGGAGCTTTATGCAGCAAGGAGGAAAGAAGACATCCCAGGCCTCATTTTTAAACTGCAGATTTGTTTTTATTTTAAAATCTTCAAGTACTCCAAGAAACAACTGGGGCTATTTCAGATAAATTGAAATCCTTCATCCCCTTTAATGCGCAGCTGATGCTTTCTCCTGGCAGCACACTGCAGTCCTCAGGACAAGCAATGATTTTAGCAGCAAATATCCCCAGACCCCCACCACATCTGGGGCGCACAGCAGCAGTGGCCGTGCACGGTGCAGTTACTTTCTCCCCCATTCATGCTCGCAAGAAAGATAAGACACAATAAACCGGAGCAGGACCCCTTTGCTTTACAGGGCTCTGAAAAAAACGCCTGCCTGGAAAGTTTTTGTTCCTACGTGGGGCTGCAGCCCCAGCACAGCCCATTTAGTTTTCCTCCTTTTGCTGTGTCCCTGATTCTCCCCCTGTTCGTGGCGGTGCAAATCAGGGGCTGCACCAACACAAACACGGATTTCTAGCCAGCGTGAGCGGAGCAGGATTGGTGCATGGGCTGAGGAAAACTAAGACGAGCCAGAGCGAAGCCTCTTTGGTAATGAACGGGTTTCATTCCGCTGCTGCCACGTTTCAAAGTGCTTTACGTGTTTTCCCTGCCTGTGCAGCACATGCAAATACATGTTGCTGAATGAAAACCATCTCGCTTAGGGCCGAATCCTGCCCGTGCCTGAGACAGGCTTCCCAGCACCCTGCAGCACCCCGGAACTGAGGCACACACAGGGGTCCCCAATGGGCAGGGGGGGGCTGCTGCAAAACCCAGGGCGGCAGCACGGGCGCTGGGCAGGGGCTGCTGGAAAAGGGTGGGAAGGGGCTGCAGCCGCGGGCAGGGGGGCTGCGCTCGGCAGCTTCTTGGGGCCACACCGGGGCCCCCCAGGCTGACACGTGTACAGGGCTCGCTGGGCTCCCTGTCCTCACCCCCAGCACCCGCCGAAAGCCCTCCTTGGGGTCAAAGCTGCGGGATCCGGGGGCCAGCCCAAGCAGGGGCTACCGGCTCCTCGCCATGCTGGCCCTCGGGGATGCGCCGGGGTGACAGGCACGCGGCTGGGGGGGAGGCATGCAGGGGTCCCCTCCGCAGCACGCGGCAGCCGGGGCCGCATGCATCCCGTAAAGAGCCGAGGGCTATACCTGGAGTCAAACTTTTTGCCATCTTTAAAGGTCCCATTGTAGTGGTAGCGAATGAAATCCCCCATCTGGACTTCCCGCAGGCAGATTTTGGGGATATAGTATCTGTCTATCACCACGTCTTCCAGGGGGCCGGGGTCACCCAGCCCCAGGACCCCCAGGATGCTCAGGAGGAGGACGAAGCTGCCGGGGGACATGGCGCTGGGAAGCTGCCGGCGGCGGAAAGGCACGGCGGGGGGAGGGAAGGCGGGGGGGTGGGGCCCGGCCGCCCCTTCCCGCAGGATTCCAGCCCAGCTGGAATTTCTGTACACGTGGACCCCGGGCCTGGCACGATGGCCAGCCACGCTCCCACCATCAGTCGCCCCATGGCATCGCCGGGGCAATTATTCCCCCCAGGAAAAGTCACAACCACGAAGCTCCACGTCAGGAAAGTTTAATTTTATTTTATTTTTTTTTTTTTTTTCCCTGGGCAGTTTCATCTGCCAAGGAAAAAGCTGGAGAGCTGTTTGGAAGCAAGTTTGTGCAGCTGGAGGTCCCATCCCAGCGCCGCTCGCTCCGGGTCCTAGTGCTGCTCCCAGCAGCCTATTCCCTGCCGTTATCGCTCCCATGGATCAGGATGCTGCTACTCTATCCCTGGCACTTCTGCAGAGTAAATAACACGGAATGAAATGTTTTAATAACACCTCTGCCCTTCCCTCTGCTGCTGACAGATCTCTTGCTGAATGGCGATGAAAAAAAAATGCAAAATTATCCTTCTAACGGTCTTTCCCGGATAGGAGTAGGGTCAAATGCACACGTTGCCCACATATCCCCGCTCCCCCAGACCCACCAGTGAGGGACAGGCACATCCCAGCACATCCTGAGTAGGAAATACGACAGGCCGTGAATCCAAACTGGAACCCGGCTCCTCCGAGCACGGTGCTACTGGTGAAAGCAACAGCTCCAGCAAAACGCTGTGGGGTCCCTGGAGCCCGGACCCCGGCTGAGCAACCTCAGCACCGCCTGGAGCAGCCAGGGGGGACTCGGGGGACTCCCCATAGCACATGGGGGTCAGAGCCTGACTCTGTGGGCAACGGCACCCCAGCCAGCGTGCTGTTGAGCTGCCCGTTTGCAGGGAGGTGCTGAGCACTGCTAACGGCCTCTGCTCCGCAGGATGAAACCTCGGCAGTGTCCTGGCTCCTGCCCCGCGCTGCGACATCCCTCAGTGCCACTGTCCAGCCGGCAACAAAGCGCTGGGCTTGGGCTGGGGCCAGTGTGGCCGTGCCGAGGCCTGGCACGGTGCAGCCCTGGGATCTGGCACGGCACAGTCCCGGGATCTGGCACGGTGCAGCCCCAGGAGCTGGCGCAGTGCAACCATGGGATCTGGCACGGCACAGCCCCGGGAGCTGGCACGGCACAGAGCGTGTGGCCTCCGCTCTGGCACCAGCCGGCAGCAGCCCCAGCCGGGCTGGGGGACCCGGGGGCAGCGCAGGGGGGTCCCCAGCGCACCCCGGGGCCGCAGCCCAGGGCACACGCCAGCACCCCCCGTGCAGCGCCGGGCGCACCCCCGCGGACCTGCAGCCCCCGCGCACCCCCGGCAGCGCGGGGCACCGAGCCCACCCGGGGAGCGCGCAGCACCCGCGCAACCCCCACGCCTCACCCCGCGGGGGGCGCAGCCCCGCCCCCCGAGCTGCACCCCGCGGGCGCTGCGCCAGCCGCGCAGAGCCGCACTAAGACCCTGCGCGCCCGCCGCGCACCGCCCCTTCCCCGCCGCCCGCCCCCTGCGCGGAGGGCTGCGCGGCACTGCGCGGGCAGTGCGCGGCGGCGGCGGGGATGGGCGGCGCGGCGCTGGCGCTGCTGCTGGCGGCGGGGCTGTGCGCGGCGCAGTACGAGGAGTACAGCGTGCGCGGGTTCCCCGCGGCCGCGCTGGAGCCGCTGCAGCGCGCCTACGCGCGGGCGCTGGCGCAGTACGCGGGGGCGCAGTGGGCGGAGAGCGCCCGGGAGCTGGAGGCCAGTCTGCGCCTCCACCGCCTGCTGCGCGACAGCGAAGCGCACTGCCACCGCCGCTGCGCCGCGCCCGCGGAGGGGGCCCCCGCGGAAGAGCCCCCCGCCGATGGGGACCCCGCGGCGTGGGAGTGGGAGCGGGAGATGCAGCTCTTCGAGCGGCTGCTGCGCCGCGCCGGCTGCCTGCGCGCCTGCAAGCGCGACCTGCCCGTCTTCCAGCTGCGCTACCCCCCGGCGCAGACGCTGCGCGACTTCCAGCGCCGCCTGCCCTACCAGTACCTGCACTACGCGCTCTTCAAGGTGAGGCTGCGCAAATGCTGCGCAAGGGGGCTGGTGGCAGGGGGTGGGGAGTGGGGGGGCGTCCTGTGCCTCCATCCTGCGTCGTTCTGACCTGCGCCCCCCCCCCCCCCGCTCTGCCCCCCCATCGGGCACACCCTCCATCCCATGCCCCATCCTGCACCCCTCATCCTCTGCCGCTTGCCCTACACCTCCTCCTCAGCACCCCCATCCTGTACCCCTCATCCTGCATCCCCATCCTGTGCCCCCACCCTACGCCACCAGCCTGCACCCCCTGATCCGCATCCCCTGAACCCCGCTTTCCTCTGCCCTGTACCCTGCGACTGTCACGTGCTTTCCTGTCCTGCACGCCCCTTGCTGCACTCCCCATCTGGCACCCACCGCCCCTCTCCTCCATCCTGCCCCTGCGCCGTGGCACGTCAGCATCATCTGGGATGCATCAGGCAGGATGTGAGGGGTGCACCCGAGACTGGGGTCCCCTGTGGTTGTGTCCCCCCACCCCACCTTGTGTTGCCCTGTTCCCCCAACATCCCCCTGGCCAGGCAGAGCGTTGTCTGGGGAGGGGGACGCAGGGGCTGCCCCAGCCAAGGGGCCCACACTGGGGGATCCAGTGCCACTGTGATTGCTGTGGGACATGTGTCTGGATGCTCCATCAGGGAGAAGCGCTTCCTCGGCCCCACGGTGCAGACGTGGAGGGAGGTTTCGTAAGGCATCACCTCGGGGCGACCCTCCTTGGGCCAGAGCGACTCTGGCAGGGGACACCCCCTCCTCAGGCACCGGTGCTGGTCGGGGTCCCGAGCTGTGCTGCTGGTCGGCTGCCAGCGCGGATGCTGCTTTAGTGCTTAGTGCTGCTGCCCCGCTCACCTGGCAGTGGCAAGGAACAGCCTGGCCTAGATCCTTAATGCCTTTTCCTCTTGCTCTGGCCACGACCCATTTCATGGGCGGTTTGTTCAACAACCCCCCCATATTGCTCCCCTGAAGTTGCAACCCGAGAGCTCATAAAGCAGCGGGGGGAGCAGGGGCAGCTCGCTGGGCTCATGGCAGCGCCCAAGAAGAGCAGATGTATGGATCTGACACACACCATGTGGAGCTCTCCTGGCTGGCTGCGGGGGTCCGTGAGGGGCCACGCTGTCCCCGTGCCCACCACGGGCACGGAGCGGGAGGTCGGTGTGGCTGGATTTACTGGTGTCATCTGTGTTCCCGGCTCCTGTCTGTCCATTGGTGCCAGTGGATGGTTGGGCTTGGGGCTGGCGCTGGGGGTGCTGGGCTGTTCCCTGCTGAGAACCAGCCTTCCGCCCTGCAGCCCTGGGGTCTGGCTGGGTGCTGAGCCCCCTGCAGCCGCAGCATTGGCCCCGGCTGCCCTGTGGCAGGCTGCTGCACCAACTCTTCCTCCCTTCCAGTCAAATAAGATCGAGAAAGCGGTGTCCGCTGCCCACACCTTCCTGCAGAAGAACCCCAAGCACGAGATGACCTTGAAGTACCTGAACTATTACAGGACGATGCTGGACGTGGATGAATACCTGGTCGACCTGGAGGCTCGGCCCTATGAGGTGAGGAGGGGGTGGGAGAATGGGTCCCTGGGGCTTGGTGTGTACCTGACTGCCACAGCCTGGTCCTGCCAAACCCCGAGGGAAGCGGCTCTTCCTTGCTGAGCCCTGGTCGCTCATGTCCTGCCCTCAAAAAAGCATCTCTGTGGGATCTGTGCTGGGGACGGAGCCGTCTTGGGGAGAGTGGGGCAGGTCGGTGCTGCTGTCGGGCAGAGCCAGGCTGCGGTGCCTGGCGAGGAGGTGAGCGGCACCCGCTTGGTCCCCGGCAGCCGATATTCGTGCGGTCGGTGAAGCTGTACAACAACGGGGATTTCCGGAGCAGTGCGGCCGACATGGAGCAGGCACTGACCGAGTACTACAAGGCATACGAGGACTGCCTGGCCAGCTGCGAGGGTGCCTACGAGCTGCAGGAATTCAAGGACTTCTACCCCGCCATCGCAGGTGACCGGGCGGGGGGCCAGCAGGCTCATGGCGGGGGGGCTGGGGGCCAGTGGGCACAATGCCTGACACCTCCCCCCAGACCACTTCGTGAGCGTGCTGCAGTGCAAAGTGGACTGCGAGACCGAGCTCACCCCCAACGTGGGTGGCTACTTTGTGGAGAAGTTTGTGGCCACCATGTACCACTACCTGCAATTCGCCTACTACAAGCGTGAGTGCCAGCGGGAGCAGGGGACTGTGTCCCCAGGCCACCGTGGGGTGTTGTGGAACCCTGGGTGGGGTGTTACCCCCCCCATCACCCAGTGCTGCTCCCCGCAGTGAACGACGTGCGGGATGCGGTGCGCAGTGTCTCCAGCTACATGCTCTTCGACCCGGATGACGCCGTGATGCAGCAGAACTTGGTCTACTACCGCTTCCATCGCAAGCGCTGGCGCCTGCAGGAGGAGGATTTTGAGCCCCGGCCGGTGAGGCGCCCCCCAAGCCCCCCCATCCCCTGACTCTGCTGATGGTGGAGGGGCTGACATAGCCCCCGCTCCCTCCCCATTGCCAGGAAGCTGTGCGGTACCACAACCAGATGGTCGCCCAGAAGAAGATGCTGGACTTCGCCAAGGAATACCTGCAGGCTGACGACGAGGTAAACGCAGGGTGCAGCTGGGTGCTTTTGGGGGTGCGGTGGGTGCTGTGGGTACCCCGGGGCAGGGCCCTTCCTTGGGCAGTGGGTCTGACCCCCAAACCAGCCCTGAGAAGAGGCTGCGAACGGGGCTGCCAAGCCCCACCGCCTCCTCCTGCCGGTCCCTTGCTGCAGATGGAGGTGGACAGTGGCGAGGGGCTGGAGGCACAGGACCTGCCCTCCGACGGCGAGTTTGAGGGCGAAGGTGACTACGAGGAGGGCTTCTTCGCGGAGTGGTGGCAGGAGCCCAAGACAAAGGGGGACAAAGCTGACCAAGGTGATGACGTCAGGGCCGGGGGCTCTGCCGCGGGGTGGGGGGTGGCTGCTGCCCCTGTCCCGGTGCCACCGAGCCCTCCTTGTTTGCAGAGACCCTGCGATGAGCCAGGCGAAGGGGCGCCTGGCCCCGACAGAGCTGGACAGCAGTGGCCCTGCGATGCCATCCTGGGGACGCCGGGCTTCAGGCTCCTGCCAGCTGCCGCACAGAAACTTGGGATGGCGGGGAAGGGCTGATCCTGCCCGGTGCCCTGCGGCAGGGCTGCCTTTGCCGTCTGGACATCTGCTGCCCTGAGCGCAGCCCGATTCCCGTCGGTGGAGCACCAGCACTGCCGAACCTCCCTGCCTGCCCGGGACCCCCTCCCTGCCGCCACCCCTGTCCCCAGTGTCCTCAGGAGCCAGCGGCAGTGCCCCGCAGCACCGGGGTTTACTGTGTCCCTCAGCTCCTCCCCAGGACCTGTGGACAGCGCGCCAGGATCGGGCCCGTGTTGTCTCGAGAGGTTTGGGGGGCTGCCCCTGCTCTGGGAGCAATGCACGGTGCCGCTGGAGCAGGGTGTGTGCTGGTCCTGCCCCTCCTGGGGGCTTCTACCCTGGTGCCTCCAGCCCCCCAGCCCACCTGCCAGAGCCTGGGGTCCCTCAGGGGTCCCCAGCCCTGTGTCCCAGTGTGCTGGTGTCCCCATGCCACCTGGCGAGGCTGCGTCACCCGTGCCCTGCGTGTGCCTTGAGTTTTTGCCACGCCAGCCCTCTGTAGCCTTAAGCTCCGTTAATTTAATACTTCCTGACTTGCACAGTCGCTTTTTTTTTTTTTTTTTTTTTTTTTTTAATATTTACTGGTGCTGAACTTTTAATAAAATCTGGACTGGTCTTTTCATGGCTGCCTCTGCCTCGGGGCTCCCTAGGGTGGGGGTGCGCGGCTGCCACAGGAGCTGGGTGCTTGGGGTGAAAGAGGCCCTGTTGTGGGACACGGAGGGATGGGTTGTGGGGCTGGATACCTCCATAAAATGGGGAGACCCCACAGGGGGGCTGGAGGGGGGCTTGTGGGACTGGGGCACTTTGGAGGCCATGAGAGCAGCCAGGCTCTGTGGAGTTGTGGGGGTCCCTAAGGGGGTGCCCCTTATGGGGATGTGTGACCCCCCTGTTGTGCAGGGGAGGCTGCCAGGTGGCAGGGGGGGTTGCAGCGGGGGGGGCAGCAGGCTGCACCCACCTCCATCACCTGCTGGTTGCTTTAGGGGGGTGCATCACCCCAACACTGGTCCTGGGGGGGGGTGCTGCTGGTCCGCAGGGTGCAGCCTGCATCCCCCGATGCTGGTCCAGCGCAGCAGGGTGGGATGAGCCCCCTCCCGCCTGCATCAGGGCATTCCAGAGCCCGTTTCGGAGGCCGCTGTCGCTGACGACAAGCCCGTGCCTGCCGGGGCGTCGGGCAGCATGTGGCCGCCTCGCTCCTCCCTGCCGCGTTCCTGCTCCCCGTCGAAGTTGGCTGCCAGGACTGAAACCGAGAGGCTGAATCATGGCGTTGGCCGCGGGGGAGGGAAGGGAAGGGAAGGAAGGGGGCGGCGGGGAGGCTGCCAGCACCCACCCTGCCCTGCCCTGCAGCTCCCATGTACCAGGGCTCTCCCAGCTCTGCCATCCCTGTGTGGGGCTGGACACGGCGGTGGGGGACAGGGCTGAGCCCCCAGACCCACGGGCAGGGCTCGGGGCAGCGCTAAGTCGGGGAGCAGCCCATTGCACCCCTGTGCAGGGCAGGGCTGCCGTGTCCCTCGGGAGGAGCGGGGTTTGGCACCGGTGGGTCACGGCCACCCCGGCGAGGGGAGCGGCAGCCCAGATCGGGGGGAGCGCTCAGCTGGCGTTGTGGCCCGGGGGCGGGCGCCCATGGGGCCTCCACCCTGCTCTGATGCGCTGGCCATGGCGTCCCCTTGCCACCCCAAATTCACGCTGGGGGACAGGGCTCCTTGTCCCCACCATTCCAGCCGGGCTGCCCGGGCTCCTCTCCCTGCTCCCACCCAGTGCAGAGGGGCCGACTGGGGCTGGTGCCCCCCGGGCCCCCCAGGCTGGACCCCGGCAGCGGCGCGTATGGCCACTGTCCCCTGTGGCAGGCAGAGCTGGGATGGGGGGGCAGGAGCAGGGATACGGGGTGGGATGCAGGGGGGCAAGGCGCAGGGCTCCGGGGTGAACAGCGCGAAGGCAGCGCTGTGCTTCCCCACCTCCCATGACCTTGACCAACAAGGAACATAAATGAGTTTTTTAGCCATAAAAACCTCAGCTGTGCTGTGCTGTGCCATGCTGTGCCGTGCTGTGCTGTGCCATGCTGTGCTGTGCCATGCCCTGCCATGCTGTGCCCTGCCATGCCACGATGTGCTTGCCCTGCCATGCTGTGCCGTGCCATGCTGTGCCATGCCATGCCGTGCCATGCTGTGCCGTGCTGTGCCGTGCCATGCCGTGCCATGCTGTGCCCTGCCATGCAATGCCTTGCTGTGCCGTGCTATGCCATGCTGTGCTGTGGCATGCTGTGCCCTGCTGTGCCGTGCCATGCTGTGCCCTGCTGTGCCCTGCTGTGCCATGCCATGCCGTGCCCTGCCATGCAATGCCTTGCTGTGCCGTGCTGTGCCATGCTGTGCCGTGCTGTGCCATGCCATGCTGTGCCCTGCTGTGCCACGCCATGTGTCCTTCTCCTCCCTGTGCTGGGAGGGCTCTCGCTGTGCCTTGTGTCACCCGCTCTACGCCAAGCAATGAGACCCCGTTTTCTTGCAGGGGCATTGGAAGCTCCGTCTCTCGCCTCCCTCCAGAGCTGTGATTTCCTAGCTGAGTCAGCGCCTGCGGCCAGAGGCAGCAGAGGACTGTGAGGGGGATGCAGGATGCGTCCCCTCACCGCCCCCCCCGGGGCAGAACCCTCCTGTGCCCCAGCTCTGGGGTGCTGGAGGCCCGGGGAACCCCATTATGGGCTGGGACGTGCCCTGGTGCCAGGTGATCGGTGACTTGGGCGCTGGGTGATGGAGGCTTCGCCTGGGGCCTGTGGGAAGTGGGTGAGCTGGGAGGTGGCGGCGGCAGCTGGTGGGACCAGTTTGGCCAAGGACTGGGGTGACGCAGGCTGCCGTCAGCCGCCCAAGCCCTTCCCCAGCGCGTTGTGCTGCCGCTGCCGGGCTCCTGCCTCAGTTTCCCCACCCGGGCGGCGTGGAGCCCCTTTGCAGGGCCAGGACCCCGCTGCTGCACCGCCGGCTCCGCACCCCAGCACCCATCGATGAACACCCTACGTGACACAGGAGGCGGGGGCGGCCCACGCACCCCCACAGCAATTAGGAGGCTGTAATTATGGCCTGGCCAGGCTGGGGTGGGGGGGAGTGGGGAGGGCAGCTGGGGAGCAGAGCTGGAGGGGCAGCCCTGAGCCCCCTGCCCACGGCCCCTCCCAGCCACACCACAGTGCTCAGCCCCCGTGGGACCAGGGTCTCCGCCGCCCACGGGTGACGCTGGAGGTGCGTGGGGAGGGGGACGCACAGGGGTGAGGCCGCTGGGTGCCCGCGTTCCCTTGCAGGGGTCCCAGCACCCCACACCTCCCCTGGGGGTCTTTGCAGCCCGGGTGCACATGCTGCCGTGGGAGGGCTCCCCGCACCCCACGCAGTCCTGGGGTCCCCGCAGCCCACGGGGGTCCCCGCACCCCACGTGTGTCCATGGGGTCCCCGCACCCCACAGCCCCCGGCGGATCTCTGTACCCTACTCGCGTGCCCGGGGGTCCCCGCCCCCACCCCGCCCCGCCCCAATACGCCCCGCCCCAATACGCCCCGCCCTCACCCCCGGAGGGTCCCTGGCCCCGCCCCGCTCCCGCCCTACCCCGCCCAGTGACGTCACCCAGGTGGTTCCCCCTCACGGCCACGCCCTTCCCCACCCTCTACCTCGCCCCGCCTGCCCCGCCCGCTGCCCAATCACCTGCCGGTGAAGGGCGGGGCGGCCGCGCCCCCGCCAATGGAGAGCACATAAACACGTCCGGCAGGGGCGGTGCCTGACGCGCCGAGGGTTTGACGGGCGTGGCGGCGGACCAATCGCCGCCCGGCGGCGCGGGGGGCGGGGCAAGCGGCGGGGCGGGGCGGGGCGCGGGGCGCTGCTCGCCTTTTGTTCGGGCCGGAGCGGGGCGGGCGGCAGAGCCCGCGCAGGGGACGCGCCGCGCAGGTGAGGGACGGGCGGCCGCGGGGACGGGACGGGGCGCGGCCACTCCCGTGGGGGGGGCCCGGGGCAACCGGGTGTCTTGGTCGGGGGGGGGCTGGCGGGGCAGGGGGGCGGCGGCTGCGCTCGGCGCTGGGAGGAGTGCGGCGGCCGGCCAGCGCCCCGGCTCGGTCCCGCAGGGCGGGCGCGGAGCCTGCGCCGCCCGTGAGCGCGGCTCGTCCCGCCGGGGGACGCTGCGGCGGTCGGTGGCCGAGCCCGGCTGCGGGTGGATGGGTCCCCGGGGTGAGCCCCCCGCGGGCGGCTGGGGCTGTCACGGGCTCCGCTCGGCGCTGCGGGAGCGAGTTTGCAAGTTGCGAAGCCGCAGCCCGGTGCGAGGCGGCGGCTCTGTCCCCGGCACCGCCCCGGGTCGCTGCTCCACGGGCGAGGCCTCGGCGCGCTGCTCGCCCCGGTGGCCCCGGGGCTCTTACGTCAGCCGTGGCCGCCCGGTGCCGTGGCCGTGAGTCACACCGAGTGCCTCCGGGTGCTGCCCGGGGGCCGCCCCAGAGTCCCCCCGGCGGTGCTGCCCCTCGCCCTCAGCCGGCTTTGCAAAGCGCTGCCGGGGTGGGGTGGCTCAGGGGGTCGGGAAGGGCCCGGGGTGTCCTGGCACTACCCAGGCAGCGCCCCCCTGCCCGGGGTCGGGGGTCCCGGCTGAGCCCCCCGAGTGGCTGTCGGCGCACACTGGAGCGAAACTTGACTGGCTTCTTGTCTGGCGTTGGGAGAGAGCAGTCTAATTGCGTTAGCTGAGTGATTAGCTTAATTAATCGGGTTTACAGCAGGGATGAAAGGATAATGCTGGAACGTCGCTGGGAGTTGCCCGCAGATGGAGGATGCAGGCTGGCGTATGAGCAACTTGGGGGGACGTTTGTGCCACCAGAGGAGCGTTAGTGCTGGGACGGCATGGCCGCCTGCCAGGGCCCCCCGGGTGACCCACGCTGCTGTCATGCCCCCACGGTGCGAAGGCAGCAGCCTGCACCCGCTCCTGCCAGGCTGCAGCATCCCTGCACCCCCTCCCGCCTTCCCTGCGGTGCTGTTGGGGTTCCTGGGCGAGCCCCATGTCTGGGGGTGATGTTCCCATCAGCTTCCCCATGCCAGAAGGGTCCTGTGGGCTGGGGACACCCTGTGACCCAGCTGGGTCTGTCCCCTGCAGTTGCTGTGCCTCCTTCTCCAACCTACATTGTGCTGGT
Organism: Falco cherrug; assembly: GCF_023634085.1. Classification (NCBI taxonomy): domain Eukaryota; kingdom Metazoa; phylum Chordata; class Aves; order Falconiformes; family Falconidae; genus Falco; species Falco cherrug. The sequence goes on from NC_073716.1 coordinate 3,621,723, forward strand.
TTTGGCACTGGTGCCGCTTGGCAGCCCTTGACACCCGGTGGTCTCATGTTGGGCTGCCGCGGAGCTGGGGGCGAAGCATCCCCCTGCCAGCTGCCATGGGGCTGGGGCTGGCGTGGAACTGGAGGGGCTGCTGGGGGCTCTGATCCACAGCCAGGGTGGGTGCGGTGCCCGCGGGGTCTGCTCCTGGCCCTGCTCCCAGTGGGAGCGGGTGTCCGGCTCAGCCGGTACCGGGGCTGGGGGAATTTTAACGTCCCTTTCTATGTCCTTGTCGGTGTTTTGTTGGAGTCGGCTGGAAGGGTGCAGGGTACCCAACGCAACCGTCCCTGTGCATCTGAAGCCTGTAATCGCTCGTTGCTTTGGAAGGTTTCCATAAAGTGTCATGAAAAACCCATTTTACTGCTAATTTGGCTTAAATAAGTTGGCCATCGGGATGGGAATGCACAGAGCTCCTGGCATCGGTGACTGACGGGTGTTTTCCCCTCCAGGTCTGGGTGCCGCATGGGTGCTGGGGGAGAGGTGGGTCCCCGATGCTCGGGGGGCTCGTGGGGCGCTGGGGGAAGGTGGGGCGGCTGCAGCAGGGCCCTCACTTCCAGACAATGGCATTTACAGTCTATTGTCTGTGCATTGTGGCGCGTCCTTGCCGGCTCCAGGAAGTGCATGCATCCCTGGTGGGGCTGAGCCGGGTGATGGGGGGCTGCACCGGGGCTGATCTGGGTGATCGTGCCCAGAGCCTCGACCACCTCAGCACTGCGGGCTGCTGGTGGCTTGGCTGTAGCCGGGGACCTTGGAGAATGTCCCCTCTGGTCCCAGTGCTGTATTTCAGGGTAATATTCAGTGCTGACCTAATCCCATTAACTCTCCCCTTTGTTTCCCCCACCTGAAATCCTTAATCAGCTCTAGCAGCCGGGGCAGGCAACTGTGGTGCAGCTGCATGGCTTTTTTTCAGCTGCGGCTGTTCCTGTGATGATGGTTTCCCTTCAAAGCTGTGGTTTGGTGTGGGAGCACTTGATGGGATTTGGCTTTTTATCACACTTCCAGATCTCCAGGGTTTAAGACTTCTGCTGGGCACCATGCCGCTGGCAGATGGCAGAGCCTTGGGGAGCGGAGCTGCCCTTGGCCCCCGCTCCGCACGCTGGGGAAGTGGCAGCTCTTCGCAGAGAACTTGCAAGACTTTAATTGCAGCATCTGCACCGAAGCTTGCGCTCATCTTTTAGGTTTAAATTAGATTGGCTTCTAATTAACAGAAGTTAAAAAGAAATTTCATTTCTATTAAAACAGAACAAGCCTACCTTGGATTTCAGCTTTTATCTTGATGTCAGCCGGTGTTTTCCCACCGAGGCGGGGGGTGTGGGGCACCCACCGTCACCCGGAGCTGGGCCTGGGGTGGTGGCTTTCGGTCCCGTGAGACCATGGGGTGTCCAGGAGTTGGGCTGTGTGGATGGAAGCAGCTGGGATGGCAGCTTGGGAGGATACCAGGGCTGCACCGGTGCCTTGAATCACTGCAGTGTTCTCTGCTTCGGGAGGGTTGGCTTTACCCCCCTTCCCCACGGACACTGTGTGGTGAAGCAGTGGAGGACGGTGCAGGTGCTCCCTCTCCAAAGGAGTCTTAAAACTTCGCCTAAGCAGCTAAACACCATGTCTGTGCTAAAACTGGGTTGGCTTTGGAGCCACACAGGCTGCCGTGGGCAGGGGTCCTCACCCTCCGCTTCCCACCTCCGGCGTGGGAGCGCTGCAGGGCTCGGCGGCGGCTGCGGAGGGAGATGAATATACTTCTAATTAGGCAGAGGTTTGAAATACCCATCTACATATGCCAGCCCTGATGGGTTTTGCTGCGGCTGCTGACAGACCCAGAGGCATTTGAACATGTCTCGGTCACTTGGCTCCGAAATCGCTTTGCAAACAGGGCAGGAGCCTTGTGCTGCAGACGCTGGGGCTCCTCGGGCAGCCCCGTGACGCCTGCGCTCGGCTGAGCCGAGCGAGTCCTCAGACTCCTCCTGAGACCCGGAGCTGGCAGCTGGGTGGAGGTGGAATGCCTGGTGTTTTCCAAATATCCCACGCCTGGGTGATCAAACCTGCGGGGAGGGGGTGAAGGCGAGTGAGCAGCGGTACCCAGCTGGGGGGATCCTGCTCTGGTGCTGGAGGGGGCACGATCCCCGTGGGGTGCGATGTGCTGTGGTCCCGTGTGGCTTTTGGGGGTGGATGGCTGGATCAAGCGCATGTTCCTCACTGGTGGGGCGGGGAGGGGGAGACCTTTGGCTGCTGTAAGGAGCCCTGCCGTAATCGCTGTGACGCGCGGGCAGAGCCCTGGTGACAAATCATTAACTTGCTCCGACAGGCTGGGTGCTGACGGGTGTTGGTGATAATTCCTTGTGAAGCGTCTGAACTTTACAGATGTAATGCAATTGGATGGAGAATTTAAGCCGGGGCTCAGCAGCTCCGTGTCCCTCCCTGCTGCCTCTGCTCCTCCAGCAGCATCAGGACCAGGTGGCAAAATCTCGTGTTTCTGGACACCGTGGCCGGAGCTGGGAACAGCCCACAAGCCTCATAGCCTAAATTTAAAGCCTGCAATTATCAGGCTTTATGTTATATGTTATATGTTTAAGAACATCTTAAAGGACAACTTGTTCTTTGTGCTTTTTAAAACAAAATAATGATTATTTTTTTTATCCAGATGGAGTTATTGTGATTAATCGCACCATGCCAGTTCTCCTTTCCATGGACAAGTGGCAAATTCCCATCTTTCCCAGCAGTGTTGCTAATGAGATCAGCAAACTTCAATTGAGGAGGGGATGTGCCCACATTAGTCCTCCTGATCCCAGTGCCTCTGTGGGTGGCAGTGTCTGTGCCAGCAACTGGGATTGCAGGGAGGGGAGGTGTGCTGCCAGAGACCCCGTGATGAGGTTTTGGCACAAAAACATCCCTGGGAAAACCTTGCTGGGGGGCTGGGGTCCTGCCATGGGGCTTGCCAGCCCTGGCACAGCACAAAAACTTGTGTGAGAGGGGACCTGATCCCAAATCAAGGCTGCTGGATCTGTGCTGGTGCCCAGCATTGCTGTGCATCTGGGGCAGGAAGGTGACACTGGGGGCTGTGGCGTGGGTGGTGGGGCTCCTGGGGGAAGCTGAAGCCATGGTGTGGCCAGTGATGCTTTGGCACAGCTCTTGGATGAGTTCTGGGTGGCAGGCAGTTCCCTGTGCAAGGGCTGGGCTGTCCCACTGTGTCCCATGGGAGAGCGGGTGTCATGCCCAGCGTTGCGCACGCTCTTCCCGTTGCGAGAGCGCTTGATGGATAATACCTTGTCGTTTTGTGAAGTGCCAAAACATTACAGCCTGGACCTGGCATGTGCTGGAGCTGTCAGGAGCTGTTAATTCAGGTGCAGGTGAGGCACTTGCAGGGGCTTGGGGAAGGTGCTCGGCTTTGATGGAGAGCATCAGTGGAGTGGGTCGTGGCACGATGCTGTGCTCGGGGCCGGCTCTGCTGCCAGGAGCCTGGTCTCGCCATGCTCGGGGGGATGTGCACCCCCTGCATAGCAGGGGCTTTACGCAGTGCTTTTGGCAGCTCAAATGTCACCTTGTCAGGAACAACTGAAAAACAAATCAGGTTTTGGAACCTCTTCCAGTGAGGGAGCTCAGGTCTGAAGGGCGGTTCTTGCACCCCTCGCTGCCTTCCCCGAGGGGCTGAAGTTGTTGGAGCTGGTGGGGCGGCTGGGAGCCACTCCGGACCTGGAGCCTCAGCAAACAAAGGCCATGGGCTCCTTTGTGTGTTACAGCCTGCTTTCTAACAAGGGGCCGATCCCCCATTGCCCGTCTCCTCCTCATTAAACTTCAAGCTGCTCTCGTTGCCTTTGAATTCTTCCACTTATCTTCACTGTAAAGCCCCATTGAAAGGGCTCACGGTAGCCAGGATCTGACTCCAACGCTTCTCATTGATGCTCTGTTCTCTGCCCCCTCCTGCGAGGGATCCTCTTCAGAACCATCGAAGCCTTTGTACAGCGCTGGGTCTGCGGGCGCTTCGTTAGCTGCCACCGCAGCTTTGTTAGCTGTCGGTGCAATGGTGTTGCATCTGGGCTCCTCTGGGGGGAGGTTGCAGGCAGTGGGGGGCTTTGGGGTGCAGCTGTGGGTGCCCTGGCCCCTCAGAGGGCTCTGGTGCTGTGGCTGTGGAGGCTGCTTTGCCCCAGCCTCACCGCCTGAGCGGGCGGTCGCTAATCCCCCGGCTGCTCCAGGAAGGTGGCGAGGACCGGAGATCGCTTGCGTGTAGCGTAAGTGCTTCTAAAATAGACTCTTTTCTTGCATTGCATTTATTGAACTGCTTTAACTGCCTCTCTCCTTTTCTTAAAAGCCTAAGTGACTGTAATTGCTGTTGCCCGCATGCTTCCCGCAGCTGAGCTTGCACCGTGTGGCCCCTGAGCAGGGGCATCTCCAGTGCTGCCGCTGCTCTGTTCCCGGCAGGGCTGCGATGGATGTGTGCAAGGACGGGGGGCTCTGTGGGGGACTATGGCAGCCCCTCGGCCAGTATGGGACGCTGCTCCGGGCTGGGCAGCACAGCATGCTCTGCGCAGGGACAAGGGCAGCCTGGAGCCGCATGTGATGCCCCTTGCACCCACCGACCCCCAGGTCTCGGTGCCTGTTCCTGTGCAGCCCCTGCCTGGGACTTGGGATGTGGGCTGCTTTTTTTTCCCTGCCCCCCCGTTGGGGGTCATGGCTGGTCAACGCAGGGACTGCTGCTCCCCAGACGTCCCTGGGCAATAGCTATTTTTGCACGAAGCGGCATTCGTGGCTTCCCGGCTGCTGTTCTGGGCAGCTCAGCCGTACCTCGGCTGGCTCTGTTCCGCCTGCGTGAGGCCGAAGGCTTCTCCCAGCAGCCGGAGGGAAGGGCTGGTCAGGCCGGGGGCTGCATGTTTGCCAGAGATTTCCTCGCAGACGGTGTCTCAGGGGGAGCGATGCTGCCTGGATGCTGATCAAATGGCTCTGGGGGCGGATGAGCTGCTGGCCGGTGCCTTTGGGCCGTGGGAGCTTCCTCTGCCTTCCCGGCTGCAGGAAGTGGTGGGAGAGGGATTAACCTTCTCCTGGCTCTCCCCTGCATGGGGGTGCCTGAAGCCCCTGCCTGCCCCATGGCTGAAGCCCCCTGCGTGGCTCTGCCCATTCCCCATCATGGTGCTGGGGCCAGGCTGGAGGTCTGCATGTCCCCCCTGTGGGGTCCCCCACGTTGCCTCACTGTTTTCTGGGGGGATTCTCACTGTTCCCAGGAGCAAGCCCTGTTTCCCTGGGCTCCTGGCTCCGTGCAGGCAGGGGGGCTCGGTGGTACCCGCTGTGCCCCTGCTCTGCTTCCCACTCTGTTCAGTAAAAGCCTGGTGGGAGGGAGACCGGGACCAATAATCCTACTAACATGCCTGGCTGAGGAAGGGGCTGGAACCCACCCAAGACCCCCATGCTCGTGGCTGACCCCTCCAGGGCAGGTATTTTCACATGTGCCCCATCCCTGCTTCCCCCTCCTGCATGATCTGTTGCCCTCCCCTCTGCTGGCGGGGGTCCTGCCCCACTGCAGCCACGCGCCACCAAAGGCATCACCAACGGCTCCTGCCAAAGGTGAGCCCAGGTATAGCCAGCATCCCCTGCCTGGGGGGAGGGGGGGCATCTGGCTCTGATCCCGCTGAGGAGGGAGGGCATCAGAGGATGGGGAAGAAGCTTGTGTCAGGTGTCTGGCCCTTGCTCAGTGATGAGCTGAGGACACTTGACACAGGGTTCAGAAAATGTCACTGCTCGCCACTGGAGCATCTGACACTTGCTCTGCTGGCCCCATCGCCTCAGGTGCTGCTGGGCGAGCAAACCCCTGGGGCTGCTGGTGGGGTGACGCTCCAGGGGATGGATGGGTGCTGTGTTTATCAGGATGCCCACGGGGGCTCCTGGGGAGGGGGAGTCCCCCGAGCTGTGTAGCACCCATCCCTGGTGGCCCTGGTGGCAGCGCCTCATGCTCAGACGGGTCTAACCTGGTGCTCATTAGCTTGGACCCACTCTCCTGCTCGGAGCTTGTCTGGGGCCGATCACCTGAGCTTGTGTCTGGGCTCTGAGGAGCTTTGCTGGCTTTTGATGTCCCTGGGGTGCTGGCAGTGCAGACGGAGGAGGGGCGGGGGGGTGGGGGTGGTGGCTCATGCATAATGCAGGGCTCTGCAAGAAGCTGGTGTCTGAGCTGAACTCGGGAGGTTTGAAAAAAATAAGTGCCTGTCAAATGCCTGTAAATTGTAGAGCAGATGTTACCGGTCAACTGACAGTGCGGGCAGCACCAGACTCTCCTGCTAGCTCCAGCTCGCTGCTGCCTGGGGGTCCCTGCCCTGGTTGGGGTGGGTGCTGGGGGTCCTTACACCCCCCCCTCTGGTGCAGGGAGCTTTCTGTGCCCTTGGCTCCGCTCTCCCCTTGCCCATCTGTCCAGAGCAGCTTTCCAGTGTTGGCCTGGGGGTCCTGGGGTCCCTGTGACCGTAGCCCCACTGCCGGGGCTCTGCACAGCAGCTCCTGGCCGTGTGGTACGATGGCTCCCACCGCACTGCCGGGGCAAGGTGCCACAGTGCAGGAGCAGTGTTCTGCCTGCCATGCTTCCTCGGGTGTGATTTGGTGTTGATTTTTCTTGGGTTTCCTGATGCAATTTGGAGGTCCTGCCAGTGTGGCCAGGGTAACCCAGCTGGCAGGACTTGCTCTCCCAAACACCGATGCAACAGCTTATAAATACACGCAGGGTGTGCGACGCTCCCGGCTTGGCACAGGGGTTCTCCTGGCCGATCCCTGCTCTGGCACGGGGTGGGGAGCGTAGCCGGCTCACCCCTGGCACCGTGTGTCACACACTGCCCTGCCACACCACATAGCACCTCCAGCTCCTGCGTGGGAATGATACGCCGCCCCCGCCCCCCCCAGCCTCCATTAGTGGGTCCCTCTCTTGCTGCCTTACAAACATGCATTATGCACAACCCATTACAGCCGGAGCAGTACTCTGTGGATTGCTGCTTGACAGCTCAAAAAAACATCGAATTGACACAAGCCGTTCCCTGCGGTGGCTCCGGGAAGGTGGCTGGGGGTGGGGATGGACGGGGTGGGATGCAGGATGCTTCCAGCTGGGGGGACGGGAGAGTGGTGGGACTCCTCGGGAATGAATGTTTGTGCCCGGGCTGGGATTTTTTCCCGGTGAGCACTGGCCTGTGCCGTTTGCAAGGGCTCAGCCGCTCCTTGGGAACAGCCGGCAGCGCTGGGGCGAGCCGCGCCAAGCCCGTGCGCGCCATGCCCTGCCGTGCCGCCCCACGCAAGCCGCGTCCTTGGCCACCACCCGACGCCCTGACTCAGCCGTCGGCGCAGCTGGGGGCTGACGGGGGGCTCGTTCCCCCCTTCCCCTTGCTTCCCCCATGGAAGGTGCTGGAGGCTGAGGCTGACACGTCAGCCTGGCTGGTCCCCGTGAGCCCCGAGCTGTGCCGGTGGCTGGAGCGGGGCCAGGGGCACACGGCCACCCCGGTCCAGCTTGGTGCATGAATCAGTGCCGTGGAGGTGGTAATTATGCCACTGTTTGGATGTGCGGTTGCTGCTGCACCCAGCTATGCCAGGTGGCAGCTGCTCCCTTCGCTGCTTATCGCCTCTGAAACTCTGACTCATCCCCAGCCCTGTGCGGCCGGAGGAAGGGGCAGCAATCCCGGTGAGTGCCCAGGCGGTGGGTCAGCGGTGGCGGGGCTGTCTCCATCCCTCCCTGCCTGCTCCATCATCTCCCTCCTCCTGGGGGGCTGGATGGGGGCTGCTGACTCACAGCCCTGCGGTGTCTGCCTGCCCCGATGAGCTCAGGGGTTAATCCGTGAGCCATCCTCCCTCCCGCTGCACCCCCAAATTAAAGACGAGGAAAACCCAGCCCTGCTCGAAAGCAACCTTGGCTGGTTTATCCTGAGTTTTTGGGATGTGCTGGGCTGCCCTGTCCCAGCACCGTGCGGCCGTGGCGTGGTGCTCAGCACAGCTTGGGGAGTGCCCAGCCCCGGATTGTGCCACAGGCACTTGTGGTGCTGAGCACCCACAGGAGAGCTGAGCCGGTGGCTTTGCCTCGTTATTTTTAAGCACTTTAGGAGTCTTCTAGCGGGCTTCTAAAAAGGTTTGTTTTATTCTTGGAGCTGGAGCCTTGGGGTTGTCTGCAGCTTTCTGTCTTTGAAAACTGATCTTTAAAAAGCTCACGGGCAGCCGGGGTAGCCTGGAAGGAGGTGGGGTGGGGGGTGGGGGGGGGGCTGCTTGGGGGTCCCTCTGCGCCAGGCAAAGCCTGCTCACACCTTGGCCACCGAGGCGGTGAGACACGGCTCAGCCAGCCGTGCGTGGTCTGCGCCGGTTGCAGCCACGGTTCGTGTCTGAACACGAGCAGCAAAGTGCTGAGCTGTGGGTTCGTCATCCCGGTGCCGCCTTTCATCTCGCGTGGGGGAGGAGGGCAGATAGGGATCTGCTCGTGGGCTGTGCGGGGGGCCGGCTGCTGTGCCGGGGGGGCTGCCGTGTGATTTGGGGCAGGGGGGTGCTGCGCTGACCTGGGCTCTGCTGGCGGTGTAACTTCTCCCCTCCCTGCCCCGCAGAGCAGCCATGGAGGTGATGAACATGATGGAGCAGCCGATCAAGGTGACGGAGTGGCAGCAAACCTACACCTACGACTCGGGCATCCACTCCGGCGTCAACACCCAGGTGCCCTCCGTCAGCAGCAAGTGCCTCGGGGACGATGATGAGGTCTACGGGAAGCAGTACACCATCAAGAAGACCACCACCACGAGCTACTGCCAGGGAGGGGGCCAGGGCCAGAGCCAAGCACAAGGTAGGGGCTGTGGGGCTGGGCACGTCCATGAGCTTGGTTCCTTCATTCCTCTGCCTTCCCTGTGAGCCGTGCTCCTTCTGGGCACTCCTCCATGCTGCCTTCCACACCCCGGGAGTTGTTGCTGCCGAAAATATGTTCCCTCCTGTCCTCCTTCCCCACGCCGAGAGGCTCTTGCGTAGGGGCGGCGCGCAGCCAGCCCGCACTAGTGCTGAGCTGTGCACACACATCCGAGTGTGCCGGTGGGTTGGCTCGCGATAGGAACAGCCGATCCCGGCCCACGGATCAGCCGTCTGCTCTGCTGCTTGTCTGCCTGCTCAGGAAACCTGTCTCGGCGTGGCTGGCAGAGCTGCCAGCGTGTGCCGTAAAGCCCCACCAGCCTGCCCGTCTGCTGCCGCTGCAGGGGCGAAGCAGACAGAGCTGCAGCCCCCGAAGCCAAAGGAGATGCTTCCCCCAGCTTTATCCCTTAAAAGAGGGCTTGTTTGCTCTGCTTGCTTCTGCGGTTCCCCCATCAGTGGCGGGCCCTGGAAGGTTTAATCGCCAGCTCCCCTGGGGAGGCAGACCCCTGTGGAAGGGGATGAGCCCTCCCAAGCCCTGCGTGGTCCCTGTGCTGCAGAGGTGGGGACTGCGGGTGGCTGCGGCAGCTTCTCGCTCAGGTGATGCTTGTTCCAGCATCTTCGACGGGAAGGCCTCCGTATCCTCCTAATCCCTAGCGCCAGCTGGTCCCAAGTTGCAAATATCTTTAATTTCTTAATTAATGGGCCTTGTGTGACAACTGTCTAATCATGCTGCCTAATTGAGTGTTGTCTTATCTCTGCGCTGCCGTATCTGTTTACACTTTGAAGCACTGGCTCCTTGCAGAGCCTGCTGGGACTGCTGACGTTGCTGGTGTCGTTGCACTAAGCTCTTGCTCAGCTAATTGAGATTGGAAAGCGGGGCTGGGGAGCACTCCTCAGAGAGAACCCGATTCTAACGCTGCCTCCCCATCCACCCCTGCAGCTGACATGGAGGCTCAGCTGGCCATGACCCGGGCCCAGCGCGTCCGGGCTGCCATGTACCCCGAGACGGTGGAGGACCGCTCGCTGCTCATCACCACCCAGCTGGAGGGGCAGCAGACCAACGTGCAGCGCCTGGCAGAGCCCTCGCAGATGCTGAAATCGGCCATCGTGCACCTCATCAACTACCAGGACGATGCTGAGCTGGCCACCCGTGCCATCCCGGAGCTCACCAAGCTGCTCAATGATGAGGACCCGGTAAGGAAGCCTGGTTTGCCTGCCTCTGTCTTTGGGCTTCCGCAGCCACGGTGGCACAGCCAGGCTTCCATCCTCACCGGGCTCCTGGGCTCTGTCCGGCTCCTTTCTCTTGCTCTGTGGCCGCCTCTGCCCTGTGACAGGCACAGTGGGGGGGCTGGGGCTCCGGTGCCCACCTCTACCCCCCCGCACCTCCTCACAGCCTGGCCTTGCTGCTGGGACGCGGCTCTCCTGGCCTTGCGCAGGCACTGAGCGCTTCTTGCCAGCTCTCAGTGCTACTGCCCATCCCCGCAGCGCCTGTGCTCCGCAGACCCGACTGTACGCTGCCTGCTGCCGCAAACTGCGGCACAGTTCCTGGAGCATCGTGGTTGAGGATTGTTAAAAATAGCAATTCCTGCTTGCACCGCCCTGCCCGGCACAACGCGCGGCAGCCCTGGACCAGCCCTCCCCCGGCAGGGTGGGATCCCTCCTGTCCCTGCTGTGATGGGCAGCAGTGGGACGCACTCCCACCCACCGGCTTCTCTTCCCCCCCCAGGTGGTTGTCAGCAAAGCAGCCATGATCGTCAACCAGCTCTCCAAGAAGGAGGCGTCACGCCGTGCCCTGATGCAGTCGCCCCAGATCGTGGCAGCCGTGGTCCGCACCATGCAGAGCACCAGCGACCTGGACACGGCCCGCTGCACCACCAGCATCCTGCACAACCTCTCGCACCACCGTGAGGGGCTACTCTCCATCTTCAAATCTGGTGGCATCCCAGCCCTTGTCAGGATGCTGAGGTATGAGGGTACTGGCGGGGGGTCCCGAGAGGATGGCAGAGCCAAGGGGTCCCTCCCGGGCTGGCGAGTGCCTGGGCTGGGGGCAGAGGAGGGCAGCGGTCCTCTGTGCTGCCTTGTCCATGGAGATGGGGTTCAGTCTCTGCCCTTCCATGAGGGCCACCCCGGGGCCACGTGGCACGGTGGCCTCCTGCCGGGTCCCGCTGAAGGGTGCTGGGTGGGAGTCGGGGTTTGGGACAGCCCTGTGGGCTCTGCTGGCAGCTCGGCGAGCCCGGAGGCAGCTGCCCGCGCTGACGTGGCTCTGTGCCGCCTGCCTGCAGCTCGCCGGTCGAGTCGGTCCTCTTCTACGCCATCACCACCCTGCACAACCTGCTGCTCTACCAGGAAGGGGCCAAGATGGCTGTGCGCCTGGCTGACGGCCTGCAGAAGATGGTTCCCTTGCTGAACAAGAACAACCCCAAGTTCCTGGCTATCACCACCGACTGCCTTCAGCTCCTCGCCTACGGGAACCAGGAGAGCAAGGTGCGCCTGGGGAGCCCTGCGGCGTGGGGTCCCGCCAGAGGGGGGGTGGCAGCAGGGCACTTGCCCAACGTTGCTCCTGGCAGACACAAGCCCAGGAGGCAGGGGTGGGAGCTCCCACCCTCTTGGCCCATGTGCCCCCCGGCCCCAGCCGGCAGCGGAGCAGTCGGGCTGTCTCTGTCTGCAACGCTGCCGATCCGACCTCTTGCAGGTGGCGCATCCCCGAAAGCACAGACTGTCCCAGTCTGGCCGGTAGATCGGCTTGGCTGGGTTTCTCCCCCTGCTGCTCCAGGCAATGCCTCTATCTTTGTTCTTCGGCTGCTCCTCTCCTCCTACGCATGAGTTGTCCCAGCCTCATGCGGAGGTTCGGTCCCTGGACCTGCTCTGGCGCTGGCTGTGTGGGGGCTGCTGCCCATCCTGCCCATGGCGCGGGGCGAGGGACCCCGGTGTGCAGGGCTGGAGTGGCCCAGAGGGGACGGTGGCCGTGCATGGCCCCAGCAGGGGTGACCTGACACGCTCCTGTGTGCCAAGGGCTTGGACCTCCTGCCTGACCTGCGTCCTGGCACGAGCTGGGGAACCCGGAGCAGTGGTTCCAGCAGCCCTGACCCCCCGCACGCCCCGACCCTGGTGCTTCTGTCTTGCAGCTGATTATTTTGGCCAACGGAGGACCCCAAGCCCTGGTGCAGATCATGCGCAGCTACAACTACGAGAAGCTGCTCTGGACCACCAGCCGGGTGCTCAAGGTGCTGTCGGTGTGCCCCAGCAACAAGCCCGCTATTGTTGAGGCTGGTAAGAGGGGCTGGGGGGCTGCGGCGGAGCTGGTGGCAGACGGGAGGAGGGTGGTGGCGTCGGGATGGTGCAGCTGAGGGTGCAGTCTCGCAGCCGATGTGCAAGACAGGCGGATACCTTGCATAGCCGGGTGAAACCACCTACGTGTGGCCTGGTTTCTTGCGCTGGAAGGCTGCTGAGGTGCTTTCTTGGCACCACGAGTGGGCAGGATCTGGCCTGGCTGGCCAGCCAGGAGCTGTCTTCCCGCTCCACGTTTAGCCTCCACTGAGCCGTGAGGCTGCGTTGTGTGTTGGAGGCATCGGTCGGGTGGTCCCAGCCCACGCTCGCCATGCAGACCCCGCTGTCTCTCTTCTCACCTCCGCTGGGAAGTGTTGGGTGTTTACCGATGGGCTGCTCTCTGCTTCCCCGGCAGGCGGCATGCAGGCCTTGGGCAAGCACCTGACCAGCTCCAGCCCCCGGCTAGTCCAGAACTGTCTCTGGACCCTGCGAAACCTCTCTGACGTGGCCACCAAACAGGTGAGTCTGTGGGACCCTGTCTCGTGCTTCAGCGCAGCATTTCGGAGGCTTCTACATACCAGCTGCCGGGCTGTCCTTCGCCTCTGCTTGTGCCGGGCTGCATCCACAGTGATGTCCCCATGCCATGTCCCGTCCCCGTGAGCCGCTGTGGCAGCCTGTGTGCCTGGCAGAGCCAGGGGATGCCCAGGAGATGCCCAGCTGTGCCGACCCCCTGCAGCAGGGGGTTACCTGGCATTGCGGGAGGCTGTGACCGCCCACAGCCCTTCCCGTGCCGGCTGCCAGCACTGGTGCCGTGTCCCCAGCGGCGAGCCAAGGCCACCGGCTGTCGCTCGTGTGCTCGGCGGGGCATCACTGGGGCTGCTGCTTGCTGTGGCCCAGGGAGCTGCCGGCAGCGTGCCCTGGCACCGGCCGTCTGCGTGGCTCCTGCCCCTGTGGTGGGTGCTGTGGCCGTGGTGCCCATGGGTTGGGTGGCAGCCGGTGCTGGGGTGACCCCGAGCTCTGCGCTGGGGTTGCTCTCCCCAGCCCTTTGCTGCCTCCTGATGTGTTCCCCATCTGCTGGGGCCGCCTCTCCACGCAGATTAGCGTCTGATGCAGCGTGGAAACTATTTGGGCTGGCGTGGAACCATCGCTGGCTCTGCCGATTGGGGTTGATGGCGGGATGTGGCCATGGCGCCTTTAACTCCTTCCTGCCCCCGCTGCTGGCTGCCTGCCGGCACGGCTGGGACCAGGGTCACCCCGGGACCTCTGGGGCAGTGCTGGCGGGCGCATTGTTTGCACTTCCCAGCAGAGAAAAGCTGCTGGAGACATTAAACTCTTAAGTAAAGCTGCACATGTCAGGAGCGCATGTTGCTCACGCTGTGCCGGCGTCGTGGAGAAGCAGCTCTGGCCGCAGGGGGACGGGGAAAGGAGGGGGACAGCGTGGGAGGCACAAGCGCTGCCTGCTGGGGGGCACGTGGGGCTGGGATGTGGGGTGCTGGGGGTTGGGGTCTGCAGCGAGGGGTGTGCGAGCTCCAGTGAGGGCAGCCACGCAGACCTGGGATTCGAGGGGAGAGGATGCCAGGTCTGGGAGGAAGGGCTCAGCTGGGGCTGGATCCTTTCTGCGATGGCATGGGTCGTCCCTGTGGCAGGGGGCTCCCCCTCTCCAAGGCTGGGTGTCCGGCCCATCCTGGGCGAGCAGCTCCAGCTCCCCACGCTCAGGTGACGGGTGCGGGGCTGCAGCCCAGCCCCTGGCTGAGCCCACGTCTGGCTGGGGTGGGGGGGCTGGTCTGACCTCCCGTCCCCGCTCCTGCAGGAGGGCCTGGACGGCGTCCTCAAGATCCTGGTGAACCAGCTGAGCTCCGATGACGTGAATGTGCTGACCTGTGCCACCGGCACCCTCTCCAACCTGACCTGCAACAACAGCAAGAACAAGACCCTGGTGACACAGTCGAACGGGGTGGAGGCCCTGATCCACACCATTCTTCGGGCCGGTGACAAGGAGGACATCACCGAGCCGGCCGTCTGCGCTCTCCGGCACCTCACCAGCCGGCACCCCGAGGCCGAGATGGCTCAGAACTCGGTGCGGCTCAACTACGGCATCCCTGCGATCGTCAAGCTCCTCAACCAGCCCAACCAGTGGCCACTGGTCAAGGTGAGGGGCTGGGGGGGGAGAGGGGTGTTGGGGGCTGGAGGAAGGGGGTGGCTGGGCTTGAGCGAGCTCCCCGGCTGCTGACCCGTGGTGGGACTCATGTCTGAGGGGGTCTGCAGCTGGTGCTGTGTGGGGAGTGATGGGGGGCTGGTCCCGTTGGGCTGTGTCCTTGACAGCAGCTAATGGAGGAAATGGCTTGTGCCGGCTGCTCGGCTGGAGTCAATACTTGCCCCGGCCTCCCCTGCGGGGAAGGGGCCGGATCCGGCGTGGGAGGAAGCTGAAGTTGGCCTGCGCCATGGAGGGGGATGGGGTGGGACGGGCAGCGGGAGGGGGGCTCGGCTGGCGGGTGCCGTGGGGAGCACATGCTGCTCTGACCCGCGGTCGAGATGATGAATCTCTCCTTCCTCCCCTTCGCTCCTCCAGGCTACCATAGGTCTGATCCGCAACCTGGCCCTGTGCCCAGCCAACCATGCCCCGCTCCAGGAGGCCGCTGTCATCCCCCGCCTGGTCCAGCTGCTGGTCAAGGCTCACCAGGATGCCCAGCGGCACGTAGCAGCCGGCACACAGCAGCCCTACACGGTGAGTCCCCGCGGTGGGGTCTGTCCTGCTCCTGGCACAGCCTCGCACCCCAGAACCCGACCTGTCCCTGGGGGGTGGCCTGTGCCTGCGCTCAGGGTGGTCCTGGGGTGCACCGGCTGTGCCAGGGCCCCGGCTGAGCACTTGTCCCCTGGCAGGACGGAGTGAAGATGGAAGAGATCGTGGAGGGATGCACGGGGGCACTGCACATCCTGGCCCGGGACCCCATGAACCGCATGGAGATCTTCCGCCTCAACACCATCCCCCTCTTCGTGCAGGTCAGGGGCGGGGGAGGTGTGGGGGCTGCGCTTTGTCACCTCTCGCCTGGCTGGCATGGACCTGCAGTGCAGGGGCCAGGGAGCCACGGTGCTCAGCTGGCAGCACCCACGCTTGTGAGACCGTTTCAGGAGCCGCAACGGCTCCTTGCTGGCTGCTTTGTGTTGCCACTAATCTCTCCTGACAGCTCCTCTACTCGCCGGTGGAGAACATCCAGCGCGTCGCGGCGGGTGTGCTGTGCGAGCTGGCCCAGGACAAGGAAGCGGCAGATGCCATCGATGCCGAGGGGGCTTCGGCTCCCCTGATGGAGCTGCTGCACTCCAGGAATGAGGGAACGGGTGAGTGCCGCTGTGCCGGCGGCTCTCTGCCACCTGGCATCGCCCCAGCTGCAGCCTGGCTGGGGCTTCTGGTGCTTGGGTGCTGCACAGCACCAGGAGCTGAGGCTGCTGCCATCCCCCTGCAGCCACCTACGCGGCCGCCGTGCTCTTCCGAATCTCGGAGGACAAGAACCCCGACTACAGAAAGCGTGTCTCCGTGGAGCTCACCAACTCCCTCTTCAAGCACGACCCGGCAGCCTGGGAGGCGGTGAGCATCGTGCTGGGCACGGAGATGAGCCCTTTTCCCCAGGGAAACCAGTGCCCCTTGGGATGGTCCCATCCTGCCTCCAAAAGCTGCCACCTCCGACCAGAGCTTGGACAGGAGCAAACAGGAGGCAGCGGGGTGGGGGATGGGCTGTGGCCTCAGCTCTCCAGCAGCCCTGCATCTTCGTACCTGCTGCTGGGGACAGGGCTGGGCACCACGTAGCCGCTGAGCATCGTGCACACGCAAACACAAATCCCCTCTTCACTTGTGTCACCTTCCTTTGTAGGCTCAGAGCATGATCCCCATCAACGAGCCCTACTCAGATGGTGAGTACGGTCCTGCGGGGCCGCCCCCCCCCCATGGGCTGGACTCTAGCGGGGCGTTTGCCTCATCTCACCAAATCAGGCTGGTTTTAAAACCTTTCTCGGCTGGGTGGCTGCCAGCAAAGTGCCAGGCCCCCTGGCTGGGGATGCTCAGCGGGATGCTCAGTGCCCCGGGCAGCACATGCAGCTGCTCCCGTGTGCACCTGGGCTGGCCCGGAGGCTTGGGGGGTCCTGCAGCACCGTGTGCCCGAGGTGTGGGGGGACCAGGAGGGTGGCTGAGGTCTGGAGAAGTTTCTCACCGGTGGGAGCTGGGGTTGCCACATCCCTTTTTTCCGCAGAGCTGGACCCTGGTTACCGCCCCATGTACTCGGGTGACATCCCCTTGGACCCCATCGACATGCACATGGACATGGACGGGGACTATCCCATGGACGCCTACAGCGACGGCGTCCGAGCACCCTTCGCTGACCACATGCTCGCCTAACCCGCCCCGCAGCCCCTGCACCAGGTGGGTGCTGCCGTGTGCCCGCGGTGCGGGCGCTTTACCCAGGGCACGCTCGTCCCCACCGTGAGGGGGTTGCCTGGGGGAGGCAGGGCTGGCTGCTGGTGCTCGGCGTGCCACGGGGGTCCCGGGCGCTGCCGTGGGGTCCCCAGTGCTGCCGTGGGTCGGCTTCCCCATTGCCCCCTGGGCTCGGGTCTCCTCCAGTGTCCCCCCACTGTGCGGTAACGGGGTGCTCTCCTGCCGCACACAGGTGTTCTCTCCGTACAGAAGAGGGTGGCCCCAGAGCTGAGCATTTGCAAGAAGGACTTGGGAGACAGAAGTGCCTGAGAAGACAAACTTTTCCATTCCCACGAGAGGTTTTATTTTTCGATTATTTTTTTTTTTCTTCGCTGTGGGTCTGTGGAGAAGGTCCTTCCTCCTGGGACTGCTTCAAGCACCTACTGCTGCATCCAGCATCCAAGATACTGTTTCTGAAGCTTTAAAACACACAAACCCTGCACCGTTAGCGACCTTTCATTGGCAAAATAGTCTTTTCTATGAAAATATATTTCTTTTTTATTTTTAATATGGTGCCAACGGCTTTTGCCGTCTTTTAAGTTTGTGCTTTTGAACTTCCCCACTATTTGTTCTGCGTGTTAGTGTTCTAGGAAAGGAATCTAACACGGGAAAACCCTTTGCTTTCTGCGAGCTCTAACTTAATCAGGCCAATCCAGAGTTTGCTGAATACAAAGGGTGCCGTGTCCCAGGACCTCGTTTTAGCCATCGGGATGTCTGCAGTTTAATTCTTTCCCATCAGCCGTTGGGGAGCTGACTTTGTGTACCTGCCTATCCTACCAGTACCCGTAGAGGAGTGACTCCAGCGTTAGAAACCGTGTCCTTGTACTGATCTCTGTTGCACATTTTAACCTGTTTCCCTTCTTTTTGGTGAGTGGTGTGTTTCCGTCCCCTCCTCCCTTATCTAACACATTTTTAAAAGAGGCTCTAGGTCTGATGGTGGTTTAACGCTTCGACCAGAAAGGGATGGACAGTTACTGGAGTGTGGTTCAGGAATGGAAGATTTTATTATTTCTGTAAGTTGTTTTTGTATAGACCAAAGCAAAGAATAAAATAACCCCCCCAGCCCCGTGTTGCGCTGAGCCTGTTCTTCTGTTGGCTGGGGAAGGTCGGTGAGTCCCCTTGGCGCAGCCAGGGTGAAGGTGGCCATCACCCACCTTGGGCTGGGGGGTGGTGGTTCCCTGTTGGGGGGCAGGATGAGCCTGTTTGCAGCTCAGCACCTGCTGTGCCTGCCCGAGGGCTGCAGTGGTGGCCAGGGGGACGAGCAGGCTGGGTCCCTCCCTGTGCTTTGGGGATGATGCTCTGCAAGGCACAGGCCACCTGCTCGCTGCACTGGTAGCAGCTTCATCCCGACTTGCTGCAGGGTCGTTAGCATGCCAGCTCCATCCATGTGTCTGTCTGCGCTGTCAGGAGGTAAAACCTCCCAGTAATTAAGCTGTTCGTTCATTAGGCAGCATCACCGGCATCTCCTCTCTGCTGCTGTGCAGAGTTCGCTTTCCCGAGCTGTGGGGGATAAACGCGCCGGCTGGGAGCGAGCCCCGCTGATTGATGGAGCGAAGCCTGGATGGAGCTGTAAGAAACCAGGTTAAAAAAGTGATTTATTCAGTCAAACCTGGTCGCCTCCTTCCGCAGCCCGGCTTGGTGGCAGGAACAGATGGCAGGAGGAAATACTCCCAGCTGAACCTCGGCTCTGACAGCTGCGCCCGGGGAGGGCGATGGGGAGTGGTGCCAGGCGTGGAGAGGTGGAACTTTGCGAAGTTACCCACCAACTTCAGGGCTGCCCGTCTGCTCCGTGGCCCCCTCGGCATGGGGCCAGGGCTGGGGACATGCTGCTGGCCACCTCAGGCTTTCCCGTGGCATCTTTTGGGGCAACGCGGCACAGGCTGAGCCCAGAGGCAGGAGATCACCCGCTCTGCACGAGGCTGTGGGGTCACGTGCCGAGGGATGGGAGGGTGGAACGTGGGTGGCCCAGGATACCCACATCCCTGGCATCAGACGGCTGCCCCGTGCATCTATCCTGCGGGGCATGGCCAGGGGCATGGGGGTCTCCTTGGGCAGAGGTGAGGGATCTGGAGAGGGGAGTCGGGTCACACAGCAATGTCTGCGCCGTGCCAGCGGCTCAGGGTGCTGCCAGTGCTGCTTTGCTTTGGTGAGATACCCACCGCGGTGACACTGGGAACATCCCTGACACCCACAGTGGGGCTGGCTGGGAGCACTGACAAGGGGGGTCCAGGCTCAGCAGGTCCAGGAGGCAGCTGGAGAGCCAGGACATCATCCCCCACCCCCTGGATCCACACTCTGCCTGTGGCACAGCTCATCCTGTGCAGCTGCTGGCAAGATGCTCGTCAGCCCAAGGCTGCTGCAGCGCAGGGAGATGGGGGACGTGACCCAAGGGAGCTGGGAACCAAGGCGCAGCCATTCCCGGCATCAACCCCTCTGTCCTCCCGTGTTTGCTCAGCTTCGCTGCTGCGCCCAGCCGTGCCGTGGGGGGTCGGGGAGGTGGGTGCCCACCATGCACGGGGCCTGGGATGCTGCAGAGTGTGGTTTACACGAAGGTTTACGTGCCCGTTGCGGCGTGCCATGGGGGGTCCCAGTAGCAGCCTGGGCTGGGGCAGGAGCGAGCTGGGGACAAAGGCAGCAGGAGCAGGGCTGGCTCCAGCGCTGTCCCGCCGGCTCGGGGGAGCATCCTGCGCTGAGCTCAGCCCTGCACCCACGGCCAAGCCCCGGTGCAGCAGGGATGCGGCTGCGCATCCTGCTGCAGCCTGTGCCAGGACCAGGGATGAGCAAAACAACAGCTGCTTTCCGGGCAGCCCCAGCAGAGCCCAGCACGATTCCGGAGGGCAGTGGGGCCAGGGCAGCCCGTGGGATGGGGCTGGGGGGCCAGGCAGCCCTCTGCCTGCTGCAGCCGCTGCCAGTGCAAGAGGTGGATCAGGGACAGGCGATGCGAATCAGCCCCCTGTGCAGGGGTGGGCAGGATGCAGCCAGGCCAGCCCTCACTGCCCGGGCCGTGCAAAGTGGGAGAGCATTCTTGCACCCAGACCTGCATCTCCACGGGTTGCAGGCTTGTCTGTCCTGCTGGGAGGGTCCCCAGGGTGCCTCGGGGGAGTGGATGGAGCACCCCTGCTCCCAGTCTGTGCCAAGACTCACCCCTGTCTCCAGGGACCCCAGCAGAGCTGCCAGCGCTTTGCTGCACCCCAAGCATCCATGCCTGGGTGGAGGTGGGGCTCCAGCTGTGTGCCCTGGGATGGGGGTTTGGCCATGCCGAGCCTGGACCCCCCCCCTGCCCCATCAGGGCTCCCAGCCAGCTCCGCTGTGGGTGTCAGGCATGTTCCCAGTGTCAGATCCAGCTGTCCCCAAGGTGCCAGGAGATGCCCCAGAGCATCTGCCCCAGGAGGAGTCGGGTCCTGCGGCCATCCCCAGGGCACGGCCACAGGGCTCAGCACCTCCCGGGACCACGGGCAGGGATGTGCCCCTCATCCACACTGGGGTCCCCTCACTGGGGCAGGACTGCTCGTCCCAAGGCCCCCAGTCCCACCGGAGCAGGGATTCGGGGGGAAGCGGGGCTGGGGGACACCTGACCCTACACAGCCAGAGCTGCATGTGGGGGTCCCCAGGGAGCCAGGCCAGGGACAGCCGGACTACAGGTCCCGGCATGCCCAGCCACGCTCCGCACCTGCCGGGAGCGGCTGTTGTTGGCAGCGGCAGCGATGTCCGAGGGCCCTGCGTCCGCCTCCGCACCGGGAGCAGTGCCCAGCAGTGAGTACGCCCGCGGCCCGGGACCCCCGCTGTCCTGGGACTGCCTGCCCTGGGACCCCCCACTGCACTGAGACCCACCACCCAGGAACTGCCCTGTGCACTGAGACCCTCCACCCTGGGACCCCCACCCTAGGACCCCCTGCTGTACTGAGATCTGTTGCCCCGGGACCCCCTGCCCTGGGACCCCCTGCTGCACTGAGACCCACTGCCCTAGGACCCCTCCGTGCACTAAGACCTGCCACCCCAGGACCCGCTGCCCTAGGACTCCCCACTGCACCGAACCCCACCATCCCCACGACCTCATGGTGCACCAAGACCCGCTGCCCTGGGACCCCCCCAATGCACCAAGACCCATCACCCCCCAGGCCCCCCTGCTGCGCTGAACCCCAGTACCCCCCCCCACCCCTTGGGTGTACTGAGCCCTTGGCTCTCCCAGTACCCCATCCCCCACTGGGGACACCGGGTCCCTGCTGTCACCAGGTGCCCTGTGCCCCCAGCTCCCCCCCACTGTCCTGCTTTGCCCCGGGCACCCTGAGCCCCCGCAACTCTGGGTGCCCCAAGTCCCCGGGCAGCCCCAGCGGGTGAGCCCTGGGCTGTGCCCACCAGTCCCCACTGGTCCCCTGGGGGTGTCACAGGCAGCTGCCGGAGCCCCCTACAGTGAATCTGCCTCATCTCCCCCCGTCTCCTGGTGCTGGGCTCCCCCCACAGCCCCGCTCCCATGCTCTGACACCCACACACATCTCCACGCTTCGCTGCCGAAGCCTTGGCTCCTCGCCCAGGCGGGATTTTCCCACTCCCCCAGTTTAGCAGCAGGGATGGGGTCCTTGGGGGAACGGGGCCCTGGGGGACGGCTTGGCCACGGCAGCAGCCAGCTGGGGAGGGGGCTTGGCGGTGGTGGCCAGGGGTCTGGCTGCACTTCGTGGTCGCCCACGCCTGAACCAGGAAGCCTGCACGGGAGCGGGGAGCGTTTTCCTGCTCCGCAGGAAGCGGCTGATGCTGCTGAGGATGTTTCTGCGGGGGGAAGGGAGCGGGGGACTCGGCCCCTCGGGCACAGGGAGCCCACGGCGTGGCCACGGCCAGGGCTGTGGCAGGGGCAGAGCAGCGGGTGTCGGGGGGTCACCACGTACTGCAGGTGACGGGGCTGAGCTCCAGGCTGGGGACCCCACGCCGGCAGGCGCCCATGGGACTGCCTCGCCTGCAGGGAGGGACCTGTACCCCAGCCTGGCTCAGGCAGATCCTGGGGTCTCCTGAGCCTCGGGTGGGAGCTGACGGGCTGGTGGGGGCTGCAGCCTGGCCATGTCCGTACCCTGCCCTGTACAACAGCAGGGACATTCCCAGCCTGGGGGGCACTGGGGATGTCCCCTGGGCTGGGGCAGGGCAGGACTGCAGCTACCCCATCCCAGCAGTGGGGCTGAGCCACCGCCTCCTCCTCACCCTCGCCCCACACATGGTCTTGCTGCTCTGCAGCCCCCTGCCCCAGGCACCTGCCGAGGCTCCTGGCAGGGTGCAGCCCCCCCCTCCCCCCAGCCTCAGGCTCCTGCCACAGCAGCTGAGGGGAAAAAATAGCCCAGAGCAAGCTCAGCCACCCCAGCACCGCTCAGCTGCCGCTGAGCATCGGCACCGGGGCACGCGGTGGGGAAGGGGCTTCGTGTGGAGCCCAGCCTGGCCCTGCCGCGAGGCTGCGCAGGCAGGGAGGTGCCTGGGCAGGAGCTACGTGACGGCAGCGGGGCAGGGCAGAGAGCAGCGAGCGCATGTCTGCACCTGCACCTGGGTGCTGGTGGAGCTGGGGACCTGCTCCCCCTGGCCCTGGGTCCACCATCCCCTGGCCCCGGGTCCAGCATCCCCCTGCCCTCGCCCCGCTCCCGTGGGGCAGGTGCCCAGCTCAGCCGGCTGGTGGCTGGGGGGACAGCGGGGTCTGGGGGCAGCGGGAGCTGCTTGCACAGGTCTGAACAAGGTTCCCCTGGGGAGAGTTAATGTACGTGCAGGAGCTGGGCCAAAAGGAGACGCAGGGCTCTGGCAGCCCCGGCCGAGCGCTGACTCACCAGCTGGGCGCCCTCCCCAGAGAGAGCAGCAGCGGGGAGCGGGGCAGCAGCAGCCTGGCACCTTGGCACGGTGGGTCCCTTCCTTTGCTGGGGAGAGGGAGAGGGTCGGTGGGTTTAGGGCTGGGGAACTCTTCTCCAGGCAGCATGGTGCAGTATTGGGCCACCTAGGTCTGGTGGTCCCAGTGCCGGGGGGGCTGTGGGTGTGCTTCAGTGTGTCCACAATGTCTTGTTCTCATCCTGTGTGCCGGGGAGGATCTGGCCTTGCTGGAGAGAGGTGCAGGGTGGCTTGGGTGCTGTGAAGGCGACAGCAGCCACGAGCAAATGCCAGGAGGGGGCGGGGGGGGCAGTGCTTCCCTGGCATGAACCTGCTGCCAGGATTGAGGTGCTGCTAGTACTACAGCCCCCACCACAGCAGAGGTGGGAGCAGGGTGGATGGAGATGGGGCATGAGGCTTGCACAGGAGGCTCTTGCCCCCCAGGACAGAGGGGCAGCAGTGCCAGCAGTGGCTGCAGCCTGAGCCAGGGTCACCAGAGGTTGCAGAGAGCAGGAGCATGCTGGTTTTATGGCCTGTCTCGTGATGAGTTTATGGCTGGGATGGGACTGCTGCAGATGCTGCCCAGCCCTGCACTGGGTGACATGGCAGGTCCCTGCTCTGCATCCTGGTACTGATGGGGTGGAAGATCACAGCTGAACTTTGCTCTCCAAGGTGGGGCTCCTGCTGGCACCAGGCTGTGCTCACCCACTGCCGAGCGGCTCTGCAGCTCCTTCCCCTGCCCGCTCTGGCAGGGACCCAGCAGCGAGCCCAGGGGGAGCAGGGTCCTGCCCCAGCCCTTCCGAGCATCGTCTCCCTTCTCTGGCACTGGTGCTGATCCGGACATGACCAAGTGTTTGCTTTGGTGCTGAGCCCCCCGTGTCACGTAGCAGCCGCCACAGAGGCAGCGCTGAGCAGGTACGCTGACCCGCTGCCATCCCCAAAACTGCCCCTCGTCCAGCAGCAGGTGGGGGCTGAGCTGGGGCTGCCCCAGTGCTGGCTGTTCCCCCCATCCCCCTGTCCACACAGCAGGGCACGGGCTGGCATGGGAGCAGGGGCACCCGAGCCCTGGCCATGTTGTCCAGGTCTCCACAAGCCCCCGGCCTGGCAGATGTTGTCCCTGGGGAGGGTGTGTGGCCAGCCGGCAGGATGCCAGGGGGACACATGGATGCCTGAGCATGGGATTCAGGATGTGTCCCTGGTCCCTAAAGCATCACCCTAACAGCGCCTTCTCCGCAGGCAGGGTCTGGAGAAGGGACTTTGCTGCCCACCAGTGCTGCTCCAAGGAGCTGGGGGGGAAGGTGCCTCTCCCCATGGCAGCCGGCCCTCCACGTAACACCAGCAAAACTGGACACCACAGTCCCACAGGAGTTCCCCCCCCGCCAGCACCCACCCGCCTGCCACCTCCAGCCCAGCCCGGAATCACCCGTCGCTGCCTTGCCCCACACCAGTCCCACGTCCCATGGGTCAGGCACAGGCAGATGCTGCGATGCTGCGACCATCACTGGTGGGTAGAGCTGGGCAGTGCCGGTGGGTGGCCCTGGGGACCAGGCTGAGGGGGGTGAGGAGCTGGGGCCTTCATCCCATCCCTGTGGCATGGCCAAAGCTGAGCCACTGTCCCAGCATCCCTCACCCCATGCCGGCATCCCTCACCCTATGACAGTATCCCTCGCCCCAGACCACCATCCCTCGACCCACACCAGCATCCCTCACCCCATGCCGGCTTCACTCACCCCACACCAGCATCCCTTGCCCCACACCAGCATCCCTTGCGCCATGCATCCCCCGCCCCACACCAGCATCCCTTGCGCCATGCATCCCCCGCCCCACACCAGCATCCCTTGCCCCATGCATCCCCCGCCCCACACCAGCATCCCTCACACCATGCCAGCATCCCTCGCCCCACACCAGCATCCCTTGCCCCATGCATCCCCCGCCCCACACCAGCATCCCTCACACCATGCCAGCATCCCTCGCCCCACACCAGCATCCCTTGCCCCACACCAGCATCCCTTGCCCCATGCATCCCTCGCTCCACGCCGGCATCCCCCGCCCCACGCCGGCATCCCTCACACCACGCCAGCATCCCTCGCCCCACACCAGCATCCCTTGCCCCATGCATCCCCCGCCCCACGCCGGCATCCCCCGCCCCACGCCGGCATCCCCCGCCCCACGCCGGCATCCCTCACACCACGCCAGCATCCCTCGCCCCACACCAGCATCCCTTGCCCCATGCATCCCCCGCCCCCCGCCGGCATCCCCCGCCCCACGCCGGCATCCCCCGCCCCACGCCGGCATCCCCCGCCCGCCGTCCCCAGCACTGCTCGGGCGGGCAGAGCGTGGCCAGCAGGTGGCAGCAGCACGCTGCCCTCCGAAAGCGCGGGGCGGGGGGCGGGGGTGGGGTCAGGGAGGAGCCGGGGAGAGCTGGGGCGGGGGTCCCTGAGTGCCACTCTGCGGGGGCACCCCCAGTCCCCACACGAGTGGCTTTGGGGAAGACCCAGTTGGTGGCACCAGCTCCAAACCCCGAGGGGTCAGGCTGGGCTGAGGGGTGCACGGGGGGCTGCGGTGGGGCAGCCCCCCCTGCACCCCCATCGTCCCGGTTGCCCCCCACCCTCGGCCGACGCTGCGCCCCTCTGTCCCCAGACCTGTGCAGCGGTGATGTCCCCGAGGTGGAGATCATCAGCCTGCTGGGCGAGCCGCTGCCCCGCTACACGCTGCGGGCTGACACCCTCTTCGGCTATGACCATGAGGACTGGCTGCGTGCCCCCCCCGCCCCCCCAGAGCCTGTGCCCCCCCTCACCCCCCAGCAGATCGAGGAGACCCTTCGGTATTTCCGTGAGTGCCCCGTCCGGGGCGGTGGGGCTGGCGAGGGCAGCGGGCACAGGCAGGACTGGTGGCACTGGGCCGGGGCAGCGCAGGAGCTAATCCTGCTAATGGGATTGATGGGCTGGATTTCCTTGGCCAGAACATCCCGGGCTAATTCTGGGAGCAGCTTCTGCTGGGCTGAGTCGGATGCTCGAAGGCAGCCCCCGTTGTCTCCCGGGACCCCTGCCCTGTGCCGTGCCTCTCTGGGGTGGGACACTGGCAGGGGGACGGGTGCCGGTGACCCCCATGGCCACTGCCCCACCAAACCTGGAGTGGCCGAGGTGGGCACAGAGCCACTGCTGCCAGCAAAGCCCCCGGAGCGGTGGGGTGTGGGTGCCTGGGGGGAGACACTCACAGCCCCCATGGTCGCGGGGGGCGATGCCCTGTGGTGATGCAGCCAGCCCCGCTCAGGGTGCGGGGTCGAGGGTCAGCGGCGGGGGGACAGGGGGATTATCTCTGCTTTGTGTCTGCCTCTGGCCCACGCGTGACGGGGACGGGATTAGAGCAAGGGGCTGGGGGATGGATGTGGGGCAGCAGGAGACAGATGGGGCTGGGGGCCCAGCCAGCCTGCTGGCCCCGCTCCCACCCCCCTGCCTGCGGCAGGCTGCGCTGGGGACAACCCCCTGCCGTGCCCTGCTGCTTGCAGCCTTCCCCATCCAGCTGCTCCCCTCCCTGTTCAGCAGGCAGCGGGGTGCAGCCCCCAGCCATCAGCACCCCCTACCCTGCAGCAACAGCGTAAGGGGTTGAGCCCCAAATCCCGTTTGCACGCCACAGGGCAGGGAGCAGGGCACTCAGCAGGACCCCAGGCACCCCCATCCCCTCCCCGTGGGCACAGCCCTGCTCAGCACTGGGTGCCCCACGGGTCGCGTTCCTCGGTGCCTCCAGTGCCACCGGCATGTGCTGGCGCGGAGGGGGCCCGCGCCGCCTCATCCCTTTACCCAAACCTCTAAGCCGCCATCAGAAATAGCCCCCTGTAATCTGCTTGTGCAGAGACGCAGGGGACCTGCCCGGAGGAGCAAATCCCTGGGGAGGGGATTAGGAAGAAGCGTCTCCTGCCCGTGGATGCCAAGATGCTCACTTGTGTCCTTGGGGTCCCTGGGGGTGGGTGCCCAGGTGAGCTGGCTGGGTCCCTGTCCTCCCACTCGGCAGAAACACCGGTGCAAGGAGGAGGGAGAGGCTGGGATGGAGGGTCCAGTGGTTACAGCAGGACGCGGTTTGGGTCAGGGTCCCAGCTGGTGGGGGTCCAGCAGGCAAATAAAAGCACCATGCGATGATGAGGGGCAGCTCCAGCCCCCAGCCTTGCCGATTCATCGATTAATTCGGTACTAATGAGAAACAACACTGGGACAGGTGATGGGGGCAGGCAGTGCCTACGTTGGCGTTACCAGCATCACGCTCAGTGCGTCGTGGTGCTGTGGCATGGGGTCTTCGGTGCAGCCCCGCTGCCCCCCCCAGCAGTGAGGCTTGTGTTACGTGCCAGCCAGCTCCTCCATAATTCAGCACGGGATGATTTATTCAGCTCTTCTGCTTCGGTGCTGCCTTCGCACAAGTGTGGTTGTGGGGGTGCTGAGTGTGCCAGCCAGGGAGCGTGGGGCAGCCTGGATGGGGCCCGGGGGGGCCCATGCTCAGAGTAGGGGGGTGCTGAGCAGGGCAGGTTGGAGGGGGATGGAAAAGCCCCTTGCTGGCTTGGGGACCTGGCAGGTCCCAGCACCGCACTGGGCACCCGCACATGCAGGATTTGCGGTGGGCTGTGTGGGACCCAGGCCTGCGGAAGCGGAGCAAGGCTGGCCTGGCACGGGGCAGGGAGCTGTGGCAAAGGCTGTACCCGGGCATAAGCCGGCCGTGCCGGGGACCCCAGCCCTGCCGCCCGGGGCTTGGGGGAAGGACCCGAGACCTCCCCTCGTCCCTCCTAAGGGGCAGAAGCCGCCGTCTGTGTGTGACCTGTTGGGTCAGCCCAGAGCAGCTGCTGCTCAGGGACCGGTGACCCCTCAGTGTCCCCTCTCGGTGGTCAGCACTCACCACCACCCGTGGGGACCCGCGTGCCCAGACCCCCCCACATCCACAGGCTGGGGGGCGAGAGGCGGGACACAGAGCCCAGCTGCACCAGCACCCCAGGGCTGAGCAGGATTGTCCCAGTGGGTCCCCAGGACGCCTGGGGTGCCTGATGGAGAGCATGCCCCGGGGACACCCTGACGGGGACCGTGTCCCCAAGGCCTTTCGGGGGAGCGTGCAGCAGCGAGCCTCCCCACGCCGCGGGGGGAGCGGGGGGAGCGGGGGGAGCCCCCGGCCCCGCCCCCAGCCCCGGCCCCGGCCCCGCCGCGGTGGGACGCTCCCGGCAGGTGCGCGGAGACGGGGCGACCCTATAAATAGGGGCGGGAGCGACCGGCTCGGCTCGGCTGGGCGGCTGCGGTGGGCTCGGCTCGGCACGGCACGGCACGGCTCGGCTCGGTTCGGTTCGGCTGCGGTGGGCTCGGCACGGCTCGGTTCGGCTGCGGTGGGCTGGGCTGAGCGGCTGCGGTGGGGTCGGCTGCGCTGCGCTGCGGTGGGCTCGGCACGGCACGGCACGATGGAGATCTGGAGCAGCCCCGCCGCCTACGACGAGCTGAACGGGAACGCGGAGCGGGGCGCCGGCGCCGACCCCCTCGCCCGGGAGCTGGAGGAAGGTGAGGGCGGCTCGGGCCGGGGTCTCTCCCCCGGGCGGGTGCTGTGACACCCCCCCCCCCCTCCCCGCCCGGTCCGTGCGTCTCCCGCCGCGGGGTGCGCAGCCCCGGCCCCCCTGACCGCGCCGGGTCCCTTGGGGGCCGCTGGGCCACCCTGAGCGCAGGGAGGGCTGTCCCCGCGGCGGGGAGCGGGCAGGGGGCCGGGGGGGGGCGTGGGGATGGGGCTGTGCCCCGCCGTGGGGCGCGGGTCCCCGCGTTGCGCCGGATCAGGCCCGCGGTGGGGCGGGGGTTGATGTGTTTGCCAGCGCTGCAGCCCCCGGTGCGTCCCAGGGCCTGCTGCTCGCTCAAACTGTAACGATGCTCATGCTCTAATTATTTCCAATTAATGGCTCAGGGGCCTGACGAGGTGCAGTCGGGGACCCCTGCAGGGCGCAGCCCCCGTTGGGGCGCGGGGAGGGGGGTGAGGCTGGGGCGGGGGTCAGCCCCTCTCCCCACAGACGTGCCCGCTGGGCTACGTGCCCACGGGGGTGCGGGGCCAGCACCCGGGGCAGTGGGGGACCCGGTGGGATGGGGGTGTCAGGTGGGGGCTTTGCCATGACAACACGTGCACGCCATTACACAACCCCGGCCGGGGCGTAATGGGATTTGTGTGACTGAGCCTCTCCAGTTAACCCACTTTGTCTGCCCAGCTGGGGAGTGTTGCCACGGCTGGGGGTGCAGGTTCTGAGTGCAGCCGGCGCTGCTCTGCAGGGGAAACTGAGGCACGGGCACTGGGGGCAGCTGGACATCAAAGGCGGTGCTGGGAGCAGCTGTGGGGTGCAGGCAGGGCCCGGGGTGCAGGCAGGGTCTGGGGCTTCGTGCTCACTGCCAGCTCGCTCCCACCGTGCAGCTGCCATCTGGGTGCGTGCCCGGCGCTGTCTGGCAGCTTCTGCAGGCACAGTTGGCAGGATTGGTGCTGGGGGGACAGACGTCCCCATCCTCACGCCACCTCTCCCTGCCAGAGACCCAGATAACGGCAGGGGAGGAGGCAGAGCTTTAGCTGGGGCCCAGCTTGATGCAGCTGCTCGATACAGAGATGACCTGCCTGCAACTGCTTGTGCCCTTGCACCGGCTTGTGCTCCTGCAGCTGCCTTTGCCCTGTGGCTCAGCGTGGATCGCTGCGCTGCTGCAGCTGGAGGGGCATCGGGTGGGTGTGGGGTGCAGCATCCTGAGAGGATGCACTCTGCCTTGGCCAGCTTCTCCAGGGAGAAACTAGGGCAGGGCTGGCTTCCCAGGGGGAGATCTGGGGGAGGGGGCTGGGGACAGATTGGAGGGGACGCTGCCTGTGAGCCCAGCTCGGTGTGGTGCCACCCACTGCTATTTATACTGGAGCTCCAGCCTGCTTTATGCCAGAGATGTCGCCTCTGATCCCATCTCTGCTGCCCGCCGTTCCCCATCCCTCCTTCCCGTATCCCTGTGTCCCATGGTGGGGCTGGCACTATGTCCAGACTGGGGTGGTGGGTGCAGCGAGGGGGGGGGGGTCAGCATCTTTCCTGCTGCCCTAGGATGTGGGCAGGGTTGGGGGGCGAGGTGGGAACATCCCGTTTGCTGTGATGCTGTCACAGCTGTGAGCATCCCTGCCTGCCTCTGCCCTGCGCCACGGCTGGTGCTGCCAAGCAGATAAAAACTCCTTTTTGGTGACCAGCATGGAGCAGCCTCGTGTCACCTGCAGCAGCCACCTCCTGTCCCCTCCACCATGCAGGGCAGCTGATGGGCAGCAGTGACATGGGGCAGGAGGCAGCAGGGGGACGCAGTGCGGGGGGGTCTCACCCTTCTCCTTTCTCCCTTTTCCCCCAGTCCTGTGCACTGAGCGGGTGGTCAGGATCACAAAAACCTACCACGACATTGATGCTGTCACCAACCTGCTGGATGAGGTATGCTGGTCCCTGGCCTGGCGTGGGGACCGATGGGACCTCAGGGATGCAGGGGTGGGTGAGGGCTGGGGGGTAGGGGGCAGAGCAGGGGATGGGCCCTGGATGACACAGCCCTGCCCCTTGCAGAAGGAGCGGGACCTGGAGCTAGCAGCGCGCATCGGGCAGTCCCTGCTGAAGCAGAACCGGGGCCTGACTGAGCGCAACGAGCTGCTGGAGGAGCAGCTGGAGTTGGCCAAAGAGGAGGTAACGGCCCCTGGGGCTGGGGTCCTGGGCTCAGCCCCCTGTGTGCCTGGGCTGGGGGCCAGGGGTGGCTGTGGTCCCCTCGACTGTGCCCTGAAAGCCCCTTCCCCTCCCAGATTGCGCAGCTGCGCCACGAGGTCTCCATGCGGGACGACCTGCTCCACTTCTACACCACCACGACGGAGGAGAGCGAGCCCACCTCCACCACCTCCACACCGTGAGTGGGGGTCCCTGTCCCACCGCTCGCCCAGGGCAGGGCTGCTCCTGGGGGGCTGTGCAGGTGCAGAAGCGTTGGGCAGGAGCCATCACCACCCTGGGGTAGCACCAGGGCTGGTGGTCCTTTCCCTCCCACGGCAGCCGTGGGTCCAGCCCCACAGAGCTGGGCTGCTGCAAATGCCTGCCTGGGAGCTGGGGGCAGGGATGCTGGGTGGGCAGCCCCATCCTGCCCACACTGCAGGTGCTCAGCGCCCTCCCTGCCATCTGCAGGCTGCGCCGGCACGAGTCCTCGCTGTCCCTGCAGCAGTACTTCCAGTACGACACGCTGCAGCAGAAACTCAAGTGCCTGGAGGAGGAGAACCAGAAGCTTCGCATGGAGGTGAGCGGAGCCGGCTGGTGGGACGCCCCTCTCTGTGCCCACCTCTGCCCCACTCGCTGCTGGGGGCCTGAGCTGGGCCCTGGGGAGGCTGCAGGTCCTGCCTGTCGCACTCAGCCCCTCCGACCCTCTTCCCCAGGCCACCAACATCGCAACCGAGACCTGTCGGTACGAGGACCAGGAGCAGCAGCTGATGATTGACTGTGTGGAGCAGTTCTGTACGTGGGGGTGGGCTCGCCGGGGGCAGCTCCTCTCCACGCTTGGGCTGGGGGGTCTGCAGGCACTGCCCAGCATTGCTGCATGGGCTGGGGCTGGGGGGCCGTGCCCTGGTGCTGATGGACCCTGGGTCTCCCCCAGCCGAAGCGAGCCAGCAGGTGGTTTACCTTTCCAACGAGCTGGCCCGCAAGGCGGAGGACACGGCGCGGCAGCAGGAGGACATCAGCCAGCTCCTGGCGCAGGTCGCGGACCTGCAGCAGAAGTGCCGCACGGTGAGTGTCCCCTGCCTGTGCCGGGGGGTGCCAGGGGAGCACGGGGCACAGCCCCCTGACCTGCCCACTCTGTCCACAGTACGGCTCGGAGGTGGAGGAGCTCCAGCAGCACCTGGCTGTGGCCAAGGAGGTGCAGCAACAGCTGCGGATGGAGGTGAGCCCTGCAAGGGTCCCGCTGTGGGTGCCTCAGCTGCTGGGGGGTCCTGTTCTGCCGGGGCCATGCCTGAGCTGTGCCCGTGCCCGCAGCTGCGGGACCTGCAGGAGAAGTACACGGAGTGTGGCGGGATGCTGCAGGAGGCCCAGGAGGAGGTCAAGAGCCTGCGCAGCCGCAGCCTGCCCAACAGCACCGTCAGCCGCTACGGCGCACCCAGCCTCCTGCCCGTGGTGAGCGGGGGGCACGGGCAGGGTGGGGGGGTGGAGGGCTCCGCTCTCCCCTCTGCTGACACCGGGTCTCCCATGTCTCCAGGACTCGCTGGCGGCTGAGATCAAGGGGACGATGAGGAAGGGGGCAGACAGCTCCTCCTCGGACTACAAGTGAGTGCTGGCAGCGGTGGCTTGTGCTGGCCCATGAGGCAGGGTCTGGGGGGGCTGGCTCAAGGGTCCGTCCCTGCCCGCAGGAGCTACCGGCGCGTCTTTGAGACGGTGAAAGCGGTGAACCAGGCGGCCAAAGCCAAGTCTTGCTCAGAGTCTCCCCACAACATGCCGGGCTCCAAGCAGTTGTCAGCTGCCACCTCCGGAGGGGCCAGCACCCCCCACACCAGCTGCTCCGGCCCAGGGGGCACCCAGTGAGTGCTGCAGCGGGAACGGGCTGGGCGGGATGGAGCTGGGCTCTTGGAGAGATGTTGATCCCATCGGAGCATTAATCAATGTGGCCAGCCTGGGGAGGGGGTGGGGGGCATGCGCGGCTGGATCCTGCTGCTGGCTGGGGTCTGGCATGGTGGGGGGTGGTGCAGGACTGTGGCCCCAAGCACCCTAATGTGCGCCCACTGGCAGGGCCGAGGGGGCCGGAGAGGAGCCCCGGGTGGCCCCCGGGCAGCAGGACCTGGAGGCAGCGGTGCAGCGGCTGTCGGTGCGGCAGCAGAGCCATGCCTCGGAGGAACGTTCCTTCTTCGAGGCCGAGCGGGAGCGCAAGCTTTGGCGGCTGAGGGATGGCGAGAGCTCCAGTGGCTTCCTCACCCCCAATGAGAGCATCATCTCCACCGGGACCAACTACTCAGGGGGCTCGGAGCTCACCGCTGGCTCCGGCTTTTCCCTCAGCTCCCTCACCTACCTGCCTGACAAGCTGCAGATTGTGAAGCCCCTGGAAGGTGAGGGGGTGGGGGACTTCCCAGTGTGCAGAGCTGGAGGTGCTGGGGGGGTCCCACGACACCAGCTGATCCCCCCTGGCTGTGTCCCTCCCCACCCAGGCTCTGTGACTCTCCACCACTGGCAGCAGCTGGCACGGCCCAACCTGGGTGGGATCCTGGTGCCCCGTCCCGGGGTGCTCACCAAAGACTTCAGGCAGCTGGACATTGACCTGGAGGAGGTCTACAGCCTCAACGACCTGGAGGAGGACGACGTGGACGCCGGCTCCTTCCAGCTGCTCCCTACCTCAACGCCTGCCAAAGCCAAGGAGCACCCCGGGGGTGAGCGCGGGGCAAGGGGCCGGAGGGGACGCGGCCCCCAGGATGCTCCTGCCCTCCTGCCCAGGCTGTCCCCTACCCCCCGCCGCCCTCTCCCCCCCTCTTGCAGCAGCCTGTCCCTGCCCCGCGTCTGTCCCCGCAGAGATGCTCCTGCAGCCGCACCTGCAGGAGGGCTGTCCCGCAGCTGGCATGCGAGTGTGCCCGGCCGCCTGCAAGGGACAGGTCTGGGAGCAGCCTCGGGTCCTGCTCCCAGTTGTGCTCAGAGCAAGCGCCGGAGCTAACTGCTGCTGGAGCTGTGCCCCGTGCATGCAGCTTTCTGCTGGGGGTGGCAGCTCCCAGCCCAGCTTCGCCCCCCCTCTGCCCAGAGCCCAGCTCCCCGTCTGTGTCGTGCCGCCCCCCCTCCCTGTTAACCCCGTGTCTCCTGTCCCTTCCAGTGTTCCTCTCTGTTAACAACCTTCCCCAGACCCTGTCTACCTTCACCATCACCACCTGCCACATCCTCCACCCCACCACTGAGATCACCACTGTGACACCCAGGTAAGGCGCGTGGCCCCCCCACCGCCTGCACTGCCACCCCAGCCCCCTGCCCTCCCCCAGCCCTCTCCTCTCCTCATGCCTGGCCCTGTGCAGCTCGAAGCCGCCTGCAGCCCCTGAGCCACGCCTGGCGCTTGAAATGTCCCCAAATGTGGTTGCATGAGTGGCTGTGTGCCTGGGGATGTGCACCCGCCAGGCTGCTGGGACCAGCCCCCCCCTCTGTGCTGCAGCACCCCCATGGGAAGGAAAGCCTGGACCACAGGTCCCCAGGGATGGAGCAGCGTTGGCTCCTGGCACCGGCAGGGACTTTCCTTCCCTGGGAGCAGACGTGGCTTCCTCCTCCCTGCACTTGTGCATCAGCCAGGACCTTTCCCCCAGCCAGGCACTGGGCTGCCCCTTAATTAATGAGCACTGTTACTTAGCCCTAATGAGCCCCTCCAAGGCTTGTTGGGGGCTGGTGTGAGCTGGAGTTCACTGCGCTGTTAGACAAAACCCTGCATGTTTGCAAAATGCTTGTGGAGCAGCAACCGCGACCTGTCCCCTCCTGGCTGCCTGGGAGCTGTGGGGGGGACCATGGCTGCAGCCCCCCCCCCCCCCCCCAGCACCGTGCCATCAGCTTGGGGGCCCTGGGCAATGCTGCAAGCATGGGGGTCTCCCATTAGCTGAATGGAGCATGTGAGAAGGAGGAAAGGGGGCCCTGCTCTGCCTGAGGCCCCCCCCCCCGACACCTGCGGCAGCATCCCCCAGGACAGGACCCCCCACTGACCGCCACTTCTCCTCTCTCTTCCCCTCCAGTCTGTATAACGCCGTCGTGCCTTCTTGTGGGCCCTTTGCGGGGCTGAGCCCTGGCAGCCCCTCACCGGACCTGTCTTACCCCACTCTGACACCTGGCCCCAGACCCCCGAGCACCCCCCTGGGACTTGTCAGGCTCTTGCTGGTGCAGGGTATCTCTGCCTCAGTGCCAGGATTGGGGCCGCAGTGGCCCCTCCAGCTCCCCTCCCAGGACCTCCAGCACGCTGACACCCGGCCCTTCCCTGCGCCCGGGGGGCAGGACAGACCCCCACCCAGGAGCAGCATCTTCAGCTTGAACCTGGTGGAGAATCTGCGGCGTCTGGGGCTGGACAAGGTGGTGGCCAGAGGGGAGATGTCCTACGCCCGAGTGGAGCGTGGGAGAGCCCGGGGCGTGCTGACCTGACGGTGCTGCGGAGCTCCCAAGCTCAGGATGAGACTCGTCCCCTTTGTCCCCATCCACTGGGAATGGAGACGGGCCAGGCTGTCAGCCTCAGCCCTGGTGCTGCCCCAGGACCTGCAGCACCCCCAGCCCCGGATCGAGGGGCTTTGCCCTGGCTGCGAGGACAGACCCCTGTGGTGCCCCGTGGCCCCAGCGCGATGCTCCCTGGCCCCGTGTTACGCTGGGGCAGGGGTCCTGTGTACCTGGAGCTGTGTGTGGTGATGCTGGGGGGGGGCAGCTCTGGGCAGGGGGTTCTGGCTCTCCCTGTTCCCCCACTGGGGGGGTACGGACCCTTCGCAGGAGCCGCTTGCTGGCAATAAACTGTTCCTACTTCTGTGGAGCCTGTTGGAGGAGCAAAGGGCAGCTCGGCCCTTTGGGGGGCTCGGGAGGACCAGTCTGGGCCGAGGTGAGACCTCCCACCCCAGGCCCAGCATCTCGGCTGGCTTTTAAAGGGAATAGTGGTTTTAAACGTTTTCCTGCCCATGCAATAGCAGTAGCAGCAGCCCCCCCCCTGGCTCGGGAGACACCGGTGGTGGGTATTTCTCAGGATGTAGCGGTTGCTCCGGCCGTGCCCCGTCCTCTGTTAAATAAATGTGAAGTCACGAAGCAGCTCATGCGGTGTGCCATGTCTCTGCTGTTGCATCTCTCTGCCCTGCGCTTCCTGGTGGGGTTGGGGGTGAAGCCCACCTGACTGTGCCCCCTCCCAGCTCTTCCCAGCAAAGACACGAGCAGCAGCAGCCGTAGTGCCAAAGCTTTATTGCGGGAAGAGACATGCACCGAGCGTGCCGGTGCTGTGCACAGCGTGGCCAGCCCAGCAGCTACACGGCATCGGGGGAGTCCTCGGCGCTGCGGCGGCCGAAGTCCATCCAGTCGGGGTAGTAGTGGTCGTGCAGAGCCTCCATCCCCTTGTCCCCGTGCACGTAGCCCTTGTGGTCACTCAGCTCTGCTGGGACAAGGGCAGCAGGTTAGAGCTGCCCCGGGCTGGGAGCTGGCATGGGGGGGGGGCGGGGGCTGGGC
This sequence comes from Falco cherrug, assembly GCF_023634085.1. Taxonomy (NCBI): domain Eukaryota; kingdom Metazoa; phylum Chordata; class Aves; order Falconiformes; family Falconidae; genus Falco; species Falco cherrug. Next base: position 3,657,299 of record NC_073716.1, read on the forward strand.
TGTGCCTTATGGAGCCCCCCGAGGGCTGCCCACCCTGTGCATCCCGGTACCTGTGAAGATGTGGGGCAGGAACTGGACGAGGTGCTTCTGCTCCTGGGACAGGGAGTCGGGCCAGTCCCGCCGGATCAGGCTGGCGGGGGGCTGGTGGGGGTCCCGTGCAGTGCCTGGCGCCTCCGCTGCGGGCCGGCACAGGCAGGCGGTCACCACGATGGTGAGGGTGAGGCTGATGCACACCACCTTCATGGCTGGCGAGACCGAGTGGGGAAGGAGAGCAGGGGGCTGCAGCCACCGAACCGAGGACACGTGCTCAGCTTGCGGTGAGGGGAGCAGGGTGCTTGTCCCCAGGATATGGCCAGTTCCCAAGTCCCCTCTGTCCCTCCCAATGGGCCCCTTAGTCCCCTCATCCCTCCCATGTAGTCTGCAAGCCTTCTCCATCCCTCTCTCCCGGCTGGTCCCCAAATCCCCATGAGCCATAGAATCAAGTTGGGGGGATCCATAAGGACCATCAAGTCCAACTCCCTGCTCCTTGCAGGAATACCGAAAACTAAACCATACGACTAAACGTGTTGCTCAAATGCTCCTTGAACTTGTCCCCATGGTATGGCCAGTCCCCAAGTCCTCTCTGCACCTCTCATCTGGTTCCCGAGTCTACTCTGTCCCTTCTGTCTGGACCCTGAGTCCTCTCCATTCCTCTCACCTCACCCCCAAATCCCCTCTGACCCTCTCACCTTGTCCCCAAGTCCCCTCTGTCCCTCCCGTCTGGTCCCCAAGTCCCCTCTGTCCATCTTGGCTGGACCCCAAATCCCCTCCTTCCCTCTTCACCTCGTCGCCAAGTTTCCTCCATCCCTCTCATCTAGTGCCCTCCATCCCTTCTGTCTGGTACCAAGGTCCCCTCCTACCCTCCCATTTGGACCCCAAGTCCCCTCCACCCCTCTCACCTGGTCCCCAAGTCCCCTCTGTCCCTCCCATCTGGTCCCCAAGTCCCCTCCATCCCTCTTCACCTGGTCCACAAGTCCCCTCCACCCCTCTCACCGGTCCCCAAGCTCCCTCCGTTCCTCTCTCCCAGCCAGTCCCCGAGTGGCCTCTGGCCGGTCCCCCTGGTCCCCCTGGGACTCACCTGCTGGGTGTGGGGCTCGGAGGGGCGGGGGGCCGGGGGGTCTGTCCAGGGCGGCTCCAGCTCGGTCCCACTTTTAAAGGCGCTGCCACTGCTGCCCCACCCCGGGGCGGCTCCGCACCCCCAGCGCCCCACGGGCACACGTATACGTGGCTGTAGGCGGTATGCATAAACAAACATATAACCGCTTTATCCAGCCATACCCATCCTCTACATGTGTGTATTTTATACATACACACATTTAGATCGATGTATACACACATACAGGTATATGTGTATAGCTACATATAAACATCCATAGGTATAGCATCTATACACATACAGATACATATATATATCTCGATACATATAAACATCCGTAGGTATAGCTGTAGCTATAGCTCTCTGTGTGTATAGCTATATATATTGCATGTACACATGTGTATGCATAGACTGAGTGCTCATATAAATACACGCACACACATGCACAGCCTGATAGTGCTGTATCCATAGATACACATGCATATGTCCATATACATATGCATACATGCACATATACAGATATAGGTACTTGTATACACATATAGGTATGTTCATATATAGCTACATATGGATGTATGGAAATATAAATCTAGGTGGAGTTAGCTGCAGGGTACTTAGCCTTGGCTGCACGTATGTATATAGAAAAGTATAGCTATTTATCTAGCTGAACACACGCACACACCTATACATACCTATCTATATACCCACATACATACTTAGAAATACTTCGAGTTCTGTATATACATACATATACACAAACACGCAGATATTTATGCATGTAAATACATATATCCATGCATATATAACTAACTAAAAGATACAGATGTAGCTGCAGATGTATATATAGATGTATATACATACATGTAGATCTAGACAGAAATATACTGTTAGAGTTCGGGGTGTGTGTGAGGTGATTGCTCCCGTGTTTAGTCTGTCTGTCCGCCATGCATTCATGCATAGACAGATGACTGTATACATCTATATGTACGCATACAGATGTATGTGTGTAGGTAGGTTTATTTGCAAGGCAGCTGTATGGAGCCATTGGCCACAACACTGTGTGTGCACACATACCTGTATATGTGTAGGTCTGTATAATTTATATCTTTGTGTTTAAATAGATGCATAATTAAATGCATACACAGCTTATACATACACACATATGTATAGCTCCATCTAGACAGAAATGGAGGTATAGCTACAAAGGTATAGCTATAGATACAACTGGTAGCTGTACATACAGCTGTAATTTGCCCCAGTGTGTGTGTGTGTGTGTACACACATGTATGTGTGGCTGTCTGCGTATATACGTGTATGTGTGGAGACTATATGGGGCAACCTGCCCCAGTGGCATGTGTGTGTTGCTGTCTGTGTACATGTTATATGTTTATATGTATACACACACACATATTATGCACATACAATAGGGGGCAATTGCCCCATATACTCTCCATCCACATAAACATACGTGTGCACATTTGTCTGTATCTATATGTATACATATGCATATGTATGTATATTAAGATTGCTACATAAGCTATACTGTACCTAATATATAGCTCAAGCTATACTGCACCTATTATACGTGTAAGTCTCTACATACATATGCATGTCTACATATACATCTGTGTGTGTATATAGACACACACGTATCTACCTACATACCTACATCTATGTCTGTATATATGTATCCATACATGTATTTCCGCCCATTTCTGCAGCTCTGGTGTCCGTCCCTCCCCCCATTTCTGCAGCTCTGTTGTGTGTCCCTCCCCCACTCTGAAAAGCTTTGGGGTGTTGTGGCACGGGTGGGCACTGCTCCCTGCTTCTGTCCATGCACAGCCACCAACCCCAGCGCCCTGGTTGGGGGTACGCCATGCCCACCCCAAGGCTCAGCACCACCCAGCACAGCCCCCCCAGCACCACCCCGCCCCCCGGTAAATCCTTTGCTGCCACCACCCTTTTCTTCCAATATTGATAGTTCCTCTTCCCTCTATTTACCCTCATCTTTGCAGGGAACATTTGTCTCCCTCCTTCAATAAAATGTGTGGGAGTGACATGCCACGGATGGGGGGGGGCACGTCACCACCAGCCCGTGCCCCCGGTGCTCAGGGGGGCTGGTATCGCTGCTCCCCAAACGGCCCCGGCATAAATGGGCTTTAAATGGGCAGGAAGGCAGCGGCGCTCGGCACCCCCCTGCTCGGCAGCGGTCAATCGCTCGCTCTGCCGAGTGGTTTTTTGAAAAGGAACAAACAAACTGTTTTGCAATTTCTCATTTTTAATGGCTCAATCTGGGCCAAATGAGCCGTCAGGGTGATGGGAAGGCAGCGGCCACTTCCTCCAGTGCGATGGGCTCCGCAGCCCCTTGACGCAGGTTGGTAGCTGGGGGGGTCGATTCTGCCAGCCCTGGTTGCACCGCGAAGGTCGGGTCTATGACGGCTGCTGCTTAGAGCATCGCTCGCCTCTGCCCAGGCTTCTGGCCCGTGCTGGCAGAGGGATGCTGGGCCAAGCCGGTGCCTCCATCTTTCAGGGCTGTGAGCTGCCTGGCAAAGCCCAGCAAGGAGAAATCCCGGCTCCGTGTGCTCAGCGAGGCTCCAGCGCAGGCTGGGGAAGCTGGATTTTGGAGCGGAACCAGCTCGGAGATTGCATGGCGTGGTGCTGCGGCACACGCACGTGCTCCAGTGTGAGCGCCGGCCACAGCGCTGCCAGCGCTCGCTTGCCGGGGTGCCGGCAGCCCTCCAGGTCCCCGGCCTCCACAGAGCACCCCGAGGTGCTTTGCGTTACTGGAACAATTTGGTTTTCAAGAGCGAAGTCTCCCAGGAAAGTTAAATGGCAAAGCAAACCGAGCGCTCTGCCGCAGCACCTGGAAAAAGGCTGGAAAATCAGGCTCGTTGCAGGTAGCGAGTGATGGGATGCAACGCTGTTCTTTGGAAAGTGCCAGAAGCACAAGTGGCTGCCCAGGCAGCTCCCTGCCTTTCCACCGCCGCTGCGCAGGGTGCCAGCCTCATCAGAGCACCCCGGCCCTCGCAGCCAGCGGGCTTGGGTCTGCGGCCGCATCGCCAGCCGCGGGATGGACAGGGCCAGGCTGCCCCGCAGGGACACTCACGGACTTTCTGCTGCTGTCGTACAGGCGGTGGTACACTTCACATCGCTCTGGTGCAGCCCCTGTAACCAGAACTGCTCTAACAGGGCACGTTTTATCTGAGGGGCTTCACTCTTGCTTGCTGGGGGTCTCCCAAGCTCGGAGAGAAGCGCCCCTCAGCCCATGCGTGGTGGCAGAGCGGGGACCCGGGTGGCAGATCCCCCCCTCGCCGCAGCCGTTTGTCCCTGCCAGAAGCAGAAGTGCTGACCCACCCGAAGGGAACACAGCACGTTCAGAACTCCGGCCCAGGAAGGGAATGACTCAACACCCACACACTCACAGGCGGTTTTCCTCAGCTCCGCGCAAGGCACAGCACCCAGGCTGCTCCTCTTCCCACTCCCACAGCGCTCCCGGGGCTGCACATCCCACCCTGGTGCTGCTCCAGAAGCACCGAGCCAGCCTCACTGCTAACAGAAAGCGAGGCACTTTGGCCCCGGAAAGCAACGGAACACACCAAGCGAATGCTTTTGAAAACCATTTTTATTTAAATAAGACTTTAAATACATTACATAAAACATTAAAAATTAAACCAAAAATCTGTTACTTCACAGAGCATTAGGCAGCAGCTGCTAGTAACACATAAGCTCTGCAGCTCTCTACAATGATACTCATTACATTAGTCCAAAATTGATCCCTTGTCAAAAGTTTAACCCAAATTCCTTCCAGTACACCAGCCCGGTATCTTGGGGCTTGGAGGATACCAGCATCTGCCAGGCCTGAACTGCAGACATCCAGCCTTGAGGTCACTCTTCAGTTACTCCTCTTGTTCAAAGTCAAGCTTCCCCAAATCCCTCTGCCACCAGGAGCCAACACTGCCTAGCGGGAAGGCGCTATCGCCCTGTGCCATGTCATGGCTCACGCTTGGTGCCTCGCTCTGTGTAGGACTGCGGGAGGCACCGTGAGTTACCGTCCATCGGGATGGAAGAGCAGCTGGACTGAGGAGCGATCCGGACAGTCTCTGGACTGACAGGCTGAGTCCCTTGGCTTAACTTGGAACATCTGGTTACTTTTAGCTTCAGGCTGGACCATGCCAAACGCCCGATTTACCTCTGTTAAATGAGGGACAGCAAGACGAGATAGCATGGGCTCTTGTCAGTTTATTACATCACTGAATTACACTAGTCCAGACTGAACAGTGGACCCAAGATTTTTACATTACATAAACCGGCTGGTTTTAAACTTATGACAAGGGAGAGATGGGAATTTCATGGTAAGGAAATCTTCTTGCATAAAGCTTCAGTGACCCACAGGCACTTAAAACCCATGGACTTTCAGCTGGTCGTCTTTAGCCAGTCCAATCTGTAAGAAAGAAAATGCACTTTACAGCACACCGAAGCAGAGAGACCTCTGTGCACATCTATACGCATCTACGCTACAGGCACCACAGAACTGTTGCGTTTCTGCTCCCCCTTAAAGTCTGGAACAAAGGTTAGATGGCTACTGCAAAACCTTGCCGGACGGTAGCTGCCTCAAGCAAGAATTTCAAGAACAGAGCGAGCTTCCTCCATCAGCCTGTTCTTCTAAAGCTAAGGGAATCAGAACCCGCATAGTTATTAACAAGGAAACTTGTGTTTGGGTTAGCAGGTAGCTGGCGCGTGCCGCACACCGCAGACTGCCTACCTCCACGAGGAACTGGCATATGTTCTTGCGCTGGTCACCTTGCAACTGAATCACTTCTCCATATTCGGGGTGCTCAATTACAGTACCATTGCAGGCGAATTTCTGCAACAAAGACCAACAGCCTCCTCAGGATTGACACCCACCGAAAACGCCGCCCCCGGCCCCCCCCTCCCTGTGCGGGCGAGGGGCTGCGCCAGGCTCCCCCCGCAGCACCCACCTTTTTGAAGGCTTTCACCAGTTTCTTTTTATCGTAATCATCCGCGATGCCCTGGACTGTGGTGAGGGTCTTCCTGCCGTTCCGCTGCTGGATCCTTATATGGATGTAGTCCTCAGTGCCGGCAGGGAGCAGGTCATCACCCTTACTTGCATCAGCAAAGGGGTCTGGGGGGAGAGCGCGCCCGTCAGCCCCCGGCCCGCCACCGCCCACTGGCCTTCCCACTGGCCGCCCCGCCTTCCCATTGGCCAGTCCGCCCGCCCGTCAGCGCCAGGCCCCGCCCTCCCCCCCCGCCGCGGCTGACGCAACCGGCCCCGGGAATAGCAACTGCGCCACGGGGCGGGGCCGCCCCAGGGCGGGGCCCCCAGGCCGCTCCCCCCCGGCCCGGCCCCGCCGCCGCACAAAGGGCCTCACCGAAGGGTTGGAGGTTCTGGATAGCGGACATACGATACGCTTCCCTTCCCTCGGCGGAGGCGGCGGCGGCGGAGCGGCGGGGCGGCGGCGGCGCGAGCGGGTCTCGGCGGAGGATGCTCTCGCGGCGGCGGCTGGAGACGCTGTCAGGGGGGCGGGACTGGCGCCGCCCGCTTTTATACCGCCTCCGTGTGACGCCAGCACGCACGGGAAGCGAGGGCGGTGATTGGTCGCCGAGCGATGGCGTCACGCCGCACGGGCGAGCGCGGCCGCGCCCCGGCTGGCGCGAGAGGCGCCGGGCGCATGCGCGTCGGGGGCGGCCGGGCGCGAGCGGGGCGGCGCGTGCGCAGTGCGGCGGGGGCCTGGCCGGGCCTGGCGGGGCCCGGGGCCGCGACGTGCCCGGGCCGGGGGGTCCCTGAGGGGCTGAGCCCCGCCCCGTCCCCGCCGACCCCGTCCCCTGAGCGGCCCCGGCCGCCGCCTCTGTCCCCCGGGCGGCCCGGCGCTGCGGCGGGCTGGCGGGCGGCGCGGCCGTGGGAGCCGGGCTCAGGCCTTTGGGTGCAGGACCCCCGGGGTGGGACAGGGCCTCAGGGGTGGGACACGGCCCTTGGGTGCGGGGTGGGACGCCTGGTGGGACGGGACCCCAGGGTGAGACACGGCCCTTGGGTGCAGGACCCCCGGGTGGGACCGGGCCTCAGGGTGAGACGGGCCTTTGGGTGCATTTGGGACCCCTGATGTGATCGGGGTTGAGGGGTGAGGCATGGCCTTTGGGTGCAGGACCCCTGAGGTGGGATGGTGCCCCAGGGTGAGATACGGCCTTTGGGTGCAGGTTGGGACCCCTTGCAGGTTGGGGGTTGAGGGGTGAGACATGGCCCTTGGGTGCAGGACCCCTGGGCAGGATGAGGCCTCAGGGTGAGACATGGCTGCTGGGTGCAGGACCCGGGGGTGGGATGGGACCCCGTGTACAGCGCGGTGCCCAGGGTTTGTCCCTGCTGGGTCTGCTGCAGCCCCAGGGTGACAACCCCGCGGTGTCAGGCTGTGGTGACCTGCTGCACCCTCCGCATGGGTGGCAGAGCAGGAGCTGGGTGGTGGAGCAGGAGCTGGCAGCAGCGCGATGCAGTGCAGCGGGCCGCATCCCAGCAGCACGGCGCACTGGGCGAATGCTGCGGGAAGGCTGATGGAGGCATCACTGAGGCCCACGGGGCTCCTGTGGGTACACGAGGTGTTCGCTTGCCAGCCCGCATTGTGCAGAGCAGCTGGGCAGTTTATCTCCCGATGACCAAAACACACACTAACCCCCAGCGCTGCCAGCCCGTGTGTGGCACTGCCACGTCCCGCTCCCAGGTCCCTTTTGTGGGGCGTTGCAGTCTGGGTCTGGCCTTGCTGGGCCGGGTGCAGGCCCATCCATCCACCCTGTGCTCCGCAGCTGCACCCCAGCGGGTGCTTTGTCCACAACTTCCTTACAAGCTCTAGCTGGAGAAGACTCACTCAGACTGGAGAGCTTCTATGTGGATGTGTTTTGTCACTTGGCTATCACCATGATGACAGCCACGCTTGAAGCAAGGAGAGCACCATATGCAGATAGAAATCGGGCTTCTGTGCTCGTTTTCCAAGGCTGCTTGGCAGGGAGATGCTCTGAGGACACCAGGGTGCTGCAGAACACGATGTTCTTGAGGGAGGGCTTGGGGGCTCTTCACTGCCAAAGGAAAATGCTCAAGGTATCGCCCCAGCCTGCCAGAAAAGGAAGTTTTTTTCTCTCTAAATGTGTGAAACAAGTCCCCTTGCACTTACTGTGTTTCAACTCAGACAGTCAGGCCCTGGCAAACTCGAGTCCTCCATGCAGGATGAACTCAGCTCACCCTCTTTGCTGGCCGCCCTGAGAGGCTGGTGCAGCACGGCTGGCCTGGCACATCGCCTCCCCAGCTGCTGGCTGTGCTGTGTGACCACGGGATCATGATGGCCAGGACATCCCAGTAACCTGGCTTGTGGCACTGGGAATGGGGCAGTCTGGCCCATTGTAACGCGCTGAGACAAAGGTGCTTTCAGGAGGTGGCTGAGTGGAGCAACGAGCCCAAATGTGTCCTGCAGCGGGGCTCCCTCTGGGACGGGGACCGCTCCGGCCGCTGTGCTGCACAGGGGCCCCGGGACTGCTGGGCAAAGCCACCGGCCATTGCGCCAGAGCCCTGGTCGCTGGTCAGTGGGAACTGGTGATCTCAGGTCTGCTCCTTGCCCTGAAGCCCTGTGCATGCAGGTGTGACCGAATGTCCTTCAAAAGCAGATGCATTTAATCCTGTTTCTGAGTCCTAATTTGGGTGCCAGGAGCCTGGGTCTCTGTGCTCAGTGTGAGCTGCTAAAGAAAGACAGTTTAACGCTTTCTTGGTGCCTGCTGTGTGGCTAAAAACCCCTCACAAAGTGACGAGTGTCTCCCAGCACTGCCTCAGCACAGTGCGGAGCAGGGACTGCTGGCAGATGAACATCACATCCAGCTCAAAGATGTATTACACGTTCTAAAAATACACTGAAACTCCAGATATGAAGAACAGTAAATCGCCTACACAATTAATGGGGTCAAAAGCCATACAGATCCAGACGGAGTGTAAACTCTCCGCTGGGAGCTAGCGAGAGCTGCATACAGAACAGGAATATTGCCCCCCGGGAGACATGGGTCTGTTGCGTTGCATCTGTTGGGCTGTGGATCGTTTATCCTGGAGTTTATCAAGCTCCTTTCCGATCTCCCGTGGCCTCGGCACTCTCTGTGTAGGTGTAGGTGTTCCTGCCCTGCTTTGGGAGCCATCTCGGGAATACGGTGCATTTTTGGACAGATTATTGGCACCTGGGTGTGCTGCCATCTGTGGGTCCTGGCAGCCAGTACACGGTTTAGATGTTGCATCATTCATGGGGGGTTTATTTAAGATAAAGGCAAATTGTTTCTCTTGCACTAGGTAGAAGGAATAATTTCTGTTGCTGTACGTCACTGTCTCTCTGGTGTTTCTAAAGCATCTGTCACTTTTGTATGTCCATATGTGACAGATCACCTGGAGAACTGGCTTAAATTTTCGTTAAGATGAATTTGCTCCATGACCATCATGAATGAGCAGATGGCTCTTCTCTCTCCTCTTTTTCTGATCAGATTTTCCTTCTCTCCCAGAAAAGGAACCGTCTCCAGCGGCCGCATGGTGGGGCATCCAGACAGCAGAGAAGAAATTAGAGATTTACACTGCATCTTTCTGCTGGAGGTGTTTCAGAGTCCTTGCTACAGCAAAAGGACTCTTTCTTGTCGTCGATGCCAAACACCTGAACAGAGTCATTGGTACCTCCTGCGTTACATCTGCTGCTGCGCGGCCCCGTCCCATGGCTGAGCCAGGATGCCCAGGATGCCCCAGAGAATCAATTGATCAGCGTTGCTGCAGATTCACAGTGTCCATACGATACATCCCAGCTTGTATCCTCGCCGCTGGACCGCCAGGGCCTTTGGTAAAATAGCGGAAGAGGTGAGTGTGTGTTAGACACCAGAGCTAAGCCCATCGTTGGTGATGGGCTGGATGCTATCAGGGAAAAGTTAACATTAATTTTTTGTCCTTCAGAGCAGGATTCAGAGCAGGCACCTACAGTCTCAGGTGGCTTCAGCTGGGCACCGGGGCTGAGCCCCCTGTACCCTCCTCACCTCTGTCCATCTCTGGGTGCTCGGTCCCGACTCCTGCCTTACCTGCCCGAGGAGGTGCCTCCTCCCAGAGAGACGTTCACCCCGGGCTCCCCACGAGGTGGCAATGCTGATCTCCTTTGCAAGAGCATCTCTCAGCAGGTAGCACCGAGTTCCTGCAGTTTTTTTTATGCCCAGTCCCTGGCAAATAACAGTCTCCCTCCATCCTCTCCAGTCCGAACGCTGGCTTCGTGCACAGGAAAATCCCAGTGCACGGGGCCGTGGCAATGGCTGGTGAGCTGCCGGGTTGGTTTTGGGGTCAGCAGGAGGAGCTGAGAGAGCCCAGAGCAGCCCGTGTCCCGTGGTGCCCGCGGTATCGATCCCTCAGCCAAAGGCACGGCTCCGCAGTGGTGCTGTGGGCTGGAGCTGGTTCTGGGAAGCATCGTGTCCCTTAGCAGGGAGCGGGCCACGCAGTCTGCAGAGGGCCCCTGCAACGAGGAACATGCTGATGGTGAGGGCAGGGGCTGCCCAGCATCGGTGCTCCTGCTAGACCCGAGGATTTCAGGGGGAAACGCTCCCACATGCACCTCTGTGTGTGTGGCACGGTGGGCTCGGCGACCCTGGGGTGATGCAGCTCAACCCTGTGTGCGGGGGTCCCGCACCAGTTCTGCTGGGTGCTCATGGGTGCTCTTGGGTGGGCAACCAGCCCTGGATGACTACGGGTCTCTCCCTTTTGAGTCCTGCAAGGCCATTTCTCCCTGTGCTCTGAGGTGGGGGGGGTGGTCTTGGTGCCCCTCCAACACACCTGGGAAGCAGGAAGGAAGCAATCATCCCAACATTTTGCTTTACTGCTTCTCCAGCAGCTCAGAAACACCCTCCAGGCTGGGACATTCCTAGAAACCAGCTCTTCTCCTCTAACATCCTTCCTGCAGCCTCCGTGTGACTGCACAGCCGTGGATTCAGGACGAGCTAGATTTCTGATGTGCCGTGTTTGATCCCATTAATCAGCGAAGGCAGCACTGACAGACATTAGCCCTGGTGATTAACCTGCTCTGGTGATTAACCTGCTCCTGGAAAGAGCCGAGGCACGGCTGGGGTGAGCCCAGCTGTCACGGGGCCGGAGGCAGAGCAGGGAATCCCACACTATTTGCTCAAGCACCATGTTCCCTTTCCTTACGCGGCTGTTCCTGGCAATTCACCTCCCAAAGTCTGCGAGCCCTGCAAGCTTTCACTTAACGAGCAAGTGATCCCACCTCAGCCCACCCGAGGTCAGGGCCGTGGCCCGCAGGGTGCTCTCTGTGGCACCCATGTGGTGGGTGCTCATGGGATGGAGGCACTGGCCACGCTGTAACACAGACATTCCAAGGAGGGTTCCAGTGCATCCTCCCCAACGTCGCAGCGTGTCCTGGCGCAGCCCTCTCCCCTACTACAGCGAGGGCCAGCTGTGGGCACGTCCTGATCCTGTCTAACCCAGTGACCCCGGTCACCAGTTTGGCTCCTGATGTATTACCATTACTGCTGTCTAATGGTGTTTATGCACCCTCCGCGCCCCTGCTCAGCTCCCCCATCCCCTGGCAGGGGCCTTCCTCCCTTGCCCAGTGCTGGCTGTCAAACCTCTCCTCTCCGCGAGGTGCCAGGAGAGGTCTGAGCACTGGGGCTCAGCCCAGCCCAGCGTCTGAGGCTGGCAGCAGGCACAAGCTGGCTCACAGCCCGGCTCAGCCTCTCCCTGCCTGCACTTGTGCACAAGCGATGGGGGCGAGGGAACATCCCCATGGCCGGCCTCGCACCCTGCCGAGCTGCTCGGTCCCTCCGGCCTTGGGTGCAGCCCCCTGTGCCGGTTGTCCCAGGGAGGGTTCCCGGCAGAGAAGGGGTGCAGCACCCTCCGCTGCAGCCCCAGCCCCTTCTTCGGGCCCAGGTGAAGCCTGTCCTGCACCCACAGGGATTCCCTCCAGCTGAGGCTGAGGCCCCTGTGCACACAGTGCTCAGTGCTCGCATCACAGGGAAGACATCAAATAAACGTCCCCCTTGTCAGGGTTACAGGGGCACAGAGGGCTCCAGCCCTTTCCTGGGGACTTGGCAGCAGCCTGAGGCAAACCTGACCCCAGGAGCAGCCACTGCAGGGACTGGGAAGGGTGGGAGCAGCTCCCCCGGCCAGGGCCAGCGCACTGCCTGCTCTCACGCCTCACGCCCAGCTCTCGGCACATCGGCAGCCTCTGTGTCTCTGCCTGGCTTTGGAGGTTTGCACCGAAGCAGATGCAACGTTGGGGCCGGGCTGTTCCTGAGCAGTGCAGACCCTGCCAGGGCTTCCCGGGACCCCCTGTGGGTGTCTGGCACAGACCAGAGCTGCTGCTCTGCACCATGGTGGCCCCTGTGCATGGGCTACCCTGTCCCCAGAAGCATCTCTGGGCCCCCCATGGCTGCTCCCCCCTGCTTAGCAAGTCTAAAGGGTTTTCTGGAGCAAAGGGGCCCAGAGCAGGCAGCAAGGGCAGCTCTGGGAACCGGGACAGGGAGAGCCACGGCCGGTTTTTGCATCCAGTCTCTCCTGATGGAGGTTGGGATCAGCCAGTGCTGGGCTGACTCAGAGCCCCGGCACCGGGCTGTGCTGGGGCGGAGGGAGGGATGGCCCCTGCACGGCTCCTCTGCATGTCGGCCCCGGCACACGGCCTGTTTGCACACGCCAGCACATGTGCTCTTGCCAAGCACGTCCCGCTTTTCTGCAGTCAATCGCACCTGGGCCACGCTGGTGGGATGGGGAGCTGCTCCGGGGGCTGTGGGAAGGGGCTGGGTGCTGGGCTCGGCCCCCGCCAGCTCCCTCCGTGTGCTGCAGCGGGGCCGGCGCGGCAGAGGAACAGCCTGGGACACCGGGGTCCAGCCTGGGATTTAACTCGTCTCCCACTGCTGCTGCCCGCGCGGCTCCAGCCCTGCCTCCCTCCACTCAGCGGGGTAGGGGCAATGTGGTGGTCCTGCCTTGCGGCCCCCCGGCTTGCGGCTTCCCCTTGCACTCTGCCCGAGCCCGGAGGGAGCTCCCTGCTCCGTGCCAGGGGGAGAATTTGGCCACGCAGAGACCCTGGGAAGCGCCTTTGCTGGAAGCCTCGTGGGCCAGGCAGGGCTGTGCCGTGCTGGGCTCCTCGCCTGCGGGAGGTCACCCCTCTGCGGGTGTCTGCGGACACGGGATGGCCCAACCTGGGCCATTGCCAGGGTATGGGGACACCCTGAACGCAGTGGGACCCTCCTCCCAGGTGCCCCCACGCACAGCCCCGTGCTACTGATGCTGCCTTGCACAAGAGGGATCAAAGCAGATCCCCTGCTCCGGCACCGCAAGGGCAGAGGGGGGGAGCCTCACTGTGCAGCTCTCCCCATGGGTCCTGGGGGCTCCAGGGCCCACCAAGGAGCAGCCCCTTCCCCCCCTGGAGCATGGCTGCCCCATTTGCGCTGCCCCACACGTCTCAGCCCAGGCTGGGGGTTACCCTCCTGCTCCTGCCAAGGGAGGAACCAGCTCTGCTCTTCGACCAGCCCAGTTTGCAAACAGCTCAGGCATCCTGCCCTGCCCTGGTGTGAGAGAGGGAGGACGCTGGGCTGAATGCACCTCTCGCTGACCCAGGGGCAAAGGGACGGGAGATTTTTGGGGCAACAGCAGCAGAAATGGCGAGCACAAGGCAGAGAGCCTGAGTGTCCCCACTCTGCTGACTTGAGCAGGGAGAAAGGGCACGGCCGAGCCAAACACCTTGGTCAGCATCTGCTTCGCTGCAGTTCGTATTTCACTTACGAGGCAAAACCTGTGAGGGGTGTGAGCAGGTCCCCACGCACCTCCAGCCTCAGCCGTGCCCCTTCCCTGCCCCACGGCCAGGCACACTCATCCCTGCCTACACACAACCCCCTGCGGGCCAAACACTGGCCGCCGGCCAGCCCCCCCCCTTTCCACACGGCTGGCAGAGCCTGGCCCCGGCCCCCCCATCCTGGCACCGTGCCCGGCGCTCAGGGATTTGCCTCTTACAAAACACTTGGCCACGGCACCCACCCTGCCCTGCCAGGCCGGGAGCTGGCGGCAGGGCTGGCTGTGCCCTGGGCTCCCAAAGCACCTGAACGGGGGCACGGGCTGGCCCTGGGGAAGGGGGGGCTTTGCAGACACAGCGGGGCTGCAGAGAGCACGGGCTGCAGTGGCAGAGGGACGCTTGTGGGGACCCCAGGCCCTGGGGTGCCTGAGGTCCTCTGGGGCATCGCGGCTACAGAGCACGGAGCCGCAGCTCACATTTGCTGCCGTGTTCTGCAGCTGCCTGGCCCTCCCGTGCCCGCTCGTGCCACCCAAGGCTCTCCTGGCACCTGGAGGCTGCGGGAGCGGCGTGTTCGGCTCACGCCACGGTGCCAGGCAGCACAGAGCTGCTCGGGACCCCTTACCCCTCTGCCAGCCTGGCAGGGGGACAGAAACCTTGGTGGGCTGTGTCTTGGGTGTCCAGCCAGAAACCAGCTTGGCCACGGCACCTTCTTTTGGTGAGACATCAGGGAGCCAAGCTCCCACCTGCCTGCAGACCTGCCGGGCCCCGCGCAGCAGCAGCAGCAGCACAGAGATGACAGCAGGGACGTGCCCTCCCCAGGGGCCCCTGAATCCCCCCAGTTCCCTCCCTGAGGCATCTGCAGGCAGCGACGTGGGCTGGGGCTGCTCCATCTGTATCTGCCCCCAAAGCCCCTCTCTCCGCAGTGGGGGTGTTTGATGCAGCCCTGGGGAACAGGCGCTGCCGTAATGGTGCAGCTCAGCACCGTGTGCTCAGCCTCCCTAACAGCCACCATAGATGGGGCTTCCCTGGAAAACCAGGTCAAGATGGAGCCGTTGCCTTTCTGCAAGCAGCTCTCCTGCAGATTTTGCCGCGCTGGCGCCATGGGCTCAGCTTCGTGCTTGCCGGGAGGCAGAGCTGTGGTGGCTGGGCTGGCACGGGGGGCTGGTGGGTTGAGCAGCTTTTGGGGGTGCGGGGAAGCCCAGGTTTTGTGTTGGCCCCGGGGGTGCTGCACCAGAGCCCGGCAGCAGGTTCTTGCCGGGCTGGGTTGGGGTGAACCCTGTGGGGCTGAGGTTGGGGCTGGAGATGCTGCCCAGCTCCCCGTTCCCCATCGCCCTCCTGCTCCAGGGCAGGCTCCGGCTCATTTTCAGTCTTTGCCTTTGCTTCTTAACCGGGAGCAGGAACGAACATCCCCCGCAGCCTTCCCTGCCCGGCAGCTCGTTGGCCTTGCTGGAAGCAAACACAACCCAGGGGACAGGGGCTGCGCAGGGCAGGAGACCCCCGGGCTTGCGGGCGGTGGGGCGGATGGCAGGTGCGTCGGCCCGGTGTCGTTTCAGCTGACATGGCCGCCCTGCCGCGTCCCTGCCATGGCTTGCCCCCACACCCAGTGCCGGGCTGTGATTAGCGAGGCGGGGGCTTGGCTGCGCGTTCCCACCGCCCGTGTCAGCACCGCCGCCCTGGCAGGCGCTGCCAGCCGGGTGTGCCGCCCCACCACCCTGGGGACACGCCGCCACGGAGCTGCCTAACAAGGAAACCACCTACTCCCGCCTGCTTGCAAAACACCTTGGGCTCGGTGCTGTGCTGACGCCACCCATTCCCGGCAGCTCCCGGGAGGTGGTGGAGGCCAAAGTGGCCCATTTCCCCGCTCTGGGCTGCAGCCCACAGCCCCAGGACCCTGCAAAGCCGATGCTCCAGACCCCAATCCAGGCGGGGTTGGTCGTTGGGGTCCCAGTGCCCCGTCTGCAGAGTGAGGGACACGGGGAGGGGGCGCAGGCAGGGAGCCGCAGTCTGAGTGCAGGGCAGCCCCACGCACCGTGCATGGCGTGCGTGCAGCCGCAGCTGCCAGCGCTGCGCTGCAGGACACGAGGGCTTGCCGCCTGGCTGGCAGTGCTGGCTCTGTGCTGTGTGCCGCGCTGGCCTGGCTGGCGTGAACCACGGAGCCGTGCTGGGTGCAGAGCCTTGCTGCGGTAACGCTCGCATGCCTGCAACAGCTTTTGCTGGTGCTCAGCACAGGCGCAGCACGCACCAGAGCGGGTCAGCAGCAGGACAGCGGTCCCGGCCTCCCAGTGCAACCATGGTGGTCTCAGCGCTGGGTCACTGGCACAGGGTGGGAAACAGGAGGAGGATGAAGGCGGCAGCTCTGGCAAGGGCTGTGCAGCAAAGCCGGCTCGGGGAGCTGGCTGCCTGCGTCTCTGCGGGTTCATGGGGGACAGGGAAAGGCACAGGGGACAGGTGGGATTCGGGTCCTTCCCCTCTGGTTTAGCAGCTGGGAGGCACGGGATGTGTCCCAAGGGGCTCAGCGGGTCCAGCTCTGCAATTTGGGGACTACTGGCTCTGGGCAGACAGAGGTGCCCTGAGCAGACGTGGCCCCTCTGCCCCAGCGAGTCCCCCCACCCCTCACAACAGCCCGGGGTCCAAGCCCGGGGTCCTGGGCGGTCACTGGGGAGCATCCCCAGCCAAAGTGAAGGGGAAGGGCCTGGCTGCCATGAGGCTCCTATTTCCAGCAGATGCTGGTGTAAACCCCGCAGATTCCAGTCACCACCACCACCTCTGACCCCCCAGTAAGCGCAGCTGGACCCCAGCTGTGTCAGGCACCGGGCTGCACTGCATCATGCACAGGGAGCCATGGCAGCAGCCCTCCCCAGAGCCTGCGGGAGCCCCCGGGGCAGCAGGAGAGGGGAGGGGGCTGTCTGCAAGCACCCGGGACAAACCCAAGACAGGGTCGACAGGAGCCCCCCCCCGTCCCCTGAGCCCCCCAGGCTCCCTGGACAGGGCTGTAGCTTGGCTGTGCAGGTGGAAAGTTTTCTCAGGGCCTGGCTGATGGTGAAAGTTTTCAGAGGTGTGGCTCGAGAGGAATGTAAATCCTCTGAAGCCTCATCTCCCCTGTAATTAGTCAGACAAGTTTCAGCTTGGAGCTGGGCCGCCCCAGCCTCAGGTGTGGGAGCGTGGGGATGACGCAGCCGGCCTGTCCCTGCAGCGCACATGTCCCCTCCTGCCCCAGGAACGCGCCCGCTGACTCACGGGGGCCGCAGGGGCGGTGAGGCCGGGCAGTGCAGAGGGGGGCACCCGCAGTTGGGGCGCTGGGTGGGTGCACCCCATTGGAATCACACAGGTGTGGGGCTCTGTGTCCTCCAGCCTGGACATCCCATGGGGTGACCAAACACCTAGACGTTGCCCTCAGCCAGGGGACAGAGCCTTCATGCCAGAGCGGGCAGCATCCTGGCCACAGGCCCTCAGCAGACCCAGGAGAAAGGTGCCTCTGTGGGATGGGTCTGGCCATGCAGGGGACAGGCTGGGCTGCAGCCTGGCCTGGCCCTTGCTCCAGGCATCCTCACCCTGGCCAGCTCTGCAGGTGCCATCCCCAGGACGATGCCACTGGGCCACCGGTCACATTCCTGGCAGCTGTGAGCCAGCAGATACCAAAGGGCCTGGGCTTGTGGGGTTACCGAGAAAAAGGGCCATTGCACAGGGCTGAGAGTGCCTGGCCCATCTCAGGGGAAGCCTGCGCAGCTGGAGCAGCACGCAGAGCCAGGCTGCCGTGGCGGCTCGGGGCCAGGGACTGGGGGTGAGCACGCTGAGGGCACCCGCAGAGGGGGACCCACTGGGGCAGGAGCTCTGCACTGCTCCTGCACACCACAGCCGGGGCTGTGCATGCTCGTGTTGTGCAACTGGGGCTCAGGAACAGGCACGTGGCCAAGGGACGTTGGCTGCAGCTGAGCAGAGACAGCGGCCACCAAAGCCCAGTGTCCTTGTGGCAGCGCAGGGGCTGCACGCCGCAGCCGGGGTGCCAGAGGGACGCTTCCCTGCCAGCTGTGGTGTGGTGAGCCGTGAGCTGTGCCATCTGTGGCAACGAATCCAAACTACGGACGGACATGCATACACACGTGTGTGTACACCCTCACACACTTGTGAGCACTCGCCTCCTCTCCACCCAAGAAGGGTGAGGGCCCAGCTCTGCCGGGCAGGATGCAGGTGCCAGTGATGCAGTGGTGCTGCCCACAGCAGGAGCAGAGCAGGCACCGCTTGCTGGGCTGTGGGGCTGCTGGGGCACAGCGAGGGCAGGACCCTGGGGCCCAGCCGGGATGAGCAACTGTGTCTGGCTGGCCCTGATGCGATGCCCAAAGCCCTGCCGGTGTGGCGGTCTATGCCCCATGTCCCCATTGCCGCAGGAACCCTCTGCTGGGCGCAGCACTGGTGAGATGCAGGCAGGGAATGGCTGCCCACACTGGAGCACCCCCTGCAACCCCCAGCAGACCCCTGCACACCTTAGTGCACCCCAGCACCCCCCTGCACATCCCAGCATCAGCCTGCACACACCAACACACCCCTGTACCCCCTTACACACCTGTGCACATCCGGCAACTCAACAAGGCTCAGCACCCCCCTGCACACGCCAGTAGCCCCCTGCACAACCCCGTGCATCCCGGAACCCCCATATACAGCCCAGCAAGCCCCAGCACCCCCGCGAACGCCCGTGCGCCCCCCGCCAGCCCCGCCGCAGCGCTCGGTCCTGCCGCGCCCGGTCCCGCCGCACCGCCTGTCGCCAGCAGGGGGCGCCAGTGCGCAGGGAGAGCCCCTCCCGCGGCCAGCGCCGGGCCGACACCCGGGTGTGTGTGGGGGGCTGGGGTGGGGGGATGTGTGTGGGGGTGTGTGTGGATGTGTGTGTGGGGGGTGTGTGTGTGTGTGTGTGTCTCTCTGTGTGTGTCTGTGTGGCTCTGTGGCTCTGTGTGTGTGTGGGGTGTGTGTGTGTGTGTGTGTGTGTGTCTCTGTGTCTCTGTGTGTCTCTGTGTCTCTGTGTGTGTGTGGGGGGGGTGGTGGTGTCTGTGTGTCTCTGTGTGTCTCTGTGTGTGTGTGGGGGGTGTGTGTGTGTGTGTGTGTCTCTCTGTGTCTCTGTGTGTGTCTGTGTGTCTCTGTGGCTCTGTGTGTGTGTGGGTGTGGGTGTGTGGGTGTGTGTGTCTGTGTGTCTGTGTGTCTGTGTGTCTCTGTGTGTGTGTGTGTGGGGGGGTGTCTGTGTGTCTGTGTGTCTCTGTGTGTGTGGGGGGTGTGTGTGTGTGGGTGTGTCTCTCTGTGTCTCTGTGTGTCTCTGTGTGTGTGTGGGGGGTGTGTGTGTGTGTGTCTCTGTGTGTGTCTGTGTGTCTGTGTGTCTCTGCGTGTGTGTGTGTGTGTGGGTGTGTGGGTGTCTGTGTGTCTCTCTGTGTCTCTGTGTGTGTCTGTGTGTCTCTGTGTGTGTGTGTGTGTGTGGGGTGTGTGTCTGTGTGTCTCTGTGTGTCTCTCTGTGTGCCTGAAGAGTGTGAGAGTGTGTGTGTCTGTGTGCCCAGAGAGAGAGAGTGTGTGTGTGGGGGTGTGTGGGGTGGTGGTGGGGGGTGTGTGTGTGTGTGTCTGTGTCTGTGTCTGTGTCTGTGTGCATGTGTGTGTGTGCCCGGGATGTGGTGCCTGGAGTGTGTCTGTGTGTGTGTGTCTATGTGTGCCCGTGTGTGTGTGTGCCTGGCATGTGTTTGCCTGGCGTGCGTGTGCGAGGTGTGCGTGTGTGTGTGTGTCTGCCCGGCGTGTGCGTACTTGGTGTGTATATGCTGTGTGTGCGTGCCCTGGTACACCCCAGTGTGCTCCAGGGTGTGTGTGTGCCAGGTATGTGGGTGTGTGTGCCTGGTGTGTGCCTGGTGTGTGCGCCCCCTCCCCCCCGCCCCCCCCCCGCCCCCCCCCGCCCCCCCCGCCCCCACTGAGCCCCCTGTGCCCACCCGCCGGGTGCCTGCCCGGTGCAGCGGCTTTGCCCTGGGCACGGGCCCCGCACAGCGCAGCACCCGGGGGCTGTCCCTTGTCCCTGCGCACCGCCAGGCTGAGCATCACCCGCCAGCACCAGCACGGCCGTGGCGATGCAGCCCTGCAATGGTGCGGTGAGGCGGGGATGGAGGTTAATCACAACCATTTGCTCTTCCCTGCAGCCACCAGTTGAGCACAGTTATTTGGATTAAAAAAAATAATATATAATAACAGAGGCAAACGAGCCGATTCCAAAGCTGCAGCTCATAATTACTGTTACATATCAGGAGGATCAGCCGCGCTCCAGGCGAGAGAGCGGAGCCGAGCGCGGTGCCAAGCCCGGGCAGGTAATTGCCTCATGCCAGACACCCGGCTGACAGCCCAGCGCTGCCTTTTCGCTTTGAACTCCCGCACAGAAAATCATTAGTGCTCGAGGTGGAGCCGTGGACCTCAGCCAGGAGAGCTGCAGGGCACAGCGCGAGGGATGCTCGTGGTCCCGGCGGGTGCCGTGGCAGGGACTGGCAGTGCCGCGGGGGCGGTGGTGAGGCTGGGGGCTCCGGTCCTTGGGGGGAAGCTGGGGAAGGCAGGTGTATGGCTGGGACCTGGGGTTGGCACGGGCTGTTTCAGTCTTGTAAATGACTTCAGAAAACTGCCTGCCAAGGACCGATTAACAAGCAGCCAAGTAATTAAAACCGTGTGGGAAGCGACAGCGCAGCCTGGTCACAGGCAGCACTCTGGGGCAGTGTGGTCCATCTCCTCAGCACCATGGGCAGCCCCTTCCCCTCCCAGCAGATGCGTTGGCCTCCTGGGAGCGCTCCCCCACTGTCCCCCCCGTGGGCACAAGGTGACCAGCCCCCTGCTGGTCCCACCCGGGCCACGGTGGGACCCTCGCTGCCTGCTCACAGGCAACAGCCACCCAACCATCAGCCCTCAAGGAGCAACAGAAAGGGAGGCCGGGAGGGGACCAGCACACATGGCAGATCCTACCTGAAGGGGCCACGTCAAAGCCCCCCTCTAGAGGGGACCAAGCTGAGAGCCAGGGTCCCACTGGGGAGAGGGGCTTCCCCTGGGGCGAGCTAGAAAAGCAATGTCTGCAGGGGCTGTCACCGTCCCTCCTGCCCGTCCTCGTGTGCCATGGGGGGCTGTGTGCGCGGCGTGCATCTGCACAGAGGCCAGGACAAGCCCTGGCAGCAGGAGGGCACTAAACGCCAGCGGGGGAGTCACGGGGCTGGTGCAACCCCTGTCACCAACAAGGGGTTTGGCCCATCCAGCCGGGGTCCGGTGGCACGACTGGCCGCACCCCAGAGCAGGGAGAAAACACCATTCCTGCCCTTCCACAAGCACGAGTGTCTCCAGGCTGATGCCAGTACCTGCCTCATCCCGCTGCCAGCGTCACGGCTGTCCCCAAGCCCAAGTCCCCATCTGTGGCTTGGAGACCTGGCCTGGAGTCACTGTAGGTGCAGCGGGTGTGGGCACGGAAGGAACGTGGGAGCCGCTGGTTGTTGCCTCCAGTCAGCATGGGAAAGTACATGTGCAACTCCCTGCCTGCTCTGCTGTGCTCAGCAAGGGGAGAGAGGGATGAGCAGACAGGGTGTGAGCCTATTTCCACACCGACAGAATGAGACATGAGGAAATGCAGGACCTGCTTGCGATCTGGAAGAGAGACACTGAAAAAATAACGTGGGAAACTCCGAAGGTTGGAGTTTGCTGCGGAGATAGAGCTAAAGCAATTCATGATGGCTCGGGAGTCTGGCTCTGCTCAGACACAAGTATTCTTTTGTCTAGAGGAAAACAAGGAGTCGTTTGTTGCCCATCTGTCCTCCCTTTGCCTTGGTCCCACACACATTGCGGAGCAGCTTCCCCTTGGGCTCTGGACCAGGGAATCCCCATCTCTGGTCCATGGCTCTGCATATTGTGACTGGCCTGAGCCCAAGCTGGAGCATGTCAGCTGGGATGTCACCAGAGAGACCACCGAGCTGCTTAAGCGCTGAACTTGCTAGACTGGGTTCCTCGGCCCCAAGCAGGGGCAGAAGGGCTGAGCCAGACCTTGGAGACAAGACTGGTTGTGATCAAAAGCTGTTCAGGATCTTTACTGCTGAAGCACGGCAGCTGAAAAGCAGTGCTCAGCCCTTGGCTGGGTGACCAGATGGCATGATGGGTGGCCACAGCACTTGGGTAGCTGCAAGGATGAAGAACTACAGCAGGACCAGGGGGAAGAGTCTGAATGATCTGCTGAAAGACTGTCTAGTGCCAGACAGGTCTGTGATCCCTGAAGCAAAGCAGAGATAACCACATACATCGCTCTGTGCTGCCCAGCCCCTTGGCTGAGCTGCTCCCGCAGCCGAGCAAGAGTGTGTGAACTGGCTGTGTTTGCAGCGCTGATTCATTGGGAATCACTGCTGTAAGGGGATCTCCTTGGCACACGCCGTGCCGAAATGGGCAGAGCGGCTCTTCGGCCGGGGAGCAGGTCTGTGCTCCAGCAAGGTGCTCACAGGTGGAGGTGGCTTGTGAAGCATCAAATGACGCAGGGCCAGGACTCACCTGGTGCTCTGCAAACAGCTTGGGGCATCGGCCAACGTGGAGGAGCATCATCTTCGTTCACGTTCACCGAGAGGAGAAAAGGGCTCGTTGAGAGCCTGGTGTGACGCTGGCGCAGGGATGCGGGTGAGGCTGCCCGCAGCATCCCACCGGCAGGGCAAGGTCTGGCCTCAGCGTTGGCAGGAGCCAGTTTGGAGTTCAGAGACGGGCAATACGGAGTCACCCCGCTTTGCCTTCCCTCCAGTCAGCCCTTCACCCTCTGGCTCCATCACTGCCTCCTTCGTTCTCCTGCTAAAGGGGACGAGGCTCTGCTGCCTGTCTCCTTCATCCAGCGCGCAGCACAGTGGGCAGGGGGGGGGATCAAACAGGGTGAGCGTCTGGCGTGGCTTGGCTTGCTGGCTGGTGGCTAAATGCCCTGAGCCTGCCCAGGGGGAGTTTCCATCGCTCACACACACTATGAAGTTTCCTTTCATAGCAACAGATCTGGGATCGCTCTTTTCCTGATAATGGGAGGGGGCTGTCAGGACATGTCCTAGCAGATGATAAAAACAACAGCAGCTGAGATGATAGAAACAAAGACAGCACTATTTCACTCCACACCTTGATATATTTGTTACCCATTTTGGTGTTGTTCAAACCTACAGAGAAAACCTGTCAGCAAGGGTAAAGCCCGTGCCTGCCATTCCTTACTTGCAGGAGACATCCTTCCCAGAGCTGCATCCTCCAGCTAGTTCCTACTGAGCTGTGAACCGCTGTGAAAGGCACTGGGAAGAACCTGGCCCACAGGGGAAACCCAATGACTCCTAATTAGCTCTTAATTCATGACATGAAAAGCACAGTTAAGTGCTATTGTTTGAGGCACATGCCACACACTGACCCGGGCCTTTTCACACCAACCCTTACCACAGTGGGGTACCCTGTGGGCTGCTTGTCCACTCCTAACATATAATTTCACCTCCCTTCCTATGCAAACCAGAGGACTTCAGCTCTTTCTTTCCCCCTGCAGCACACCTGAGGGAGAGATAGCATCGATGGTATGCTTCTTGCTGGAACAGACTCTTGATACCATCTCCTGAACATTATGATGTGTTTTCTTTTTTTTTTATCTCAAGGGAATTTACTGTGGGTGAGTGCTTCAGGAGAGCCTGGGAGACTGAATTCTTCTGGTGACATAAAATCGCTGAAGTGGTGCGTGCTTCTCTGCATAATCACGTCGACCTGTCGCCAGAGCCAGTGGAAGAGGAACTTTGTGCTAAGGGTTTCTCCTGTAGGAATGGGGCTGGTTTGGGGATTCTTGTTCGGGAGCTCAGACAGAGGTCAGGGTAGCAGCTGACTGGCAAAAATATCGATTGGAAAAGACCAGAAAAAGCTGATATTGTAGGCCAATCTACAGATCTCCTCTTAGGCTCTTGTGCCAGTTGTGATAAAGGAGCTCAAACATGGGCTGAGGTCATGATAATACTGAAAGAAAAGCCTTAAATCCAGCAATTCCCTGCCTGTGGGGCTGTGGCAGGGCTTTGCCTCTTCTAGGGCAGTTGCCACATTCAGGCTGACTTGTACCTTGGCCTAAAACATGTGGGTGACCTGAGTGGGGGAACAGAGCTCCCAGCACAGCTTTTGGCCCACGTGAGGGGTTCAGGGCCAATTGCCTGGAGCAGGAAGGTGTTTGCTAGAGCAAACACGAGCAAAGCGAGCACGTCTGGAAGAACTCAGCAGGGGAGGCCAAGGGATGGCTCTGGAGCACAGCTCCCACACGACGGCTGTTGGGTAATCCTGTACCCCCCACTATGGAGGGCAGCGGGCCAGCAGGAGCACTGATCTTCACCCTGCCAGGTTGCCCCAGGACAGCGCTGAGTGGAGCAGAGTCATCTGCACGCTCTGCCAGTTGCCAGCAATGGGTTGCTCCCAGGTCCCCCTCCTTTCCCCCAGCTTTCTGAGGGAGGGGGCACATGTGCATCCCAAATCTCTAGAGTTTGCATCTTGGGGAGTCAAAAATCCAAATCTGAAGCCAATCGGTTCTGAGGCAGGGCTGCCCAGAGCCCTCGACTAAGAGGATCTGGAGTCTCTTTGTGCTTAAGCTGCTTCCTTGGTGGCCACCCAGAAAAACCACACCACCTCTCCCAGAGCTGCTAAAGAAAGAGAACGTGACTCCCTATAAAGGCCTTGGGATCTAACAGCGGTGCAGATAAAGCGTTGTTGTTATTGTGTCCTTCAGCGAACAGATGAAAGAAAGGAGGCACTATGAATTACCAAGGGTGAGGCTCTGGGAACACCTCAGCAACTCCAAAATCAGTTAAGTGTGTTAGAATGCAAAACCAGCCAGAGGGGCCCAGGGAAGGAAGGAGATCACCACAGGAGAGAACACAGAAGGGTTCCTAATCCCTATAACTCTCTTTCACTACCTCACAGGCACCTCTGCTAAAAGAAAAAATAACTTCTCTTATCCGAGAGTGACACTGCTGGAGCCGGGCTGGCCAGCAGGTTGGGTGTGCGACTTTCCACTGTATACTGTAAGAGCTGGCGCCACATCAGTGAAGGGATTTTCTTCCCGACAAAGAATAAAACAGTGCAGTGTCTCCCTTCCTGGTTCTCTGCTGCTTTTTTCACGCTAATACCTGTCCAGCTGCATTACTATAATCACTATGCTCAATCCCTTAATAGCACGATGCAGGCGTGGCTATCGGGGTGTCTGCATTGCCTCATCTCTGTTCCTCAATTCTGCATTGTCCTGTTTAAACCCTCCGCTCTGCCGGTGGTCGCAGGGTTCCTGCCCCTCGCTGCAGTGTCTGTTGCGCTTTGCCCATCGGTACTTTTGATACAGGTGATGCTGGTTCTGCTGAGCTGATGTTAGCATTGCTGTCTTGCAGCTGCAAATCTGTAAGAGAAAGGATATCTGCATGCAGGCATAGCATCCGTAAGGATTGATTGTACCCTTCCCGTCAGAAATCACATGTAACGTGTCCTAGCAGTGGGTGTCTAACGCATTTTCAATCCTTCTTCTCTGATTTGGACTATTTAAGCATTAAAACCTGCCTCAGCAATGAGATAGAAGAAGCCGTGGCACCGCATTTTCTAGCTTCTACAAGTCTTTTGGAAGTGACAGACTGCTGCTGGGGAGCTTGTGAAAGGTGTTGCAGCAAAGCAGGTGCCACTGGGAAACATCAGGCATCTGCCTTTTAAACTGACTGACAATCCACATTGCAGGGACTTTCCAGTCTCTGTAGAGAGATTCACCCTAGACTAGTATGTAAGCAGAAATTACTGGAGTTTCTTCTCTTTTGAGCTACAAAATTTCTGCCAAATACGGTATCAGTACACAAATACCGCCAGGTCTGTGCTTGTCCTGGAATAGAGGTCCTGACGGGAAAATTTCCGTCTGGCTTTGGGTTGGTGCTTATAAAGATTATGGATGTGCAGAGCTCTTAAGTCAGCAACTCCCGTTGACTTTAGACTCTAAAAAAGCAAATAAATAGATTTGTAGATTTTTCATGATATAAGGTGGTTGCGGGCGACTTGGCATATCACAGAGGATTCACTGGCGTTACTTCATGAAGGAGCAGTGGGGTGGAGCTGGAGCCAGCACCTCCGCGTCTCAGGTGCAACAGTGAAATGCTAAAACATAGCCACGAGCGAGGAGCCTTCGGTCTGAATCACGCCGGGCGCTGGGAACTGAAGCGGAAAAGGAAGATCCTGTGTGCACTGCTGTGCTTCCAGTGGGATGTGACAAAAGACGTGAAATCGGGGAGAGAAAAATGATGATTCTGGAATTTGGCTCTGGCTGTCCAGGGTGACGAAAAGCGCCGGCAACGCCTCCTGCCCGGGCTATAAAGGGCTCCAAGCCAGGGGGAAGCGAGCACTCGCTGCCTGCGCTGCCGAGCCGCGTGCCTCTCTCCAGCCTCCAGCCCCCGCCAGCCTTCGCCATGAGCACCACTGTCAGGCAGTACTCCTCCTCCACCTCCCTCAAGGGGTTCGGTGGCCTGGCTGGGGGCTCCAGCAGGCTTTCCTCCGTGCGAGTTGGGGGAGGGGGCTACAGAGCCCCCAGCGTCCACGGAGGCTCCAGCAGCTACTCTGTCTCTTCCCGCATCGTCTCGGGGCTCGGCAGCGGCTATGGGGGCAGCTACTGCAGCAGCGTAGGAGGGGGCCTCGGCAGTGGCTTTGGGGGTAGCTACGGGGCTGGCTTTGGGGCTGGCTTTGGAGCCGGCTTCGGGGGGGGCTTTGGGGGAGGCTTTGGAGGCGGCGATGGCATCCTGCCGGCTGGCGAAAAGGAGACGATGCAGAACCTCAACGACCGCCTGGCTGCCTACCTGGACAAAGTGCGTGCCCTGGAGGAGGCCAACACCGACCTGGAGGTCAAGATCAGGGAATGGTACAAGAAGCAGGGACCTGGTCCAGACCGTGACTACAGCCCCTACTACAGGACTATCGAGGAGCTCAGGAACAAGGTAGGATGCTGTGATTAACACAGTGGGACGTCTCGTTACCAGAGTGGAAGCAGAATCACTGACTGTTACCTCTGTAATTAGTAAGCGCTAACTGCATCGTAAAAAAGTGTCTCAGATGCACATGCTGAGTGCCAGGCTGGGAATTCCGAGATGTCTCAATGTTAGCTCTTGATTACATCC
This sequence comes from Falco cherrug, assembly GCF_023634085.1. NCBI lineage: Eukaryota > Metazoa > Chordata > Aves > Falconiformes > Falconidae > Falco > Falco cherrug. The sequence continues at coordinate 3,684,364 of NC_073716.1, forward strand.
CTCTAGGTGGAACAAACGGCAGGAAGAAGCAGATGTAAAGGGACATAAGGCAACAAATGAAGAAGAAGGAGGCAAATCTGCATTGATAATGCATTTTTTTCTGCAGTTTGAAATGAATGTGCAGGGAAAGTTGTAAATGTGTGCAGAGTGTGTCACTGATGTCGTATTTGTAAACATTCAAAAAATTCATTTGTAAACATTGGCAAACTTGTTTCAGCTCTTCAGTATTGATGTGATTTAGATGCTAAAGTGAAAAAGATGGAACTGACCAACAGTGAGGTTTTCACCTCCTTTTGGCAGTCACTGCCCCAGGGCCAGGCTTGATGCAAACCCACCAACCCAGGCAGCTCTGGGGGGATTTCTCCTGTATCTGATTTGACTCCCACCCTCCCCATTTCAGAGGAAATACCCAAGAGTTGACTTTGTTCTGCTCTGTTACTTCTTACTTGCGAGTTGCCCCCAGGAAGCATGAAGGCAGGTGGTGTACATCTGGAGCTGCAGGAGTGCTGGCAAATGATGCAGGGAATCCGTTTTCCCTCCCTGTCTTTGGCCCCATAACTGATGTCTTCCCAAACTCTGCCTTGAATCTTCTCCCAGTATGGATTATTTGCTTCTGGTTCTGTAATATAAAAATCAGAAGCTGTAGGCACCTGCTCACTGCATTTTGCTCCATTTCTGCAGTCAACAGATTAAACCCACCCCAGAACATATGGGCACAAGGTATGCCAAGCACAAACACCTTGCTGGTCCATCCGTCCCACCAGAAGAGCTGCATGGAGCTGTGGGTGGGGGAGCAGGTGATTCCTCCTTGGCCCTTGCGTAATCAGCACCTGCCCTGAAGCATGGGAACAAATGGTGTCATCAGATCTCACACACCTTCCATGTTTCACGCTGCCTTTTGAAATACTGATGGATTTTTGGAAAGGGAGGTCACAGAGTAACGCAGAGTCAGTCTCAGCTGTGTCTCACTCGGTCTGATTCAATACACACTTCTAAGGAAGCCCCAGGCTTCCCCAAAACTGTTCCTGTCCCAACAGTCTCCCTTCTGCTTCCATCCTGTGGTCAGCCAGGAGGAGTGCCCGACACTCAGTGCTTTGTCTTTATCCTCTGCCCTCCAGGTGCTGGTGGCCACAGTCGACAACGCTAACTTCCTCCTGCAGATCGACAACGCCAGGCTGACAGCTGATGACTTCCGGAACAAGTAAGCCACATTTCCTGGAAAAATGGAACAAAGTCTGCGGAGACTTTTGATGAAAGGAGGAGAAAATCCCATCCAAACACAAAAAGACAACATAGAAACAAGGTCTTCAAAATGAAAGTGTAGTTTCCAAAGCAGATGGTTATCAAATCCTGTAGGCGCATAGGGATTGTTCTGCTTCCATACAAAAACTTCACTATTTTATTCTCATTGCTGGTTCCTCTGTGGTACGACCTCTCCTGTGCGGAGAACTTTCCCTGTGCTTGTGCTGCACATTTAACTTGTGTATGTACAGCCCAGCAAAGCCCAGACCCAGTAACGAGGCCCAGTGATACCAGGAGCACGGTGATGTTGTGGAGTCAGATGGACACTGTTCATCAGTTGTTCCCCTGTGTTCACTAGCACTCACCGTCAGGAAGCTGTCCGTGCACCGTCGGGGTATCAACATGATGCCAGCAGCAGCACGGAGGAAGCAACCAACTGACCCAGGTGCTCTGTCCCTGGCTGGGCAAGTTCTCGTGCCACTTTCATGACTGTTCTTGTGTCCCCAGGTTTGAGACGGAGCAGGCTCTGCGCCTGAGCGTGGAGGCCGACATCAACGGCCTGCGCAGGGTCCTGGATGAGCTGACCCTGGCCAGAGCTGACCTGGAGATGCAGATCGAGAACCTGAAGGAGGAGCTGGCCTACCTCAAGAAGAACCATGAGGAGGTGAGCACAGAGCCAGGCTCAGAAAAGTCCAGCCTGGGCCCAGAAATACGAGGTCTGGTCCAACCCTTAAGGCTATGCTGAGTTTTGAATTGCTGGGCGGGAAGATGGGAGGTGCTGATAAGGACATAGGGATGATGCATTCTGGATAGCAGCACGTCCTCTCCAGAGTGTGTCTGAAATTCATTCACCTCTTGCTATTTCAGTAACGGCCACTGTAGCAGTTAGAGATTTATCAACGATCCTGGCAGCTTCAGGCCTGAGAGGTCTGTCTCCCGAGAAATGAAGCCAGCTACAGGCTCTGATTTATTCTCTGAAGGTTTAACTCAAACGGAGACTTCTTAAGAACTTGGGTTATTTTCTTTCTGACTGTGGGGCAAAGGCCCTGGCTTGCTCCCTGTTGATCTGCCCCAGAAACACCTGCTGAAGGATGCTACCTTTCCTTGAAGAACTCTGTGCTGAGAGGAACATATTTATATGCTGGTTGCTGGATTGCATGAAGACGTGTTTCTTGTTCCTTCCAGGAGATGAATGCCCTGCGTGGGCAGGTGGGTGGAGAGATCAGCGTGGAGATGGATGCTGCTCCTGGAATCGACCTCACCAAGATCCTGGCTGAGATGAGGGAGCAGTACGAGAGCCTGGCGGACAAGAACCGCAGGGACGCCGAGCAGTGGTTCTTCAGCAAGGTGAGCTGGCTCCGGTGGAGCAGCGAGGGGCGCGGGACCCCAGGCCGTGCCTGCTCACCGGTGCTCTAACGGCGCGCTGCTGCCTTGTTGCAGACGGAAGAGCTGAACCGGGAGGTGGCCATCAACACCGAGCAGCTCCAGAGCGGCAAGACAGAGATCACCGAGCTGCGACGCACCATCCAGAGCCTGGAGATCGACCTGCAGAGCCAGCTCAGCACGGTACGAGGGGCCGGCTCCCTGCGGGGGTGGGGGGTGGGGGGCACGCAGGAGCACGGGCCAGGGGGCGCGTGGGGGCTCCACCTCCACCCCCACCGCCCTCCGTCCCCCGCTGAACCCGTCCCTCTCCTCTGCACGCAGAAAGCGGCGTTGGAGGGCACCTTGGCCGACACAGAAGCCCGCTACGGCACCCAGCTGGCCCAGCTGCAGGGGCTGATCACCAGCGTGGAGGAGCAGCTGGCCGAGCTGCGGTGCGACATGGAGCGCCAGAACCACGAGTACAGGGTCCTCCTGGACGTCAAATGCCGCCTGGAGCAGGAGATCGCCACGTACCGCCGGCTCCTGGAGGGTGAAGATGCCCAGTACGTAGAGGGGCTTTGACTGGGAGAGCGTGTTGGGAGGAGACGGGTGGAAGCAAAGGAAATAAAACATGGACAATCTACATTCCCTGGAGGCTCCTGTGAGCCATTTCCCGACCCATGTCATGCAACAGGGTCTCCCTTTTCTGTCCTGCTAGTCCAGAACAGCCCAGTGGTTATGACAGCACTGCAGCATCCCTGGGATCCCCTTCCCATCCCGTCCTGGGGAGGGAGCAGGTATCACTGCTGCTCATCACAGCTGGGATGCGGGCTGCCCTTATGTCTGAATCCCCGTGGCACACACACATCCTTACCATTTTCAATTTTTACACTAGGCTGTTTCCAGAAGGCATTTTAATCCTGTACTGGTGTGAGAAGGAAAGACGGGGTTTAAATAATTATTTTGTCTTAGAGACAACTCACATTTTTTCCATTTCTGACCATTTTTTGTCCTTTCTCCTCCTGTAGCATGTCTTCCCTCTACATCTCGCAGCCTGTGAAAGAAGGTAAGTACACGTCTTGGCTGAAGCACTGATCACACGTAGCTCTGTTATATCCTTAGCCACCTTCTTAGCACAGACTCTTTACTAATTTACTAAAATTACTGTCATATTATACTTTCAAAATGTGAATTGACAGAAACTGCTCATGATATACCAAAACGTCTTTCAGAAGTATTATTTGTGCAGAGTGAAACTATATAATAAAGTATTTAGTGGTAGGAATGTGGTGGTTATATTTGGTTTCTCAGGCGGTTTTTGGTCATAATAGATTTACCCATGAAAATCTTTAAATACTTTCCCCTTGCTTCCCTGCAAATAACAGTTCCTTCTTTCTCCATTGTAGCACCTATAACTACCCGTCAAATCCGCACGATCTTTGAGGAAGTCCAGGATGGGAAGGTGATCTCCTCCCGCGAGCAGATCACCCAGGCTGCCCACTGAGGCGGCTGTGTGGTTTGCTGCAAACCTCACATAGCAAAGCAGAAGAAGATTCCAGCTTATGTGCTCTGGCTATGCAGATCACAAAAAAGCACCTTCTCTTTTTGTCACACCCTGGCTTCCCTCACCCTTTATCCAAGCATTGTTCCATGCTCAGAAATCAAATAAAGCTTTTCTTCGCACTTATGAAAACCAGGGTCTGGTCTTGTTGCTCTGATGAGCTGGGCTGTCCCACTGCTGGAGCTGTAGGACAAAGCTGCTCTCAGGAAGGAGTAATATTCTCCATCTTTGGTACCCAGGTGTTGAGGCCAGGACAATGACAATTCCGTAATACCTGTGACCTGGCTGCCTCCGTGAAGAAGCTGATGTGGGTGGAGGTCTAAAGGGAACTGATTACATGGGTCGTGGGAGGCAAAACTTGTGAGTCTTTGTATTTCACCTCAGATTTGGCACGGTGACTTTCAGGTTGGGGCAAAATGCTGCTTCCCCAGCTGCAATGTGCAGCAACAGCAGAGCTGAAGCTTTCAACTAGGTAAGTACAAGCAAGAAAGTGAACAAAACCCAAGTCATGTAGCCAGGACCCTGCAAACGGTTCCCTCCCCAGCTCTGCCTCGACAGCTGCTGTGCAGCCCAGATAACAAGCTTTGAGGTACAACGAAATTAAGCTGTAGATGTGGCAGGGATGCATTGGCTGATGCCTCTGCAGAAATACAAACTCAGCTTAGTTTAATCCTTTCTTCCAAAGGCACTGCTAAAGGGTGAAGAAAACAAGCGGTGGGTATGGTCTATACAAGCACAAAATTTAAAACACTTCTGGGAGTTACTTGTGGCACTCCCTGGCTGTTAGTGGCTGTTCCTGATGCAGCAATTCATGTTGCCGTCAGCTGGCCCAGCCGTTCCTGGAAAGCCAGTTTAGACACATTCTTGGCTGGATTCTGCCACATTTATTACCTCATAAATCCAACTTCCAAATCAATGGGATGATTTAGAGAAACGCTACTGAATATGTGTAAGAATAGAGCTGGCCACACAGTTTTAAGATGCCTTTCCGGAAAATATGCCTGGATTTTATGGGGAGATAAGAGAGAATTCGTGGTTTTATTCAAAATGTTGACAGGATCCCTGCAGTGCATCATCTGCACTGCAAGCCGAGGCAGCAGGGATGCACGGTCTAGCGGCACCCCATGCTGCAGCCATCAGCTCTGCCCAGTGTCAGCTGGGACCACATCCCCCTGGCCACGCAGGGCAGCCCCCCATGACCCGTGCCAGGGACCAGCTGTGCTGTGCACCCTGCACAGCACCCTGAGCGAGCCAGCTGAAAGCACTCCCAGCACCCACTGACTTGCAGCAGGCACAGCTTTGGTTTTGAATCTTACCGCTGACGAGCAGTGATCTCATTTCCACTGCGATTCCACCAAAGGACACGTAAACACAACCCAGTAAAGGAGCACTGTGGTCAGGAGAACGGCTCCCACCACTCTGCTGCTGCACGTCCTCGTGGCGCATCGTGGACAGGCCACGAGTAAACAACAGGGCACAATTCCTGACCCCAGGTGCTTCCAGCCACAGCATCTCTGCGGCCTGACTGCTGCGCTCCTGCATCCTTGGCCAAGGGAGCCCGGCACAGCACGGGGCTTCTCCCCCAGGATGCTCCGTGCCCCGGGACTGGACAGGGCCAGGCGCTGAGCAGCCCAAGCCCAGATGCCTCAGAAGGGTAAGGACAGACACAGCCTGCAGTGAAAGAGCTTCCCAGGTCACCTCTTAGGGATCCACTGTCCTCGCCAGGGGTGGTGCAGGGACTGTCAACACCTCTGGCAGCTCCTCGCGATCGTTGTGTCCCTGCAGCTGCCACCCTTGTGACACCCAGCATGGGGATGCTGTATTCATCCTGGATTTATATTTTTCTCCTGGAAAACGGAGCACACCCTTGTTGCTATAGAAACAAGTAATACTTTGCTAACAAACCCCCCTGTTTTAATTACTCCTGCTACTGCAAATTGTGAGGGAGGTGTGGAAAACAGGTGTTGATACTTTCCTGCCTTAAGCATTAATAATTAGTCGTGACCTTAAGAAACCCATTGAGGGGGGAGCTGCAGGTGGTGGCTTATGCAGACAGGCAGCGGCAGCTCAAGGCAGGTTTCAGAAGGTGGTATTTTATTCCAGAAAGATGCTTTGACTTCTCAGGCTACGCTGAGTTAATCTGACATAAAAGACCACTTTAGAAAGAGACATTAAGATGTGGCTTTTCAGCTCATTTTAGGAAACTTTCCTGTAATAATTTGATAGTAGGGCAAACTTTATAAGAATGCTAAAATAAACAGAGAAGTGTTCTTGTCCAGGTAGTTTCATCTACCGGCTCTGCTGGTATGTACGTTTGGAGCCAGAGCTTCGCCGCCTTTTTCCTCCTGAAGACAGAATTGCATGTTTAGACACCAGTGTGCTACCATGAAATTACTGTTATGCCATAGACCAGGCATTCTGATTTTGGAATGTATAAAACCCAGGCTCATAGTGTGCTTGCACTCATGAAACAGAGGCAGAATCTGATTTAATAGTCAGCTTTTTATTTGAAAGAGAGTGTGATACAAACAATATGCAGTCATTTGTGGTTGTGTTCAATTGCAGGTCATGTAAATAACGCCTTAGAATTTTTAATGTTGTTTTAAGTCTTAATTAACACTTCATGATTTTAATTGCTGCCTTGTGGTATCATCAGAATATCGTAGATATTTTGAGCAATGTGTATTTTTATGACACTGCAGTTAAATAGGAAACGAAAGATGAAAGACTGATTTCATGTAAAGAAAGAATACCCTATTAACCTCGTAATGTGGTGACAGTTATTCATCCTACAGCCGGTCTGGGGGAAGCTGGTCGCTCCTGCTGGCTGGCCAGCCTGAAGAGCCTTGCTCACGTCAAGCCTGAGGGCTTGGACTTGCACGGGGGCTCTGTACTGTTTTTGTCACCGAAGTTCCCCTTTCTCCTTGCCACCACTGCACCCAGTGAGGACAATCCATGACTTTTGCCCTTTCGTATCACCCGAGAGAAGGCAAGGAAATGAAGATGGGGAGAAAGCACATTCCTTGGAGCTCCACGTCCCAGCCGCCCCCACGCTGCTGCGCCTTTGCCAGCTGCACCTGGGGAGGACGAGCAGAAAGTGGGCGTCCGCTGGCTCCGTGCTGCGTCTCCTGGCACTCACGCGACACGAAGATGCTGCCGCCAACAGACTGAACCCATCCTCTGGCCAGAGCAGACATGGTGGAGATTCCACTTTCTCCAGTTCTCCAAGTCATACAGACTTGTCTCCGTTAACCAGTGGCAAATGGGAACACGGGTAGCTGTGCTTCTCCATAGCAGCCAACTCCTGATCTTGCAAGGACACATCCCACTCCTGTATTGTTTCCAGCTTTTTTCAGATAGAGGGAAGGGAGTCATGCCCTCTAAAGCTGCTCAGAAATGTACCTTTGTTGCTTATTTCCATACTCTTTCCCCCCTCCTTTGGCAAATGATCTAAGGAAGAACTTGGCTGTTGGGAAGGGGTTGTTGGGGCCTGTCTGTGAAGTCAAACAATTCACCATGTACACACATGAGAACTATCTTCTCCTCCACACCCTGCATTATTAGCTGGTGACACTCAGATTTGTGGTTTCTGCCCATGACGTAGGTCAGCACAGAGAACAGACAGCAGAGCTTGACCATGCCTGGTGCGCTTGTTTTTTGAGGCTTTTTGCTCTTCAGAAGCAACCAGCATCTCTCCTGAAGCTCTGTCTACATGGGAGCTGTAAACCTCAAATTCACATTGAACTTATCTTCCCTGGTCAGAACTGATTGAGATGTTCATCACAGAAAACATCAGCAGCATTAGCTGCTAAATTATGTTACTATCAGCTTTGAACTCTTGTTCACAGTGCTTGGAAAGCAGGAGCTTTTCTTCTTATATCCTTCACCTACTTTATGCCAGTCCACATTTTTTCCTGGAGCATCTCATAATTTTTAAGTTACGCCAGCTAGTAGCCATACCCTGCCCTTTCTGAACGGTTTGCTAGGCTCTTGTTCACAAAAATCAACACAAAATATCCACTCCTTATTGCCTTTTCATATTCCTTCACTCTTGGGTGGTCTCTGAAGTGAAGAACTGTATGAGCCCTGAAGCATGAGCTCCCTTGTCATTGCTTTTTCATTACAGAACATCCCTCTCCCTGCAGATAAAAGAGCAGACTCGTATTTCCAGGACTGGTAGCCAAGTTCCTTCTAGCATCATTGTACTCACGGGACTGCAGATGTACTTTCAGGGCTTCATGACACGGCTGTTGTCCCTGCAGGTGTGCTGTGTGTGCAACCTAAAGAGAGACAGGAGACCGCAGAGCTGGGACAAGAAAACACAGTAAAAGAGATGCTGACATGCTCCACTGAAACGCTGCCTGAACCGCTCTGTTTCAGAGCTAACAGTACAAAGCAGTATTAAAATGTAGCCCTGAGCGAGGAGCCTCCTACTTTGAATCACACCTGACTATTTACTTGGAAACGGAAGAAGCATAAAGACGCCCTTTGTCAGATAAAAAGTTTCTGGTGGAATACGACAAAAAAGCATGACTAGAACAAAGGCAAAAATGACGATTCTGGAAGTTGGCTCAGATTTTAGGAGTGATGAAAATCATCGGGAATGCAACAGAAAAAAAAGAGCGCCGGCAACGCCTCCTGCCCGGGCTATAAAGGGCTCCAAGCCAGGGGGAAGCGAGCACTCGCTGCCTGCGCTGCCGAGCCGCGTGCCTCTCTCCAGCCTCCAGCCCCCGCCAGCCTTCGCCATGAGCACCACTGTCAGGCAGTACTCCTCCTCCACCTCCCTCAAGGGGTTCGGTGGCCTGGCTGGGGGCTCCAGCAGGCTTTCCTCCGTGCGAGTTGGGGGAGGGGGCTACAGAGCCCCCAGCGTCCACGGAGGCTCCAGCAGCTACTCTGTCTCTTCCCGCATCGTCTCGGGGCTCGGCAGCGGCTATGGGGGCAGCTACTGCAGCAGCGTAGGAGGGGGCCTCGGCAGTGGCTTTGGGGGTAGCTACGGGGCTGGCTTTGGGGCTGGCTTTGGAGCCGGCTTCGGGGGGGGCTTTGGGGGAGGCTTTGGAGGCGGCGATGGCATCCTGCCGGCTGGCGAAAAGGAGACGATGCAGAACCTCAACGACCGCCTGGCTGCCTACCTGGACAAAGTGCGTGCCCTGGAGGAGGCCAACACCGACCTGGAGGTCAAGATCAGGGAATGGTACAAGAAGCAGGGACCTGGTCCAGACCGTGACTACAGCCCCTACTACAGGACTATCGAGGAGCTCAGGAACAAGGTAGGATGCTGTGATTACCAAGACATCTTCGTTAAAGTCAGTTTTAGAAAGACAACCCTGTTCCTAAAAGCTGAAAGGAAGAGTATTAACGAATGACAATTAATAGGTCTGAGATGGGAAAACAGAAGCAACATGCTTGGAAGCAATACTTATAATATAAGAGCAGCAGTTACTTGAGCATGCCCTCCACAAGGCACAGAGATGGGTTTTCTATTGGCTGTTGCAGTGTAGGGAGAAAGACAGGGCAGGAAAGCGGGAGCCAGAGGCTATCAGGCGTCAGGTCAGGTTATCTGATGCTACAGGGTGTGCGCTGCCACGCCAGTCATCTCCTGCCCTTCCTCCATGCTCCTTATGCCCCAAGCGTGAGCCAGACTCCTGGTTAAGTTCTCTGCAGGCAGGGACACGCGATTTCTTTGTCACTGCTCACTACTGGATGATATGTAAATGGAGATGTTAAGTCGTTTTCATAAATATCCTACAGATCAGATCTTTTCTAGCCCAATAAGACGCTCAAGGTAGGGGTTAAAAAGGAAAGAAAATGCCCTGTGGGATGGTTGTTCTTTGGGAGGTGCAAACACAGGCATGTGTGAAACCTAGGGAGTCAGAACATACTGGGCTGTAGTAGGTGGCTTCAGAGGTGCTGAAGTGAAGTGCATGCCCTGCTCTAAAATGCAGTAGATGAAATCATGGCCAAGCTTGTTTCTTTATTCTTGGCAGCTCCCTGGCTGATTTTAGGCAAAAGTCCTTGAAAAAAAGCGCTAGAATCTGTCCTTCCCTTCCTACCCTGTCATCGCTGTCCTCCCTCTGCCCGCATTACTCATCACGAGCTGATTGCCTGGTCCTTCACCACTCCTACACGAGGTGACAACATCCTTAGTAAGCTCAGGTTCCACTGGAGGGGATGGAGGTGTGGGCAGGTGAGAAATAATACCTGGTCTGTGAGAGCAAATGCCAGGGAAATGAGGCAGCAGCCGTTGACAGGCTCAGGGATCAGCCCCTGGGGGAAATCCCAGATTTTTTTAGGAAATACTTAGAATTTTTCAGTTCTTTAACCCTCCCGGGCTTCACCTTGGGGTGAAGGGCTCTTGCTTTGATGCACAAAGCTTCTCTTCAAATTCCAGCTTGTCAGGTGTGCTCTGATCTGGAGCACAGAAACATGTGGAGACAGAGACTGCCTCCAGATGTGAGCAATGAAGTGCTGGGTCTCACAGAAACCCTCTGCTCAGGATCCAGAGGGATGCAGACCCTTCCCTCCCCTCCCGCACCCCACCGCAGCTGGGAAGTTACCACATCAATATCCCTGGATTATTGCTCGGATATCCCCTGAAGCACCAGAACTCAGTGAGAGCTTTTCATTAGCTTGTGGCTACAGAAATTACTGCTCATTAAATGGCCAATAATTTTCAAAATCCTAGAACAAATATTTGCACCTCAGGTGTAATTACGAAAGCAAAACAATTCAGGCACAGGCACTCCTTCCGCAACTCATTTATTTTTTTTTTTTCCCTCTCGGCTGGGCTGTTCAGCATTGCCAGACGCTGCCAGAGTGCTGCCAGGACTCTGAGCGTGGTGTCAGCACCAGGAGATGCCACCCTGGCAAGGGCACCAGGCTGTGGCACGTGGCATGCCAGTGCCTTCGCAAGGCTGAATCGGTGCTGGCAAGACTGAGCACCGGCATCCTGCCTCTCCCTTGCAGAGTCCATATGGAAGTTCCAGCCCAACCGGCAGGAGGTTCAGTGCTGCTCCAAGTCCTTCCGAACGGGAACTCGGGCAGGAGCATGCTGTTTTTCAGAACTACTTTTTCACTCTCTCCCTTTCTTTTATCCCCCTCCAGATTCTTGCTGCAACTGTTGAAAATGCCAACATCGTCCTACAGATTGACAACGCCCGGCTGGCAGCTGATGACTTTAGAACCAAGTAAGTCCAATGCCTTTGAGAACTCTTATGAGAAGGGAGGGAAAACCCCGTCTGTTTAAGGCTTTTCTTCGGTTTCTGCAACTGAGGTTGCTCCACCAGGTCACTGCTCACTAGAAATGTGACATTTGGGAAGCGGACACCTCTGCAGGGACACAGCGTTGTCTTGACATTCCTGCACAGTGGAGAGCTGTGCATGCACATTTAATAAAAGATGCTTGGCAGAAGTGCACCAAGTCGGGGTAGGAAACAAGAAAAAGCCTGTATCGGCTGGGCTCCACAGTGCAACTGTGTGTCCGTGTCCCCAGGTTTGAGACGGAGCAGGCTCTGCGCCTGAGCGTGGAGGCCGACATCAACGGCCTGCGCAGGGTCCTGGATGAGCTGACCCTGGCCAGAGCTGACCTGGAGATGCAGATCGAGAACCTGAAGGAGGAGCTGGCCTACCTCAAGAAGAACCATGAGGAGGTGAGCACAGAGCCAGGCTCAAACTGCGACCTGCAGAATGTACCTTGTGCACAATGGCAAGGGGTCAGATCAAATGTGCAGGAGCATCTCCACAATTAGGGCTGTTGGGAGACCCTTGAGTGGGAAAGGGGAAGGGAAACAACCCTTTGAGACAGGACCTCCAGGAGGAGGGCTGTGGGGTTCGTGTGCTGGGTGCAAATAAGAAATTGGCCACGATGGGAATATACTGATTTCACTCTGACATGTATCATGTGTTTCTTTTGTGCCAGGAGATGAATGCCCTGCGTGGGCAGGTGGGTGGAGAGATCAGCGTGGAGATGGATGCTGCTCCTGGAATCGACCTCACCAAGATCCTGGCTGAGATGAGGGAGCAGTACGAGAGCCTGGCGGACAAGAACCGCAGGGACGCCGAGCAGTGGTTCTTCAGCAAGGTGAGCTGGCTCCGGCGGAGCAGCGAGGGGCGCGGGACCCCAGGCCGTGCCTGCTCACCGGTGCTCTAACGGCGCGCTGCTGCCTTGTTGCAGACGGAAGAGCTGAACCGGGAGGTGGCCATCAACACCGAGCAGCTCCAGAGCGGCAAGACGGAGATCACCGAGCTGCGACGCACCATCCAGAGCCTGGAGATCGACCTGCAGAGCCAGCTCAGCACGGTACGAGGGGCCGGCTCCCTGCGGGGGTGGGGGGTGGGGGGCACGCAGGAGCACGGGCCAGGGGGCGCGTGGGGGCTCCACCTCCACCCCCACTGCCCTCCGTCCCCCGCTGAACCCGTCCCTCTCCTCTGCACGCAGAAAGCGGCGTTGGAGGGCACCTTGGCCGACACAGAAGCCCGCTACGGCACCCAGCTGGCCCAGCTGCAGGGGCTGATCACCAGCGTGGAGGAGCAGCTGGCCGAGCTGCGGTGCGACATGGAGCGCCAGAACCACGAGTACAGGGTCCTCCTGGACGTCAAATGCCGCCTGGAGCAGGAGATCGCCACGTACCGCCGGCTCCTGGAGGGTGAAGATGCCCAGTACGTAGAGGGGCTTTGACTGGGAGAGCGTGTTGGGAGGAGATAGGTCAATAGATACAAAATGTGCTGTCTGGGAACTCAAATTGCAGCTTTCAGGGTTCTTCTTAACATTGATACCAGCCACGGATGCCCAGTGGCTCTGTCCCTGGTTTCTGTCTGCAGCGAGATGCTGTAACGGGCACCTTTCCCTGCTGGAAGGGGCAGTGGTCCCTCTGCCCTGCATGAGATGCCGAGTGGAGTGAGCAGGAACTTTAGCAACTTTAGCCTTTTGTGTTTTCCTCCTGCCTGAATACAGAGTCTGTGTAACAACAAGAAAAAATGAGTTTGCTCCTAACTTCTCTTTGTTTTTCTTCTTCTCTTGTAGCATCTCTTCCCAGTACTCCTCCGCTATGTCCTCACACTCTGGCAGAGATGGTAAGAACCTATCTTGCTGCACATATTTATAACAAACAGCTTTGCGACCTGCTTTTAAAGCAGCTGCCAGACCGATGGAGTGAAAATCACTCCTCAGGCGTGCCGTGCCGCCTCGCTGGCTGGATCAGAGTGGCAGCAGTCAAGGGCGCTTGTGTGCGTCTTACAACTGCTAACCACAGGGAAAAGCTGTGGGAAATACCTTGCACTCCTTTATCACAAGAATGATTTGCCCTAAACGGGCCTTGTGATTGAGCAGGTGGTGTTCTGGCTTTACACAGACCATGAAAATCAGGCGACATCACACATTTAAGGAGTGTGCCTTTTGCCTTCTTGAGCTTTCCCATCAGCCTGGCTCTTCCCTCTTCTAGCCAACGTTGCGTTGTTTAAAACAGCATTTTCCAGTATCTTGTGGAATTTGTGACATCTTCCAGAAAAACATGCAATATCTGATATTGTGGTTAAGAAATTTCTTTCCTTCCTGCCCCTGAATAATTGTCCTCTGCTCTCCTTTTGTAGTGATGACATCTTCCCGTCAGGTTCGCACAATCGTTGAGGAGGTGCAGGACGGGAAGGTGGTCTCCTCCCGGGAGCAGGTTGCGCTTACCACTCGCTAGAAGGGCAAGCACCTCTGTGGACCCTTGACCCCAGGCTCAAGAGAGTGGCGAGCTGAACTAAACCCTGCCTGAGGCCGTATGTGATGGGGTTGTGTCACAGAAAGCAGTCCACTTCATTCGTCTGCTCCTCCTTCCTGTACTACCATGATTCCACACGGGTGCCATCATGCACTCTGTATACATTTAATAAAGCTTTTTTCCCTCGTTCATGCAATTACAGACTTGTCTGTCACTGATACATGATCCCTCAAAGCCTCAGGGTTGTGTGTTTGTGCCCGGGAAAGTCCTAAGAAACCACAAGAAGCAGCCAGTGAGAGAAGGGGAATGGAGGGATATGGTTTCCACCTGGAGCAAAAATAATTTGAGACAGCTTTTTCTACTGAACTCATTGCTTGTAAATACATGGGACTGACCGAGACATAAACCAGATAAGTTTATTGCAAAACGAAGGCAATAATGGAAGGATGATGTTTGAGGTCAACGTACCACACCACACGACTGATAAAGCCAAGAGAATAAAACCCAGTTCTCTAATTCCTGGTATCCCAAAGAATCACTTTCTCCTGTAAGTTGAACATAACTGACTACAGCAAGACTACTACTGCCATGTGTACCATTCTGAGACACGAGCACAACATCAGACTCGTTGACAAATCTTACATATACAAGCCTTCTGTCTTACTTGACTGTCTTTAAATCACACTATTAGGCACATTGTATGAAAACTTCATGCAGGTCTTTTCATGCTGCCTGAGGGCTGCACTTAACAGGTGCTAAAGTAACCATTGCTTAATCCACAAGAGGGATGAGTAGCAATAATTTTTTATCACTATAGCATCTAGTAGATCACTGCTAAAATCCTTCTTGAAACACACGCGCTACTTATCGTATGTCAACAACGTCTGCAGGCAAGCTGCCATTCAGGATTAGGTGAAGCAGCTTGGGCACTGGCAGCCAGGAACCGAGTTTGCCTTTGCCCACTCACTTTCCACAGAGTGACAGAGGAACCAAAGGATGCTCTGCAGGCTGCAGATCTACCAAATATGTCCTGGGGGCTAGGCAGGAGAGGAAATCATTTTAGACCCAAAAGCCTGATGAAACCACTTAGGTCCAACTTCATGCTTTCCAGCCAGTACAGGAAAACACAGCCAGTTTTGGGAGCTGTGTCCAGTCTTGGACCGTGGCCTCATGTTCCACATGAGGAATACAGATGTGGGCCTTAGACAGAAGGAAAAGGTAATAGTTTGCAGTAAATCAGCTTCCCTTTGCTTATAATGATGTACAAGGTGCGACTGTGGTTCAAGTTAAGCATGCTTGTGCCTTGGATTATTATTGATGATTCATGCTCCCTCAGCCTCCACAGGGCACCATGGTCCTTGCTGAACAATTACAAAAGCATGCTCCCTGGCCTGAACAGGCTCTTGAAAAGAGTGGATGATATCATGCTGGGCATGACAACACAAGCAAAGGTGATCGAAGAAGTGGGGAACCTGCCAGGTCTTTCCAGAAAAGGGAGTGTGAAGAGATGTTATCATTCTGTATTATTGTTTAGCAATTACAGAAAAGGGTAGGAAATGAAACACAGACCAGAGTGCCGAGTTCATTGACTGTGTCACGCTTATCTCTTTGCTGGAATAACAGACCTTTTTTTCAGAAATAGGAAGTCTTCCAAGCCAAGAGAGCTAGGGCCACCACAAAAATAAAAACTAGATCAAGCAAAAATGCCCTTTAGTATCAAGCTGTCTTAGACTTTATGGCAACAAGCAAGGGTGCAGGCTGGAAATTCTGATTAAACTACAAACATACTTCTCCCCCCGAATCAGAAGAGCGTTGTTATACTTCAATTATAAATTGCAGCTTTTTAACTCTTGAGCCACCTGGAGGATGCCCCAGGTGTATGAATACAGAAAGGCTTTCTGAAAATCACAAACATTATGGGATAAATATAATAAGTAGGAGGCTGAAAGAGTCTGAGAGTATCTGGCTCTGCTGGCAGCACAGTAAGGCATGGCCACTTCTGCAGCCAAAAGGACACGAGGGAGAGCATATTTAGCAGCATATTTAGTTATCTTTGATATCTGTCACCCAGCACTAAGCCATTTACATCTTTCAGCAGGAACAGCTTGAAATGAGTACCTGAGAATAGCTGGGAGAATAGCTGGGAGAGCTGATGGAGAGCCCACATTTGTAATTAGTTGAGTCAGTTCCACTGGGAGGATCTTACCAGGAGTTTTCCTTATTCACCAACATACATTTGCATCAGTAAAAAAGGCTTATATTCTGTGCAGAGCTCTGCATAACCCTATTATCACAACCAAGACAGAAGTCCAAGCATAGATAATCGCTGTGCTACGTTACAATACTCTGAAGAAGGAAAATACCACATAACTATTAGGCAATTTATTTTTTATTACTACTCTTTGCTACACACTGTTTTTATCTGTGAAACACAGACAAATTATCACATCCAAGAGGTGGACAAACACTGTTTTTGGAGAACATTATTTAAACTTTCTGCAAGATGCAAGCAGAACAAGAAAAGCCTTGTTAGGATTCAGCAAGGAGTTATAGAAGCAAGTTCTCAGTGAATGATGGTGAAACTTGAATGGACAACCGAACAAAAAAGGAAAACCAAGAACGTCCTTCAATGATATTTCATCAGCTGAGATGCAGAGAGAAATATGTAGCATGTGCCAGTGTCAAACAATATATAATAGCAAGAATGCTTACAATGAATAGTACTTCAAATAAGTACCATATTTCCTATCTTTAAATTCCACGTTCGCATCGGACAGTTGTTTTTACAATGCCCTTGAGAAAGTTGGATTACCGTTATTATTGTTTCCATCCTACAAAGCATGACATTGAGACCTGGGGAAGCTGAACGATTTGCCTAGAGTGATTTGCAAAGCTGGGATCAGAACCCTGGAGCGCCTGGTGTCATCAGTGAGATGGAAATCAGTTTCTGTCCAGCCAATAACATGCAGAGAAGAAGTGGAATGACGATTACATCAATAGCTAGATAAGCAAATACTTTGTAAATAGCAAACAAAGAATTTTCCATAGGTGAAACACTGACATTTAGCCAACAGTGCGCAGAGAGGAGCTAGGGCTGCTTGGGGTTCTCACTCTGTGTCAGAGCCTCCTGATGAGGCTCTCCCCAAGCCCAGGGCAGCCCTGCAGGGACATGCAGAAGCCCAGGCTGGTGTGTTTCGGATGCCAGGCACTGCCTGGATCCTACCCTGGCACTCGCCATGGTTGCTTCAAGCCCACAGCTGAGCTGGGGCTGGCAGTCACACAGGGTGGTGGACACAGCTGGGGCACCGGCAGGGATGCAGGGTTCAGTGTCATGTTTGAGTCACCAAGTCTCCAGGGAAGTTCTCTTGGACATAAAACCAGCTAGTGACTCAGAAATGTTTGTAATAACACGAAATGCTGGATCTCCTTCTTGGGGGCACATTATACTTTCTGTACTTCATATGCATTAGCCTAAGAAACAGTCTTAAGCTTTAAACTATCCCCAGACTACCAAAGAACTTCCTCCGGGGAAATCTAATCTTTCTCATTTCCATCGCCCTTTGGAATCTGATAATTTTGTGCAGTAGAACAACCTTTGGGAATAAGTCCCAGTGCCCATCCTCTACCACCATCCTGCTCTCCTTTATAAAGCACAGTACAAGACGCAAATGTAAAGCTGAAGTATAACTCCTTTCTTTCTACTTTTCACAAAGCTTATTAAATGGGAATGGCACCTTTGCCTAGGGGAGGCTCTTCTGCTCATTTGTTATTTGGAGTAGTAATTTTTCCTCATCAGGCCTGCGCTGCTGTTCCTGAAATGCTTGCCGGGAAATCCTCATCAGCCATCACTTCTCTCCTCCTCTTACTCCCCTGGGGCACAACGTTGCCTGCGAGGGGCTCCCAAGTCAGCCGAGGACAGCTCATCAGAGGCATTGCCCGTGGCTGGTTACAAGGCTGTGGTGAGCAAATTTCCGTCTGTAGACTCCAGTCTGGAAGTCAATAAAAGTTAATTCTGGAAAGAGCCTTCCATTATGCATGTAGATACTGCGATTAACAGATCTCCTCATAAAAAAATGAAAATGTCTTTTAATAAAATGAGGACTGTAACTGCTGGCAGGTTTGGACGTATGCTCTGGTGTAAAAGCAAGAGGTGGTTTTAATAAAAACTGCAGATTTTGGAAAGGAAAAAGTCTACCATGAAGAACACACAAATTCAGTAAAATCAAGAGTGAAATTACTGTTCTTCTTTACAAAAGTGGTAGAAGTTCTAATTGCCTTTGGCTGCAGAGACCTATGGTAAGGTCTGAAGTTCAAAAAGTAAGGAAGAAATGTGGACATTTCTGCTTAGTTTTCAATAACTGAAAAAAAACAACCCCACTCATTCACATTTTAATTTTTCTCACTGAAAAATGAAGGACTAGATGTTTCCCAATGAAATTAAAAGAAATGCTAGCTCAGCATTAATGTTACTGTTCTTCTATAGAAAAAACCCCAGTTTTTGACCAGTTCTGCTCCTGGTTTGCTCCTGCTTCCAGCCCCGAGAGCAGCCACAGGGCTGCAGCTGGGCCGCACAGCAGCGATGCCTCATCCTGACCGTGCCACAGCCTCCGCTCAGGATCGTGCCACCAGTGAGGCATGCCATGGCACCATGGCACAGGCTTCGCTTGCTAATTAGGCATGTAACAAAGGATGGACCTACACAGAACCCACACCACATTTAAGGTGTTCTGGATTTGCAGTGTCAAGATAAAATCAAGACTAATGAACTTACCCAAATGGCATAAGCAATATTTCTGAAACAGGCTGCACCTGACGCGTCCTTTATGAGATGTGTCCAGGTGACCTGGATGCCAAAACCAATGCTGAACAACACCTGGGTGAAAGTCAGCCAATATTAGCATGGCTGTATTAATATTATTAATAAAATGAACTATTCAGATGACAAAACATTTTAATTATTTCCCTTCTTCCTCCTTTCAGCATTCCAAGACTAAAAAATAGGTTTAATCTATCTTTTTCAAATGATCTTTTCTGGTTTCTTTTCTAAACACAGTTCCCCTAGATAATATTTGGAGAATTTCCATGGTGCTTGTTGGAACTGGGTCAGACCTATACAGGATCAGGCTGCTTCTGAAATTCTCTGTGTTAATGTTTTAGAAATCTTATGAAACATCTTCTGTGGCTGTTCTCTCTTGGCAACATTTGGTGTTCAGGAAATACCCTTTTCTCTTTTATTTTGGATAAATATTTGAATATTTTGTCTACCCTCGAAAGCAGCAAAAGACAAACCATGGGGTCACCCCTCTGAAAGGGGGTGTTTTGATGCATGCAGGGGAAAGAGAAGTAACAGATAATCGCTCTAGTGTGATACGCTCCTCCAAGAGAAGAGCATTTTGAGGTCCAACGACCTCTGGGTGGTCCAATGACCTTGGCATGTGCTCACTCAGCTGAGGACCACGAGGAACAGGACGGAGCCTTGCTGCAGTGCTCTTGCAGAGAGGCAGCACAGCCCAGGGTGGTCCCCTGGCTCTGGTCCCAGGGGCTGCAGGGCAGCTGAACCAGGGGGCACCCTCACGTCTGGTTGCAAAGGGGTCGAACAGGCTCTGTCAGATAGGACGGCTTTCCCACAGCTTTCACTTTCCGGGTAGACTCGCCCACGTCAGGGATGGATAATTACTATGATGTTTCATTCCCCGGGCACTCTCGGGTATCGTCGTTTTTTGTGTCACTGTTGTTTAGTTGTCATCACAAGTCAGACCTGATGATTCAGGAAGTAACATTTTTGATGTAGTTTTGAAACACGCTTCTGTTAACCAAAGCATCTTTCTGTTGTGGGATTTCGGGAGACAAACGCCTTTGGGGAAATATTTCCGGCTGAAAAAACACAGAGTACTAGCCAGGTCACAAGGAGAGAGGATAAACAACCCTTCTCCGGTGGCAAGATCCACAGGGAATGGTATAAATAGAGGACTATGGGGACAGAGGGATCACAATTGGATCCTGCAGTGATCTGTGCAGCTTGCCCTGGGCTCGAGTTGGATCCCTGCGCTCTCACTATGAGCTGTGCCGTCAGGCAGGTGGTTACTGCCTGTTCCCAAGGCAGGAGCAGCGCGGGCAGCTCTGCAGCTGGTAGTGGAAGGAAGGTCTCCTCCGCCTCCTCGGGAAGACATGCTGCCTATGACTTAGGTGGTGTGGTTGCCAATTTTTCTGGTGGCAGTTTAAGCGAGGGATTATTTGGGAAGCAGCTGAGCGCCGGCAGTGCTACTGGTGGGAGTTTTGGAGCTACCCAGAGGGCTTGTTCTACCCTTGGATTCAGTGGTGGAGGCATCTGCACTCGAGGCATTGGTGGTGGTTTCACCAGGGCTGGTGCTGGTTGCGGTGATGGGATCTTATTTGCTAACAATGAAAAAGCGACAATGCAGAACCTCAACGACCGCTTGGCCTCCTACCTGGACAAGGTGCGACTCCTGGAGGGAGACAATGCTGACCTTGAGTGCAAGATCAGGGAGTGGTATGCCAAGGTAGGGCCCAGCTGCGAACCACGGGACTACAGCTGTTTTCATAAGGAAATTGAAGACCTTCAAAACCAGGTAAACCATTGTTTTTCAAGAAAATCCTAATATTTCTTTGGGCTCTGCTTGCACATATGGCTAGACCGATGTCAAATGGCAGAGGTGATAGCTGTGTCTCTGGAGGTGCAGAAGAAGCAATAGCTTATATGAAACCAACAGGGAGGAGGATGCTGCATTTACAGAGAACTGAAGTTTTGGCACAGCCTGCTCCAGCAAGCTGGCACATGGGTTTCCCCACAGTAATGCCATAATTATGGCTAAAAAATGCTAACTGATTCATAATCCCAGTATACGGGATCATTATAAAATAAGTGGGTTGCATTACCCCAGGGGGGGTGCTCCCCCCAGGACCTTCTGAAGCCAGAGGAAACCACAAGCCCAAATCTCTCTCCTGCCTTTTCTTTTCCAGATCCTGTGTGCAGCCATGGAGACTAACAAAATCCTTTTGAATATTGATAACAACAGGATGACTGCCGACGACTTCAGAGTGAAGTGAGTACAGCCCTGCGCCAGACCGAGGGGTTCACACTGCCCGTGGAAGGGTTGGTGAGCGGTGGGGATGGGGAAATCCTAACCCCCTGCTTCTCATGCTGCCGTATTACAATGCAGATCTCTGTGAAAGGCACCGATAGCATTGGCAGTCTTAACAGCACTGCAGCCCTGAAGCGAAAGAACTTGATCCTAATTTTTTTCCCCACAAACTCAATTCAAGGGCTTGCCACGGTTTACCGACATGCTGACCTTTCTCTGTTGCCTGTGCCTTAAAGGTACGAGACAGAATGCAGTCTCCGGCAAAATGTGGATGCAGACATCTGCAACTTACGCCCCGTCCTGGATCAGCTCGCCAGTTGCAAGACCGACCTGCAGCTACAGTGTGAGGCTTTGACTGAGGAGATGTGTTGCCTCAAGACGAACCACGAGGAGGTTAGATTGTGCCTGGCTCTTAAAAAATCCAGAAGAGAGAAGGGAAGTCCCCACAAGCGTCGGTATTACTGATACGGTGCACGTACTCTCTGCAGGAAATGAACTGTCTGAGGAAACAGGCGACTGGAGACGTGAGCGTGGAGGTCAATGCCTGCCCTGGCCCAGACCTGAGGAAGATCCTGGAGGATCTGAGGTGCCAGTATGAAACACTGATGGAGCGCAACCGCAAAGAGACTGAGCAGTGGTATGCCTGCAAGGTACTATATACATGCAGAGCTGTACCCTGCTCTGCCTGTTGGGGGGAAAGGGAAAAACGAGAGATGAAGAACATGTACTGGAGACGTCTTAATATCAGCGATTGTGTCACAAATGTGAGATGTGCTCAGCATCTCAGTGGTTTTGGTAGAGGGGCCACTGCATGGTGTTAAAGGGTCACAACAGAATAAACCGGGGGGCTTCACGTTCAAAATTACTCAGATGCACTGCAGGGTATGCAGAAGCAGTGGGGGGAAGCCACAAGGAGATGCTGTGGGGAGGTGCGGAAAGGGCTTCTCTTTTCTGACTTTGCAGGTGGAGGAGGTGAATCTGGAGGTTGTCACAAGCAGCCAGGAGATTGAATCAAGCAACAAACAGGTCACTGAGCTGAGACGTCAGCTGCAGGCCTTGGAAATCAATGTGCAAGCCCAGCTCACCATGGTAGGTGATGCCACTGCAATTCACATCTCAGACCCCCCAGGTCTCTTCGGAAAGCTGCATGTCCAGAGCCGTACCTGTAACCGGACTGGCCACGCTTGCAGCACACCCCGTACCTTTGTGTTGTTTCCATTCTCAGAAAGAAAACCTGGAATCCTCTTTGGCGGAAACCGAATGTCGCTACAACAAATACCTGGCAGAGCTACAGAATCAGATCTCCTGCGTGGAGCAGCGGCTGGCTGAAATACGTGCGGAAATGGAGTGCCAGAATCAGGAATACAAGACCCTCCTGGATGTCAAATGTCGCTTGGAGCAGGAGATTCAGACCTACCACTGCCTGCTGGAGGGGGGACAGCACGACATCATGTATGCAGACTACAGACAAGACCCGGGCACAGTAAAATCTCTATGCTTTGACTTACAGGGATATGAAAATTCGTGACACCAGTAGCAAAAGCAACATTGTGGTGAGGAACCAGTACCGACCTGTTACCAGACAGGGCCTATTAGCAAACCACGAGTCATCTGA
Source organism: Falco cherrug (assembly GCF_023634085.1). Taxonomy (NCBI): domain Eukaryota; kingdom Metazoa; phylum Chordata; class Aves; order Falconiformes; family Falconidae; genus Falco; species Falco cherrug. The sequence continues at coordinate 3,706,948 of NC_073716.1, forward strand.
GGATTTGGCTCATAAATGTCCAGAGTGCAAGCCAGAGACCGTTTCCCCATCCTGGGCCAGCAACAGGCGGCTGGGAGAGGCCCCAGAGCTGTCCCGGCCACCTGGGCAAGGTGCACCATCGCAGCTCGTGAAAGGGCATTTTCACTGTGAGCTGGGCACAGTCTTTTATGAACACCATCATGTAACTGAGCTTTATTGGCTTTGCCACAGCTAGACAGGATTAGGGACTGGCAGTTAAATTGACTGAAACAATAAATTATCTAAACATTTTCAGTTTCACACAACAATTTTAATTAAAGTTTTGGGAAATTTAATTTGTATGCAAAGCAGCTGGCGCTTCCCTGCCTCCCATTGACTGAGATTTTGGAACAGCGAGGTGTGCTGTTATTCTCATAAATGGCTGCATACACACATAACCAGCCTGAGCACCCACCTGCTCCATTACTTTGGAAAACGAGGTATTTTAATGGTGGTGCCCTGAGGTGGGCTCTCCTGGACCCTCCAGTCCTATATTAGTTACAGAAAAAGTCAGGTTTTATTCCAAAATGCTGGTTGCAACGGATGAAATGAGCTTGTCTCAGAGCCCTGGGTATTCCTGAGTGTGTCAAGGTGGAAAAGCAATAGCTGCCAACAGACAGGCAGGATGGAGGACGTGCTAATTTCACTCTTAAAGACCCTCATGGTTCAAAGGGGAAATGGCCAATAGTGACTGAAGAGACACAGCTAAAGCCAACGCTCCAGGCCATGGGGCAGATCTCCAGGGTGTGAACGTTGGGGGCTTTGGTTACCAGTGCTGTCTCTTTTTCACAGAGGGCCAGTGGGAAGAGGAGTCCCTGCAGCACCAGCTGGAAGAAGTGGTGGGCTTAAAGCCACCCTTTGCCAGCCATGCCTGCCCTAAGCCCGTGCACTCCGGGTGAGGATGTGTGAGGTGAGTCGTCCTCTAGAAGCCTTGAGTGTGACCATGACTTGCTTCTTTAGTCCTACTGCATACCTGGGGAAGAGGAGGATGAGAGATCTGCAGGCGTTTCCGGATGGTGGAGAGGGGCTGGAGGTGGTTTCTTTTTCCTGGAGAGAGGCAGTGCAGGGAGTCAGACATGCAGAATCGTGGTTGTGACTGTTGGTGGTGAAGCACCAGGATTAATTGGGCTATGGCAGAAAGCAGTGGTAAGGGATGCAGCTATGGGGCATTTATAAACTTATGCATAGAAAATATGTTTGACACTGGAGAGTTACTAGTAGTAAATGTGCTTAAATAAAACTTCCAGCACAACACGAAAATGAGGACCTGGCAGGGTGTGTCGGTCAGTCATGAGTACTTATTTCAACAAGTACATAAAATTAAGCAAGCTAGGGAGAAGAGAGAAAAGAAAGGTCCGTACAAGAGCAAGGGGGTTCTAAGAGAAAGGCATGGTATGCAGACAGCACCCCTGAAAAAGTAATGCTTCCCGCTCTCCCTCAGCAGGTCACTGCAGACAAGAGAACTTCCCTGCCAGCCCCACCGCACATGCCCCTGAGGAGGTCTCTTAAAGAGCAAACTGTTTGGAAAAAACTAGACAAAAATAACCTGACAGTTCTCAGTTCTGCTTATAGCACCAGTCAGAAGGGACTTTGCAGAACGGCTGCCTTCCTGCCACCTACACTGCCTGCTGTCTTCATCCTCTGACGCTGCTTTGATCCGGTCATTGGTCTTCACTTAGGCTAATCTGTTTTGCGGTCAGTTGTCTAACAACTATCAAAGCTTGTCTCTAATAAAACGTTGCTACTATTGACACAGCCTTGAACCTGAGAAATAATTTCTACAAGTAAAGGAATATACAAGTATTTAAAAAATTGTTACGCAAGTAGCTATATTTATCACGCACCTTTGGTTAGAAATCCACCTTTGATCTATATCCACAAAGCAGTCATTGCAAGGGAAAAAGAAAAATAAGCCATGCCCACATCTGCTGCACTGCTCCTGCCGAATTCAATGGCTGCAGGACGGTGATGGAGGGGCAGCTGCAGGAGGATGGAGAAAAGGGACTGGCTGATGCTGTGGAAAGGGACTTTTGTTACCAGAGGAGGAAGCATAAGCTAAGACATGAAGTAGAAGGTGATGAGGAAAGAATTATTCAGGGAGGCTGGACAGAGTGCAGGGAAGGAGTTTCAGGGCAGTCTGACTGACAATCTTCTGTTGAAAGAGACTTTCTAGTGAAAATCGAGTTTTCGTTAAAGTAGGTGCGTGCTAATATAATATAATATAATATAATATAATATAATATAATATAATATAATATAATATAATATAATATAATATAATATAATATAATATAATATAATATAATATAATATAATATAATATAATATAAGGTAATATACAACACCTTTGAGTTATTATGAATGTGCAGTAACAGGATAAAATCAAGAACAACAAGTTTTCCCAAATAATACTGAAGTAGTAATTTTGAAAGCTGGACTTGACACACCCTTCTGGTGAAGGAAAACAATTCCCAGAGAAAATGCTAAATAAAGAGCCTTTACATGGATTTTAAAAAAAAGGCAAACAGGAAGAACCAGCTGGCAACATGTGGGAAGATAAAAGGCTGAGACAAATTAATATGTGGGAGAGATTTGTTTTAAAAGTAAGATACAACAAACAGCCAGGAAAAAAAGATGCTGGTATTTTATTACTACAGAGAAAGGAATTACAAACACATTCAGGAACACAACTGCATTTTGCTGCTTGTGCAAGCAAAGACTCGAGATCCAGCCTGTCCCTTCTCACCAGCAGCAGTATCTAACAAATGTGTCAGGCTGTGAGGAGTGCTTACGATCTTTGCTCCTCATTATGTGGCTTTGTTAGCCTTTTTCTGTAATGAAATATTGGATGGGGTTTGACAACTAACTTTAGACAGAGGTGTAATGTGAAGGCTTCTAACAAGAAGACTTATGGGGATACGATGAGTCTGAATTCGTGTCCATTTCCAAAGAAAGAAGCAGCTCAGATGCTTCTGGAATGACATGGGACAAGCCAAAGCCTGACCACACAAAGCTATTTTCGTGGCAGAAATCACGGCAAAGATGGGACTTCTGTTTTTTGCTCTGGGTCTTTGCTCTGCAGAAAGCCTTGTCTGGTCATGTGTCGCCTCCCATGCTCTAAGCTTTCCGCTCCACGTCACACATGATGTCCGTACGGCTGCACCAGCACAGAGGGCCGGGGGCTACGCGACCTGGACTGGTTCCAGCTGTGCCTTTGGGGGATGCCCCTCCCCAGCCTCTGTCCAAGTAACAGACACTTGTTAGCCCTGTGGGGGTAATTGCTCTAATGAGCTTCTGGACAAGGCTTTGTGCTAGATACTTTCTCTAAGTTCAGTATCTCCAGTTCCTGCAACACTCATTATACTGTGCATTTCAGTATTATTTAACCTGCCTCGGTGTTTACACAGCACTCTAAAGTCACCACATTAAATGCTATGCAGAAACAAAAATATGACTTCCCTGCCCAATGAATTTATAACCCGGACAGTGATGGGAAATGATGACTGTAGAAACAACATAGGAAGAGATAGGGAAGAGAAAATAAATGAAATGTCGAGGATGCAGTGCATGGGACAACAGGACAAGAAGTGACTTGGGGCATTGACTGCAGGGAAAGTCCGATCACATTCCATGTACGCAGCCATTCACAGGAGCACACAGGTAGTGCAGCTTGTAAGAGCTCATTCCTCTCTCTTTTAATGTGCAAATCTTGTAAAGCAAGAATGAATAAGCATCTCAAAGACAGACAGAGACTTAGGCTGAAGGTATAAGACTGGGAGAGGAATTTAAAGATAAAAAGAGCAAGGGCGGGTACCCCAGGAGAAGAGGGGGAGTTATATCTGCACCCAGACTGGTAAGCAGAAGCTATCAGCATCAGAACCAGTGGCTATAGGTGAAATGTACTGTGATAGCTCCAGCAGATACAGTCTCTGTCTTACAGAGAGCAGACACATGTGAATTACAACACCATCAGGAAAAATCCCTGAGGAGTGAACATACCAGAGGTTTAAGACATTGGTGAAGAAACAGAAAGAAAACAACCAGTTTTGCAAATTGCCAACGCTGGAAATCAGCCATGAGTTAAGGACTGCACCGCACAAGCAATTGTACCTGATTACAGGCACTATTCATTTTTAATAGTAAGCCATATTCTGGTGTGATGTATAAACTATAATTTCTCTATAAAAGTCTATTTTATAAAGTACGCAGACAGGTATAGTCTCACACCCATAGCTTGCAGGGTTTGTATTTTTGTTTACTGGCTTGTGTAACATTTTACAAAGGATTATATAGGTGAGTAAACTACTACTATAATCAAGCAGGAGTTTTCTCAGCTTAGTACACTGAAAAATACAATTTAAACAGCCAGTATGAACCACATATTGAAAGTGTATTGAAATTAAGAGACTTTTTAGTTCAAGTATGAGATAAAGATAAAAAGAAGACGCTCTGGGGAGGCTCTGGCTGGGCTACACCTTCAGCTGCCTGTCTCTGTCGTACCACTGCATGGTATCTGAGTGCAGGAATCACCTGGATACTCCAGTTCTGCTTGCCAGGCTCTGGTCTGACCCAGGTGGCTCTGCCAGCCAGGACTGCAGGCTGAAGCCTCGCTTTTCCTCCCGACCTGCACTGCACTCAGCTGCCCCTGCAGGAGTGAAACTGCTGTAAGTTCGTTCACCCATCAGTATTCGCATCTGTCCTAAGACAATTCTCTGATACTCTTCTTTGCCATGATAATCAGTAGTGATTCCAGAGATGCAAATGCTGGGAAGCCTGGCTGTACTGTCATCGTCTGGTAGGCGCTGGAAGGAAATGAAAACCCTTCACAAAATGAATCAGGGAAGATTGTGAGCTTCAGTAGGAAGAAATCTGGTTCTGTCCACCTCCATGTTCTGCTGAACTTCTACTTCATCACTAGCAAATGTTCAGAGGTAGTCTGAAGATGTGAACAGTCAGCAAGAAAGAAACTGAAACAGAGTAATCACCTTGTCTCTGAGGCGTATTTAAGACCTAGGATCATGCTGTTACCAAACTCATTGTGATAATTATTTCACTTACCTTACAGGAATTTTGCTAAACATGGTGGTATAAACCAATGAGTCATTAGCCAGAAAAAAAGTCATGGTCTGCATTTGAAAGATGGGAGCATGAGGTCTGGAGCCAGCTCAGTATCACATCAAAGCAGTGTTTAATAAGTGATGCCTAATGGCTATTATGCAAATTATTAATGGTAATTACAAGTGACAAGATAAAATCATATTCCAGTGTGGTTGCACAAACATCACTGAAGCAATGCTTATGAAAGCAAAGTTCTGTCAAATTAGACACACCCCTCTTGTAGTTGACACAAGAAAACATTATCAATTTTGATAAGTAAGCAAGTAGAGCATGGAGGAGACAGGCTGGTGTTCTGCAAAAAGGCCGTGCGCGGGGACAGTGACCATTCCCACAGGGCCAAAGTGCACTGCCCACAACATCACTTGAAAATGTAGCATCTTCCTGCCTCCCTCGGAGCTGCCCATCACTATGTGTCAGTATTTACGCTTATTACCTCGTTGTCCACTTTCAGATCTCTCTTCTTTTCCATGATGTTCACAAGAATTAATGACGTTTGCACTGACTTTGTGCCAAGACCACTGCTACTCACGCTGGCTAACAGCCCGTCGTTGCTTCCTTTGCTTCCACCTGTATGAAACCATTTGCTTCCACCTGTCTGACATTTAGTTTGTAAATACTTTTGGGACATTTTTATGTCTTAGACTTGCATAATCCTTTCCTGCACGGTGTTCTGCCCCAAGGCTCTGCCCCTAGGCTACAGGAATACAAATAATAACAAAAGTGGAGGTAAAGAAATCAGTTTTGTAGGGAAAAAAGTTGGTACTGATGGAGGACTCGGCAGTGCTAGGTTAACGGTTGGACTTGATGATCTTAAAGGTCTTTTCTAATCTAAATGATTCTACGATTCCACGATTCTATGCTTTCGAACAAGATGGTGGCTCACAGCTAGAGAAAGCAGAAAGCCATATGGCCAGCAAACACACACACACTCACACACGCCTCTGCCCGATCCGTGGTGAGGTCTCAGTGCGGAGCCTCAGAGCCCTGACACGGTTGTAAGGAGCAGGGCGATATAACACGCGCTTGGAGACTGCAAGCTGCCCGCCTGCCAGCACAGAGCAAGAACAAAAATCTAACTGGTTTCAAAATACAGACTGGTTGGTCAGGGACCGGCTTTTGAATGTCTTTGCTGTACCAGTCCCAAGCTCCATTTCCCAGCCCAACTGGCAGGAGCCCAATAAAGCTCCAAATAATGTAATTATATCCCAAATATGAGTACTTTGGAAGAACTGTATGAGCGTTTCTAATCTTCACTGGTAAAATGTCATTCGGTAGCCCATGGACCTTTCCACCAGGACATATGTAATAGGCTGTACAATGCTGCAAACCAGCTTGTTTTGTGGAGCAAGACCTATTCCTTCTTCCTATTAGGTAACTGCCAAAAGAAGGTGTAGGTGCTCCCTGCCCACCCGTAGAGAAACGTCCAGTATCTGCAATGTCTCCTCCTAAACCTGAGACTCTGAAAGGGAAAGAAAGGCTGCCTCAGCGCAGAGCGCTGCTCTCTGCAGATTGCTATTAGGTAACTTCTGAAAACCCACACAGCAGAAGCAAAGCTCCAAGCAATCCAGACATTATATTAATTTCTGTTGGCTCTTACAGCCGCACCCTGTCTTCAATTATATTCCTCAAAATGACGGATGAAAGCCAGATTTACTCCCTATCCTCCTTTGTGCTCATGATTTTCACTACTGTGAGTCTAGGCTGTGTGGGGAGCATGGGGGCTGTGTTTCTAGGAGGAGGATGGACTTGTATTTCAGGCACTGCAGTCTTAAGCTAGGAATCTGAGCTCTGACAGACTCTGGCTCTGTCCTTGAGCAAGTTATTTCACTGCACCATACGAATAATGAATATTCTAGGATGCTGCCAGCCCTGGGTAGGCATCTTTTTATCATTTCTGATCTAAGTAAAGAAAGAAATCATCTCACTGGGGAGTGGAGAGTCCTAACTTGTGCTGGTGAAAAGACGATCACATTTATATAAGCTTGGGGACACTCTCCTATCGCGGTGACAGAAGCCACCTAACTTCCCACCAGTGAGTGAGATCTGGCTGAGCATGTGAGTGTAGATTTTCTCTGCCCTTCTTCTTGGAGGTGACGGCTGCTCTCAGGACTCCCTGTCAGGTGTCACACTCACCACCGAAGAGGATTTATCACGACGACTCCTATAAATGTGGACATACTTGAGTCAAAGGTTACTTGTGAGTAAGAGTTGCCTGGAAATTTCACCCTGAAGGAACAGAAGCCTCTGTCCCCTGGAGAGCAGAATATCCTCTCATTATAGCAGTCTGCTGGAGAAAGGCACTTGCACTGGTGGAGCCAGTTCTCCGAACGCTCTCTGGCTATTGCTTGCCTGGTTTTGGAGATCGCGCTCCCATGACTGGCCAGGTTGGGCTAATGCCTGCTCCTGCTCTGACAAAGAAATGCAGAAAGCTTTTCTCCTCCTTATTTTGTGCTTAAGCACAACCCTAGTAATGGCAAAGACCTGCGGGATCACATCTCAGTCCATCCAGAGACCTGGATATATCGCCCATGGATACTCCCTTTCCTGTCATCTCTTTCTTTATCTACAATCACCACAAATTGAGGCAGCACGGACAGCAATTAAAGTAATTAAAAAAAATAACTTCAGAGAGGTACTTCATACAGTTCAGCTTATATCAAGTCTGTGTAACATCTAGACACAGACGACTTCCAAGATTTAGCAGGCCTGATCTTCACAGACCGTGAGCAAGCTGAATTCTCGTGTTTGCGTGACCAGAGAAATATAATCCACCAACGGGGAGCTAAACCCACAGGGGAATTAGCTCAGTGATTTGAGAAATCTCACAGTGAAGTGTGTATTAGTCCTACTGTCTGTCATTGTGCCAGGTGACAGACATCTACACCACGATATCCCTGGTCTTTTCACTACTACGGTCACTACTAGTCACACTTTTCAGAAGTGAGAATTTATATTAATTTCCCATTTTTGTTTCACGTACCCTACCATAGCATGTGATAGAAAAGTGTTTATTGGACTAAGAATAAAATAAATACAAATTAATAAAAGATAAAAGGCACTTTGATGTTATAAATAACAATGTTTCTTCTTTGTACATAATCTAGGGCAACTTTTTTTTCTTGACTTGTTGTAAAGTTTGCATCATACAAAAAGCTGATGACTCATAAAACATTATTTTACTTTTTGGAATAAGCTGCTGACATGTAAAGTATCTTCCTTGTGAACTGGGATTTCTAGAGGGAAACTGCCTATGGGCTATTTATTCTTGGCATAAACAGCAAGACTAGCCAGCCCCGTGGGAAGAAGAAACACCCTATAGGTGACACCCCCTTTGGAAGGTATAAATAGAGATCTGCGGCAAGAACCAAGTCGCAGTCTGATTCAATATCAAGCTGTGCATCTTGCTTTGGGCTTTGGGTTGGATCTGCAGCTGTCCTCAAAATGAGTTGTAGTATTAAGCAGACAACTGGCTCTCTCAGGGGCAGGACCAGCGGTGGCAGCTGTGTTATTGGTGGTGGTGGTGGTGGTGGAGGAGCACGGATCTCCTCAGTCTCTTCTGGAAGATACACGACTTGCGGGATAGGTGGTAGCCGAGGGTTTTCTGGTAGAAGCTACTGTGGTGGTGTGAATTACGGAGGAGGACTGAGCACTGGCAGTTTGGTTGGTGGAAACTATGGAGGTGGCTTAGGAGCCGCTGTCCTCGGAGGATGTTCAGGCATTGGATTCAGCGGTGGCAGTGCTCGCTTTGGCGGTGGCATGGGGGGTGGCCTTGGTATTGGTCTTGGTGGAGGGGTAGTTGGAGGTGGTTTTGCTGGTGATGGCATTCTTCTTTCTGGTGACGAAAAAGTCACCATGCAGAACCTTAATGACCGCCTGGCTTCTTACCTGGACAAGGTGAGGTGCCTGGAACAAGAAAATGCTGACCTGGAGTGCAGAATCAGGGAGTGGTATGCCAAGCAGGGCCCTTTTTGTGAGCCCCGGGACTACAGCTGCTATTATAAAGAAATAGAAGATCTTCAGAACCAGGTAACATCATTTCTCAGCTGCTTTCTCCCTTGTAAACTTCTCCGATGGTGCTGATTCACAACTTAATGCAGTTATCAACAGTAACATTTCATTGTTGTAAAATGCTTTTTGTAAACAGCCATTAAGACAACTGCCTGTAGAAAGCCCTAGAGCTCAAAGGTAAAAACCTTGAGTGTTTGGCCTGTTTCCACTGCTTTTATTCATCAGATATATTTGAAAGGGAAAATATTATCTTCATGGAATATATCTGGATAGGCTCAGTAGTCTTTCCAAATGAGGTTTGTGCCAAGGTGTTTAAATACATATATGCCAAGAAAGCAACTGAAAGTGAAATAAATAATGGATTGCATTAATTTGCCTGAATGTAAATTATTCTGTCATCAGTCTTGCAAGATGTTATTTACAAGTTTACTCTTTCATACAGAATTGGGAAATATAGGACATCTAATTAAAAATAAGAACAAAGAGAACATCTCCATAACACGTTTTAAGTATGCAATTTAGAAGCAAAACCAGCGTGCTTGTTTTGCAAAGTGTGTTTGGCAAAAATTCTAGCATGTCCATGCACAAAGAAGAACAAAGTGAAAATAATCCAGGAAATGGACAGAATGAGACAGACTTATAATTAAGTCTTGAAACAAGACTTTTAAATCTCTCATCCATGAAAGTAAGGTTTAGATTTAACAGGTTAGGTGGATTGTGGAGGATGCTGGAAAACACTGACAATATCTCCTTGATTGTCTGCATCTGAACCATGTATTTTATCGTTGTAATGCCTTCACTGTGCTTCACTGAACACTCACCCCTGTGTCTGCTGCGCTCCTCAACTCCCCCATGCCTGCTACCCAATATGAAAAAAAAAGAGAGCAAGAAAGAGGTTAGGTCTGGTAGCACTGGTTAGTGGGTACACTTGAGCCTGAGGATACAGGGGAGAAGAGACTTCAGGAGTGAATATTCTTTTTCCAGATTGTCTGTGCAACCATAGACAACAACAAGATCATTCTGAACATTGATAACAGCAGGATGACAGCTGACGACTTCCGTGTGAAGTGAGTACCCCTGGGCCATCCCCTCCCTATGTCGCTGCTCCTGCTCACAGCTGGAAAGAGGAGCTCTCAGACAGGTCTCCTGCGACCCTCCGGTCAGGACAGGCTGGAGGTGCAGAAAAGCTCTTTCATCCATCGCCTCTAGATCTTAGTTAGTGGCAGATCCAGAATGTAAGATTTGGGATAATAAGATATTTTTGAGTGGAGATTAGAGTTCTTTAGAAAGCAGAAGGGATCTGCAGACAAGGAGCAGCATGGGTTCACCTGAGCTGCCATTCTGGCACGTGGCGTCTTTCGAAGGGGAAGCTTTTGGTTTTTTCTGTTGGAGTGCAGAAATGTGGTGAGTGACACCTTCGCCCTGGTGAAAAAGGTCCAGAGAAGGCAGACCGAGAGCAGATTTGACAGAGCAAGCCTTGGACTGCTTTTCTCAGCATCCTGTTAGGCTAGTTAGGAAAATACTGTAAGAAAGATGGTCAAATGAAAAAAAAAAGAGCAAACGGTGGTGCCAGACACTGACTACTCTTTCCTGCTTTCCTTCTCACTGGCAGGTACGAGACGGAGCTGGCCCTGCGCCAGAGCGTGGAGGCTGACATTAATGGTTTACGCCAAGTCCTGGATCAGCTGACTCTGTGCAGGTCTGACCTGGAGGCACAGCTGGAGTCACTGCGGGAGGAGCTCTGCTGCCTGAAGAAGAACCACGAGGAGGTAGGGTCCTGCCCCTCTCATGTAAAAAGTGTTAATTCCTGCAGGATCCATTGCTCTCCCTTGCTGTGGTCCCCACCTCTGGGGTGCTGGCTGCAGAGGAGCAAGTGGTTGATGGAGACCCCCATGTGAACTAGGAATTGTAACTGTCCAGGGGCTCTCCCAGGCGCTCTGCTCTTCCCTCCAGGGGAACTTGGCTCCCTCAGGTTTTTCCTTCTCTTCCAAAAATGATATGATCTGGGTTTGGTGTTTCCAGGAAATGAACTGTCTGAGGAAACAATCGACTGGAGATGTGAGCGTGGAGGTCAATGCCTGTCCTGGCCCAGACCTGAGGAAGATCCTGGAGGAGATGAGGTGCCAGTATGAAACGCTGATTGAACGTAATCGCAAAGAAGTTGAGGATTGGTATGAGTGCAAGGTGAGTAAATTAACACAGCTCTGATTTTCCCCGGCTAATACCCAGGCAATGATTCCACAGTGATTTATTACACGTTAAAACCACACAACATGCTGTAACAGCATTTAGCATTGGTTTAAACGACAGGTGACACAGGGAATATTGCCACTCTGTGTCCTTTTCATGAGGTGACAGTTACTCACATGGGGCACATGTTAGGGAGACCTGAAGCAGAAACTCTTTACAAAGCAATAAGCAGGGAGAATAACTGGACAGCCGCGCTATTAGAAGAACAAGAGGAATGAGGAGCAGGGCTGACACTCCATTAGGATGAGAGAGTTCACCCAAACCTTTCTCATTTCATGTTTTTTGCTAGCTTCTCTGCTCTTTTCTTAATACTTAATCTGATTTACATTCCCTGAGGCTCTTCATTCTCGATTGGTGATTTTCAGATTGAGGAGGTGAATCGGGAGGTTATTACAAGCGGTCAGGAGGTAGAGACGTGCAACAACCAGGTTACTGAACTGAGACGCCAATTGCAAGCCCTGGAAATCGATCTCCAAGCTCAGCTCAGCCAGGTGGGTGGTGAGCTGGTGTAAAGCTCAGCTGTCTCACAGTTATGCTTTGATGTAAGAATTCCTAGTGAAATGCACTGTTTCTCATGCCTGTACTTGTATTGTGCCACATGTCACTCCTCAGAGGGACAACTTGGAATCCTCGCTGGCTGAGACAGAGTGTCGCTACAACAACCACCTTGCTGAGCTCCAGAGCCAGATCACCTGCGTGGAGCAGCAACTGGCTGACCTGCGCGCAGAAATGGAGTGCCAGAACCAAGAGTACAAGATCCTGCTGGACGTCAAATGCCGTCTGGAGCAGGAGATCCATACGTACCGCTGCCTGCTGGAGGGCGGACAGCAGGACCTTATGTAAGTAGGCTTGAGATGCACCAAAAGATACAACAAAATACCTGGGTCCTGGGTATTTTAACATAATAGCAAAGTGAACAAAAAGGTGGAGGCACTGCAAGGCTCCTTCACCCTTACTGACCTTTTTGGGCCACCTGGTAATTAGTGCCTACCCTGTGCCAGCCATTGCCACAAGAAGGGAGGTCACTGCAATATCCTGCCAAAAAGCAAACCAGACTGAGAACAGCGAGGAGAATGAAAAACTGTAGTTCTAGTTTATCTGAAATTTCCTTCACTAAAATGTTATTCTCCTGTCCCCTCAGTCAGCAAGGAGGAATTGGTCAGTCTTCGGGTCTAGGAGGAGGAGTTGCAAGAACAAGTGGAATAGGAGGAGGAGGTATTATTAGAACAAGCCACACTTACACTACGTCTTCCCAGATGCCATCCTGTGCAGCTGCGGAGATACAAGGTAAGAACTGCAACGTTCTACAAGATTTACACAGTCTTCTCTATTCTCACGCAACAAGGACAGGCAGCGACAAAGATCTTTCCCACATAGCTTACAGGTGCTATTTTAAAGTTTTATTGTGAGGCTACTGGGAAATACACCATGGGAGGCTACAAGTGCTTTCAGGAGCTGTGACTCTGCCAGGAAGCGTGAGAATGGCAAAAAGGGAGGAGTGGGAGGAGGGGGAAGCGGGGGGAAGAGAGATAGAAATGAGAAGGACGGAGTCAGCAGGCAGGCAAGGTACCGAAAACATGGAGAAAGGACTGACATGAAATCTGGGACAAAGGAAAGAGTAGGAGAAAGCAGAGTACCCAGAAATTAGGGGGAAAAAAGCAGGAATCATGGGAATACTGGCAGAAAACTACTAGTACTGTACAGGAAGGGGAAACTTCCTGCCAAACTGAAAAAGAAAGACAGAAACAAGGTGACAGTTGGTCCAGGAGAATGAGCGTGAGCAGTGGCATTGTTCTGGCAAGGATGCTGATGCCGTTCCCTCATCCAGATTGCTGGTGGTGCAATGTCTGCAGCTTCCACCATTCGGCATTTTTATGTAAAAGGGCAGACCACGTTCCAGCCAGCTACAAACCCCATCTGCCTGACTGGCAGGCAACAACCAGATCCTTCCAGGAAGAGAGAGTATTTATGCGAAGTCTAATTGAATTGGCTTCTGAAATGATCACCTGTACAGAATGACAGTGTGGGAAAGAATCTATTTTTGCTATAAACAAAGTAATGTTTCCTTTGATGTCTCCAGTGCCTTGCAGAAGGATTTGTGATTAAGCAGAGAAATGAGAATATCCAACAAGAGAAGCCTGAAGCAGAGCCATGGATGAAGAGAGAGAATATTTACAGTATGCCTCCGCAAAGAGCAAGGAGTGTGCTCTTTCGTATTACTCAGCGATGCTAAGCAATGTGTCAGAGGGATAGGCAGAGCGCTGGGCCACATTCTGCTTTATTTTGCTATTTGCTTTTTCTAGTCTGTATTGCTGTGTGTGCCCAACCACCATGACTATTGCTGGAGTTAACCAGTAGTATGATCACTAATGTACCTGCTGGTGAAAACATTTCTCTAATAAAACTTTGCTTCTGCCTGATGCAATCAAGAAACCTGTGTCTGGAAACTGAGTTCCTTTAGCAAACCAGTCGCTGACGCAGGGGCAAACCACAACCTCAGCCGGGCTGGCCAGCCTCTGCCACGGCCCCAGCAGGAAAAGCTGGAAAGCCACGCACAAGGGTCACCTGAACTGGTCAGGATCCTACTCCACTGGGGACAAAGCTGCTTTTCCAGTGGGAGCCAGAGAATCGCCTCGCTGGCCTTGCAGGTCTTGTCCACCTCCTCCCTGTCAAAGCCCGTAGCACACGTTGCCCGTTCCTGCATGACATCCTCCATGATCTACATGAACAGCCAGTTCAGGCAGATGCCTGTGTGCTTCCCACAGAGCATTGTGCTAAAACACAATTTTTAGAAAAATTTTGAAAGTCAGTGATGGAACATCTGGAAACAGATTGCCTTGGCCCCAGTCTAGTGCTGACACACCTGGGCTGTGCCCTTTCATACTTCATCATCCAGGCTGGGGCCTGGGATTAGGTTGAAGAGGAAAACTTGGTCTCCACAACTAATTCAATTTCTGCTGACACGGCTTATATTCCAACCTATCCTTTTCATTTTATAGGAATCTCCTCAGTGGGAAAAGGACTGGAGACAAAAGGTTTGTTTTCTATCTATTTTCACATAGTGACTGAGTCATTTACTGGTCATCCTTCTATTTCAAAGAGTTTCAGCCTGAACATCAGGAGCTGTTGAAAGATCATCTTTACATTAAACACCCCTTCTTTGGAGAACTGGCGAGGGCAGGATGGGAGCTGAAAAAGTGCAGCTCAACAGAGAAAACAATGGAGAAAAAAGCCAGTTAGGGCCTTTGGGTACACAAAGCCATTATGTCTTAAGCCTCACGAGCATGGCAAAGATCACTCCCTCCTTTGGGCCTCAAACAGCAGCCATGTAGCTGGTGCTGAGTCAGCGTGGACTAGCACAGTAACGTGCACATATCCCGACACTGACCTGCCCAGAGAAGCAAGGGCAGCAGTTTGGTAACTCGGGGCCCTGGAGCACTACTGGTGTGTGCAGCCGTGGGAACTGGGCTTGCAGAGTCATTCTGGGTTTGGAGAATTTTCAGTTAAAAAACATTATCAGCTGGAGGGTGTTTTGATGGTTAAATTGTCTGCTGGTCCAGAAACCCAAGCATTGATCAGTTTTACATGTCCACTCCACCCTACGCTGGATATGGCTGCTGTTATTTCTGGTATATGCGATGTGGCTGTTACATAGTCATATTCACTTAGGAGATGACCTGGCAAAGCAAAACTCCTGGTTACTCCTCTTCTGTCAGAAGCTGGAGGTTATGGAACAGCCGGCTTTGGGGGAGGAGGGGAAAGGGTACAAAGACAAAACCATTTCAGGACCATATATACATATAGTGTGGCACACTTTTCTAGCATCAGTTCTTTTATATAGATACCAATTTCTCAGTTACTGCAGAGGCAGACTTAACATAACCTGAAACCTTCCAGGAAAGCAGCATCCCCAAGGCCCGTAGGCAGCAAGTGTCTGAAGAAGCTCAGTCATTAATGTATCAGGGAGGAGATGAAAGGTGCCCTTCTCCTGTTGTAAAAGACCATGGAGAGAAGATGTCTCAGTGGTATTTCTTTTATTTAATCTACAAGACACTAAACTCAATAGTATCCAGGGGCTAGAGCAAAATAAGAAAATGCAGCACTGGAACAACTGCAATAATGACTCAGGAGTGTCCACAGGTAGACGCTTTTAATAAATCAAGTCTTAAAAATTCGTTCCAACCCTACAGAAAGTCCTAGACTCGATGCAGATATCTCTCAGTAGACGTGTAGGGCCAGTGCTTCACAAGAGATCAAAAGAGATACTTATCATGGTTATAATGGCAAAGGTCCATTGGCTGATTATAATGGCAAAGTTCCATCGACTCCTCTGTGTATATCCCGGTTGTTCTCAGAGCTCTGGCTGAGAAGTCAGAAAGCAAATCTTTTCCTTTTCCTTTCCCACTGTCTTCTCCTGCCTTGCTCAGCGCAAAGACAGACAGTAGGACCACCCAGTGCTGCCCTTTCTGGCCTCAATCCTTCCCAATCTACAAGTCCTCACACTCTTATTTCTAAAAATAAAGACACTGTAGTGATACTCTTCCAGTTTTCAGTTTTCTGGAAACTCTAGGCTACCTACAATAAATAAAAGCTTGCCACTTTCTTCTGGGAGCCCCAGCTGATTCCCACCAGGTCTGGGCTAGTTTTCTTCTCTCGCGAACTGCTACTGACATCTAGCTGCTCCACCTCGTTCCCTGTATCCATATCAAAAGCCTTCCCACCCTTCCCACCAGGTCCAGCAGGTGCAAAGCATGCACTTTCACAAAGGAGCTGTCCTAAATTCCTGAGAGGTTAAAGAAACCTAATGACATGACCAGAAGGACTCTAATAACCCAGACTTTATGAATATGCCTCTGGAAACCCCCCAGGGCTGCACAGACTCACCTCCTAAAACACTGTGATGTTGTTTGTGGACCTACAAGTTGGGATGCGTCTGGAAAGCAGCTCATGAGAAGGTGGCTTGTGATAAACAGTTCCCCAGCAGAATACACCCTGGAAACAACCCATATATTAAAGAGCTGCAAATTATGGAGCTGCAAACGTTGAGCTGGAAACTACATTTCCATGAGATTTCTGTATTTGTGCTAATGAGACAGACCCAGGAAGCTTATGAGTTCAAATAACTGAATGAAAACAGGAGGGAAAGTTTAATTTGTTTTTTAAGGTCTTCAGAACAATTATGTAATTTTATCTTAGCTTAACTTGTGCACCCATTTCCTGAAGACAAAAAGGAAAAATAGCGAGAAAGAGGGCAAGTCTGTGCCGTGTGAGGATCTGGGTTGCCTGCTTGAAGGTCCACAGCAGAACAAGGTGGGTCTAATGGATAAAGCTACAGGCCCACGGGGAACCAACATATCTCAGAAGAGCAGAAGCCATCCTCTCTGCTCTCTGCAATAATTACCACAACAGGCATGTAGACATCCTCCACTCCCACAAAGGAGTAAGTCATTCCATGTTTCTGCCTGCATTATTCTGATGTGCTCAAATGATAACTGTGGAGCAGAGGAAGGAATGTGTGCTCACTCAGAAAAGATGCTTGCTGCAGACAGCTATTGGGAAACTTCTCAAGAATCATACACAGGACAGGCAAAGCTTCAAGCAATGCAATATTACATCAGTTTCGGTTCATTCTTACCACCACACCCTGACTCCAATTATGTTCTCCAGTCCTAGTAATGAAATCCAGGTATTCCTTCCTATACACAATAACTTTATTACAGTTTTTACCTATTCTGAGCTCTGTTCCTTTGTATTTAGGGACTGAGTGAAGCACGACTTGGAAGGAAGGGCAGGCTGACATTCAGGCACTGCAGTCTGATATGGGAGACCTAGGCTCAGCTCCACGCTTCACCAGAGGCGTGCTCTTTGTCTTTGAGCAAATCACTTTGAGCAAGTCTCTCCACATCTCTGTCTCCAGCTTGCTGGAGATATCACCGGAATGCTGCTGGCTTTCGTTGTACTGGATAAGTAACATCCAAGGATGCAGAGATAAAGGGAGGCATCCTTTCAAAAGAAATAAGGAGACTAAAAACAATAGAATGATGGGCAAGCCCATGAATATTGGGATAATTCAGTCCTTCAGTAAATGGAATTATTTACTTGCCATAATAATAGCTATTCCAATCCACAATCCTGACACAGAGTGAGGATTTGAGCAAGAGTTTGAACTAATTTGTTCCCTGGTGAAGCAGGCTTGGAGAATTTCTTACAGTGACGGGTTCATTTCAGAAAGCTCTCTTGCTCAATGGCCAGTAGAAACAGTTTCTCTCTAGAGAGAAGGCCATTGCTTTTGAGTCTTAGCAAAACATCTCATGAAAACGAGCTTAGCCTGAATTTTGATGTCAGGAGAGTGAAAGGATTCTTACTTTTATTTTCTCTGCCTAGTTAAGATTTGGTGATATTAGTGACAGAGAATAACCTGTAGTTTGTACTCAACCCATCTTCCCCAAGCCAGTGTAGAACTGGATGGGGCAATGATTGCTCTGCCAGATGAAGCAGCAAGTCTGTCTTTGCATTTCCTAGGACAGTAGTCCCAAACCTCTCATTAGAATGCAGCACATATGGACAGAGAAACTGGCCACAGGATGGCCATAGGATGTTTCCACTCCTGTTCGCTGTTTCAAAACACCCACCCTATCCACAATGATGAAAACTGCAGAAATATCTTTCACTGAACAACAGGAAATATTTAAGGTACTTTTACCTTACTTTATGCTTTCCACATAAAGAAACAAATCCTTTGTGAATTACTGGAGAGCCATGATCATATATGAAACCCCTTTCACCTACGTCCATTAAGAGATCACTCCACGGTCTCAGTTGTCTTGTAGAAGTGTGTTCTGCATTTGTCATTTTGCCAGTGGAGAGACTTAAAGATTAATCTCTGTGTCTCTGATCTTTCCACAGAGTTCTTACATCATTCCTCATACATCAGTTGAGAGTCAAACTTCGTACTTATTCTTTCTTTTTCATCTTACATATTCCAACATCAGCACCTTGCATGAAAACTGCTTATTCAACTCAAAATAAAATGAAAATAAATTAATGAGAGATAAAGAGCTCTTTGATGCAATAACCTTTAATGATTTCTTCCTGGTATATAATTTAGGACAGTGTTTTTCCTGGCTTAATGTTGTAAAGTTTGCATCATAAACAAAAAGCTGATGATTCATAAAACATTATTGCTAATGTATTTTTGAAATTAGCAAGAGACATGTAAAGTATCTTCCTTGTCTACCAGGATTCTTGAAAGGAAACTTCCCTTTGAGAAATTATTCTTGGCACCAATGGCTAGAGTAGCCAGCCTTATGGGAAGAAGAAACAGTGGTGACACCCACTGTGGAAGGTATAAATAGAGTTTCGCCACAACGGACAACTCGCAGTCTGATTTAATATCAAGCTGTGCATCTTGCTTTGGGCTTCTGCTTGCATTTCCAACTGCTGTCGCCATGAGTTGCAACATTAAGGAGACTATTACTGTGTCTAGCAAAGGCAGGAGCAGTGGTGGCAGCTGTATCATTGGTGGTGGTGGTGGAGCACGGATTTCTTCCTATACGATAGGCAGTGGCAGAGGTTTTTCTGGAAGGAGTTACTGCGGTGGAGTGAATTATGGAGGGGGTCTGAGTGTTGGTAGCTTGGCTGGTGGGAGCTATGGAGGTGGCAACTGCTATGGCAATGGCCTTGGTTTTGGCCTTGGAGGTGGTGTGGTTGTTGGTGGTCTTGGTGGCGACTGTTTGCTTTCATCCTGCGATGAGAAGGTCACCATGCAAAATCTCAATGACCGCCTGGCTTCCTATCTGGACAAGGTGAAGTGCTTGGAGAAGGAAAATGCTGAACTGGAATGCAGAATCAGAGAGTGGTATGCTACACAGGGCCTCTCCTGCGAGCCCCGGGACTACAGCTGCTATTACAAAGAAATTGAAGATCTTCAGAATCAGGTAATGCCCTTTTTCAGTTGTTCCTCCCTTATTGAAAGCTTATTTCTGAATTTGTATTTAGAAGCTACTGCAATTGTTAGATGTAACTTTGGTGCTGCTAAATGTCTTTGCAAACATAACTTTTGGCAAGTTCCTCTACGACATTGTTGCGTGTGGGTGCATATCACAGGTGCATGCTGCAAGGTGACACAGGTGGGATCATACCCCCAAAAAAGGGAAAAGGGTGCTTTGTTGCACTCTGTTTTGACTATACAATTATTAATATTACCAAGTGTGCTCTGAGGAAATGTAGTGGTGTCAGCCCAGCAGGAAAAGCAAAGCAAAGAGAACTATAGGACAAGGGCAAAACATACATATCAAACGCTGTGTCAAGTGAAACATTATAAATTCTAGGTGAGAAAAGCTGAGTATTTGAAATCGTTTGCCACAGTGGCACAAACAGCTTGATACTAATATATCTGCAATGAAAATTATGGCTGTTCTTAAGGCTTAAAGATACCTTCCAACCATTTTCCCTAGAGATCCTTAAGCTTGAAGCCTGGAACACACCAGCTTGAATATCAGTTGAGATTTAATATCTTAAGGAAGTTTCTTTAGGTTCACTTCTTTGTGAAGCATCTTTGGAACTTGCCCTCAGATCCTGAAACTGAAAAGTCCCATCTCACAACTCCTTAACTCCCAGCCCCTGCACAGTTGACCTCTTTTCTTTACTGACTGTGAGTTAAGGAGGCAAAACTATCTCCTGCAACTGCTCTGCTCAAGGAACAAGATTACTTAAGTAACAGAAAAAGGAAATTATGAAGAGTTACTACCTAACTGCAATCTAGAGAGACCTATGGAGCACAACAGCTGAGAGAAATGAGGCATGTCTCATGGTCTGCTCTTTTCCAGATTGTCTGTGCAACCATTGATAACAACAAGATCATTCTCGACATTGATAACAGCAGGATGGCTGCTGATGACTTCCGTGTGAAGTGAGTGCCCCTCTGTGTAGCTGAACCCCATCACCTCCTCCCTGCTCCTTTACATCTTACTTGTGGAGTCTCAGTGCACTAATTACAGAGACTTCAGACAAGTCTTACTACACCACTGCCTTAGGAGAGGATGGAGTGATGAAAGGCATTTTGCTCTTGGTCACCAGCACTCCCTTAATTAGTATTCTTGGGTAAAACATTTGGCAACAGTGTTTGTTGGTGCGGGCTGGGGACCCACATTGCAGGGAGCGGTCCTTAGTGGTATAGCTGGCACACTTCCATCACAGACCGGTGCGGATTGGGATCAGCAAAACAGAAACGCAGCTGAATAAGTGATACCAAACATACAGTGATATCGAACATATAGTGATCAGGAGCAGGAAAAAAAAATGGGTGAGGAAGAAAAGTTTTCACATAACAGACAGCGCAGGGCAGAAATCCAATGCACAGTGCGTTCAGCTTAGACAACAAAACACGGTTTAGAGCAGGTAGTTGGGAAAGGAGATCTTTGCACAAACGGAGCGCGTGTGAGATGTTAACCGTTCTGAATTTCTGCTTTCTTGTACAACCAGGTACGAGACAGAGCTGGCCCTGCGCCAGAGCGTGGAGGCTGACATTAATGGTTTACGCCAAGTCCTGGATCAGCTGACTCTGTGCAGGTCTGACCTGGAGGCACAGCTGGAGTCACTGCGGGAGGAGCTCTGCTGCCTGAAGAAGAACCACGAGGAGGTAGGGTCCTGCCATTTCCCTAGCAGCACCACGGCCCTGACATAAAACTGCCTACATGAATGTGCTCTAAATTTAGAAGTAAAGACTCACCATTTTCCTGGCACAGCTTTCCCATCAAACACTCCTGCGGTTCAGACCTTTCTGCCTCGTGGGTGGCACAGGAGCCTTGGCAGAGAGGCGGCTGCTGCTCTTGGGGCTATGCTGGCTCTGGGAGTGCCAGCGTGGGGTGAAAGTGCCGCTAGTTCCAGTGGAAGAGAAATTACCCAGCAGATTTGTTGGGGAAAACACTTGCACCATCTTCCAGTGCTTTTTACCACCATAGCCAGGAAGCAACCTTTGCAGGGAGTGCTGTTCTCAGCCACCGAGCTCTGCTCTTCTATGCTGTCTTTCAAAAGACAGTACGCATCTGATCTGGGTTGTATTTCCAGGAGATGAACTGCCTGAGAAAACAATCAACTGGAGACGTGAGCGTGGAGGTCAATGCCTGCCCTGGACCAGATCTCAGGCAAATCTTGGAGGATTTGAGATGCCAGTATGAAACACTGATAGCGCGCAACCGCAAGGAAGTTGAGGATTGGTATGAGTGCAAGGTAAGCGACACAGTCCTGCTGTGAAACCAACTGACATGCACATTTCAGGGCACAGGAGCATTTCAGAAAACAGGCATGGAGAAAATAAGCAGTTCTTCCCTTACAGTGAAGCCTGAGATCAGTGCTCATTATACCTTGTGTTCCACAGCCTGTCTGACCAGTTTGTTATGTCCCATCTGGAACAGCAGCGTTTGCCACAAGGCCTTCTGGTGTGTTGTTGGAACTGAGATGTTCCACGTTTGGATTAAAGAGACTTAATAGCCATGAGGTTAATGCGATTTGTAAAACAGCAAACAGTTGAAGCTGGCGGTTAACGCCCAGTGCACAGAGAACTCACCCTGTTCACTTTTCTCCTTGCCAGCTATTTACTGTATACTGTTTCTGTAAAAGCAAGTCCAATTTATACAGATATTCTCTGAGGCTCTTCATTCTCAATTGGTGATTTTCAGATTGAGGAGGTGAATCGGGAGGTTATTACAAGCGGTCAGGAGGTAGAGACGTGCAACAACCAGGTTACTGAACTGAGACGCCAATTGCAAGCCCTGGAAATCGATCTCCAAGCTCAGCTCAGCCAGGTGGGTGGTGAGCTTACAGCTCTGACACGGTTACTGCTGGATTTCTTAGCATGAACAGCCAGACCTACCAATCAGCATGGTGGTGGTCAATAGCTCTTTCCTTTTTGGATTGGAAATAATAAAACCCAGAGTGACACTTAAATGAATGTCACTTCTTTGGTTGTCTTGTTTATCAGAGAAATAATTTGGAATCCTCTCTGGCTGAGACTGAGTGCCAGTACAACACCCTCCTCGGTGAGCTACAGAACCAGATCACATGCGTGGAGCAGCAATTGGCTGAAATAAGAGCGGAAATAGAGTGCCAGAACCAAGAATACAAGACCTTACTGGATGTCAAGTGCCGTTTGGAGCAGGAGATTCAGACCTACCGGTGCTTGTTGGAAGGAGGACAGCAGGACCTTATGTATGTACATCTCTAAATACACTAGAGAATAAATGAAAATACCAAGGATCTGTATTGCAGCTTGGGAATCCAACATACTCTTTGGTCCATCTTAATGCTTTCTTTGAGATGAAGAAATTGCCTCATGAGCAACTTTACTGTGATGAACATTCAAATCTGAACTAAATGTCACTCCTTAGGATCTGCAAAGCAGAGAAACTAAATCTATCAACTGCTAGTTACAACATTGTAACTACTTGTATTATGTCAGCACTCCTAACAATCTCTGTTCTATAGAAAGATGGACAAGAACTGTCAAAATAGGAATTGATTGCAACGCTCCACATTGCATTTACATGCCAAAGGGGAGCACAAATGCAAAGCAACTCTGAAAAAAGAAGGCAATGACAAATACTCTAGTCCCTACGAAAGGCATAGCTTGAGTCTTTGTGTCATGTAGTCAGTTAGCAGTGTCATGTGAAGTTCTAAAATTCCCTATTTCTCTCACAAATTGATCCCACTAGTCATGGAGGAGGAATCGGCGTCGGAACTGGTGTAGGAGGAGGAGTCATTAGGACAAGCCACACCTATACTACAACTTCATCTTCCCATTGCCAGCCCCAAGTCCCACCCTGCAAGACTGGAGATATACAAGGTAAGAGTTGTGTTTTCATCAAAGGAAAACTTTTTTTCAGTTTGTTCCTTTCTAATAAGGCCCTGAGACAACACGCTTTTCTAGGACATGTTATTGGTATCTTTGCAGAGTTACTAAGCTACTGGTGTGATCTGTTACAATGGATCCACCTGAAGTGCAAAACTGGCTGTGTCACTAGTATGTTTAAAGAGAGCTCTGACTGAGTACAGCGTTGGAGAAAGCAAAGGAGAGACAAGGGGGAGCAGTAGAACTAAGGAGAAAGTTCAGGAAATGAGGCATAGAGAAAAGATCTGGAAGTAGAAGTAAAGATGACAGCCAAACAAAGCTTAGCGAAAGAGTCTGTAAGGAGTGAAAAGAAGAACAAGTCTGTAACTTGACAATTGCAAATTCCCATTAAAACACAAGTATTTAGGGGATTTCTGGAGTTTCCTGAGCTGTCTGCCAACTGTTCTTGCTTAACAGAGTGTATTCTTAAAATAAGGGCACTACACAGACCAAATTTTTGTTATTTGAAGGATTTTATCTCTGTTCCAATCAAATAATGCTGCTATATTTTTTCTCCAGTGACCTGCAGAAGAATTTGTGATTAAGGAGGAATGGACTAGAAGATGACGTACAGAGAAACCCACAGACAAAACAAGAACACTCCATGTTCACTGCATGCCTCTATGCAGAGATAGTAGAAGTAACTCAGTGATGCTTTGCTATGTACCTAAAGGGGCTCTTGGGAGCCCCCTTTTTCTCTGTTCTGCTATTCTGTTCTGTAATGCTGTAATCTCTAGAAATTACTTGAGTTAGTCAGGATCACTAATGTACCTGCTGGTGAAAACATTTCTCTAATAAAACTTTGCTTCTGCCTGATGCAATCAAGAAACCTGTGTCTGGAAACTGAGTTCCTTTAGCAAACCAGTCGCTGACGCAGGGGCAAACCACAACCTCAGCCGGGCTGGCCAGCCTCTGCCACGGCCCCAGCAGGAAAAGCTGGAAAGCCACGCACAAGGGTCACCTGAACTGGTCAGGATCCTACTCCACTGGGAACAAAGCTGCTTTTCCAGTGGGAGCCAGAGAATCGCCTCGCTGGCCTTGCAGGTCTTGTCCACCTCCTCCCTGTCAAAGCCCGTAGCACACGTTGCCCGTTCCTGCATGACATCCTCCATGATCTACATGAACAGCCAGTTCAGGCAGATGCCTGTGTGCTTCCCACAGAGCATTGTGCTTAAATTAATTGCAGAACAACAAAGGAGGAGGTAAGTGGAGCTGGAGCTCATCAATGAAAGGAGAACAGAGAGATCAGTGACACAAATTTCCATGACAAATCCAGTTCAGGATGGTGTATAGACATACACAGTTATCAGCTCAGCAGCCACCCCTGGTGATCTTTTCAAGCTGCTCTCCAGATGTGACACATCTGTGAGTTGTGTTGGCTGCTGGGGAGTATGATGTCAGTCATACATGTCTTAACAGGTCTGCATTGCAGTCATCTGGGGAGAGGGAGGTGTCTTCTGACCTCACCTGTCTTCTGGACTTCTGTAATGCAAGCATGTCTGAGTGAGCCTGCTTCCCTTGCAGAGCAAATCCCATCTCTTCGGTGTCAGACAAATCACATCTTTTCTGTGTCCGGGGAGGGGGACCGTGCAACGCAAGTGGCTCTTCCCTCGGGTGACTGTAAGCAGAGCTGAGAGCAGGTGCTGAGATGACAGCATTCAAATTTTATCATGAATCTCCTCTTCTCTTGAGACAGCCAAGGTGTGGTTGCACATCCGTAGCTGTGCAGAGACACCCACAGGATGGAAAAAGCAGATGGTTTGAAAGTCCTTTTTACAGCCATATATCATGGCACAACCATTTCTCACACCTAAACACATGTCAAGTATTTTGGAGTCCTTTGCTGAGAAATTAAGAAATAATATTTGAAGCATAAAAGCAAGCGCATTTCCCCAAATCCCACTCTTGAATATGCCACACACCTGGAAGAGCAGAATTTCTGCCTCTGCTCATGGTCACTTTATGTGCTGCAATAAGCAGGGACGGGCCAAAGGGAAGATATGGTATTTTGGCTTTGAGGCAAAGAAGCAACATGACTGACCCCTGGCAGGAAGGCTATGAGGAGCCGTGGGGACGTGGAGCAGTCAGAGCCCAGAGGCACTGCTGGCTCCCGGTGTCTGGAAAAGAAATGCCAGCAAAGGGCCAACACCATGTTTCTGGCTGATGTGTCCCTGGGGAGGAAGAGGTTAAAGCCAGCAGCACACACACCTGCTATTGTGCCAGGTTTGCCACCTTGCTCTTCCCAGACTGCGATTTCTCCCGGGCAGCAGCCACGGTTGTACAAACCCTTGTACAAAACACCCCAGTTCTGCAGATGGGCCACCCCAACTGCTGCTCGCTCCTCCCAGCGGAGGATTTTGGCTAAACAGCATCAGTCAAATCCTCCCTGAAGTGAGAAACGATTTCTCACCAAAACTAAAATCCTGTGAATTTAGCATCTGAGTTTTCACTTTATACTGCTGTTGGCACTGGCATTTCCCTCTTCCCACCACAGAATAAAATATCAACCTGAAGAGCTTGTGAAAATATTTATGCTGGGTTGGTTTTGCTTCTTTTTTTCTTTTATTTTGGTTTGTTTTGGTTTGGGTTTGTTTTGTTTTGTTTTGTTTGTTTTTGTTTTGTTTTGCTTTGTTCAGAGGAAAGAGAAATTGAAGGTTTGCCCGAGAACACTGGGCAAAACTGGTAGTCTATCCAGTTTGTACCAAGACTCAAGCAAAAGTTTTTTACGAGCACTGTATTTGATTTCAGATAAAAACTTGAGAGCAGCTGGAATAATAAATTTTCACTACATGCAAATGCTGTTTGTGCTGAAGAACAAGGAAATGGAGAAAGTGCTCGGTAAATACCGGCAGAGCAGACACCCTGGCAATTTCCCGATCTCTCCATAAGGTGTCAGCTCTCCTTAACTAGCAGATCCAAACCAAACCGACCTGCCAGCCTCCCGCTCCCAAGTGCCTGGGCTGGCACAGCCCTCTCCTGTTCTAGAGCATTCCTGCGGGACGTGAGACAGGTCTGCTACTCTGCTGGAAGTGGGACTTACATTTGGCTAAAAGGCCAGGAGATGCCGAGAAGTTTGGCTAATGCTCTCCGCAGCTAAATGGAAGTTGCTGTTAGAGTGTACAACAAGAGTACAACACTAAGAAATTAAAATACTATTATATAAAATGTAATGATACATATTATACAGTAATTTCAGGACTGTCCAGGGACACCTGCACAGCAGCAGGGTGGGGAAGTGTCCCCTCCTGCCACCACCGATCCCTGCACCCATGCTGCCGAGGGATTCAGACACATTTTGCATTTCACTACAGGGGACATTTGGAGATGCAGGAGGAGATGGACACAGCCGGCCTGTGCCAGGCGCTGCCACCTGCTCTCAAGAGGGCACTCGGCTCTCACCGAGCCTGCCAAAGGGTGCCCAGGGGAGAGGCGTGTGGCAAACTCCGCTCTGATTGCTTGGCTAACCTTCTTCGAACAGAAACATTTGGCTAAACAGATGAAGTAGAGCCTGCGGTATGTGCTGGGGAGATCCTGCGAGCTGAAAACACAGAACAAGTTATCAGCCCTGGCATCTTGCTCCAGCTCACTCATCCGTATTTAATGGTCACATTCGTAGTGAGGTTGATGTGACCTGATTCTGTGTGTGTGACTATCGCAGGAGGTGATGCGGGCCTCCTCCCTGCCTCTTTGAAGACCCCAGCTGTGGGCTCCTGTGTGTAAGTGCACAGAATGGATGCCAGGCTGAAACTCCCTGCACCAATTTGTTAATCATACCTGTTTATGTTTTTCAAATGGCACTGGAATATTTTGCATCATGTTAGGCAGGAGTACAGTGAAACCCAGGCTCTCCATAGGGGTTGTAATTGTGTTATAATGACCCTTTGCTGATGAAGGTGTCACCAATGAAGTAGCATTAGCTGAGACCCCAGAGTCAGCTGTGCAAGGGGCTGTTTAGACCCAAAATTAAGAAGTTCCCAACCAAAGGGTTTGTACTCTAAAAGCCTCTTAACAGCTCTGACTCACCTAATTACTGTTCCTATCATAATCACCATCGTTCCATTGGGTGGTGGATCTTTTGAAGGTGCCCTTTAATGTTTCATCAGTACTAGTCTCTGCAATAACAAATGAGTAACAGATCAACTATAATGTATGCAAGAATTATTTTTTTCCTGAAAGAGAGATGTTTGCTGGACTGGATACTTCTAACTACCCTTACCTGGAGGGCAGCAGATCACCTCCCAGTGCTGCAGTCCAGTTTTAACTGACAGGCGGGTGAATCTGCTGCATTAGGACCATCAGAGGTGATGAGGGTACATTCCAGGGATATTCCCCATGACCACACATCTTGGGGTGTGGGTACATGCCAAGACCTACACCCGGTCTTGCAGAAAAGTGCAGGAGAGGTGGGGTGGGGACTTACTCTCTCACTTCAAAACAGGTATTTTAAAAACCTTCACTTTTTAAAAAAAACTAAGTATGTTTTTCACATGCAGGGAATGAACATACACAGATGGTTTTCACAGAACTTCACCGAGCTCTAAAACCAGACTGCTTTTTTTTTATTAGATGTGGCCATAAATATACACAGGAAGAAAGAAAAAGAATGAACAATACATCCTGCATACTGTTCCACTAAGTAATGCTACGTATATTTGAAGATGTTCCCATGGGGCACCGGTGGTTCATGACAGTTGTATAAACTGCTGTGGGAACAAACCAAAGTCCACCTGTTGAGGGTCCCACTACTAGGAGAAGAATAAGGCACAGTTTTTTGACAGAACGATTTCTGATTACAAAAATGCATTTAGAGAAAATCATACTTTTCACTGGAATTAGTTGGAACTGACAGTATTTTCAACCCCAAATATCTCTGGATGGAACTGCTGCCAGGCATCAACAGCTGAGCTGGTGGGAGAAAAGGATTCCAAAGCACATTGTGCCCTTGTTACAGAGTGAACAACTGGGAAAAGTTAGGTGGGAATTACTTTTTGTTTAGAACCCTCAGTTAATCCACTATTAAAATAATAAGCATGATTGAGCCCTAATACGTTTCGATAAATCTGAATCAAATTTTCTCAGATTTTCCAGGTTTCAAATATCTAGATTTTTATTGAGGTAAGAAAAAACCCTCGTCATTTACATTTTAGTGGAGAGGAGAACACTTTCATGCTGTTCAGCAGCTGAACCTCAATGGCAGGAAGAGCAGTGTGCATCCTCAGAACCATAACAGTGTTCCGCGTCCAACACACTCATACTTCAGGGACTGGATTTCTTCTTTACTATGGAAAAATATTGTTCTATGGGATTATCTGGTGTTAGTAAAATTGCTTAATGATTATATAATGGAAGTTTGTTTATAATGTATAATTACAAGAATGAGTCATATTCCCCAGATAGATCTTCCACAGTTTTTCTCTGTGTAGCAACACAAGCAAATTGAATTTTCCTGACAAGACTTGACCAAAGTAGGAAGGATGGAAGAGGATTCATCACCGCGGAAGCACTGAAAAGGGTGGGTAACAGTCCAGTTGTACCCCCACAAATGTGCTCCGTGGCCTCAGCGGTTTCTCCCAAACACATCAGTCCGAAGGAGGCTGTGAATGCAGAGCAGGAAAGGTGGTGCCAAGGGAGCTGCGAGGAGCTTGCATGTGCTCTTCCCACACACGCTGCTATCACCCCAACCCGCCACGGAGGCTATTTCAGCTTCGCCCCTCACTGCTGCCACACACACCCTAAAGGGAGAAGACTTCATTCTCGCCCAGCCCCTGCTTTCAGCCAACACACATCCGTGTTGCTGTGGAGCACATGGTAATTCTGCCACTTCAGGGCACTGGCTGAATTCATGCCCACACTGGCTGAGCCTTTCGGGCTTAAATAGTCCACCGTCCTCCTCTGGGCAGGAGCTCGTAACAATTTCATCACAGGAAAAGGGAAGAGGCCTCATTGCAAACAAGTATGGTGCCATCCGCCCCCGAGGCACCTTCCTCCTTCTCCTCCACCCCCTCCTATTTTGCCTCTGACCCAAAGCACATCAGTTAATGCGCAAGGGTAGGTTTTCTTGAATGCCATCAAACTCTCAGCTTTGAGGGTACACAGTGACCCATATGGTCTCTCCATTAGTTATGCCCGGTGCAAAAAAAAAATAAAAATATCTGTTTCAAAACCAGTCCCATGTTTTAAATCTCGCTTTCCTGTTCAATTCACACTTTTTTTTTTTTTTCCTACCAGTGTGAGAGGCAGAGGTGATTGCAGCTTCTCTGGAGCAGCCTTTCAGAGGTCTCTCAAGCAGAAAAGAATTGAAAAGACCTTTTTAATACTCACACCAAACACACCTGAGGCTGCACCCAAATACCTGCAGGCAGCCAGGGCCAAGGATGCACAACACAGAGTCTGTAAGAGACCTTCACTGGTGATAAATGAAGACTCCTGCCTTGTCACACTGTTCAGCCTTTCCCTAAGCACAGCCATAGCTCCCTTCAGCCCCTGCTCGTTGCAGCAGCTGGAGTTTTCTCAGCTTTATTCATCTGCCCATAGCTGAGATCTGTCCTCAGTGTGGTCAGAAGATGTATCAGTGCCTGTTTCCAGTGCTGTTAAGCCTGCTGGGACGGGCAAGTAGGGGAAAGTGAGTTCAGATGCTCAGCTGATCCATGAGCATCGCATCAGAGTGGTGCCAGGCAGTTCTGAGTCTGGGCAATGCCAGAGGAAGCCTTCACGGCTCCTTGTGCTGCGCTCCCTGCGCTGCAGGGTGTGATAGCAAATGGCACACCGAAGGATGGATGTGCCTTGGTGTGTTTGTGGAGCAGCAGCTTGATGCTGCAATAAGCAGCAACAGCCCAAGATTTCGTAATGTTTCACTGTCCCATTTCACAGGTTACTATTGGGGTTCCTTGCAGTTCATTGAAATCTCTCTTATGTTAAGGTTTTCCCAGCCCTTCAGGTTTTCTTTTGCAGCATTACCTTTGGGTTTTGCTGGAAACATTATCTAAGATCATCTAGTTAGCTCAGTTTACTTGCAAATGCCTGGACAATCCTATGAGACATATAACTGCAGAGAAAACTATTCTCTCATAAAACAGCTTCCATCTTACAGCAAACTGAAATAACACATTCCTTTCAGGAACCATTTGTTCCATAACTTCTATCTCTGATCCCAGCCTGTCATTTCCAGATATACTGCATCTATTAGGCTTCTTCAGTTTTAAGGAACTAATCTTCACTCTTTGAGGTATGTTGCCTGCATGAATTCTAGGAGGAAAATGGCATTAAATATTCCTTTCATGTATTAAACATGAAGCTGTGAGGTATGTTGCACACAACTGTCTTTTTTGTGTGAACTTTGATATTCAAACTATCCAAACATGTTCTTTTTGTGAACAGAGACATGAAGCTTAGCTCACTTGAAAGGAATGACTCATTCATCATTGCATCAAAGGATGCAATAAACATCTTTCCAGAAAAAAAAAGCTACCAAATCCTTACCCTTCTGCAGAATTACAGAGAAGCACGTAGAAATGAATTCATGTCCTCATAACATGGGT
Organism: Falco cherrug; assembly: GCF_023634085.1. NCBI lineage: Eukaryota > Metazoa > Chordata > Aves > Falconiformes > Falconidae > Falco > Falco cherrug. The sequence goes on from NC_073716.1 coordinate 3,737,767, forward strand.
GTCAGCAACTGGAAACCAACAGTTACACAGAATGTAACCCAATAGTTTCACAAGCCAAAGTAGCTGTTAGTACAGCAGAGAATTTCATGCACTTCAAGAGAAAAGGATTTCTCAGTGGAACAAGCTCATATTATGACATAGACTCCACTAAGTTTTGTAGTGAAGCATTTAAATTTCTACCAGCCAGAGAAGGCCTTGCTTCCTTGGACATTTCAGAAATGAAGTTGAGTAGACGATGAAACTTTAGGTGTGTCCTACTGTGTGGGTGAGGGTGTTCTGGGAGGGGCATTTATAAAAAGATGTTTCCACAAACACTTGCTGTAAACCATAACAAACAAACCTCTAAATTAGCAACAACCACCAACACAGAGGCTGAGCAAGAAAACAATATACCAAATCGATACAGGAAGTTGGATGTCACACAGCTAGTGCCACGTACAAAGAATGATGGAAAGCTAACAGACTGCATTTTTCTAAAGATATGTGCCTGGGAAAGAACAGACATGAGAGGCAGTCAGGAAAGAAATTTCAAATACTTGAAACAAGTTGCTGTAAGAGCTCAGAAGGCAGACGCTCAGCCGAGCCATCTACTGCTATGTATTTGAAAAAGATACAATCTTAAAAGAAGATGTACAATAGCAAATATTTCCTACTTTTCATCATGCCGTGTCCATGAATGAAAAACAAAACTGAAGGGAAAATGTTATTTTGATGTACAACTTCCTGACTTAACCCTGAAACCAGACACTTAACTTTTCTCCCTCTCCTCTGAGTAAGTATGTTTCTATTTGCAGCGAGTAAGGAAAACATCCTGACTGACATTTTGAAATGCCTTCAGGAGTGAGAGAGAAAATTCTCTCTCATATCCACAGACATCTCATGAGACTAGCCCAGAGCCAGGATGCTTTCCCAGGTCTCTCAGCCACCCTGCAACTTCATTTGGGCCGAGCACACGGAGAGTTATTCCCTGCAACAACCTGTCACACTTCCTTTCCTGACAGTCTTACACAGAGCCATTATCCAGTTGGTGTCATATAATTTTTCATAATTAAATTGTTATTTATAAAACATAATTGTAGATGCATGTTTGGAATAAATTGCTGACAGGTATGTTATTTGCCAACGTTCACTAAGTTTTTATGAGAAATTACAAAGATGTCAGAGCAGTTCAGTGAAACTACAAAATACATCCTGCGATGTTTTCAAAAGGCATAAAGCAATAAAGGACTAAAAATAAGGAGCATACAGCATAAGAAAATGATAAACTACAGCTTATTAGAATATCACTTAAGTATAAAAAAATCAGCTGGGATTCTTGACAAATATCTGAAAGGGGAAAGAGCATGAGGAATGATTATTAAAAATTAAAATTAAAATTTTTATTTAAAAAATTTAAATTAAAAAATTTAAAAATAAAAATTAAAAGAGAGATTCAACAATGTTCATTACTGTCCCATACTATGACAGTTTATTGTTGTGCTGAAACAGATGTGAACAGGATGAGGTGAGTGGGATGAGTTTAATTCAGATGACTGTAAGTCAGTGGACTAGATCGCAGAAAAGATCTACCTAATTCAGAGCCACCCAACAGAAATTACATGTTTTGTATCAATAAACAAATGGTCATGAACACTTTGAGTATGGGTTAAGCTTCCTGACACTGTCAAACATCTCTCTTTGGCAAATTACCCTTGGCAGAAAAACTATGGCTTGCAAATGCACATGGAAAGAAGTTACTCCCTTTGACGGTGCCACCCACTATCTCAGGTATAAATGCAGACCAGGCAGGGTGGAATTCGGAGCTATGATTCCAGAACAACTGTGAGACCAGCTTTGACTTTTAACCTGAGTCATTTGCTACTGCCATTATGAGCTGTGGCTCCAAGCAGACCTCGAAAAGCTGCCTGCGAGGGAGCAGTGGTGGCAGTGGTGGCAGTGGTGGTGGTGGAGGAGGCAGTAAGTATTCCTCTGCCTCCTCGAGCAGAATCACTTCTAGGACAAGCGGTGGTGGCAGGATTTCTGGCAGCAGTTGTGGTGGAGGAAGTTCCAGGAGCAGCTGGGGAGGCGGTGGCAGTTATGGGAAGATCAGGCGCAGTAGTTATGGAGGAGGAATGAGCAGCGGTAGCTGTGGAGGAGGAATGAGTGGTGGTTATTATAGAGGGGGAATGGGCGGTGGTGGCTATGGAGGGGGACTGGGCTGTGGCAGCATGGGAGTAGGCTTTGGATCTGGTGGGGGTGGGTTTGGTGGAGGTTATGGAGGAAGCTTTGGTGGAGGAGGTGCTGGTTTCAGCGGTGGCAGCTTTGGCAGTGGTGGCTTTCATGGAGGGAATGTGGGAATTCTCTCCAACGATGAAAAGCTGACCATGCAGAGCCTTAATGAACGACTGGCTTCTTACCTGGATGTGGTCAGAAATTTGGAAATGGAAAATGCTCAGCTTGAACAGTTAATCAGGGAGTGGTACCAGAAGCAAGGTCCCACTGGTACAAAGGACTACAGCCACTACTATGGAAAAATTGAAGACCTTCAAAATCAGGTAGGATATTCTTTGTCAGAGAAGTTTAAGCATTGACAGACTTCCTGCAATTGAGTAAAATGTTTGAGGCACCCAGCACGGATACTTCTCAACTCATTGTCTTTCTGCAAATGCCTCTTGCACTTGAAATTCTGCCTTCTGTGCATGCATCCAACTATCTTCAACCAGAGGTGAAGAAACAATGCACACACCCCATAGTACACCCCACAGACTGCTTGTTGGCAGCAAGTGAAGCCTCTCAGAATGCCTGTAGTGGATTTTAGAGCATAGGAAAAATGGTAACAATTACCCTCTGGGATGTGCAGTGCCTGACATTTGGGTACAGCTCAAGGCCCATGGGCATGGGAGGTGAGACACAGCAATGGTGGTGACACCAAGCCTCCTGAAAGGACTCTTGGGACTCACAAAGCAGTTTTTACAGTTCTGATGTTATTTTCACACAGGTACCTCTTTGTTTTGCACTGTAGAAGATCATTGCAGGCCTCTGTATGTAGGAAACACCGTTCCCCTCAAACACCTGGGAATTATAACAAAGATTGCATTCATATTTCTGTCCCTTTTGCATACCTGAGAGATTCAACGGGAAAATTAGCATACTGTGTTCTCTTCTAGCTGGTGACTGCAGCTGTGGAAACCAACAAGGTACTTTTGGACCTGGATAACACAAGGATGACTGCAGAAGACTTCAGGATAAAGTAAATACATATTCCTCTTTTCCAGGCACTGACTTCCTTTCTCCTGCTTTCCTCAACTTAGTTTCATAAATTCATTCCATAAACAAATATCAGTCCACAGAGACTAGGGTTTGTCCTGGTTCCATGGCAGTGAAACTGAAATAATTTATAAGACTTAAAAATTCTTCATTATTTCTATAATGATCTTCAATGGGAATACTCCCTATTTGTTGTGGAGTCAAAGTTTAAAAAAAGCTTTATTTTTAAGGAAATAAAATTTGTGATTTTCTCTCACTGAAAGTCAGGTGAAACAGACAGATGAAACCTGCATAAAGTCTACAGTAAGAAGAGACAACGAAAAAGACCACATAATACATTTGAATATTAAAGTATTAATATTAAAGTACTGGCTGCTGATTTCATCATTCTGCTGGTTGAGAGTTGCTATGTGCTACAAAGTATAGACACAAAAGCAGACACTGAGATACTGGAATATGTCAACTTTTTCACAAATAAAGTCAGTAGGAAAAGGACTGAGAAGCCAGGGCCAGGGCTGACCGTTCTGCACTGTCCTTGGCGCAGGTACGAGACAGAGTACGGTCTCCGGCAGAACGTGGAGGCCGACATTAATAGCTTGCGACCCTTATTGGATAACCTGACTCTGAACAGGTCTGACCTGGAAATGCAATTTGAGTCTCTAAAGGAGGAGATGATTGACCTCAAGAAGAACCATGAGGAGGTAAGAGCTGGCTTGAAACGCAAACTGCAGAGGAAAACCAGAACACTTACAGTATCTGAAATGGGGGGAGGTTTTGCAGGGAACATCCTCTGCACTAAATAGTCTTCCCTGCTCTCCTAAGGTACAGCAGCTTGGCCAGGGGCCTCCTGAGACAGGCTGCCAGGCCCAGGCTGCTCCAGGGCACCGCTCAGCATGGGCCCTCTCAACAAGCAATGACTGGGAAGTCAAGGCCAAATAACTGCAACAAGAAAACCCCCACAACACACATATATATGTTGTTGAAAGGATCCAGGATGGTTTATGATGTCAGAGCACACTAACTGACTCCAGAACTTTTTCACTAAGTAATTGCACCATTTTTGTTTCTTTGCCTTGGGGCTGGGTTTCCTCTGCAGGAAATGAAATCACTGCAAACACAGTCCAGTGGTGATGTGAATGTGGAGGTGAATGCTGCTCCTGGAGAGGATCTGCTGAAAAAACTGAATGATATGAGACAAGAATATGAACATATTATTCAGAAAAACCGTGAAGAGGTTGAAAGGTGGTATGAAAGCAAGGTAAATGATTACAATTTGAATTTTCACATTACAAAAGAAAAATGATACCAACTTCTGGTAACACCTTCCTGTAGATGAATGGCACTTTGAACGACAACATCCATTGCTTTCAGGACATAATGGTAGAATCTCTTTGATTAAAATAAAGAAAATCACAGGTGGGCTTGAACTGCACTGGCAGAGCCATACAAGCAAGTTTCAACAGCCCCCATACTACAGATGGACAAGTGGCCTTTCTTCAACCTGTGCTGCCTGATGCTTCCATGATAAATTACCATGTTGGCATTGTAAGTAAAACTCAAAACCTCCAATTCTGTATATTAATTTTTCAGATTGAGGAAGTGAGTCAACAAGTCCAGTCAAGTGGCCAGGAAGTGGAATCAAGCAACCAACAGATCTCTGCACTGAGACGTGACTATCAGAGCCTGGAGATTGAACTGCAGTCACAAATCAGCATGGTAGGCAACAATTGCTTCTGATCCTCTGATATGCAAAGAGCACATTAAGTTCTGGAATGGCAGCAGATAAGCTATAGCTAGCACTCCATTTAATGGAGATGCTTGGCACATCCGACACCATGTAAGATTTTTCTTGTTTTGGGTGTAAGAATGATCTAATCCTGCCACGTTCCCATAACGTGCCACATTCCTATGTGTATTTTTTCTATATCTCTGTTTTTCCTTTCATTCTTAGCTACAGTCTTTGCAATCCAACGTGGAAGACACAGAACGTCGTTACAACATGCAGCTGCAGCAGATCCAGGGTATGATCGGCCCCTTGGAGGAGGAGCTGGCCAGCATCCGCTGCGAGATGGAGAGTCAGAACCAGGAGTACAAGATGCTCCTGGGCATCAAGACCCGCCTGGAACAGGAGATTGCTCAGTACCGGGCACTGCTTGAGGAAGGGCAGCATGATATTAGGTACGTACATTCAGATTAATTAACATGCCATCTTTGCAAACAGATGAAGATGAAAGTAGCAACATTTATATTAGGAACTAGTGGAACTGATTAATCATCAATATATTTACTATAATCACAAGAATTCACATAGAATCTAAATCTTAGCTGGCAGGGTACAAAGCTTTATTATTCTATACTTATTATGAACTGGACAAAATGTTTACAAAACTATTTAGAACTGTAATTTGCCGTTTCTTCTCCTAAGTACAGTTATATATGAAAATGAAAGGTAAGAAAGAAAATAACTGCCTTTCATAAATATTCAAAGTACATATTCTGAAAGACTCCTAAAGCCATCCATTACCTTTCTTTGTCTTCTGTGCAGACCAGTTAATTTGCCCTTAATTACAATAGTTTGAAACCAGTTCTCTATAACATGTTTCACACTGTAGTAATTTCTCAGTCATACAAGGAGGTCAGAGGGAGTCAGAAAGTGGCCTTGATCTAGCTGATAGGATACCAGACACCAGTCATATTGCTATAAATCTTACATATACATTCCCTTTCCTCGCAGCTTCTCACAGGGAGGAGGTAGCGGTGGATCTTCGGGAGGAGGAGGTCATGGAGGAACTAGCTGGTGTTCTGGAAGAGGAAGTAGTGGAGGAGGAAGTAGCTGGTCCTCAGGTGGAGGAAGCAGTGGAGGAAAAACTGGAGGATCCTACGGAAGAACTTCCTCTTCTGGAGGTGGAGGAGGCGAGAGTGGAGGAAAAATAGGAGGTGGAGCCTGTGGTAAAACTTCAGGTGGAGGAGGTGGCAGTGGCGGCGGAGGAGGAGGGGGCAAATCCTGCCTCTCCCGCTCTTCATCTTCCCAGTCTGGCAAGTCTTGTGAAAGCCCAGGTAAAAACTGGAATAAAAGAGTACATCCTCCCACTCACTTCTCTCTCTGAATAGCAGGAAAGGATATGACAGCTTCCTTCCTTATTTGGAAATCTGGAGACATTTTTACTATTTTTTTCACGTTTTAGGTCCACTTTGACATTTGTTCTTATCCAGTAACTTACCAAGGTGGTAGTAGTTTCACAAGTGATTAGAATGAAGAGGACATTACGAAAAGTTGTATCAGGGCATGCAGAAAGAGGAAATGAAGGGGGAAAGGGAAAAACAATGCCCAGTGCAAAGCATGCAGGGAACTAGAGAAGTCAGTAGTTTTGGAACGAAGCCAAATGTTAGAAATGTAACTGGTATAAGGGGAGAAATGGTTAAAGCAGGGATGGAACATCTAAGCCATTTAAAATACAAGGGGTATTAGCTGCAAAATCTTGAAGTAGCAAAAGATGGAGAATGATCAGGTCTTCTCCATGCCTGATTTCACGGCTGTGGTTCCAGGAGGTGCTGAAAACATGAAGCTCTGCCTGGAGGGGAATAAAACATTGGAGAGAGGAGCAACAATGGAAGAAGTGTCTGAGGCCATAAAAACGATGAGATTGGGTAAGTCTCCAGGTCCTGACAGCATCTCAGACAAATGCCTGAAAATGTTGAAAATGAACAGGAAGTTATACTTTTTTAGAAAGGTTCTCACCCACTTGTGATCTTTTTTTTAAAAAAAAGATGGAAAATGATCCTGCTTTGGGGCTTCCACTTACTCCTTCTAGGTAAAGATGTAGCCTGTCTCACAAACATGCTGTTTTCCATCACAGACTAACATTTGGTCACGAAAGTATTGGCTGTAGACTGAAAGGCTTGAAGCCATCAATATAGAAAGTTAAGAATACTACACAGACTTTCTTGCTGCTGAAAACAAAGGCAGCGAATTCAGAAGGCTTTTGTGTAATGAGTAAGATTTTTTGGTAAGGTTTGGTGTTGATGAGATCCTAGTTTCTAAAAATTAATAGTCTTTGCCAACTCCTCCATAAAAATGTATTCCTTTGATAAAACAACCTACCTGACTTGCAACACTCCTATGTATACTAATGCTTTGTAGGCAAGATTGAAATATATTATGCGCCATCCACCTTTAACTTATAAAAATTTGTTGTAAATATCCATACGCACATAGATACGGATTCTAAGTTTGTCTGTATTTGATTTATACTGCTACAGTGTCTAAATTTAAAGAGTGTTTTACACTTACACAGTTGAGAATACAAGCAGGTCCATGTATTTAGGATGATAAAGCTGCAAACACCCATGCTTGTACAAATGTAAAGTCTAACACTGTTCTAATCTTTCCAGAATGCTGGGGAAAAGATCTAGCCCATGAACCGCAAAATCTATAATTATGAAATAATAAAAAGATTAAGAATGCTGAATGAAATAACATTTCTTCAAATAAATTCTTGCTTTCCTTCATCTTTCAACAGGAAGTTTTAGAAAGTCTGAGGAGTGATTGGCAAAACCAGCATCTTCCACTGCAGGATCCTACCAGTGGGCTTTAGACCAAGCAAGACGATACTGATCATGTCTGATCACGCCTCTGTGAAGAGCAAGAGCAAACAGTTGTTAAGTTACTCAACACTGTTCACTCCAGGGGGCTCATCAGAACTCTCTGGATGGCCTACCTGCTTCTTCCATCTGAATTTCTGTTCCTAATCACTGTTACCTGAGTTAATCTCTACTGTGATTGGTATTCTGTAAGGGGGAAAAAAAAGGAAAAAAAAAAAGAAAAAAACACCCACCCCACCCCCAAATGCTAATAAATCTTTGCTTCTCTCTGATGCAACTAGAAAGCCATGTCTGGGAGAAATTTCCTTTAGTGGACATTTTTGTTTGAATCAGTTACAAATATCAAGCCCCACCTGTGGAATACACAGTAACATGTCAGATTATGCAGATAACCCAAAAGCTTGCAGCAACACATTCACATTTAAGATTAACTGGGCAAAACTTTGAAGAATGCTTTGGTGGTCCCTGCAATAGGAAAACTCACAGTCAAAAGCCCTACTCATTTCTGCTATTAACTTCTTTCAGGGAAAGAGAGGGTGGGTTTGAGGAGCTGACTAATCCCCAGAAAGCCTCTAAAAAAAATATTATTCCTAAGGAGTTACTAAAATACATTATGAACCTTCTTTATCATGGAATTTAAAGATGGAAATTTTCAGCTCCCAGTGCCAAACACCCCTGAGTAAAGAAGTCAGATCATGTACAATTAATTATCCAAAATGAACACAAACCCAGCGCTACCTGCTTGGGTACACACTGGATAACAAGTGGATAAAAGCTGAGTAAGAAGATATCCCTACTTTGTGTCAGTAATTTTCTGTACTGTAAAATAAATTCATAAAGCTGCAGTATGAACCAAATCGCATGCACATGGTCTCACAGAAGAATAAATTCACAGGTTATTTTTACTGATGATAACCATGCCTTGCTGTCTGGTAGCTGTACAATACCTGGTCTCTTCTATGTATTTCCACTCAGAGCATTTCTCATGTCTCAGTATGGACAGGCATATGTTTTACAAAGAAGACTGGCAAATTATTTATATTTAGGATGTGATTTTACAAAAGCCAGTGGTAGACTGAGAGGAAAAAAAAAAGATATCCAAGAGAAAAGATTCCCAAACCAAGTTACTAAGTTTAAGGGTTGCCTACAGATCCCACAGTAGAGGGACTGCTCACAGTGATAAGGGTGCAAATGCCCTAAAATGTAGAGATTGAACTTTCTCTCTTTGTTTTAATTATAGCCACGTTTCCTTCCTTTATGCCCTGGGTAGCTGCTCATCTTGGGTAGGTGCTCCCCAGTGCTATACCCCTTATAGGGCTTCTCACTTCTGCTGATGCTAAATTAAGTGTGGGGTCCAGGTATGCAGGCCCCCTGTGGGCTGAATTGCTGAAATGTACTACATGGGGTATTTGACATGACAATAATTCAGAGAGCCTCTTACATGACACCTGTTCACTAATACAGTCTTTATCCCTTGCATTTCTCAACTCATCTGCTCAAACACAAACAAAGGGAACCAGACAGGAGTATCACTGCTGTGAATTTTTCTCTCTCAGTTTTACAGTAATGAGTTTTGTTTTTCCACTCTGAGGAAGGCATCACCCACTGGAGCAGGTTGAGAAACACAGATTGAGTGGGAGACCGTGGGAACGGGAATCCTGAATGCTTGAGTTCTAGGCAGATCTGTGTCAGTGATTCACTGCATTGCCTTATGCCAGGCTCTCAGCCAATGTGATTAGTTTTTAAAAAGAAAAAAATCTATGAAGAGAATTTTTTTCTGACCAGTGTCTCTAGGGGAGTCTGAGGACTGGCTAATCTCTGCGAAGGATTACTTTATATATAAGCATGCACTGATGCCCCTGAGCTGACATGTAAAAAAGGCAGTGTTGATTAAGTTTGCAAGGACACCCCCATCTCCCTCCTATTGCAAAATTGCCTACTTAATTTTTAAAACCCTTGAAGCATCACATCATACATGTCTCTATATTGCTAGCTGTCCCTTACACCTAGCTGATTGCTCTGCTAGTTTTACACCTCTTGCAGGCTGTGAGAATTCTTTCTTAGACCTGTCTATTCAGGATACTAAACTAACAGCCCAAATTAAAGCATACTCCCAATACAGAAGCCATGCTTCTCATAGCTCCTCCAAGAGCCTCCCAAGTTAATCTCAAAAATGTTTCTGCTGAGTGCATGCTTCCTGGCTTTTATAGAGTGATTTACAGGCCATTGTCTGACCTCTGGCCTTACAGCAACACTGGGGAGGCTTAGGTTAGGTACAATTTACTTGGAGGAGCAGTCTGTCTGTGCTGGAGCTTGCTGCTCTGCACCATCGTAGCAGCTCTGAGGGCTACTGATACCTCTTGCTCCTGTCCTTCTTTCCAAAAATATAACTTACTTTTAATATTTTTACTGCCAATTATCTAATCATCTAACATCTATGCACCTACCCTTGCAGAAGAAATTCCCCTGAAACAAATCCTTGTGAGAGCAAAGCAGAATGAAACTTGCAGAGTTTGAAGTGTGGGAAGGAGAATCCACATGGAAATGAGGCAGTTCTGCCCCTGAGAAACCCGTACTGCAGCACCATGTTGGTGCAACCTTTGGAATGTGCCGTACCACGCTATTGATCTGCTGCCGATTTAAATGCTTGCAATGATATGTTACAATCACACACAGAGATATGTAAAAATTTCTGAGCAGTTAGGATAAATAATATAATATTGCTACTACAACTTTCACTACTCAGCACTGGTTGTGCTGTTTTCTTCCTTACCTAAAATCTGTACCTTTCTTAACAAGGTGTTCTTATAATGTTCCTTGCATGTAATGAGTCTGCACCTTTAATGCAAATAAGCTTCATAATAAAGTTTATTTGCTACATGTTACAGTATGTGACAAAATAAATAGAAACCACCAATAAACTTAAAAAAACCAAACCTACTTAATCATGTCACTAATACTCATTACAGACAATAAGAAGACTGAATGTAGATGGTTTCTTACCATACCCTGGAAGAAAATGCCAGTTTCAGTATTCTTTTCTTTCTCCATTTTGTAAATGCAAACTCTGCATCTAGGTTATCCCTAGCATTTGCTTACTGAGAGAACAGGCTTGTCATAATAACAAAGATGCAAAAGAACTTATGTGGAGGAACAGAGATAGAAAACCAAAACTATTGCAAAACAGGAGTAAGAAATACAAATATTGTAGTGTCAGGTGTCAAAGCTTAGGGCACGTTTAAAGTGGGACTCCAGCAATATTAGGAGTAGTGAGGAGAACCTTGCACTTCCTATTTGCATATATTTTGTTAGGCATTAATCAGCATAATAAGCTTTAATTTTATGAGCACAGTATGTTGCAATTCGGATGCTTATCTGATGTTCCTATTAGTGCTCTGAGAAGAAAATTGTAGTACGTGTTAGAACAAGACCTTCAGAACAACCTTAGGCAAAAATACATGTGCACACACACTCCTGTGTTTGGCTTCCGTACTCCCAGAGCAATCCATTTGTCCATTTGAAGGCACAGATGTAATTTCAAAATTGCCTATGCATATATTCTGCTGATCTCTCTTTTGTTTAGCATTAATTGTCAGCCCTATTTTGTCAAATGCCTAAATTGTCGAATGCTCACAGGCTGTGTTCATGGGCTACGGAATTAATACAGCAAGGTATGCCATGTCACTGCACCGTTGGGGGGAAGGAAGAAACTAGCAAAGCTTTCTAGAACGCACTCATCTCAACATGAATGTCCTAGTGGTTCTTCTTCGCTTTTCTGGGGGGGTAACACAGGTCACTTGGGCAGCCATTTGTTTAAAGTGTTGTTAAAGAAGTATTTTTGTGACAATAAATCTCCGTATGGACAAACAAGCAGGGACCAGATCCCCAAAGGCAGTAGGCATAAACAGGATTTAGCTACACGTAGACTAGCTGAAGTCCATAGCTCTGATTCGTAAGTCCTGGCTCAGTGGGGATTTAACCACCTTGAATTATTACATTCACTAAATCTTACTTTTTGACTAGCGAGTTCTCTAGGCTGCTTCTGTACTTGCTCAGACCAGGCTGAAGCGAAGGAGAGCAAATACCAGCTCCTTCCCAGGTCCCCATGGCACACAGAGACCAGGCAGATGCCCCTTAAGTGTGTAATTCCCCCACCCCCCAAGCTCAGCCCAGCGCCATGCCTCCCCCAGGCCAGCATGACCTTCCTCCTGGTAAAACAAGAAGAATGGATGCCTTTTTTTATACAACATGAGTTGTAGTAACAGAAAGTGCAGTATGTGGATAAGTGCCTTTGCCTGCTGAGATTCAAATTGCTATGTTCTATCTCGCAGGATACTGCAGTAATCAACGCTGCCAAGGGGACAGAACTATTGTAGATGCCCACAGCCTGGAAGGCATCTGAGGTTGCTTAACCCAAATGGACTGAGGCACCTAAATTCTAGAGAAAGGCAGGAGACTTTGTTGGCAGATGCTCTTATCGTGCCCTCCAGCTGTTATAGGCAATATGAAAAGCAATGTTCCATTTTAGCACCAACAAAAAAAATTATTCCAATTGAATTGAATACCCTGTAGGAGACCGCGGTAATCACAGAGGGACAGCTCTCTGATTCTGGCTTAGAAAGTGACAGAAATGATAACTGGCAGCCACAGGCAGTAATTAGTAGCCTGTAAACTGCCCATCAGCTGTAGGGCACGAAAGCCTTGACCCATGACTGTCACATCCAAATGACAAAAATGGTCTGTACATTGTCAGGATCTAAGCGACAGGCATTCTTCCCACCAACCTACTTGCTTGGAAGTTCCAAGTTATCCTGCACAAAAGTGTGTGCTAGGGGAGTGCTAGAGGTTTTAAACCTCACAGGCAAGCTCACTGCTGCCTCAACAGTCCTTGTTTCCTTTGCTGGGTCTAATCTTAATTTCTTTGGAAATTATTGTGATTTCACTAGAACATTATGAGATGAAGTAGGAATGAAAAGTGAGCACAGACTCCTAGGTGAAAACAGATCCTCTCTTACAAAAATTTCTGGGAAGAGTGATGGGAAGAGATTACTAAACAGATCAAGAGAATAAACTCTAGCACTTGCCTGAAGCATGGCTTCAGAATGACACTGAACTACGGGGGAATGTTTTAATTTTTCGGTGCATAGACATAAAAGTGAGATTACATTTTCTCCAGGTCTGTTTCAAATGCAGCAGCTCCAGCCTATTGCAAAAGTCTTCTAGTTTTGCTAAAACGTACAGCAGTGTGGGCTGCTCACAGAGTTCATCTTCATTGTGATGCTAGGCAGTCACTTCTTTGATATGTATCACAGAGGCCTGATTAAAAGGAAAACAGTAACAGAGAGAGAGAGTGAAAAAATGTCAGCTGTACTTGAAATGTGGCATGTGCTGCACATAACAAGAAGCAGTACGCAGTGTCAAAACATCCAGATACTCTGCAGGCTGAGTAATGCTTGTAGCTGTGGCAATAAATGTCTTTATTCTGATTTGATTTTGAGACAGCGATGTTGTATAGCATACTGGATGCTGTATCTACACAAGAATATTCATGATTAAACTGTGCATCACATACAGGAAAGAGATGTGAAAAGGTCCTAAAGTTGCCAGCCCCTTTTAGGTAATTCTGTAACTTATAAACTTTACATCAGCCATATAACACATTAGCAGAAAGCATCAGAGAACAAAAATTTTTGAAGGCTCTTTATAGAGCTCAGAAAGGAAAAATTCATCCTGTCCACAGAGTAGATCTTCTCTGGTTTGTAAGCATTTGTGCAGATAATATTTAATAATCAACAAATTAAAATGTGCCAGAAGGTAATTCAATGTATACAACTTTACAGGAGGACAAAGTACTCATAGTTCACCTGTATTTTTCAGGTACCTTAATATTATACTCCAAAGAGACACACTACATTTTTGAGAGCATAGTGGCTTTGAATATAACAAAATACCACAAGGGAAAATTTTCAGCTGGTAAGAACAGAGCATAGTCTAATAGCCAGCAGGATTTCTATAAAAAGCACCAAGACTGAACTAGTAATAAAAATGAAATAATAGTAACAGTAAAGGCAAGAGAGGAATAGCCTATGAGCGTATGACTGAAAAGCTACCGAAGATCTAAAGACAAAAACCTGTATTTGTGTTCCTTTTTTTTATATAAGTAGTGGCAATAATATAGAACTAAAATGAAATATTGAGGCTATCTAAAGTTCTCCACGCTCAATGGCTTGACTTTTTCTTTTCTTTCATTGCTTTTGTTTTTTAAAGTACTTTCCAAGCATACAATAAGATATGCCCTTATCGGAAGGATCTTCCAGTATGGGCAAATCCCTGCTGTGAACAAATACATATAGAAAAAGACAACTGATAAATAAAATAGGAAACAATGTTGGTTCTCAGAAAGTACATAAACAGAATAAGAGACTCCTTTGGCAATACTACAGAGATTTTTTTGCTCACTATCACTAACAAGCGATAGATTGTTCTAGCATGTCTATGAAAAGCATCTATAAGGACTATCACTGGAATCACTGATGGAAATTTGAATGCAATAATCAATTTTACTTACCATAATGGAATTTGTGAAAAAGGGCCCCCATTGACCAAAACGACATTACACAGACACAAAGGCAAAGCAACACTAAAAATAAAAAACATTTTGCATATAGTAAAATACATCTTTCAGCACCAATAAGAGAACATGCAGAAGCCCAGAAACTGTTTATGCTGCTGAGGTGACACTACCATCCTCCAGCTGTGAATCAATGAGAAATTATCACATCATCAAGCTACTTGAAATCTTTCATCATCTTTGAGCCTTTGAGTATATCAAATAGCAAGATAAAATCAGAGAGCTTTTGAAAGAGATTGCATAAGCAGCAATAAAGCAAAGCTGGCAAAAGCAACAGTGCAAAGGACAGGACAATGGATTCAGTCAGAAAATGTTAAATAATTCTCAGTTTCACTTCAAAAAGACCAGAAGTTAAGAGGCAACAATACAATTTGTAAAAGAATCATGCACATGGAGACTGACAGCAGAGTGTAAAAACCAGCAGCAACATACAATCAGCTCCCAAATCAAGTTGGCCTTTGGAAAGCAAGAAGTGCACTGCACTGTCACCTCCCAGAGCGCTTTTTGAAGAAGGTCTTTGAGAAAAGGACAGCAGACAACAAATGGCAGCTCCTCAGATGTGCCTTTCTTTGTTCCCTGCACCTGAGGTTTAGGGGGAGGTTGCTACATTTCATAAATACCTTACAGTCATTAGAGGATCAATAATCAGAGAGGAGGAAAGGCAATGAAGACATTTCAGTAACAGAGAACAAAACTGTCACTGGAAAAATGTTCACTTTCTTCCAAGCAAATTGTAAGTTTGAGGTCCATCTGCAGCAGGACCACAAATGCTGGTGTTTGCAACTAGGCGGCAGGGACTGGCTGTTTGCATGAATGAAGTTTCTACTGTATTAACAAATAAGATGAATTTTTTTTCTAAAAGCTTGAAGTGGAAGAACAGAGCTAAGGGGATGCTGAGGGAACAAGATTCTGTGTTTGAACCAGACTGTTTAGTTTTCACCCAGGACAAAGATGAAACATTATAACACAAAAGTGTCTTTGTAGATGAGAGTCATCTGGAATCAAAAAGTCAGTCAGCACCGTTTGCCCAAACTCAGACTCTTCTTACAGATTTTTCAGACACATGCCATTCTGTCTTCAGCTACTCTGCTTTAGCATCAAATCTAACAGTTGAGGATGAAAACTGCTTACAAGGCCATCTTGGGTAAACTTCTGGGAAGCAGAGCAAGACTGAAGTATGGTGTAATTTCTCTTGTCCTCTCAACAGTCTGATTTCAATTGACGTGTGTAAGAAGACATTGACTTTTCTCTCAGGATACTATTTCAGAGTCTTAAGGATCTCTGCATTAAAAGCCATATATATAATTACTCTATCACCTGTAATGCATGACAGAGTAACAACAGAGGGAATGAGTGGTTTAATATAAAACTGTAAAAGGTCTTCTCCCACACAATACTTTGTAGGTCATTGTCTGCATTAATACAGCTTCTAACTGTGCTGCAATTGACTATAATACAGTTAAACTATCCTTAATCTTCCTACTATTTTAGATTAAATAGCTCTTTGGTGAAAAAAAACCAATTTTTTTTTTCCTCTTTGAATTCTAGGGCCTAGCTACCTAGTGTGCTGTCTTATCACTTTCTTCACAAAGGAAGGATTTTGATTTTTAAATAAGAATCCCACTGCATTGCTTGCAGTGATGATGGCATTACTAAGTGATGGCAGGGACACACAAGTTGGAAAATCTAAATAGACAAGTAGACAGTCCTGTTAACGAAACTCTGGCACTATCATGTATAGTGAGAAAGAGAATATAAGCAGTATAGGAGATTGTAAATGCACAAAATATCAAAGAGCAAAAGAGAATAATAGCCTTTGACAACAGCAGCTACAAAAATCTTAGCAAAAAAGTAGATTAAGAATTGAACAAATAAATGCACAGTCTAACATGAGGGATTTGGGCCTCATCTTCTTTCTTCTAGTGAAGAACTGAGAACAAAAAATCTCTCTGTATAATTCCACCAGGTACACATTATGTCAACAGTAGCTTCAGGATCGTGTACGAAGTGGCTTTTCTGTCATAAAGCAGATTCAGGCTGGATGAGGTAAAATATCTTTTCAGAAAAAGTTAAATGAAAAGAATGCCACCCCAAAGAAATTAAACGTTCACTCTTAAACAAACACAATAAACCCAGCAATGGGCTAGATTGCCTGAGATATCAGCAAAAAAATATTGTTCAGCAAATTATTCTTGGCACAAACAACAAGGTTGGTAAATGCCCTGGGAGAAAGAAACACCCTGATGGTGACACCCACTGTCAAAAGTATAAATAGAGAGAGCTAGGGATGAAAATTTACAGTCCTGAATCTTATCAGGCTGTGCACCTAAATTTGGGGTTGTGGTTAGACTCTCACCTGCCGCCACTATGAGCTGTGGCACTAAATCTTCAACTAGTACCACTAGAATTAGCAGTGGAGGTGGTGGTGGTGGTGGTGGTGGTGGTGGTGGAGGGGGGTAGCAGCTGTGGAGTGCGTAAGTCTGGTGGATACTCCTCTATGTCCACTAGAAGATACACTTCTTCTGGAGGTGGCGGAGGCTTTTCTGGGAGAAGCTTTGGTGGAGGAGCTTCCAGGAGCAGCTATGGAGGGGGCTTTAGCAGTGGCAGCTGTGGGAGGATTAGCCGCAGTAGCTATGGTGGGAGAATGAGTGGCGGCAGTTATGGAGGAGGAATGGGCTGTGGAAGCATGGGAGGAGGATTTGGATCAGGCGGTGGTGGTTTTGGGGGAATGGGAGGTGGCTATGGAGCCAGCCTCAGTGGAGGTAGCTTTGGCGGTGGTGGTTATAGTGGAGGTGGATTTAGTGGCTTCGGGGGTAGTGGTGGCTTTGGTGGTGGCAGCTTTGGTGGTGGTGGTGGTGGCTATGGTGGAGGTAGTTTCGGTGGAATGGGGTTTGGTGAAGATGCCGGCCTGCTTTCCACAAATGAAAAGTTGACCATGCAGAACCTTAATGACCGCCTGGCTTCTTACTTGGATAAAGTGCGACGCTTGGAGGATGAAAATACTCAGCTTGAACAACTGATCAGGGAGTGGTATAAAAACCAAGGTCCCACTCATTCCAGGGACTACAGCCAATATTACAGAACAATTGAAGAACTGCAAAACCAGGTACGTTGTAATTTGACTAACTTTGAACAGACTGTCATTAGAACGGCACTTGCCTCCTGCAGCACAATATCCGTATTTGGGGAAATATATTCCCTCCTTTGTTTTAGCCAGAAAGCAGACTGATGTGGTGACAAAGCCTGACTGCCAGCTTGTCTTGGCTGTGGGTGATGTGTATATGCTGGCACACTTGTGTCTGGCGCAGGTAGCAGTGTGTGGTGGGATGGCAGATCATCACTCGCACACCCATTACGGGGCCTGTCCAGTGCTCTCTTCAACACTTGGCTATTGCTGGTTTGTTCCTCGCTCTCTTGAACAGGAGATATAACCACTGCTTGCTTATGTTGTGCTACTAGTGGCATAATAATTGCACCTTTTTGTGAATATACATGTTGGATGAGCCAACATGTGCATTTAGTCTGATTCCAGCCCTCAGCCATTTAATAGTCTTGTATCTCCTACATGAATATGCCAAATGCAATGGTAATTATGTTTTTCCACTGTTTTTTGAATATAGGGAGTTTATTTAATTATTCTTTCCAGCAAGGTATTTTTAATAAATATTTGTCAATTAAAACTGACAGCCAAGGCACTTTCTTTTAACTGGAAGAAATAAACTCTTCTCTCTATATATAGCTCCTGCAGCACTAGTCAGGCTTGACATTGCCATGAAGATATTCTGAAACATGTTTCTGTACAGGTATTTTCTGCCTCTGTGCGTCAGACTGAAAAGACAACTGACCACATAACATCTGCCCTCTCCCTTTCAGATTGTTGGTGCAAATGTGGACCTTAACAAGATCCTTCTTGACATTGACAATACCAGAATGACTGTGGATGACTTCAGATTGAAGTGAGTCTTTCCCTTCCTGTCTCATTTCATCTTGCCTCCCTTTAGCCCCCAATGAGTTCATATTGCTGATTAAACTTCTGAGGTGCTTAATTGGAGCCTCTTGGCTCCAATGACAGAATATACAATTTTGGGGGAAAGCACTCTGAGAATGATTTTTTTATTATTTTTTCATCATTATTTTTCTCCAGACAAGTTATTGAAGAGTGCCATTTAAAGGATGACATTCTAAGTTTCTCTATCCTTCCATGCAGATTTATAAGCATAATCCTCATCATATAAATCTCATAGACAGAAATTCTACCAAAATCAAACAAACCTATTAGAGATGGAAAGAGAATTAGGTCCTTTCTTTAAGAACTGAGCAATGAGATTAAAACCCAAAGAGGTACTGATGGGAACTGCTCGTAGTCAAGATAATGAACAAAGAGGTCTGGCAGCTCTTTTACTGTCTTTCTCATCTGTCATTCAGGTATGAAACCGAATACACTCTCCACCAGAGTGTGGCAAGTGATATTAATGGATTACGTCCACTTTTGGATCAACTGACTCTAGCCAGATCTGACTTGGAGACACAGTTTGAATCCCTAAAAGAGGAACTGATCTATCTTAGGAAGAACCACGAAGAGGTAAGTTTCTCCACACTTTAAAATAATAATAACTAATGAAAACTCAATACTCAGAGAATTTCCTGTGGATTTCTTCCACTAGCAGTAACCAGACTCTGGCTGCTGGCTTTGATCACTCAATTTGACATAATCTGGCTTTGATTTTCAGGAGTATGTAGCATCCATAGCTGCCCACAACTGATGTAATAAGACACCTAGGTCAACATGTGCTGAAATGAGACCAGGGAAATGAACGGCTTTCAGTGCAAAGTACAATTCTGTTGCTGAACTCATGGAAGGAAAATTGCATAGAACATAGGGAGGAGTTAAAAGAAAATATTTATACTATCTGCAATGGTATTTCTCATTAAGAAGAAAAATTCATAAAAGGATTTTCACAAAAAGCATGCTGCATCAAATTCCTTATGACCCTGAGGAGAAAATATCAGGGTCAATGTGTATGTGGTGCCTGGCTATTGTTCACTATAAAGTTTGCCTTAGGAATGGCAGAATTGTTCCCTTTCACGACCAGGGCAGATGAGGCCCCCTTTGCAGGAGTGATACATCTGTGTGAGGGTTTGTGTTTCTTTCTTTTCCTTTATTTGAAACTATGACATTTTTCTTTACCTTCACCCTTTGACAGCATGGTGGGGTTTTGATGTTTTTTTTTTCTAGGAAATGAAAGGACTGCAAACACAATCTGGTGGTGATGTCAATGTGGAGGTCAATGCTACTCCTGGCATTAATTTGATGGAAAAACTAAATGAAATGCGTTGCGAATATGAACGGCTTATTGAGAACAACAGGAGAGAGGTGGAAAGCTGGTATGAAACCAAGGTAAAGCATGGGGTTTTTTTTGATTACTCAGTCTTGCACAAGGAGCTGGACCAATTAACATCCAGCAGAGGAAAGGCAACTTATCATGAATTATTTAAGGAACATTAACTTTAAATAAATGTAAGCAGTTTACTGCAACAGGTCAGTTCTGGAGTATTGAGGTTATGTAGTAAAGCATGTAGAATCTCTGTGTTCCAGTAGCAAGGTGAATTACACAAGAGTGAGGTAGCAGAGTGGCATGTGGGAAATATACACAGTCACTCTACATTACATCTTTCTTTTTCTTATTAATTTCTTTCTCAGTGCCTTTATGATAACCCCACAATGTTTTCTTGTTATCAAAAATGCCTTAATTTCATATGTGAATTTTTCAGATGGAAGAAGTTAATCAACAAGTCCACTCAAGTGGCCAGGAGATACAATCAAGCAACCAACAGATCTCTGAGCTGAGACGTGAATATCAAAGCCTGGAAATTGAGCTACAGTCACAAATCAGCATGGTAAGTAAAGAGGTTTGCTTCTGCTTCACCTGTGACACAGGCTGTATGAGTCACTAGAATGAAAGAACGGTTAGACCTAGAAAGTACTCCAGCTGTAGAGAATGGGATACTGGATTATTTATCTTCAAAGATATGCTTTCTCCTGGTTTGTGAAGATCTCCAGTTTTTCCACAAAAATGTGTTAAATTTGCCACATTCCTGTAAACATTCTGTTTTGTTTTCCATTTGCAGGTAGACTCTTTGCAATCCAACTTGGAAGACACAGAACGTCGTTACAACATGCAGCTGCAGCAGATCCAGGGTATGATTGGCCCCTTGGAGGAGGAGCTGGCCAGCATCCGCTGCGAGATGGAGAGCCAGAATGAAGAGTACAAGATGCTCCTGGGCATCAAGACCCGCCTGGAACAGGAGATTGCTCAGTACCGGGCACTGCTTGAGGAAGGGCAGCATGATCTTGTGTATGTAAATCGACAAAAGAACAGAGCGTTGTGTGAAACCCAGGGTGGCTAGATTAGCCACAAAGACAGGAAATTAACAGTCTAGGTTTGCAAAACAGATTTTGTACTGAAATGAGGCTAATTCAGCTATCTTGACCACCTGCCTCCCAGGTTTGAGGTACTACGCATTTCTTGGCAAACCTGTTCAAAATATAAATCATATGAAAAAACTTAATGCTGAAATTCTGAACTACCAATTTGAGGTTGGACAGGGAAACCCACATACAGAGACTTACCTTCACCCTGGTTCTAGAAAAGGCCAGGAACTAACAGACAGAAATCACCTTGCAAAAGACCATAAGCAGAAAAATGACCATAGTTTTCCAGATCTTCATAAAAGTCTCAGCATGCAACATGCTGAAAGTTCAAGCTGATTCAGTCTCCCTTATGCAGTGAGCCTGCTTCTGCTTTTAAGTGGTACCTGAAAGAAGAGCTAAAGCTTCATGTTCTGCCTTTCCAATTTGGAGCGCAGTGACATCATACACTCATACAGCAGCAATGCTAAATCTTGCAAGAAATATCTGAGCAGAATATGGGAAAAGCAAAAACTCTTGCATTCAAGCTGAAATTGAAAAAAGAGGTTGATTTTTGGCACTGCATCAGTTCTCTTGCTGATCTGTGCTAGAGTCTAGAAAGAAGTACAGACAAGGGAAGTGCAGGCTTCTGCACAGTATCTGTAGACAGATTTTCTTCTGAGGTCAAAAATGCATTTGATTAATTTTTTTTCTCCTTCTTTCTCTCTCTTTGCAGAATCCCAGCAGGAGGAATGGGAGGAGGAATGGGAGGAGGAATGGGAGGTGGTAGAATAGGAGGTGGTGGCTATTCTTCTGGAGGAGGAAGGGGAGGAGGAGGTAGTAGCATGAGTGGTGGATATGGAGGTGGTGGCATTTCCTCTGGCAGCGGAATGGGAGGAGGAATGGGAGGAGGAAGTGGTGGAGGAGGAATGGGAGGAGGAAGTGGAGGAATAGGAGGGGGAAGCAGCGGTGGATGCAGTAGTATTGTTGGAGGAGGAGGAGGAGGAGGAGGAGGAGGAAGGATCTCAGGAGGCGTCAGCAGTTCCCACTCCTACTCTTCGTCTTCCCAGTCACAGTCCTGCAGGAGTGGTGGTGAAAGCCAAGGTGAGAACTGTTGCATGGGCACACTGTTCTCAGTCCCATCCTCAATAATTCATACACTGTACCAACATAGGAAGTAAACAGTTCTGAGGATAAACTGAAATTTCTGGAAAGTGTTAGATTTACTTTTACTAACAATTCTTTTCTATTTGTATGCAAAGGATCCATTCTGCTTAAGAAACACACATTCAATTTCTATTCAATTTTGTGGGTGACATCAGCTAATCATGTAGTTAAAACCACAGCCGGTTTTCTTCATCTCTCTT
Source organism: Falco cherrug (assembly GCF_023634085.1). Lineage (NCBI taxonomy): Eukaryota > Metazoa > Chordata > Aves > Falconiformes > Falconidae > Falco > Falco cherrug. Next base: position 3,760,022 of record NC_073716.1, read on the forward strand.
TGCAGAACCTCATAAATACTGATGGGTTTGTACCATGCTGAAGTTTGCCTTTATGCTTTTGGAATGCTTATGGTCACCTATCACATGTCAGTACTGAAAAAATTAATGTTTGTTTTATTTCCAAACAGGGTATGGAAGAAAATCTTTTGACTAAGCATACATAATAAGGATCCTACAGTGCAAGACCTTTCAAAAGAAATTGGTCCAAATCCTCTATATTGCCCATGCTCCCGAGGAACGACAGATGCTCTTCACAGCTCCCCAATGCTGCTGATGCCATCTATCCAAAAAGGCCCATCACAGCTACTTGGGGGCCACCTGCCCACCATGCTACGCGCTTCTTCTGCCTGGAATGCTTTGTGGCTTCAATCATTGGCACTTGAGCTACTTGCTTTAGAGATTCAAGCTGTTTGTTACTTGGGTTGGGCTGGATGGGGAAAATGTCGCTAATAAAACTTCATTTCTGTCTGATGCAACCAGAATCCTGTGTGTAGGTTTTCTTCCATTCCATAGATGTAAACACATAAAAAGAAAATACAAAGCCATGCCAACACATGGTAGGTAGAAAACTTGGTGATCTATTACAATAGTTGATAATGAAATTTAGAGTTAAAGCACAATGTCTGAGCATTCAGGGCAGATCATAATTTTCTTGGAGCATCCTGGGCTGTGCCCTCATTTTTTAATAATGCGCCAGATACTGTTGTGGAGCTGAGCCCTAAGATTCAATAGCAGTTAATTATCAGACCAGACCAGACTGCAGAATCCCAGCGCTACATGAATGCTAATAAGGTTGGCATCAAAGGAGTGCCCACCCAGGCCCGACAGAGACACATGAATGATTCCAGAACCATGATTGTAAAATGAAAGGAATATTTCAATTTGTGATTCACAAAAACTTAACTGACACTTTTTGTTTTATACTGGAAATACACAAACTAGGAATCTGTTTTCGAAGAGACAAGAAAAAGAAGTTAAAAGGGAATACAATTTACAGGAGCTTTACAACGTTCTCCTCCATAAAACATTAATACTAACAAGAATATTCGCCTTGTACCTGTGACAAATGAAGCACGTGTGAAAGTACCTGGAATGTTTACTTTTGGATATGGGAAGAGCTGTACAATGAAGAAAATTACTATAACTCTTTCAGACACACCTAACTGTTACTTAAAAACATTCCTGACTACAACTTGCGAAAAAATTTGATTGCTTGGCTGCTGCAAGAGCTCGGAGCAACTCAACAAACAAATAACTGGAAAGCACTCTCTTGTTATTAGCTAGCTTTTGGGAATTGCATTTGCTTCTGTCCAGCTTTTTTATACCCATTATTTCAAAAAAATTACAGTATAGCTTTCTCCAGTGACTGGGACAACCTTGTTTATGAAAACAAACAGTAGCTTGTTTGATTGTGGTCCACCCCTATGGATAAAACCCATTTCCAGAGACAGTTGAAAAAAATAGCTTTGCCTTCCAGAAAGTAACAAATTCAGAGATCAAAGGAGATTAACTGTATCGTCCTAGACCCTTCAAAGCAGTCTCTTGTGCACCGTTTGAGGAGCCTCAGGAATTTCTGCATGATATTCTGGAGGAGAGGGCTGCCAAAGTAGACACATTACAAACCACAGCTTTACTAATTTTAATGAGAAGTTAGCATCTGAATTCGTCAGACTCATTTGAAAGTCTTAGTACATTGCACACCTACTATTTGGACAACACAGAACAGAAGTTCAATTATAGGCTGCGCAGCTGGCAAGTAAAACCAGCAGCGGAAAACCTGGAAAGGAACATAAAATACTAGTGCCAGCCCAGCATGCCAGGCTCCCTGTAGCTCTTCCCTGAGGCAGGATCAGCTCATACCGCTGTTTGCAGAAGGCCCGGTTGTAACTCCGGCCCAGACAGGAAAAAACCTAAGTGAATCTAAGTTTTTTCCAAATGCATGCAGAGGTCCTAGCTCCAAAGGCTAGCGGAGTATGCTGGTCAGACAAGGGGCCAAAATTTCCCTGAGGCCGCACAAGTGAGGGCTCTGCTTCACTTGGACGTGAACTTGGAGCTTGAACCGCTGCTGCAGGGCTGGGTGCTCAGGGAGTGGCCTCTAGTGGTGAATAAAGAGTGAAAGAAAACGGGGGGGGGGGGGTGTGGAAATAGAGCTAGAACTAGCGAGTAAAGGTAAAAGAGGTCGACACACAAGGGTGTGGATCAAGAGAATAGATGCAAAATTAATTTCCAGAAATACAGGTCATATTGCCGTGCAAACTTTCTCAACACTTGGAAACCTTTCAGGGAAATAAAAATACTTGACCTACACCAAACCAAAGTCTGTTGTTTTGTATTGTGACTGCATGAACTAGGCTTTGCAGACATGTTAAACAGACTTTGTGCCACACCAGTACTTCCAGTGACACACAACAGGAAGAATGAGAGTCCAGTAATGCTGATTTCTATTTCTTTGTTTTAGCTATTTGGACTACACACATCATCTAGAAAGATATATGATGTTTATAGCAAATGGTATGTGGATTGTTTCAAAGTAATCAACTGTGCTTAACGCCAGAGCCCTCTAGAGGGTACTACACCGTTAACTCCTGCACCTTGTATGTTACACCACCTCCACAGAACACCACCTCCACGGATAGCAAGCTACATTTTAAATTAATATTTAAAGAGTATTTCTTCTCCTGTCTCACAATTACCTTGCTGCCCAACAGGCACTAAGTGCTATGCATCGGATGATGGTGTTCAGAAAGGGTTAAAATAGGCAGAGTGGAGACAGCACCTAGTAAGAGAGCCAGTTAGAGGGAATGAAGGGTTCTCAGGAGAAAGTCACTGGTGTGGCTAAGGAAATTGGAAGAGACTATCAGAGGGGAATAAAGAATCTCACTGTACCTTGAGCAAAGACTGAGGAAAATCCTGTGGATCTAGGCAGGATCTTCTCATTATCCTACTCTGATTTGATTGGTAATAAATTAAACTAATTTCCCCAAGTCAAGTCTGTTTTGTCCATGACAGTAATTGCTGAGCGATCTCTCACTGTCCTTACCTCGACCCATGAGTCTTTCCTTAGAGTTTGCCCTTAGGAGGGCAGGGATAGAACAGCTGGGGTGGGCACTGGCGTCCAGCCAGGGTCAACCCACCACAGGCACATACAGGCACACTGTCGTCAAACTCAGACAATGCTACTCCCTCCTCTGATGCGTACCTTCAGATGTAAGGTGACTCAATCCCTTCTCACTCTTCTTTTGCTGATTTTAATGAGTTTATTTCTTCTTCTGTTACATGAAATCTCTTCCTAAAATACTTCAAGGTCGAATTAATCCTCCCTCACTGTGGATAAGCTGATTTTGAGGTGGTAATTCACAGCAGTTTCCACAACCTCCTTGTGCTGCTTTTGTACTTGCCAAATTACTCTTCCGTGGGAATTACAGTGCCAATATTTAATGCACAGCTGGAAACCAGAGAATTTGTTTCTATTCAAGGCTTTTCTCAGTTTCATAGAAGCTTGATTAGCAAAGATGGAAAAAGCAACTCACTGAACATCCCATATTGTATAAGCAGTGGAAAAAAATACACAATTGTTTCTTACTCTGTGTTTTGTGTTGCAAGATATTCTCTCATGGCTGGCAAACACAATTCACTGTAACAACTTCAGATAATGATTATATTACTTCAGATCTAATCTTTGGCAGTGTATCTTTTCACCAAACTTATTTTTTACTGCACTAGATAATTCAAAGACATATTCTGAGAAATGGCTATTTTTAATATGATTATGAAAATATGAAATAGCAAACATTTCTCCTCTCAGTTTCCTCTGAGTCTGCTTAAAACAGCTAAAGTAAAATTAATAGCTGTTTGATAGGAGAAGATTTAATATGTTTTCCTTTGCAAAATACAACTCTTGTGGCTGTCAACTGGTTTTCTTCAATAAGAAAAATGACCCCAATTACCATACTGCACTTTCAGAGAAAGTTAGATTCCAGCAGGACCTTCCTTGATATAAGCAGTAGCAACAGACTAAAAAATTAGTATTAAGTTCTCTTCTATAACAGACATGGAAATGAAATTTTTAAAGTTAAAAATTTATTTCAACGAATTAAAGTAGACTTCTAAAGAGCTAATGTAAATTTTGAATAAATTAATGAATGAAGAGCCCCTTGGAGACTGCTGGTCTAAACAAATCATTGTCTGTGATCACAGGAGAAAGACAAAGCTGAAATACTGAATTTCACCACACGGAAGACTGAAGGAGACAGACAACAAGGTGGAGCCTTCATTAACTCCTATTACTAGTGAGATATTGCCAGATTAATAGTAGCTATGAGATATTGTATTATTCAACAAAATACCCAACAAAGAGCCACCCACATAAAATTACAGTGCATGCTTCAGGTGAATCAACACAGACATACTTGAGCAGAATGGTAATGCGTTTTACTTACCTCAGAAGAAATTTCCTTAGCACATCACTTTTGGCATGAGCACTAAGGCTGGCAAACTTCATGGGAAGCTGGACTGCCTTACAGGTGACACCCACCAACAAGGTATAAATAGCCATCAGCGAGGACAGAGGCTGCAGTCTCATTTTCTGTATCAAGCTGTGCGGCAGGCTTTGCATTGGGGGCTGGATATCTGATTCCTTCCACCATGAGCTGCAGCATCAAGAGAACATCTAGTACCTCTTACAGGAGCGGGGGAGGTGGAGGCGCCTGTGGTGGCGGCAGTGGCAGGAGCTCCTCCGTCTCCTGCAGGAGATATGCCTCCTCGGTGATAGGTGGTGGAAGCTATGGTGGGGGAGCATGCGGCACTGGCTACGGAGGGGGCATGAGCGCTGGCAGCCTTGCTGGTGGCTTTGGTGGAGGCCTGGGAGGAGGCTTTGGTGGTGGCCTGGGAGGAGGCTTTGGTGGTGGCTTTGCAGGAGGCTTTGGTGCTGGGGGGGACATGCTTCTGGGCGGCAATGAGAAGGTCACCATGCAGAACCTCAACGACCGCCTGGCTGCTTACCTGGATAAAGTGCGAAGGCTGGAGGAAGAAAATGCTCAGCTCGAGCACCACATCCGCGAGTGGTACAGGAAACAAGCTCCCAGTGCCTCAAAGGACTACAGCTCCTACTACCAGACCATCGAACAACTCCAGAACCAGGTAGGACAGACCCAGCTAACGTGGCTCCATCTCCCGCGCGCTATTCTCCTTTGCAAGGAATTTGTCCTTCTCTCTGGCACTGGCTCTAAACGGGTGGGAGGGACCTACTGGTCGGCCTCGCTGGTGGCACCGCAGGCAGAAACCTGCTGAGCTGCGCCTCCCGCCTCTTGGGTAAGCAAAGCCCCACACCACAGCACCCCACAAGAGAAAGGGATGTGCTCTGGGGGCACAGCCCGAGGCGCCAAGGAGCGCTCCAGCAGGCCCAAACATGCTGGCGCACGTAGCTGCAATCCCACGTTATACAGGTGGCTCCAAACCAGGCATCTGTGGTTTCCAGTCCGTCACTCTGCTCCCACCCGGCTCAGCTGGATGGAGTGCAAAGCCAGAGCACCTGGAGTGCAATATCACAGCTCCTCTTGTCTCTGCACACTCCTACCTAGGCCAGACAGAAGGACCAAGGCCTTCTCTTGCAGTCGGCTTACACTGGTACCAAGAAAACTGGGTAAACAGACTGTGAAGGAGTGCATTGCAGAAAAAGGGCTGAATACATTCCTTGGCACACATGGGAGAAACTTTAGCTTGAGAAAGAAAAGCAAAGAGAAGGGATTTGGGAGCATGGTCTGTGATAACCCAAGTCTCCTTGAAAAGTAAATTTGGACTGTTAGCCTCCCATATGGCCCCTGCATTACAGCAGAAAACAATCCTGAGACACACAGCAATGCCCTACCAAAGCTTTATGTCTTTTTTCTTCTTCTCCTGGATGTCTTAAACACAGAATGACCCTTCCCCAACTTCACCTTTTTCAGATCATTTCTGCCACTGTGGACAATAACAAACTGCTTCTGGACATTGATAACAGCAAGATGACTGCCGATGACTTCCGAATGAAGTGAGTACCTCTCTGAACCTTACATGTCTTTCAAACCACACTCAAGACCTCAGGAGACAAGGCAGCACTGCCCCAAGTAGTTTTACTGAGTCTTCATGTTTTATTGGGATATTGAACCTGAAAAGATGTGTGCCATTGAATGTCATCATCATCTCATTTCCCCATTTCTCTGTCTCTCTTGTCTTCGGCAAAGGTATGAGAATGAGCTGGTCATCCGTCAGACTGTGGAGGCTGACATTAATGGCTTGAGAAATCTCTTAGATGATCTGACTCTGGTTAGATCTTCACTGGAATCTGAGCTGGAGTCCTTGAAGGATGAGCTGATTGCTCTTAAGAGAAACCATGAGGAGGTACAATGCAATGATAAATAGTGTGTCCAAGGCATAATCTATTGATACTGCTTTGCTCACTGTCCCCACCACAAGAAATGACCTGTGCTCCTTGTTTCTCTCTTTGGACTCTCTGCAGGAAATGAGACAGCTGCAGTCTCAGACTGGTGGCGACGTGAGCGTGGAAGTTAATGCTGCCCCTGGAGAAGACTTGACAAAGATACTGAACGATATGAGGAACGAATACGAGCAGCTCATCGAGAAGAACCGCAGAGAGGTTGAGCAGTGGTATGAAGTCAAGGTACGCAGCAATGCACAAAGTGGAGTCTCCTGCTGTGGGAAAACCCAGGCGCCCTCGACTGGGCACGCAATGCCTTTGGCTAAAAGGGGGAGGCTGCTCACCTGCACCACACTTGCACGGCTTGGGGAATGGGAAGGGAACAGCTGCTGGGGAAAGACGGCAGTGGCAGAGGGGGAGCAGGCCGGGTCTGATGTGCACAGCTGTGTGGAACATCAGGATCTACGGAGCAATGACTAGGCTGTCCCCGATGAGGACAGGATGGAAGGGAGAGGCTTCCTGGCTACATTAGCTCTCAGTCAGCAAATCTGCTCCCTGAGAGGATCGTCTCACTTAGAAACTGTGTTTGGGGTTTGACTCCTGCAGATCGAAGAAGTCAACCGGCAGGTCACTTCTAGCAGCCAGGACATCCAGACAAGCAGCCACCAGCTCACTGAGCTGAGACGTGAAATGCAGAACCTGGAGATCGAACTGCAGGCGCAGCTCAGCACGGTACGTGGGGCAGGACCGCTGAGAGCCCTTCCCTCCTCGGAATGGGCACGGATGGGTAGAGCTCTGGTCCTAAACTCCTGCCTTTCCACTTCCAGAAAAGCTCTCTGGAAAACTCCTTGGCAGAAACCGAAGCTCGCTATGGCTGCCTGCTGCAACAGATCCAAGCGCAGATTAACTCTGTAGAGGAGGAGCTGGCCAGCATCCGCTGCGAGATGGAGAGTCAGAACCAGGAGTACAAGATGCTCCTGGGCATCAAGACCCGCCTGGAACAGGAGATTGCTCAGTACCGGGCACTGCTGCAAGAGGGACAGCAAGACATTGTGTATGTATTCCATATTATAGCAAGGGTATAAAAAGAAATCCTTGAGTGCTTAACTGCTAATAGAAACTTCTTGTCCATGGAGCTACAATAACACCTTTTTTGACTGAATATCCAGTGGTTATGTCTTTTTTTGTGAATTAAGTATTCTCCTTTTACAGTGCCTCCCAAGGAGCTTTCCAAGGAGGTGGAAAATCCTCCCATTCATATTCTTCTTCCTACACTCATTCCCAGTGTGGTGACATGACAGGTAAGACAACACTTTGTATGGATATGCTTATTAGTGGGTTATATCTACCCCAATGACTACAGAATATTTTGTCTGAAAAAGAGTTTAGTATTTTGGGCTGGGCAAGATTCCCAGGTCCAGTAGTCCAGGAGTCAGAGAACTTCACTGTCTGTCACAGAATAATTAGGCGTTAAAATACAGTAAGTCTTTCCCTTCCCTCTTCCTAAATACAAAATACAGATTATAAACTTTACAGGATGGGATATGCTTTTTTGCTCATAGGAATAAAAAAAATATACAGTTCTGAGAAAGTGCCTAGGGTATTGCAGGGCTTGGAGCTTTTGAGCTTCTCTTGCTGACACAGCATGTTAGGTGAAAGAATTCAGTTTATCGGGAAAGATCAGATTTCGCCTTAAGGCAATGATCTGTTTTTGTCTTTACACAGGACAGTCAAGAGTGTGCTAGAGCAATCGCAGTAACAGTGATGCTGGCATCTTCCAGCTAAGACGCATTGAGCATGGACAACAAGAAACTGAACCAAACACTTCTGCAGCACAGCTGATGCAACTGGAACAATTTGGAAAGTGTGCCTGGTCACCTGCCTCAGCACCCCTTCTTTCATTCTGCAATGCTTGTCTTTGTCAACTGGTTCTTTGTTCAAAAGCTTAAATTATGCTGATAACACTGCCTCTAATAAAACTTTACTTCTGCAATGCAAATAAAACAAATGTGTCTGGGAAATTTAATTTAACAAAGTTTGAATGGGTATTTATCAAGCTAACCAATCAAATACAGATTGCCCAATCGTACTTTGTAACGTAGTCTCAGGACACTCTATTTTGCACTAAGAAAATGGACACCATTCCGAGGCCTTATCACTCAGTAAAAGGAAATGTCACAAATTCTGAACATGGCTGTACGAAGGCTGTGTGAAGTGTGACATCTTCCAGGCTCTGCCTATGGGAACTGTCAGTCAGGTGAGACTGTCAGAACTCTCTGCTTCAAAGCAAGAGATATAAGGTTGAGAACAGATACCAGTTCTTGACACAATTTTTCTCCTTCCTGTGGAATTACAAATGCTTTACCATTTTGTTTTCTAATGGCCACTAACAGATTGCTTTATGGCCCCTTGCCTTGCTGCTTTTTACTAAAGACACTGAACAATGTGAGTGAAAAGAGAAAGAAAACAACAATGATGGGTAATGCTCTGAAGATCATTTAATTAACTTCTAATGTACTAAATTGTGCTCAATGTCACTACTATGACTCATCAGACTCCATTAATCTTTGGCTTTACTCAGCTCAGCATAGCTAGGGTTCCCGAGGGAAGGTGTGACTCAGTAGAGGTTGTTCCAGAACGTATGGGTTTCCTGACATCAAGTATTTCTACACCTTTGAGTACACAGTGAATTACATATTGCTAACTTCTGTTAGGAAATATGTGCCTGTTTCCTTCAGCGTCACGCATCAAAAACAATCCTATGTTTTATCATAGAAATTTCAATTTAAATACCAGTATAATACCAAGAACACAATTTTTGTCAGTACACTCGATTGACTTAGGAGGAATGAGAGACAGAAATCTGGTCTCTAGTATTTGCTGTTTCATTTAAGAGTGAGGGTATTGCTCTGTTAGGGTCATGAAATGAAAGGATTTCTCATCATAAACAACGTAAAGAGTATTATTTGTAATCATGTGCCTTGGCTCTGCCATCACAATATCGTAATTGCAGTCTGCAGTAAGTATCTACAAAGAAGAGATACTTTATATTCGTGTTGAAAACCTGGGTTTCCAAACTGACTTTTTCAGTCCAGCATCAGGAATTTGTATGAATAAAAGCCCTTTTCCAAAGAATAAAAGTCTCATTTCAGGTTCTAACAGTATAGAAAGTGATATAAAGCAAATGCAAACATGACTTTCATCTCCAAAGGCTGCCAGAATTCATTCAAGTCTTGGCTGTACTTAACATAGCCAAAACAGCTTCAGAAGACATCTTTTTAAAGGCAGGATTATGGAAACTTGAACTACAGTTAGTGTATATAAATAAGCACTGAAGTTATTTTGTCTAGTCTTCCAGAAGCAGAGAGAAGTATCAGAATGATAAAAAATGCCATCTTCCACATCCAGAGGACTCCAGAGAACATCAGAGCTGCCGTATGTCTTTCACCATTTCTGAACTAATTTGTAAGAGTGTAAAGTCTTTGTGAAATAGATGCTACTATGAAGAGCTTTAAGTTAAATCTACAAAGCCAAAGATATGCAAAATCTTCAGACTGAAAGGAGTGGATGCACTGCAAAGCTGCCAGTCACTGCAGCAGGGCTAGATCACTGGTGGCAGTTCTGCTGCAGCTCACAGTATGACGCCTTTTGCATGTCACCACTGATTCATGAGGCACTAACCTCCACCTAAGTATGGGACAAGGGCTGTGCTGGGGAAAAGCATGGCCCATGCCACAGGCAAGCCCCAAGCACAGCGTGCCTCACCGCCTCCATCTACGGCTGGCAGATGCCCCACAAACCTTGTAGTATGTTCGATCAGGAATCTTGATATCACTGTCTGCTCCTGGCACTCACTTCACCCATGGTTCTTAGAAAAAGCAATATGGTTGCTTACTGTTCTGAAAAGATCTACAGGAAAGGAAATAAAGGGCTTTGTCAGGGAGGAATTTAGAATTTGATTTATTAACATCATGGATTGTAACAGCATATTCTAGCAGGTAGAGAGAAAGAGAACAGGAAAGGATTGCTATACTGGAAGAGCTTATTTTCTCTTAGGAATTACTTTCAAACTTTTCCTTTTTCAGTGGTAGGAAGGGCTACTGAACTAACAATGTAAATGGACTGTAGAATTAAAATAGCTCACATTTAATAGGATTTTCTGGAGGTCTACACATGTGCAAGGTATAAGGGTCTATCCCAGAGAGTCACATAAAAGAAAAATAAGAATAGAATCTGGGGTTATGGAAATTGTTCATCTCTGAAAAAACTGAAGAAATGCACAGGTGAGTGATGCTGGAAGGTGATGGGTGAAGGATGAGGAATGCAAGATGGAGTTCCTGATGAAACTCATGGGAGTAGCACTCTTCTTACCAAGACCACAGTTGACTCATTTGTCGTAAAATGATTAATTACCAGCAATTGTTTCTGAGGTTGTCCTCTGCCTCTTATGTGACTGAAGACATATATCCAGTAATGGCATCATAACTTCTGTGAAAACCACTGACTTTTAGTTCCTTTGCCAATTTGGCGTATCTGTCTGTGGCTCTGCATCCAACTTCACCAGTGAGTAAACAGCACTTGGAAAGGATTTATAAAACTGTTACTTCAAACAAACTCTTCTGACTTACAGATGTTCACAGGGTGTATTATGAGCAAAAATCTTCCAGAGGAAGATATGATTTCAAAGCTCTAGCAGTTTCTTCAGATGGCTGAGGAGCCTCTATACCCTTTACAACAGAAAATGTCCGATCTTTTTCTGTTATCACAAGGGTTACGAACGTTAATGGAACATTAGGAGCCCTGGCTCTTTTGGCTTGTGAAGTAAATCAGTATGTCCAAATTGACTCACCACGGCTATCCCAGGCTGAAGAGCTGTGTCCACAGGATGGTGGACCAAAAATGAATAGAAGACATGGAAATACCCATGAGTTGCAGAACAGAAAGTCTAAAGTTTAAGTATTGTGGTACAGTTACAGCAGTAAGCATAGTTAGATCACCTATTCAAAAGAAGAGAAGAGACAGACAGAGAGAGAAAAGGCATCTCTCTATGGTATGAAAATACAGCATTGGGAAATGTATGAAGTTGTTGGGTCACATGTTATGATGCAACAATGCCGAGAAGGAGATATAAAATCAACACCCCTGGCATTAACGCCGATCAGTAATAAACATCTCATAGGGAAGAATAAAGGTGCATTTCAACAATCTAATGAGGAAAATATGACTAAGGAATCACACCCTGTGAGAAAATAATTTTTAATTTTTAATAATGATGACTCAGTCTCAATAACATATGCAAAGCAACTGGTTCTGACGTGCAGATAATTAGAGAGCTACCAATAAAAGAACAATTATAATTATGAAGATCAAAGTATTACATTATCTTCAGCACATCTAAGAAAGTGTGTGTAGGGGTATCAAAAAAAAGGGTAAATGTCTTTCCATGATTCTTCAGTCAGCCATAACACGCATTAGTAACTTTTATGGGTCTCATAAGGATTGCAGCTAAGAGAGAAAATTTCTCTATGTTGCTCCAGCCACAACTGCAAGCTGTGTGTAAGTAAGACCATAAATGAAGAAACCAACAATGAAATGAACCAGTAATTTTGAAATTCTAAATGGAGATGAAATCCCATCAAAGTTTAACTCTCATGTAAAGAGGCTCCTTGTGTTTCAGGCTTAAAATTTTATGTTTTCTAAAAGTTATCTAAAGGCAAAGTTTCATTTCCAAAGAAGGGTTCATCACATCCTGTTCTCTTACCAAAATGCTGCAACTGTGCAGCAGCATTAAAAACCTCAGCAGTGTTAGACAAAATGATAGAAGGCAAGGGGGATCTAAAGGGTCATCACAGCTATCTCTACTATACGACAATAAAATCCCTACCATCAATTGATCCAAGGACAATATCAAACCTTTTTCTCTTTTCCACCTGAAGCTCCTGCAATGGAAGCCTTCCAGACCCTTATACCTTCCACAGATAAAAAGCTCCTGTTAGTTTCCAGCCAAAATACACTCAAAACCAGATTATGCCCTTTCCCATGTGGACAGAAGGATTGTCCTTTATTTTAAATAGCCCTGGTATCTCCTTCCTCAAGAGCAAGGCAATCATTTTAGCCTCCATTTTGCTAAGTTAAAAAGCTGAATCCTTCTGCTCTCCTCTCCCAAGATAAAGTCAGTAATGCCTTATAGCTTCTACACATCTATTTCAGTCGTAAATAATCTTTGGGTGAATGGAAATTTGCACAAAATTAAAAAAAATCACAACTTTAAAATTACATCATTGCATGTCCACCACTCTGTGCAAGACATAGGATTATTTCTGGAAGTGATACTACCAGAGGTTGGTAAAAACAGAAATATCATTGCTTCTTCAAAGGCTATTCTGCTGAGATTTACCACTAAGCATAAGAAAGTACTCACAATGAGTTTTCTTTGAAGAGAAGGACCGAAATTCTTAAAGATTATGTTTTCAAAAGCATCAATTACTGGCAGTTCTGCAGGCAAAATGAAACAGAGCTCATCCACAGGGTGCCTGAGTTTGTATTTCTCTAATTTTGAAATTAAAACAGAGTAACTAGGTGGTGCTTTCATCACCTGCTTTCAGGACAAAAAAATGACTACAAAGAACTATTACAATGAGTCTCACTCACTGAGTAGCCGGCAACATGTTATCTGAAACAAAATCTAACACACAGCCACCCACCCAAAATTATAGTGCATGCTTCAGGTGAATCAGCATGCAGACACAATACCTATGGGGAGGGCTGTCCCAAGCCCCAAAAGAAATTCCCCTTAGCACATCACTTTTGGCATGAGCACTAAGGCTGGCAAACTTCATGGGAAGCTGGACTGCCTTACAGGTGACACCCACCAACAAGGTATAAATAGCCATCAGCGAGGACAGAGGCTGCAGTCTCATTTTCTGTATCAAGCTGTGCGGCAGGCTTTGCATTGGGGGCTGGATATCTGATTCCTTCCACCATGAGCTGCAGCATCAAGAGAACATCTAGTACCTCTTACAGGAGCGGGGGAGGTGGAGGCGCCTGTGGTGGCGGCAGTGGCAGGAGCTCCTCCGTCTCCTGCAGGAGATATGCCTCCTCGGTGATAGGTGGTGGAAGCTATGGTGGGGGAGCATGCGGCACTGGCTACGGAGGGGGCATGAGCGCTGGCAGCCTTGCTGGTGGCTTTGGTGGAGGCCTGGGAGGAGGCTTTGGTGGTGGCCTGGGAGGAGGCTTTGGTGGTGGCTTTGCAGGAGGCTTTGGTGCTGGGGGGGACATGCTTCTGGGCGGCAATGAGAAGGTCACCATGCAGAACCTCAACGACCGCCTGGCTGCTTACCTGGATAAAGTGCGAAGGCTGGAGGAAGAAAATGCTCAGCTCGAGCACCACATCCGCGAGTGGTACAGGAAACAAGCTCCCAGTGCCTCAAAGGACTACAGCTCCTACTACCAGACCATCGAACAACTCCAGAACCAGGTAGGACAGACCCAGCTAACGTGGCTCCATCTCCCGCGCGCTATTCTCCTTTGCAAGGAATTTGTCCTTCTCTCTGGCACTGGCTCTAAACGGGTGGGAGGGACCTACTGGTCGGCCTCGCTGGTGGCACCGCAGGCAGAAACCTGCTGAGCTGCGCCTCCCGCCTCTTGGGTAAGCAAAGCCCCACACCACAGCACCCCACAAGAGAAAGGGATGTGCTCTGGGGGCACAGCCCGAGGCGCCAAGGAGCGCTCCAGCAGGCCCAAACATGCTGGCGCACGTAGCTGCAATCCCACGTTATACAGGTGGCTCCAAACCAGGCATCTGTGGTTTCCAGTCCGTCACTCTGCTCCCACCCGGCTCAGCTGGATGGAGTGCAAAGCCAGAGCACCTGGAGTGCAATATCACAGCTCCTCTTGTCTCTGCACACTCCCACGTAGGCCAGACAGAAGGACCAAGGCCTTCTCTTACAATTAGTTTCTTATTAATGAGATGAATTAAAGCATCAGGGACAAAAACTGTACTTCCTTACACACCCAGAGAGCATAAACCCATATGTCCTTGCATAAATGTTCAGTATTCTTTCCCCCAACAACACATTGTTTTATTAGTGTGTTTGGGGAAGTCAAAATCTTGCTCACACCAGTTCTTGTGGCATGGCATTTCAACAAGTTTCTGTGGCCTCTGCATTACAGCAGAAAACAATCCTAAGACACACAGCAATGCCCTACCAAAGCTTTACGTCTTTTTTCTTCTTCTCCTGGATGCCTTGAACACAGAATGACCCTTCCCCAACTTCACCTTTTTCAGATCATTTCTGCCACTGTGGACAATAACAAACTGCTTCTGGACATTGATAACAGCAAGATGACTGCCGATGACTTCCGAATGAAGTGAGTACCTCTCTGTGAACCTTGCATCTTTCATGGCATGAATTTTATCAGGTTAATGAACGCAGGTGATGATGCCCTGTTCCAAGTGGTATGACCAAGCATATGCATTGTAATGAAATGAATGACTAATCCTTCTTTTTTCATTGGAAAAGGTATGAGAATGAGCTGGTCATCTGTCAGACTGTGGAGGCTGACATTAATGGCTTGAGAAATGTCCTGGATGATCTCACTCGCACACGATCTTCACTCGAATCTGAGCTGGAGTCCTTGAAGGATGAACTGCTTTCTCTTAAGAGAAACCATGAGGAGGTACAATGCAATGATAAATAGTGTGTCAAGACATAGTGCTTTGATTCTTCAGGGTTCCCAAAGTTACACATCAAGTCCGTTCAACTATATGTCACATGATCGCCATTCGTTGGTACCTTGATACTGCTTTAACTACTGTCCCCACCACAAGAAATGACCTGTGCTCCTTGTTTCTCTCTTTGGACTCTCTGCAGGAAATGAGACAGCTGCAGTCTCAGACTGGTGGCGACGTGAGCGTGGAAGTCAATGCTGCCCCTGGAGAAGACTTGACAAAGATACTGAACGATATGAGGAACGAATACGAGCAGCTCATCGAGAAGAACCGCAGAGAGGTTGAGCAGTGGTATGAAGTCAAGGTACGCAGCAATGCACAAAGTGGAGTCTCCTGCTGTGGGAAAACCCAGGCACCCTCGACTGGGCACGCAATGCCTTTGGCTAAAAGGGGGAGGCTGCTCACCTGCACCACACTTGCACGGCTTGGGGAATGGGAAGGGAACAGCTGCTGGGGAAAGACGGCAGTGGCAGAGGGGGAGCAGGCCGGGTCTGATGTGCACAGCTGTGTGGAACATCAGGATCTACGGAGCAATGACTAGGCTGTCCTCGATGAGGACAGGATGGAAGGGAGAGGCTTCCTGGCTACATTAGCTCTCAGTCAGCAAATCTGCTCCCTGAGAGGATCGTCTCACTTAGAAACTGTGTTTGGGGTTTGACTCCTGCAGATCGAAGAAGTCAACCGGCAGGTCGCTTCTAGCAGCCAGGACATCCAGACAAGCAGCCACCAGCTCACTGAGCTGAGACGTGAAATGCAGAACCTGGAGATCGAACTGCAGGCGCAGCTCAGCACGGTACGTGGGGCAGGACCGCTGAGAGCCCTTCCCTCCTCGGAATGGGCACGGATGGGTAGAGCTCTGGTCCTAAACTCCTGCCTTTCCACTTCCAGAAAAGCTCTCTGGAAAACTCCTTGGCAGAAACCGAAGCTCGCTATGGCTGCCTGCTGCAACAGATCCAAGCGCAGATTAACTCTGTAGAGGAGGAGCTGGCCAGCATCCGCTGCGAGATGGAGAGTCAGAACCAGGAGTACAAGATGCTCCTGGGCATCAAGACCCGCCTGGAACAGGAGATTGCTCAGTACCGGGCACTGCTGCAGGAGGGACAGCAAGACCTTGTGTATGTATTTTATTTGCAAATAAGGGCATAAAGTCTACCACAATCTTTTTTCTATTGGGACTCAAAGTCAGAGTAGAATGTTTCACCAGTCTGTATTTGAAATCTAAATTTTACAGAACAGACCTTTTCAAAGCATCTGCATTGAAATGTATATATCATAAACTTAATAAGCACATGAACCACAGAGGGAAACAGAGAGCATGTAGTTACTGACCTATATTCAGTTAATCAGTTCCACTTGTCCTGCTTGTGCTGAGTAAATTCCATAAGAGGAATCACCATGCAAAACCAAACTGTAGCATACTGTGTTCTGTCAGCAGATGAGCAAGCACAGCTGTAATGTGAGAGTAGAAGAATTATACTTGTTTTGTTATTTCTGCTTCTACAACTTTCTAGGTAAATATAGCTGAAAGGAATGAAATTAAAAAATATAAAGAAATATTTGCAAGGTGCAGGAAAAGCTGAGCTGTAATATGTACTGCACATCATGTCACAATACGTCTCTTTATGAATGTATTTATGTATTTATCACTGCCTTCATTAAAACTCCTTTCCTTGCACAGAACATCTCAAGGAGCTCTCCAGGGAGGAGGAATATCCTCCCACTCTCATTCTTCTACTTCCTACTCTCACGGTCAATCTTGTGACAAGACAGGTAAGAAGCATCTTCCAAAGAGGATCCTAGTTTGCCTTGCCCCCATGCCTTTCATATTTTATGTTTCACTGCAACAGGAAATAAACCATTCACAATCAAATCTCTCAATGTCAGGGTGTCTTAGCTTCAGTTACAGAAATGGGCTAAGCTCCTTTCTCACACTTTTGGTAACATAGATGGACATTTAAATAAGGTATACATCTGAAATGTTAGTGCTGCAAGAGACTTGATTTCCCCATCAGAATAACGGTTTCTTCTTTTGCTCCACAGGGCAGTCAAGAGTGTGCTAAGATACCACCAGTGCGTTGGTCTCCCTGATCTCCCTGCTGCCTTGTGAGCAGCCTAGCCTACAACACGAGAATACACACAGCACACGCACTGTGTGCCTACCCAACGCACAGATGGCTCTACAAATGTTACTGATGAAGTCAAGATGAACAATTTCTAGGACTCTCCTAAAATGATCTACTTTTTCCTTTTCATACTGTTCTTCCTATCGAATCACTGTACCTACATACTCTTCCCTGCAGTGCAATTGGTGATCTACTTTCTGCTGATAACAGTTCCTCTAATAAAACTTTAGTTTTCTGCAATGCAAACAAAACTGTGTGTCCAACAATCTATTTGGTATATTAATATAATATTTAAATTTAGGTGGAACAAATGAGATATACCTTCATGGAGAAATTATGGTTGGGTGTAATATGGCCCTAAAGAAATTGTGTATCCTAACGTAATCTGATGATGTCTGGATAAAATATTGGAGATGAACAAATACATTCACATCAAACTCAAGAGTGACACCTATAGGGATGGAAAAAGGATGAGTGAAACCCTTTTTCATAGTGAACATCGCAAGGGATGTGCAAGTAGTCAATTTGTTAGTTCAGCAGCTGAACTGAAACAATCAGGATTAATTAACGCCAACTTTTCATGAAAATTCTGCTAAATCAAAAATATTTTCCTTTGGGTCACTGAACAAGAAATCAATCATATTCAGACGGCCACCCCTCCCAACTTTGAGATGAGTGCTTTATCCAGTCTTGTTCAATAAAAACAAAGGATTAGATCAGGAAATGAGAGATGAGTATGCAAAGTTCTCCTTATAACACAAAGTTCAATTGTGAGGCTTATTCCTCCCAACATGTTGGAAGATCTGAGCTCAGGTCTTTTGTCTGATGGTTCAAAATGAAGGAATTGTGTTCTCTTATTTCATAAGACAGCGTTCCTCGCTCCATGGCTGTACAGTGTTTTGGACAGATGGGTGGAGGATGGTGGGGTGCTGGCAAGGTTCAATCTTTCTTACTAGAACTGCTTCACATTATTTGGCCTTGACCAAGGAAGAAAAACTAGTGAAGTATCTCACTCATTTAAAACTTACAAATCTGTATTTCAGCCTTTGATTTGCAGCAGGCTGAGAAAGCAGCTGAACAGGGTCTACCACATATCAGGTGAGTGATTCAGCTGCCAACCTGTAATAAATCAGGGTGGGTCTCACAAGCCTTCATTGTTCTCTGGACAGCACATAAATCACTAACATTTT
Organism: Falco cherrug; assembly: GCF_023634085.1. Taxonomy (NCBI): domain Eukaryota; kingdom Metazoa; phylum Chordata; class Aves; order Falconiformes; family Falconidae; genus Falco; species Falco cherrug. The sequence continues at coordinate 3,778,481 of NC_073716.1, forward strand.
TTATTCTATCAAATAGCTTTGTATTTGCACTTTAGCTTGCAAACAGATACAGGTCAGGTAAAATATCTTTTTTTGGATAACAGTGTATTATTTAAAAAGGCACCAAACTGTCTATGTGTTACAATCCAAAGCCAAATTCCCAGCACAGCAGAAAAAGAGATGAGTCAGAGAAATTATTTCCCTAGAAAACAAAGATTTGTAACATCAAAGCAAAAATACCTCTCCCTTTAGTCACAACAGGACTCTCATGCTCCCCTACAAGCTAACAGGGACTCATGTTCTGCCTTATGCTCCGCTCCTCATATCAACCAGTGTTGACTACCTCAAAAAATAAAGTCTAAATCTCAGCATTACCCACCTATAATGGACTTTAGGGTGAAATACTTTATTTGAGCACAGTTCAAATAGAATGTTTCTGATCCCAGAAAGAAGCCAGCTGTGTTCTAGGCTGTCTGTCAGGAACAGTACTGAGTCTCCTGCTTCCCTTCTGCTGTCCCTCTCAAGTGGGAACGGGGAGAAACCTCCATGCTGGGTATGCTTCCCTCAGTGCCTGCAGAGCATTGTAAGGGTGATGAACCGAGGGTGCATCCACCGCTGAGCTGAGCTGAGCGCATCCACCCTGGGCTTTCCTTTGACTTTGCCAGATGGAGTTATTAGGCAGGACTTACCAGAGCATAATTTGTCCATCGTAACATCAAAGCCCATCAAAACAAGATGGGGTGAGCTGAAATCAGTCTACATTTGCAGTGTCGATACAAGGGAATATTGTACTCTGCCCTTTCGTGGCTCGGTACAGCTCTGTTCCTTTGGCTAACCACACACAGAAACACGTCCCACCTTTGGTACAAGGGCCAGGCTTTCTTGGAAGCTGACAATGCAGCGCCAGTCTGTGCAGTGTGTCGGATCACACAGCATCCTCTAGTGGCAAATTCAGAAAATATATAATAGGATTTGTGACAGAGACTGTTCAATATACTCTTAAAAATAAATCCAAGCCTCAGACCTGGGAAACAGTTAGGCCAAGGAAAGAACAGCCTAAATAATAATAAAATCAATACATTTTTCACAGGGGTAACATGGTGGTACCAGAGAGGGTAATAAACCAAGTTAATAGACAGACAGTAAAAAGGTTAGAAATTAATTCATTACGAAGGACAGGGAAGAGAAAGAGAGGATGTAATGGTTTCACGTCATTCTTCCTGAAAGTTTTGAGGTAATTCCATATGAAATCAGAAAATTCAGATTGAGTCAAAACCTCCTGGATTGTTCTTGTATGCATTTAATTAGCATTGAAGTTGTTTTGTCTCTGTTGTCAACTCATTTAGTAGCAACAGTGGCTGCCACAGACAGACAGGGAGTCTGGTATTACAAAGTGAAGAGAAGGATTTTATTAAGAACAAGGTTCAATTAAATGGTGCTGTGCTTAAAAAACAGGCCTGTAGGGGGGACTGCAGCGATACCGACGTGGTGCACTGTTACTGCTTTCAAAGACAACCAAAGGCATTGTGCATTGTAATCTTTGGGTGTGTTTGAGTTCCTTAGTTCTGGAAATGAATCATCTCCACTTGCATAAGTTAACATTTTCAGGCGGTTAGATAAAGATGGGAGGGGGAAATAGCTGGGGAAAAAAGAAACCAAAACAAGAGCCAGAAATTTGTGGACTCAATTCTCTGATTGGCTTCATGCTGGATCAGGACTATCATCTACCTACAGGATCTAGACCGGCAGCAAATGTTTTCATTTCCGAAGACAGCTGTCAGGTAGGAAGGGACAGGTACAACAGCCCATTGCTTCTAAGTCTTGCAGCTTTGTGCATGCTCCTTCCAGTCTCCTGCACTCTTGGCTACAGGGAAATGGTATCACTGAGGCAGCGCCTGCAGCCAGCCCAGCCAGGCCCCTCTGCTTCAGTCTGCCTTTTGCAAGGTAGACGTCCCTCTTGGCCCCCACCATTGTCTCAAGTAATGAAAAAAGAAAATATGTGATTCACTGTGCCTCTGATAAAAAATCAGATGAAAGGAAGCGACTTCTATGATATTTTGCACATTTACCAGCCTACCATAATAATGAAAAATCATAGCAGTCAAATTAAGCAAGTACAAAAATTCTTGTAGGAAAATCCATTCTTTCTGTATTCCAAATAATATATTTCTGTTGTTTCATGTACTACATAACATTTTGGAGGGGTGATCCCAACAAATTTCTGAATGTCTTTAAATATTCTCACACTATGACAGATGTTAAGGGCAAATGCTCTCTCATGGTTGGTAACAGTGAACGTGCAATTTCAGGCGCACTGTAGCTGACTTTCATCAACTTCTTTAGTACTGCCTAAAGAGAAGTTTATGCACACTGCAATTACTCCTAATAACCCACTATTTAGGAGCCCACGCTCAGAGATGCATTGCAAAGCCTGGCTGCAGGGAACACCTTTCCATTGGCATGCATTCCCATGCTTAACCAGCCCTGGCAGCAGGAGTGTGACTGTGGATCAAAGGCATTTACGGCCTTATTAATCAAGATTTTCTTACAACATTTCTAATCTTAGTTCAGTTCTTTCCTAAAACCCGATGTCAGACTGTCAAAAATTATGGCAGTACTAAAAAGTTCATAGAGATTACACGCACATGAAGATTTTAAACAAATGCTGACAATTCCTTTCTGTTGGAAGTGCTGTTAAAAATCATGTCACCAGAATCTTACAGTTTTTATTAATTATTAAAGCCAAAACCATTAGAAAAGACTGAAAATGCAATCAGGAAGTACTTCAGTCAGCTTGATTTGGTGGTAGTGGGCTGCCCAAAATACCTAGACAATCGGTGCAGACCTTACTGTTTAATTAAAAGAAGACTTAAAGCTGAACACAAGCATCAGAGGCTGGTGGAAATCCCTGGTGCTCGGCTACAGCTAATGGCCAGGACTGTCCATGAAGGTAACCTACCTGATACACACAAATGCTGTAAAATTTGCCTATAAGCTACTTCTTTTTGAAAATGGAGCAAACTGTTTAAGAGGAATTAGAAATACCCTTTCCTCTCCCTAAGACGTGCAGTCATTCTGGGGAGACAAACCCAGGGCTGCAGAACGTGTTTTCCCACAAGCTGATAGTTGCTATGAGAACAAGCTGCTTTAAAAACATCTCCCTAGCAGTAGCTCTTCCAACTAGTGGCTACGGGACTTGCCCTTGTAGAGCAATACAGAGTTTGATTTTCTCACTGAGGATAAGAGAGATCTGGAGACTTTGAGGATTTATCTCAAGCTAAAACCAGTATGAAGCCACCTGTGGGACCAGGAAAGCCCAAATCCAGTTGATGGGACTTATTAGCCTGGTACAAAGAGAGCTCCTTGTTTTCTAATTTGATCCAGAAGGTGTGTTTAATGTTTGCACAGTAAAATCTCCACCCCTTACTGGAAGTCATGGCATGTCACTATGATCAGGATATATTCTTAAAAAATCAGCAAAATAAATATAATATATATATTTCTATATATATAAAATATTCTGTATATATATTATAGCTCTATAAATACAAATATATGACCACATAAATATACATAATACAAATACATGTATGATCTCCAAATGTTTTACAGGTAAGAACAGAATGAAATAGCCCATCTCTCTTCTGTGCTAGGAGATCCATCTACTCTGTGTTTCTACCAAATATCTGGGAAATTTTTTTTAGTAGGAATTTTCCAAGTGGCGTATGGGAAAATGCCCTCCAAACAGCTCCAGGCCTCCTCCTTCAGTGGGAATCATTGCAGAGCTGCAGCTGACATGGCAAGCGTTCAAAACGTACTTGCTTCCTCTGAAGCCTGGGACAGGTTTAGTCTATTTGGTTTTGGCAGTGGCTTCGAAGTTTCTTATTACTGCTGCCTGCAGAAACCTGACTTTTGGAACACATCCTCTCATCAGTTAGATGTCTGAGTCTTAATAATAGTTTCCAGCCCCATCATACCTTGCTGAGATTTACTAACCAGATAACAGGTTACAGGAAGTGTAAAAATATCTAATCAGTGACTTGTCTTTCACTCGTCAGGGCTTGGTGTCCAACTGCTCCTTTCTTCACAACTTTTAAATGCTGCTGTAAGAAAATCTATTTTATTTTCCTATCTCAGGTACTTTACTCCCTGATTTGCATTATCATTATAGTTCTGGAATTATCGAGAAGTCAAAAGTTTAAAGCTATGTTTCCCTAGGAAACAGAGACAATAATGAGGTATTTCCAAAAGTATGCACCACCTCCAGTTTCAAGTGTTTGCCAAGTATTGGCATTGCTCCTGGTTATTTAAGTGTTTCAGTTCACGATCTTTTATGTATTTTTCTCATATTAATCTATTCAAATATTATATAAATGGCAAACACTGAGAAATTAGATTAACGTCCCAATCTCACTGAAGAAGCCTGTTAGCCTGTTGCTGAAAAGAAATCCATATCTTTCAAGTTCAGCTCAGATCACTGAACCATCGTTTCTTTTCTGCCATGAAAGAACTAGACCCCTGGACAACAATGAGTTGTCTGCATCTTACTCTCATAATTTCTTTTGAAACTGAACCTTTACATGATCTTATTTCTCATCTCTTTCAGTGCAGAAACCAGGGCACCCACATGTATTTCTCTTCCCCAAATCACATTCCCTCCACTTTGCAAAAATAGTAATTTTGAGAAAGTTAACAGTGCTCCTCTCTGCTCCTACCAACCCTCTTTTTAAACTGTTAACAGCTGTGCATGCATGTGCTAGGACCTGCCTTTTCAGCACATAAACATTCTTGTCTTTGTTGGCACGTTCAGTGAATATATGGCAATGCAAGGTTTGTGAGAATTAAAAACAAGAAAAAAAAGAGTAATGATGGGATATAAAAGCAAGAAAGCTAAGAGTTGTATCTTAGGCAGACATTCAACACAGTTATGTTAGTACCAGCTGCAAATCAGTTCTTGTTGTCACTGGTTTTTCCCACAAGGAAGTTTAAAGAAAAAAGAGAAAATTTTGTGTTTGAGTTAAAGAGATGCAAACATTTCATGCCTATGATCTTCAACAGGAGAGAAAAATATACAAAGCTTTGATTTTAAGAGGGCATACAACATGGTCACTAGGGTGGGGCTGCCAAAGTTTTGATGAGCAAAAGAAGAGATGAAGATGGAAATGTGCATACAAGAGTCAAGAAGCACATTTTACCTGATGGAAGCAGAGGTAGAAAGGAAATTATCAGAAGGGACAAACACTTAAAGATTTGTAAGGTAAATTCAGAATAATAACCTGACTTTGTCATTTATCCACAGAAGCATCCATGGAATCACAGGTACCAATAAAGTAGGTTAAAATGTTCACAGAGTTCCTTTGATTGTAACTGTGTTAGCAAGCCCTAAAACCGAATTTAGCAGGGTGTTAGAAGAGTGAAGTATATGCCAGTGTAACTCAAGGGCAATAAAAAATGCTTCATAGGACAATTAATAAAAATACCCTGAGACAATATGAAGAATTTTATGAAGCAGTAGTGACTAGTAAAGCAGAGTAGATAAAGGTAAAGCAGAACCAGGTCTCAGCCAGGAGCTTGGGCGTGGACTGTTTCCACCAGTCTGCTGGATGACTCCACTTCAATAAATGTGTCTCCCTTACCCTCAGATAAGCTGCAGATAAAGGAAATTCCTTTCTTTGAAGTTTCCTTATGTTTCCTTCAGGGAAAGGCTGACCCTACAATAAATTATGTTTATTGTCATGGGAGGAAAAAAGACCTATGCAGAATGATAAAAGCACCTTCTTTCTTGAGCAAATACTTTGCCATACTAAAAGCTTTTCCAAGCATTTAAGTACATGTTATCACCTTAAGGGAGTCCCCACAAAGACAAACATGCAGCCATTGAGATAAAAGAGAGGTGGAAAGTTAAAAGAAAAACAAAACCTTTCTGGAAACTTAGAATACAGTTTTAGTAAAAATGATGCATTTGGGACTGGTTTGACACTAGACACTTATGGATATATTTAAATAAGATTTAACAGTAACTCCATTTGACAGTGTCTCCCAAGCTTTTCCTCTCTTGACACTTTCAGATGTACTTCCAAACTGCCATGAAGAATTGAATGTCATTCTTGGGGAAATTGCTCCCCATATGTTGAAGCAAACCTAACCTGCTTGTAGTATATGATCAATATTCTAACAGTATAATATATGATGATTGTTGCTTTGACTCAAGGGGTTTCAGAGGGAATGCAGAAGCCTTCCAGACCCCAATTTTCATGAACTGGATCATAAAATATTATGCAGCATCATAAACGTGTGTTTTATTTTGCAAAACCCCAAAATACACTGCTTTGAGGTGCTGACATGAGAGTCTAGGGAATGATGAAGGAGTAGCTGGAGGGAAGGATGTCCCTCTCTCCTTGCAGCAGGAGACAAATCAGAGTACACTGGTAATTGTTCTCCTTTAAGCTTCTTGCATTTCTGCTCAGTAAAGAAAAGCACATGGACTTACATTCTTTATGCTCTAACTATGGACTTAAATATTAAACGATAAAATAATTGTTCTTCTGTAGCTTTCTTTTTGTCTGGAGGCAGACTGTAACTTTCTGATACTATTATTTCACTTATTCACAGGACTTGGAACAGTTACCTGCCCGGCAGGTTTTTCATACTCAGGGCTGTACAGGACATTCAGACCTACAGAAGGAATGACCAGCATGTCTCTGGCAGACAGAGGTGTTCTCTGTACCTCTCAGGAAACGCTGCACAGTTTTACTGTTCAAGTTGGGAGAGTTGCGTGAATGCGGCAGTCTCTACAGAAAGAAAAGAACTCAGCTGTGATGTCCCTCAGCTACAGCATCGCAGTCAGACGAAGTGTGGTACGTCCATTGTATATCTCAAGTGATATATCTTGTACCTGAGTCACTGCAGAATTCCTCTTTCTGATGCAGCCTCAGAATTAGATACAGGCCAATGGGGCTGTTGATACAGGTGCCTTGGCCAGCTTCCAGACTGTATATTTGTTCCTTTACCCTCCCTATATTTGCCCTGCAGTCTGACATTTTTCTCTGTACAAAGTGAGTACAGCACTAATGTGTGGTCTAAAATACCTGATGCAGTTTTTCATGGCTATAGAAAGACTAGACAGGCCATCACACAGAGTGTGCATTTCATTTGGCTTATCTTTAATTCTTTATTTTGGTATTCAGTGGGTTTCTCATTGAAACATCACAGCATGCATCTTGTCCTCCAAAGGTTCTGTTTGGTGGAAGCAGTTGTAGGTGGCAGAATTTCCACCCAGGTCTGGTTGCTCCCTGAAAGCTGCAAATGCTGGTAGGCCAGCTTACTCCCTCTTTCCTTAAGGAAACTTTAAAGCAGTTCTCCTGGGGAGTCCCAGAGATTTGGAGGGAGCAAGGGGTGGCAAGTGAAAGTAAGAAAATGGAAGAAAAGATGTGAGTATCCGCTTGTGTGTTAGGGATGCTCATGGAGGAGCTTGCAGTAACAAAAGCAACATTGCCTTTGAGAATTCATCTTGGGTACCAGAGGACTTGAACATTTTAGAAATAACATTTTCCTGCATCTCAAAGACCAAAGATTAAGTGATTATGACTCTTCTGTTAATTTCTCTCTCTCAGTAGCAATGAAAGGACTAAATGTATAATCAGGCACTCGTTTCTGTTGCTGCTCACTCCATCAGGTACTCAAGGAAGTTTAAGGCTTATCTGCACTACAAATACAGCTACGGTTCCTTGAAAAGGATTCTTATTTCTGTAGAAAACAAGACTCTTTCAGACAAGGCACGTTCTCTGTCAGACTCTCTCTTCTCCTGTCATCCCAAAAGGAACTGAGAGCAAAGAAGGAACAGTGAAAATATTACTGCTGAAAGAATCTTTCTCAAGGGAAATAAGGAGCACAGAGGGTGGGAACTTGTTTTGTCAAGACCCACACATATTGTTCACCATTTGGGTTCCTTTCAAGCTCTGTTATCAGTCTACCAATTACTAACTTACTCACTCTGTATTAAAACTCTTTCCTGAGACTACATGGAGAGAGTAATCGTGACTTCCTTATGGACGCAGCGTTGGCTGCAGCAGGGCTGTGTGCGCCCAGTCCTTTTGTTTCCATATAGGTAAAGTATAACTAGATTTATCAATGCTCCCCACAGCAGGGTGACGCCTCCTCTGAATCCCACCTTTTGCTTCAAGAGGAAACAGTCAGGGGGAGGGAATCAGCTCCCTTGCGTGAAGCTATTTGGGAAAGAAACAGCCCACATCATCAGCAACTGACCAATAAGAGGAATTGCTGTGCTGGCAGAAGGCTTAAGGCTGATGAATTCCACGGGTCTCAGATAACACATTCTGGAGACAACTCCCATTGTCACAGGCATAAAAGAGGTGGGGTGGGGGAACAGAGCACACACTCCTGCCTCAGGATCACAGACTGTGCGTGCTGCAGCTTGGGTTAGGTCCTTGGTATTTCTTATCATGGCTACTTACAGCTTCAGGCAAGTTACCTCTTCAGTGGCAGGGGGACCTAGTGGCTCCTCCCTCCGTTTCGGTGGAGGTTACTATAGGGCTCCGAGCATCCATGGGGGATCTGGTGGCAGGGGTGTGTCAGTCTCTTCTGCTAGATTTGTCTCTTCTAGCCCAGGAAGTGGCCTGGGTGGTGGATATGGAAGTAGTTTTAGCAGCAGCTTTAGTGGTGGTTATGGTGGTGGTTTGGGTAGCGGTGATGGCCTCCTCTCAGGAAATGAAAAGGCAACTATGCAAAGCCTGAATGAACGCCTCGCATCTTACCTGGAGAAAGTGCGTGCACTGGAAGAGGCAAACTCTGATCTGGAAACTAAAATCCGAGACTGGTACCAAAAACAAGGACCAGGCCCAGCTCGGGACTACAGTTCTTATTACAAAACTATAGAAGACCTTCGAGACCAGGTACGTGTTCATACTTATTTAAAAACGTCTTATATATTTCCACTTAGGAAGGAAGCAGAAAAACCCAAAGAGAAAAACTTCACTAGGAAAACACCCAGAAAGCATTGCAGTTTATGGAACTGAGGATGCAAGGAATATGCAATGATTGGGTGGGGTAGATAAAGAAAGTTATCAGTATGGAATTTTCTATGTTTTTAAATGTTAGCTAAGAGAATGTACAAAACAGTCAGTCTGAGATGCCTCAGTACTTAATTCTCTGATAGCATTTGCTTTCAATAAAGCATAGATACACACACACACATATACTGGTCATATACACATATATGACCAGTTAATATATGTATGACCATATATATACTGATAAATATAAAGAAAGCCAAACAATGACAGCAACCTGCCTGTTACCTGCCATATAGCTTGACAAACTTCAGAGGCACATACACACAGGTTTAACAGTAAAAATAAAAATTGGTTAAATACAGTTTTGCAAATGTGAAGATAGCAGCTCACGATTTCATCAACATACATTTATTTTTCTTTCACATTTCACTTACTTAAGCTTGGAATTGAAATAAGAGTGCTGAAACATTTGGCTTATGGAAAAAGGAAGTAGCATACATGAAGTAATCAATCCCATACATACATGCAGGATTTGCCCCAATAGCCCATGGGTGCCTGATAACAGATTACTTTGAGATGATACACACCCCGGAAAACATAGGCAGTAGCTGATTAAACTATGTAAACAAATGAAAGAAAACTTGAGGTTTAGTTTTCACAGTTCAGCTTAGAGTTCATGACCGCTCCCACGCAGCTTACTTTCTCCTTGCTTCAACCCGTTCACATTCTCTACTGATTTCAAAAACTGAGCTCAGGTAAAGGCAGAACTGGCAGTTAGATTTTCTCATTTTATTATTCTTTTCCCTCCTGTCTTTTACTGCCTTTAGTTAGGGGAGAGAAAATGTTCCAGCTGGTTTTGTGGATGACCTTATGAGTTTTAAAAGTGGTAGGCAAAAAAGACATGCTTTCTAGGTAAGAATTAATAGGGCTTATTTCTAAATAAACAAAATTTCTTTTAGAGGCTTTCATGATGTATTAGAAGAATCAATAAACACTATCCTGGATATTCTAGGAAACAGAAATACGTTCAAGGACTACAAGTGCAATATGAACCCACATTGTTTATGAAACACAAACACATCATTTATTTTAAAACCATACAGACATTCTAATCACTTCCCACTGTTAAGAAAATGTCTAATGAGAACCAATCCTGCCAGGAGGGGTCTGCAGACTTGGCTTCCTCTGCATCTCTCCAGGAAACAGGTTTCCTGCCTCAGTCCTACAGCATCACCTAAACCCTGGCTCACCAAAGCCCTCTAAGACAACATAGTTTTGTCTCCCTGTGCAACTTCTAGCTAAGAGCCATTTCACGTCAGACATGACTAAGAGCACCTATCCATAACTGACAATCACGGCAAAGGTACTGTGATAAACCTGTGCTACTTTTCACTACAGATCACTGATACTTTCCTACTGAGACCAAATAAAATACACTTTTATTTTGTGTAGCTACAGATTAACTAGATTCTTAACTCTTCTATCTTCAGATCAAGAAAGAAGATAACATAGTTGTTGCAGCCTCAGTAACGAACTCTCATTGTTTGTAGATCCTTGATGCCACTATTGACAACTCAAAGATTGTCTTGCAGATTGACAATGCCAGGCTGGCTGCTGACGACTTCAAAACCAAGTGAGTAATTTCTGAAAGGAAAAAGATCTCTTGAGCAGGCAAAAATCTTTGTTGAGCCAAAGGGCAGCGGCTGTGAAATAAGAAAGGAATGCCTATAAAATCTCTGTATAAACACTAGTTTGATCCTGTCGTTGCAGTTCAGCCCTGTACGCAATTTGCTGAAAGCACCATCTGCACCACAGAATATTTTATATCATGTACAATATGTGGAGAAAAGTTTAATGCTGGACAACATTTGCTACATCATAAATCCTACAAACCCAGATACATTTATACTAAATAATGTGTTTCATGGTAGGCTGGCTTAATCAGCTAACCTGAATAGTTTGGTTTGCTTTTTTAAGGTTTGAAACAGAGCAGGCTCTTCGCATGAGCGTGGAGGCTGACATCAATGGCCTGCGCAGAGTCCTGGATGAGCTGACCCTGGCTAGAACAGACCTGGAGCTGCAGATTGAAAACTTAAAGGAGGAGCTGGCCTACCTGAAGAAAAACCATGAGGAGGTAATAAACCCCAAGAAACAGGTTGAAAAGTGAAATTAGAAAAACAGCATGTGGAAATGTGGAGCCCCTCAGGATTGCCCTGGGCTCTCCAACAGTGAAAAGATTTCTCTGTAGACTGGGAAACTAAAGACATCGCTGCAAGTATTTGAGGGGAGTCAGTCAGACCTTAGACCCTGAAGAAAGAACAGAAGGTTCCTAATGTTTTCAGTTTATGATTGTGCTCTCTTTTGTCTTCTGCCATGCCCACATAGGAAATGAGTGTCCTAGCAGGGCAAGTAACTGGCCAAGTCAATGTTGAACTGGACTCTGCTCCAGGTATTGACCTGTCCAAGATCCTGGCTGATATGAGAGACCAGTATGAACACATGGCTGAGAAGAACAGGAAGGATGCTGAGGCCTGGTTCCACAACAAGGTAGAAAAAACTCCATACTATACAATTACTAACCAAAGAAATCCATAAAAGTAACAAAATAACTATAAAAACACACAGAAAACTGCTGTGAAAGCCTTATAACCTCTGCTTAGAAGCCTCATATTTCTCATGTAATCTTTTCCCCGTTTGAGACTGAAGAGCTGAACCGGGAAGTAGCTGTCAATACTGAACAACTGCAGAGCAGCAAGTCCGAAGTCACTGACCTGAGACGCAGCCTCCAAGGGCTGGAAATAGAACTTCAGTCCCAGCTCAGCATGGTATGTTAAAATTTACACTGCATGACCCCCTCACACACACTGAAATGGGTACATGTTCCCCTATATACAAGGAGTTCTGCATGTGGCAGCAACCTTTTTGTGGTTTCCCGTCCAATCTCTCTGCCCTCAGAAAGCCGCGCTGGAAAGCACCTTGGCAGACACGGAGGGGCGTTACAGTGCCCAGCTGGTGCAGATCCAGGGCCTGATTGGCAGCATTGAGGCGCAGCTGGCTGAGCTCCGAGCTGATATGGAGCGGCAGAACAGCGAATACAAGATCCTCATGGATATCAAGACACGACTAGAACAAGAGATCGCTACGTACCGACAACTCCTGGAAGGCCAGGAGTCCCAGTAAGTAACTCTGCTCACTGCAGAAATCCTTTTTCCTTAGCCTCATAACATTTGGCTATGCCATGGTGCTCATTTGCCACGGCACCACAGTAAACACAACTCCAGATGCTCCTGGGGTTCTAAAATTCTTAACTAATTTTTCTGGACCATGGTGGAGCTAGAAAGGTTACACTTCCCATTTACATTAGGTGAATACCTCAAAGTTTCTAAACAAAAAGACAAACTGACAAGCAGTACCGCAGATTAAACGCAACTGACAATTAAAGTGTACCTAATCGTTAGCTGCTTCACATTCAGCAAACATAGTGAAAGTAGTAACGTTTTACAGAATATAAGGATTAACACCAAATTTCTATAAATTGCCTTTTACCAGTTAAATAGCTCTTGAGTCATAGGAATTAGTGTAGCAAAAAATATTCTGGGGAGAAGGCAGACACACTAGCTATTTTCAGACAGCCTTGAGTGGATCTCCCACATGAGAGCACAGCTATCTGTCATTTCACATAGAACCTCAAGGAGGAAAATATCGCATAGCCTGGAACACAAAAAATGAGGTAGGAGTTGAAAAGTTTTGATTTCCTGTGTTCCTTCTTTTCCATAATTGTCTTTTCCCACTGCAGTTGTTTAAAAATATATTACCTACAATTCCCTCTCCTGAGCTGAGAGGGAGAGCAAGGAGATGACCATCTCTTATCTGACTATATACAAAATGTACCTGATTGACTGATTTGCTTTCACACATCCTCATCTCATGCGGCATTTGATGTGTTACCTCCCTTTTCAACTGTTCTCTCTTTGTTTACAGGATGTTTGGCTCCCTTTCTGGAACTGCTGGTAAGAATTCTTTCCCTTTCAGGAACCCTTTAGAAGTTTTATTTTCTAAAAAGACATACACATACATGGTAGTTGTGTCCATTCCAGAGACTGGGCTGCTGCACTGATTTGTGTCACAGAAAAAAAATCTAGTAGGTAACAAATGACGACTCTGGCTAGAATTTAACACAATTCAGTCATTACAAGATGCTAGACATCAGAAAAAAATCTCAGAGTATGCTACAATAAAGGCTAAGTAAAGCACAAAATGCTTAATCATTCCCCCAGATGAAAGGACACAAGACATTTAAGCTTGGCCAGCTCACTGGAATTGTATGAACATGCAAGTAAAACTTGCCTAGAGCTTTTAAAGGTCAGCTGCATTGTAAAAGTGATGTATGATTCAAATCAATGCTAGGAAGGAAACTTCTGAGAAGGGAATGAGCAACAAGACATAAACTAAGCCCAGCACCCATTGCAGAGTGGTCTCATGTGTGTTATGCTGAAGTAATTGCTGTTCTTTCTCTCCACATTATTGTAGACAAAAGAGACAAGCTGGCAGATGGAAAATAGTACTGAAAGTTCTCCAAATGTCATCTTCAAAATGAGAAAAAACAGACAACACAGGAATTGAAACAGAAAGGAGTCATTCTAAACTGCTGGAAATTACTATCTTAAAGCACAGAAAAATCTTGGTCACGCAAAGTTTAGGTAGATTCATCCATTTAGATGATTAATTTGCGAATTGGGTTAGCTTTGCAATTATTTCTAATTCTTTCACAGACTGATTTGCTGTATCTACTCTAATAAAGATCTTCTTGCAATCTAACCTCTTTTGAGTTATTGTGATATTGTTACCGAAGTTTGGCTTTAACCAGGCAGGAAAAAGCTAGCCAGCCTCCCTGACAGGTTAATGCTTAGCGTCTGTGCACGGCTTGAGCTCCATCTCTGATTTCTTCTAGCTCTTCTTGCTGGCACGAGCTCTGAATATGGAGGCAACAGCATCCTCAGCCTCTCAGAGTGGGGAATACAAGTGACTTATGTTTCTTACTACAACAGCTGTGCACTCTGAAGAGCAACAGCAGTGAGATGTTAAGTGATTTTGGTAAGCAAGAGCTGGAAGACATTTTGTTAGGGTAAAATATAAAGCTGTTAAAATGGCTTGAAGATAACTCCTACAGAAACAAATAAGAGTGAGAAAAAGCTGTGAGATCTCTTCATTTACTTTCCCAGTTCATACAGAGGTAACAAACCTTTAGCACCAATTTTAGCTACCTTCAGTCTCATGCTATTGAAAGGATACTATACTAGCTGAAATTCCAAATGTAATCACTTTTAGTTCAGGCCCACAGAAATCAGTAATTTCATTTCCAACCATTCCTCTGCCAGCTTACAGCCAAGGAAACTTTTCAGGGTTTGTGCTAAAAGAAAACCACGGCCTTAGCCTACCACATTCCCACCTCCCACTGTTACAAAAGGCACATAGCATATCAACTAAGGGTGATAGTGAAACAAAAGTACACCCTGACTAAAAGTACCACAATTCTGCACTCTCCCAGAGTGGATCATCTTGCAGCCTGTGTTTCAGGGAGATATCATCAAATCCTTCAGCACTTCTCTCCTTGGACTGGAGAGGGAATAATTATTTCATCCTTTTTCATAACTTTTCATAACAGATTAATGGAGCGTTTGCATAGCAAGGAGCATCCCAAAGCTATGGACCTCCTCTACAAAGGTTGGGCAATCCCCTTCAATAAAGAAGTGCTGGTGCTTGGTTGTGGTTCAGCAGTGACTCAGGGGACCTGTCAACATCAGTTGTCAAGTACTGACACAGAAAATCCCAGCTTAGCCCAGGGAAATTTAGCATGATAGAATCAGGCAGTGGCTTCACTGTCACAGGGAAAAACTGTGACAGGGAAGAAAAACAGCCACAAAAAGTAAGAATCAGCAAAGAGATACAGAGGGGAGGACAAGATGGGAAGAACAGGGGGACTAAGGGGCTACGGTGGAAACAAGCATGGAATCAAAAGGGAGCAGTGGCATGAAAAGCACTGGCATATGAGATGCAAGCGGTTCTTCAGAAGCACACCCACATCTGCTTTTGGAAGAACAAGGGGAAGAAAGCTCTTGTGCATTAAATGCTTCAGTAGAGCTCTCCTGAGAGCTGACACACTTTCTAATTTCCAAATTTATTGCCTACAATAGTTAGACCTGGAATCCCTCTCAGATAAAAGAACATATAGCTCCAGGTCTGTTTTTTAATCTTAACAAAACCCATTCCCTGACAGGAATTTCTTGTGACGAAACCAGTCACAAGTCTCAGAGTATGAGATTACTGGTGTGGGTTTCTTGTGTTGTATACCTGCAAATGTGAATGTCTGACAAGAAATTCTCAGGCTCCAAGAATGCAAACTATGTTATAAGGACACTTTGCAAATGTATGTTTTGACAAAAACAAGGTTTATTTTCAAAGACTGAATTAAATGCATATTTAGAAAAAAAAGATGTTTACAAGGTTAACAGTTTAGAAGTGTTTAAGAGTTAAAAGTGACAAGAATTGAATGAATTCATAAACCCTGCTAAAGAAAATGGGGGCTTCAGAGACTTAAAAGGATCTTGAAAAAGCTTGAATTCTTTTTTTTTATAGCCTAATTTTAATATCAGTTCATAATTTTATTGGTTTTGTCCCGTATTTGTAGGGTAATGAAGGAATTGTGGTGAAATGTTTAATATAAAATCACTCAGAGACTATAATTTTAGAGTTTGGTTCAGAAAAGATGTGTGTCATGTCTGAGTGGTGGTTTTATCAGAAAAGACTGAGACGATAAACAAGCTGCTTCTTGAATGGAACTCTGTCCTCCTGAAAGGAGAGGCTGAAGTGTGTCAACTTTGTTATATCCTGTAACAGAAGTAATAACAGGGCTTGCACAGCATAGACATGTTAGGGAATGTCCTCCAGGAAAGGTCTGTGGAAGCGTGACAAACCAAGGAGCTTCTGCACCACAGTACAACGCAGAGTACTGTGCAGAGCATAGAACTGTGTCAAGACACTGGATAAGAAATCTTAGAGTGAAGATAGTGAGAACAGAATAAAGGCATAAGCCTGAAATACTTTATTTTTTTTTTTTTTTTTTTTTTACTTCAGTAGGTTATTGGCTTCAATTTCCTTGTATAGACTATAAGGAGAAAAATTTGTAAACTGAAGTTTACGTTCCAGTTGCAGAAAAGAACTAAATAAAGAATGAACAGAGAAACACAGATCTCTACCAGTACAGAGGTAGCACCAATTTGAGATGTTCCTTTAAAGTCCTAAGAGGTTATGAATCTGGAACCTCATGAATTTAGAGAAATGTAACTGACATTTTTTGAAATGGTAGATAGAACATAGTAAAAATGCAGAAATAGTAATTTAAAAGAGAAATATGACTGTATTTTGGAATTCTACCTAGATCTAGAGCTGAGTTAAAGCCAGGTATTTTCACATACTTGATCAAATTCAGATATGAAATTAGATTCATCAAAACGCTTTTGATTTCTAAACTCTTACTTATGCAAATACCAAACTGTACCTAATTTTTCACCAAAGCAAGCTTTGCCTTACATAGACTATCATAAAATTCTATAATGCATGTAGGTTTTGATACAGAAGTCTTCAAAACGGAGGCAGTAATAAAACAACAAATTCTATATAAATAAATGCCATGAGGGAGTGAATTCTGAATACGCACACGCATTTGCCAGCAGTCTGCTCTCAGTGTAGGGGTACAGACACATTTACTACTTCTCTTTCACCAGAAGAGCCAATGTTCATAAGTAAGCTCTCAAAAGGGAAGTTTTTTTCTCTTCAGGAGAATACCTGTGAAGCACAGCAACTGAAGCTGCAAATAAATGATCACCTCCGAACTTCACAGTGCTTCATTGACACACCTTTCCTTGGGTTGCCCTTTGGTTGGAAAATACTACTGACAATTTCTAGTAAAATAGTGGGAACTATTTAGGAAGTAGTTGTTTAATATGAAAGAACAAATAGCAAAGATGATGAAGGCAGGGATAAGCCTCAGGTCTGCAAGTGCTGCACTCTGCATCTACAGGCTTTTGGTCATGGGGGACACACCCTAAGGATCTGAGTTCTACGGTTTACAGAAAATTGAAAAAGCCACAGAATCCCCACCACTGTGGTTTACTGAATTGTTACAAGACATAATCTGTATTGCCTGCTTGATTTATTTTTATTTTTCCCAATGGTAAATATTCTACATGAAAGAAAAAGCTTTATATCTGCTACCTGGTTTTGTAAGTGTTCATCTGATAATGATCTAGAACAACCCACAGGGCACTTTAAAAAGCAGCAAAGTGTATTTCACCATCAAGGTTCCAAAGAAGTTATAAGGACTGAAAGAAGACTGAATGAAAAATCCCCAAAGTTTCCTGTTAAAGTTTACAGTGTTTTCTAGAAGTGATTTTGCTAGATTTTTTTTTTAATGGAATTTGATCTTGCTTATTGTGGGATCGCTCAGAGTTCAACAGACCCTAGCAGCGTGCACAGCACAAGATATTTACATAATAGGGGTCTTAAAGAAACTTTTTTATCTTTAGGAGAGTTTGTCTTAACTTGTTTCCTGAGATACTAACTCTTGGAGACACACAGATTTGGCAAGGTACACAGAACCATTAATCTGCCCGACAGCGAAACTGAACTGCTGTGGCAAAGGTCCAGGTTCAGTTTGAAACATGTTTCCACAACTGTGAAACACCCTGTCTTTTCTAATCAGCGGAGGAATGAGGGGACGTTCTCAGCACCAGGCTGCTAAGCTGGGTATCACAGCTAGGTTTCTGGTGTTTCTTTCCTCCCAAGCACACATCTTCTACTAAAAAGGCTGCACATTTCCCTGAGGCTACATTGAAGTCTCAACTGTAAATTTCACAAAACGCCTCAGTTTATTCCAACAACTGGTTTGAGCCTCAGTTCATCTGACATCGCCCATCCTGCATTCTAAGCTCATTTTCTGTTGATATGTACTGTCAAAAACTGTGCTAAAACCAACGCCCTCCTTATTATGTTGTTAGCAAACATATAATTTTTTCTTTTATTTCAAAGTTTTATTTTAAAATAATTTTGGTGGTTCCAAACTAAAGACCAGAGAAAGTTCCTCCTGTCTTCACTCTGTCTCTGCTTTTCTCCTTCCTCTCAAGCCCCCGTTTCCTTAAACCATTATGTGCCTCAGTACCAATTTATTATCTTACCATACCCCTAGTTCTTCAGCTGTGACTTGTGGCTTTCTTCTGAGGAGTGTCACTTGTTGTGCAAAGAGAATGGGGCTCTTTTTTTAAACTCCACACTATTGCCACACTCTCCACATGCATTATCCCCAGTGACACACCCCAGCAGGGCAAACAAGCAGTTAATACTTTCTTTAAAATCTCCCAAATCTGTTTTCCCATAACTATGCAGTATTGAACAGAGCTGTATTACTGAATTACTGCATTTTGAATTTCATCAGCAAATTATTAGATCTGAAACATACAGGTGTTTCAGACTCCCACTTCATATGAAGGATTAAGATGACTCTTCTAAGTGCTTCTGAAATCTTATTTTCAAGAATTACTTCATTTCATAATGCATATTGGTATTAAACCCATTTATTGCTATCTGAACAGTTTCATCTTAAACCCAATTCGTTTACGTTTTCCAAAAGTAACAGGAACTTAATCCTCCCACTTTTCTTCTTTTAATCAAATTATTTCGATCACTTATTACCCTTCTTGACTATTTCACAAGCATTAGTAAATTAACTATGCCCACTCTTCCTTGTACATTGATGGATGCTAATTGTTTCTCACACAATGCTACTATTATACACTTTTTTGCACTAAAAATTCAGACTCCAAAATCTAAACATTTGTTCCAAGCAAAGAACAGGAATCAGAACCTATCAAATTCAATTCCAGATTTTTAATGGGAAAAAATAAAGACAGAAAAGAAGAAGTAATGGTGAGATGAACTAGTGATTGCACATCTTTAAAGGAAAGGAGAACTTTAAACTTCATTTTTAGAAAAAGCTGATTTTCTCAAAATAGCCATGGTGGTTGCTGTAAATGGGTAAGTGGGTGTGGTTGAACTAATTTTTTCATTCTTAAATGTCAGAGAAGTAAACTCCAAGTTTCAGAACTATAGCCTGAAGAAAAAACACTCATCTGAATCATCCCTTTTGTTTAATTAAAAAAGAAAACCCAAGCCCTAGCCCCTGAGATGTACAGCCAGCACTGTTTGTGAGGAATGTCATCATAATTGGCCTCACCTCTAGGGAGGAGAAATTTTGGAGGGAGGGCTGCAGGCTGAGTTTGCCTCCCAACACCCTATCTTGAGGGTATAAAAGAAGCACGGGGGCAGTGAAGGCACATACTTTCCTCTTCTGCACCAAGCTGAATAACTGACCTTAGTGTCTTCTTGTGCTGCAGCTATGGCTACTTCCTTCATCCAGAGCTCTTCTTCTACCTATGGTGGTGGCTTTGGGGGTGGTGGAAGCAGGAGCTCTCGCCTTTCTTCAGTCCGAGCAGGAGGAACCTGCCGAGCTCCAAGCATACATGGAGGATCTGGTGGCAGGGGTGTCTCCATCTCCTCAGCTAGGTATGTCTCCTCTGTAGGAGGTGGATATGGTGGTGGCTTGTGTGCTGGTTTTGGTAGTGGTTATGGAGGAAGCTACAGTGGCTTCGGTGGTGGTGCAGCCTGTGGCTTTGGTGGAGGGGCTGGCTTTGGTGGAGGGGCTGGCTTTGGTGGAGGTTTTGACATTGGTGGTGGCTTTGGTGGTGGCGATGGCCTTCTCTCTGGAAATGAAAAGATAACTATGCAGAATCTGAATGACCGTCTGGCCTCGTACCTGGACAAGGTACGAGCACTGGAAGAGGCAAATTCAGATTTAGAAGTTAAAATACGAGACTGGTACCAGAAGCAAGCTCCCACCAGCCCAGCCCGGGACTACAGCAATTATTACAAGATAATTGAAGATCTCCGAGACAAGGTATGACATTAGTATGTAAAGGAGTTATAAGAATGCATTAGAATTGTGGAACTGCATATTCCACTTCTTTAAAATAACCTAAAATAATTACAAAATAAATATTGGATTCCCAAACCCCCAATGTATTGCAGTTATGAGCATTCTAGTGGAAAAGAGACATTTTTTTCTCAATTTAAAAACCAAATATGTTATCCTGAAAATGTGACGTAGGTTGAAATTAAAGCACTTGCTGTAAAAGTTAGCAAAACATGGCAAAATGTGTTTAACATTACCAATGTATTTATTCAGTAATGAAATAGTAAAGAATGTGACAGGTAGGCCTCAAAAGTTGAAAAAATAATCCTCGTAGCTACAGATAAGATCAGCTGTTGTACAAATGTACTTTCTAATTGCGTTTCTAATTTGTGTTACACAAGGTAGCTTAGCTCTCTGATTCATATGGAAAAGAGCTTAGCATTTTTAGGTTTTCCCTATGAAAGCTGTAAGACTTACAGTGTGACCACAGAGTAACATAATAAATTGAAATGGCTACTGCAATCCAAAAAGCATGTCTGACCAGTGACATAACAAGAGAGGTCCATATTTATTAGTTCTTTGATGGCCTACAGCCTCAATAACTACCTACTATGTACTCAGGACTGTGATATTTCATGAGTGTTCACAGGAACCTTTTTCTGTGTTTCTCAATTGCCAGATCCTTGCAGCTACTATTGACAATTCCAGAGTCATTTTGGAGATTGACAATGCCAGGCTGGCTGCAGATGACTTCAGACTGAAGTAAGTTTACCTGAAGCACATTTTCTTTCTCTGTCTTTGTCTCTCCCTCTCAGAACAGTTTTCTGAAGTTTAGTATTACTTTTTATCTAGAAAATAAAAAGTTCTTCAGTCACTGAAGGACACATTTCAAAAGGATGGATAGGTATTTTTCCTTGATAACTTCTGCTGAAAAAAACCCTGGCAAACAGAATCAATGTGATGAAGGATCAAATTGGAATATAAACCTGGTAGGACACAGTATCCAGATTACTGACCTGTTTACATAATAAATTATAGTTTGTGTCTTTTTTTTTTTTTTTGTGTGATGCTCTTAACTATTTTTACTAGCCTAAAACACAGAGGGAAAACCCAACAGGAATAGACTAAGATTTTCATTTAAAAGGAACAGATTGGTGTGAAGAGATCACTGTTCGGTTGCAGAACTTCTCTCTCAGAGTCTGAAATTTAGAAAAAAAAAGACAAAGAGTACTTTGGGGCTTGTCCAGCTCACAGACTCAGCAGTACATCAGACACTGCTGAAAGGATGATAAAGATACTTGCGCAACTGATCTATCTTGCAGTGATGCACCTGCAGGTTTATATTATCTCCTCTAGTGCCCTAGGCAGAACTGGGCAATCTGTGCCTTCCTTCACACCAAATTTGAGAGGACACTGCAAATGGACT
Organism: Falco cherrug; assembly: GCF_023634085.1. Taxonomy (NCBI): domain Eukaryota; kingdom Metazoa; phylum Chordata; class Aves; order Falconiformes; family Falconidae; genus Falco; species Falco cherrug. The sequence goes on from NC_073716.1 coordinate 3,799,941, forward strand.
GTCCTGTGTGACAGCTGCTCTATTGATGCTGATAACCATGATTAGGTTCTGCAAAGTGAAATGTCATGTACCTCTCAAGAATAAAATCAGATGCCAATGCGTGTACTTTCAGATGTCACAGTTGGATGTTGGAAAAAAACATTTTTACTCCCTCTCCCTTTACACTTCCTTTCAATATATATTTTTTCATTTATAACCCACTGTTCCTCCTATATTCAATATAAAATTTCAGACTTGTATAGCTTTATTGAATACAAACTCGTACATATTCCAGTGCTTGTTTCTTTTTTGAACTGCAGATATGAGAATGAGTTGTTCCTGCGCCAAAGCGTAGAGTCCGACATCAACGGCCTGCGCAGAGTCCTGGATGAGCTGACTCTGTCCAGAGCTGACCTGGAGATGCAGATTGAAACACTGAAGGAGGAGCTGGCCTACCTCAAGAAGAACCATGAGGAGGTGAGAGTCCTTAACAGTGCAGAGAGAAAATTACTTCCCTTTGGAATTTATATCTCTCAGGTGGGGAGGCAGAAATGCAAACACACACAAAAAAAACCTAACCCAGAATGACAACATTACAGCTTAATAAGAAGAGAACTGTAATATTAGAAGAATCCAAAGGGTGTCCTGGGAAGTATTTCTCCAATTCCAAACTGTTCAGACCTATTAGTTTCAGTTTGACATCCGTAAGCACAACAGGTCACTGAGGTAGTTAAGCTGAGTAAAAGAAACATATACATAAGTTACATGTAAATATGTGTGCTGTGTGTAAGTATACAGAGAGTAGAAAAGCATGTGCAATGAAAGATAAAATTTGACAAATGTTTTTATGTGTGTTCCACCTATAATACTTGGTAATAAAAGTCTTGCATACCACTGCATGGATTGCTGATGGCCGGAAATATATCAAGAGGAGAAAGCCTAATCTTTTTTGTGTCCTCTGCACCCTACCCATGCAGGAAATGAAAGAGTATTCCAATCAGCTAAGTGGAACAGTCAATGTGGAAATGGATGCAGCTCCCGGCATTGACCTAACCAGAATTCTTTCTGAGATGAGGGAACAGTATGAAGCTCTGGCTGAGAAGAACCGTAAGGATGCTGAGGCCTGGTTCTTCACTCAGGTATAGTTAGACCAATAAACAGCAAACTGATGCATTGCCTCATTACTACTGCCCCAGCAGATGGGAAGGGCCCTCCCTTTCTCCAAATAATTGAATTTTTTTTATATAATATGTATGTGATTTTACAGGTGCTTTTTTCTTTCAGACTGATGAGCTGAACCGTGAAGTAGCCACCCATACACAACAGATACAGACCAGCAAATCGGAGATCACAGAACTGAGACGCACCGTCCAGGGCCTGGAGATTGAGCTCCAGTCACAGCTCAGCATGGTATGGAGCTGTCCCAAGCACATCACAAGTCACTACTGTTACACTCTCCCCTTCCTCTCTCTCTGTCTTGCCTCTCCTTAGACACTCTGTGGGACAAATCTGCATGCTAACCTATTCTGACGTTACTCTGCTTTAGAAAGCTGGACTGGAAGCCAACTTGCGTGACACAGAAGGGCGATACTGCGCACAACTGGCACAGATTCAAGCCCTCATCACCAGCGTTGAGGAGCAATTGAGTGAACTTCGATGCGACATGGAGCGTCAGAACCAGGAATACAGAATGCTCATGGACATCAAAAGCCGCCTGGAGCAGGAAATTGCCACATACCGCCAGTTGCTGGAGGGCCAGGACTCTCAGTACGTGACTATATATAAATTCTATGATGATTGGATAATGTTAATAACATGACACATTGTGAAGCAGTAGTTTCTAGTTGCTGAACTGTCTCCAGATAACTAAAATACATTCACTGCATATGTAGCCTTTTCAGTAATGGCAAAACAGATGCTTGGCAAAATATCAAGCATTACTATAACTCAGGCGAAATCTCCAGATCAATTGTGCTGATGATTTGAAAACAAATGCAACATTTTGACTATGACAAATTATAGAAAGCACCAGGCACCATATGTATGCATGTCTTATATAGTCCTCTTGTTGCACTGGAATAATAGCCTTCAGCATGAAATAACCTATAAAAACCTGTTCTTGTTACGTCTTTAGCTCTTGGTTTTCCACACTTGTGCACAGAGGTGAAAATATCATCATCATCATACACCAGTACTCCCAAACAGAAAAGAATTTGGTACAGATCATAGCTTATTTTAGTAAAAATCTACATTTCTGTGCCCATTTCTCATATCTGATCCACACATGGAATTACTTCTGATATCTGACGAGGAATCAGATCCTTACATTGTTTCTAGATCATGGTATTTTGAGAAGTATATAGGGACATATCAGGACCAAGAACTGGTCTGGCTGCTGTTCTGTTTCCTATCTAGTACATAGGAGTGGCCTTCAAAGCAGAAAGCACCTTAACAATAACACCAGTAACAACACACCTGAGAACCAACCCATTGAAAAAAGCAGTGTGAAACCATGGCTATTCACATGTAGTGGTTCCTAAACAGATCAATGGTTTCAGTGGACAGGGTCAGTAATGGCTGTTAATCAAATATTTCTTCTTTTCTACAGGATGTCAGGAGTGAATCCTAAGGATGGTAAGAAAAATTTTGAAGTTTTTTTTAGGGGCTGAAATGAATTGACAAAAGTGGATTAAATAAACCTGTATTTTTGCTTAGGATTTCTTCTTTCTAACAGAAACTACATTCTCTCTGTAATGACTACGTTATCATTTAGAGACAAAAGTATAATACTTTATCCTATATTATGTGCACTTTTGAAACCAGCAGCTTTCCAAAATAATTGCATGAACTCCTCATGGGATTCTAAAATATCAAAATCTCCCAAAGATTCCTAAGTTCCTATTGAGCTGATTCACACAAAATACAAGATATTTTCAAATCTGACATGTGATGTGCACTCCTAAGGTTTACTGGATGAGGACCAGTAGGGAGAGAAGGTAAGGTGTAAAGGCAGTTCTCCCTTTGGTAGGTGAAAAAGATCTTGTGAGGACACAAACAAAAATAACCCCATCACACAGCTCTTCAGGGTATAAGCTGCTAGTTGAATTTCCTTGCTGAGTTGTTTTTTTTCTCCTACATCAGCATTTCTGAGCAGTGGAAGACTTCGCACAAGCGTGGAAGATGATGGAAAACCTGTTTCTACTCGTGAAAGGAGATTCTAATAAAGAAATACTGAATCCTCTCTTGCATACAACACCATAGAAGACCAGTGCAGCCTACAAACTGGCTAATGCCAAGAGAAATATCCTTTCACTTTCGCCAAATCAGAAGAATGTAATCCAAGAATGTGCAACAGCTTGATGTCCTTCCTTAAATTTGCTCTCCCTTTTTGCATAATCATTTGGCTCTCTAAGTCCAAGATTACATGCTTGCTTTCTATCAGTAGCTATATAGTTTCCTTACAAACGAACCTACATAATAAAGTTTCTATTCTGCTTGTGCAAATACATCCAGTCTAACGGTTTCTTTTTGAAGTGAGTATGGCATCGCCATACACGTGATGACACAGCCTCCCTAACACGGTGCTCCCTGTAACCCAAACCAAGAGAAGTTCAGTGGATAACAACAATAACAATAATAACTTTAATAATAATAATAAAGATGATGACAAACGGACAGATATAAAGTGCCATTAAATTCTCCCAGGAATCTGCTAATATCAGTAAAAATCCAAGATCATAACGGAAAAAAATCCCTAAGCTCTCTTTTCTGAATTCAGAGCACAAAACATGACTACAGTCAATGCATGAATAAAACGCACCTCTGGAAAAAATTAATATTTTCCCATATATATATATATATATATATATATTGTGTGTGTGTGTGTGTGTTCCTGTACTTCTTAAGCAAAAAGGCAAATTCCCTCAGCTCTTGAGGAAGCACTAGGCAAGGTCCAGGCAAAACGAGTTCCTCAGGCCGTTTGCTGTGACTACTTTGGTTTTCATACACGAGGAAGAAACCCACCTGCCTGTGTCTTCACTGTAGCTGTTGTATTAGTGACGCTGCCATTTCTTAGCAGGAAGTTAGCCTGCAAGTCTACACCAGTGCAATTGAAATGAGATGATTACAAAGATTTAAGAGGCTAGTAAATCCCAACTTCAGAAGCATAAAAAACATTTACATAAATCCTGTATTTTGCACACATAATCTATTTAGAAGATGGTTGTTAACTTCATTGCAGGGTATTTCAATCAACATAATAGTATCTACAAAAATTGTATAATTCTAGAATTACATGTTTTATTTTCCTTCCAATCTTCTTAGAGCCACTATTTTTATGTCTTCTCTTTTCTGACACTTAAAAAAAAGTATCTACATTGCTAGCATCAGCCCCACAGTTTGGCCATGAGCAACGCTGCAGGATCATTGGTACACCACTGTTAGGAAACACATATACTGCTGATTCCCACTGGAAAGATGCAAACTTCAGCCAAGAAACCTCACGATCTACCAGAAAGGAAAAACTAAACAATGGAAATTATATTTTTTCCTGATCCAGAAATCACGTGACTATCATATGTATCAGAGAGCAAGAGACAGAAATTCTCCAGCCAAAGGCAACTATCCATTTGTATTTCAGGTGGAGGAGTTGAATCAACAAGTGACGGTTGCAGGGTATTTACCTGTACAATGTAGGTGTCAAAATGTTCTCCCTATCATGAAATGGCAGCCTATAAATTCAGCTCCGTTTGCTTTTCATCTTTCAATTCAGGAAAACAATTATGATTCCCAAATAAAGCAACTTGGGACTATGCATTCCTCGGCCCCTGCTAGGTGGGGCCTGCCGAGCAGCTCCCCAGCTTGCAGCAGGGGAAGAGAAGTCCCTATCTAATGGTGCCATCTGCTGACCATGTTCTACCTTTGTACCGAGACCTTTGCTTTCATTCTGTGCTCGGTAGACTAAATAGCTGACTAAAACCAAGTCCCACAATGCCAGCCTGACAAAGGAGAGCTGTAGTTTTGGAATAAGTTTTTTTGTCTTTTCCATGGATCCTCAACAGATGTTGATGAAAACTGTGTGGTGCCTTTTCCAGTTTGAGAAGGCTGAGCTTTAGAGGAAACACTTCCTATCTGCCAGATCACCTTCGTTTTGTATTACTTGCTAGAAAAAATAGAATTCTGTTTTTCATGATGGCATGATATCCCATGAAACTCTCAGGGAGTAAGACAGAGGCTATTCTGTCTCACAAACTACCAGTTTTGCTGCCAGGCACGTTATAAAGTTCGCTGAGCAATTTCACATGAAACAAAGGATTCCCTTCATTTTATGTAATGTGATGTACTTATGTATGCATGTATATTTTAATATCTTATAGAAAATTAGCTTGCTGAACTGCCAGGCTAAAAAATTCGGTCTGAAATTAATCTCTGGTGAGATGAACGGAACAGCAGGATACCACTGGTTCTATTGTAACTGGGTTTTTTTTTCAAGTTAGACCTTCACTTTTTGTCTGGTGCTTCAAGCTTTTCTCACTCTCAAGCAGCAGGGCAGACACTGAACTGTAGCTATTAATAGTAGATGTTATCAGAATATTTTGTGATAGGCATAGCTGGTACTTACTGGAAACCCATCTCTTCAATGATTAATTTCTCCAAACAATTCAAAATGTTAGTATTTCTATACAATGAAGTGCATGAGGAATAAGAAGGAATACGCACTCAATGGAAACATAACTGGTAAAAAGAAAATCAAGAGGTAGGGAGTAGAGTCAACACAGACCACAGGGAGGAGCTCAAAACCTGCCCTGACCAGGCAGTGAGACCCAGGAAGCATCCCAGGAAAGGATGACGTGCAGCAATTCTTTATTACTGAAAAATTTTAAACTAAGCAGAGAAAAAGAGATTCCCTCAGGTTCCTTCCAGGATAGTGTAATCCAGTTTTGTACAGTCTCTTTGACCCCACCATTCAGAACGAATAACAGTGCTAAGTAAGATCTTCTTGAATAGTTGAGCCTTCAACTGCTATAAGGAAAAGCCGTTGCACCATTTCCAAGACAGCCCATGCCCACTCAGCTTTCCAGCTCTTCCCAAATCTTCTTCCCCTACCCCATCCCTCAGCTGCCATCCAGAACTACTCTGAAAGACAAGGCAAATCCAATAACCTCAGCTGTTGCCATAGGAATGTTTCACAATTTACCTCCTACTCATCAGCATGAGGAATAAGAGAATCTCTGCAGAAGCCAGACTTGCCTGTTCTATATTCGATGGATGGAGTTTGACAGAACATTACTGAAACTTTTGAGAAAGACTATGTTCACATGATTGCCAGGTCAATTTTTAGGGCTGGTAGCTTTAAATAATTACTTGAATTTTTCGAGTGTTGTTAGACTCATATTCTAAATATTTTCTCTAGTACACATGTAAATGCCTTAATAGTATTAATACTAGTAACTGCAATAACTGCGATAAATTGCTGCATTAGTATCTGTTTCAACAAGACTATTGAAATATGACTATACCTCAAATCGTGAAAAAAATCAGCAGAAAAGATTGTTAAGTACTTAATTCTCATGTATTTTGCCTGGAAATGCGCAGCTGAAGGCAGTAACTGGGCCTTACTTGGGACTGGAATTTTAGTCAAATGACAGAGGCTGGATAACTTCATTAAAGCCTCATGTCTCATACAGGCTGAAGCTGTTTGGTACGTTAATGACAGCCTGATAGGACATGCTGCATTTCAGGACTCACAGACTGCTGTAATTCTAAAGCCTGAGAATTACAACAGAAAAAAAGTATCCTGAAAGACCCATCCCTGCTCCAGCTCCCACTTCTTCTATAAAGGACAATACTCTTCCCCTCATAAGCAGGAAAATATGATATTAACTGCAGGGTTAGAAAAATGTCTGAGGCAGAGCTGATCCTGTTCCACACCTACTGATTTTAGCCACACCTCACTATTACAATATGAAAAGAAAAGAGAAAAAAAAAAACCAAAACAACCAAAAGGAAAGCAATCTGGTATGTGGCTGTGCTTCCAAATAACAACAGTGTGTGCAGGCTCATAAATGCTTCAGAATTGACCAAGAGGAAGCACGTTTCATGATGACACAATCTTGTTGCTGTAGTCATTCATCGAAGGGAAACTCCCACAGGAAAAGGCATAAAGCTGCTTGGAGAAGGCTAAGGAGCTGCTCAGTGCTAGTCAGTCAAACATTGGGTTAGATTCACAACAGAGCTAAGTATGAGCACCAGCCAAGGCCCTTTTCAATTTTTTTCTGGGACCCTCGGGGGTAGTTCAGGGTGTGGTTTGGCCCAGCAAGGAACTTCTTACAGACCTTCAAGTGCAGATGGTTGTGCCAGCAGCACACATGCCTCTTTCTCCTCTGCCAGACCCCTCTGGCTGGCTACTGGAGGAGGGGCTCCTTGGGGAGGCTTCGGCGAGCACCATGGGGAAAGCATCTTCCTGGGTGGGAATGAGAAACAGACTATGCAAAACCTGAATGACCGTTTGGCTGCCTATCTGGACAAAGTCCGTTCCTTAGAAGCAGCTAACACTCAGCTGGAAAGCTGCATCCTAGAGTGGCACAGGACAAAGTCTCACGGAAAGAGGCATGACTTCAACCAATACGAGCAAAACGTCACTGACATGCAAAGACAGGTAAGTCAGAGCTATAAGTGACTATGTCATTCTATGCTCTTTTAAGGAATCTGGGTACTCATTTATGTTGATGGCTTTCCTTTAAAGAAAGTTGAATAAACACTTCTAAATGGTAGAAATACTAATGAAAGTGGTTACAGGACCTGGACATAAGCATTCTTCATGTTCAGAAGGAGTAGAATGGGGTACAAGAAAGATAGGCTGTTAGGAGACAAGGGGGATTCTGCAAAGACTGGTGTAATAAAGGGATTTATATGCTGCCAAGTGTTTGTTTCTGTGCATGAAACTGTGGTTTGAGTAACTATGTCTGGCAGAATCTGCTCTTTTTGACTGCACATGTATTCAAGCAAATTACAAAGCAGGCAAACTGAGAAGACTGCCTTCCTTCACACATGCTGTCCTTAGACATACTGTTGCACTTCATTTCTTTGATTCCTGTGGTAGCAGACAATGAAACTACAGGAGTTTTGGGTCCAATGAGCTTATGTAATCAGATGGAAAAATACTTCATTGTAATTAAGAAAATAGCAGTGACAAATTCCTTGTGGATGTTTTCACTATAATTAAAAGAAGAATTTCTGGTTCCTGCCAGTAGTTAATATTAACGTTCAACAGTAACTCTTTCAATCTCCTGAACTCACGTGTCTTTAAATTTAAGCATAATATTAATCTGTATTCATAATGAACATATTAGCACTGTAACCATCTGTGTGACTAATCAGTGTAATTGACTTTATATAGCCATATGGGGCAAAACCCAAAGGTATTCCAAATGCGATGCTGTAGTTTTCCCTCCACTTTTTATAATCTGGTTACCTGGCATTCTCCAGACCCTGTGCATTTTTTTTCAAAAGGGACTGGAAATAGTATTACCCTGCATTTTCGCTGACTGCGGCCAGGGACTTAATCAAACTCCCTGCTCGCTGTTAAATGTGTTGCCTCCAGGCAGAAGATGAGGCACTCCGACCACAGACAATGTGTAAGGAGAACCAGAATTGTCATCACCTATTTCTCTTTTAAGGATAACGAAAGGTCATCCATCTCCAGACCTACCACTTCAGCACTTTTTTTAACTGATCCAGAGATAAAAACTTGTTCATCAAGAATATAAATGTGCTTGCACTGATCTGGAATTAATAAATCAGAACTATTTTGGAAGACAATAAGATAAAAACATAATGCTGATTGGGGTGAAGCTCTCACTTTTGAAGAGGTTGTAACCAAAACACTTTTTTTTGACAGTCCTCACTTAAATAGCTATCCCTGGCTACAGGCACCTCTTAGGCTAATGGTGGTCTCAGCCAGTGCTGAATGCACACTCATAGTGGGGAGGAAAGGCTAGTAAAGGATTATTTACAGGTGACAATTTAGTGATTTAATGCAGAATTTTCACTTTCTCTATAAATTACTGCAATTAGCACCATGACTGTCAGTAAAACAAGTGAAAATATAGCATCTATTTATTAAATATAATTACATTAACTAACCATGAATTGAAAAGGTGAAAATAATTCAGCACCTAAAATGAAATTTAGATATAATTTAGGATCCTAGATCAAATAACACAGAAAGTCTATGATACCCTGGCTGTCTAAACTTGGAGGCTTATAATCATTTGGGTTCTACATTTTGGACCTGAATTCTGGATGAACATGCCAGATGGAGCAACGTTGCTTTGCTCCATCCTGAATCCTTTCTAACACAGCTACAAAGTAAAATAGCACCAGTTCTTCCAGTAAATGTCTCATTCAAACACCTTCTACCGCTAAATAAGCAAACTGGTTTACAGAGAATTCAAGGAGACAGGATCAATGCTGTTAGACAAAGGACACAAGACATGCTGAGGAAGAAGTTAATGCAGGAAGCCTTCTTGAAAAAAATCTAGTTTGAGAAGGAATTTCAGTGTGTTTCATATATAATAATGTGTGAGTTCTTAAGTAAGTTATCTGTAAATTTGCAGATTGGTATTACTGATATACCCATATCCATGATGGATGTAGTGAAGGACTCTGTAACATTGTAAACAGATAAATGTCCACATTTGAAATGCACTGCCAACTGACACAGCAATCAACATCCTACAGCAGCTGGCAAAACACTGACAATTGTTCAGATTGCACAGAAGGAGTCGTAAAGCATTTACATAAATGTGTTGCTGTGTTGCACGATTATGAAATGGCACTAAGTTGAAGAACTCACACGTTGCTTTCTCATTGCCTTGTTACCTTCCATAGTAGAAGTTACTACTCTCTTAAGTATGTATTCAACAATTGTCTCTTCTCTGACAACAAATTCCAGGCAGCAACACATTCAGGGTACTGTTATACTTCTTCCGCTGGCCTTGATCATGTCCCAGGGCAGTATCCGAGGTGTGCTGCTAATTGCTCAAGGATGTACAGTCTCCTAACAGATTAGTTAAAACATTCCATAGGCACCTTCGTTTTTACCATGAGCAGTAAACTTTTGACACTTCAGGACAATTTTGCCATTTCCTTGTTTCTTTGTGATTCATTTAGGTGTGGGAAGTTTTACTTCAAGGTGCTGAGAGCTCTGTAACTAGCTAATGATTTCTGTACAGCCATAATGCACCTTGTTTTGCTCTGTAAGTGTTGAGTGAAGACAGCTGTTGGAACTGCAACCATGCTTCTCTTTCCTCTTTGTTAAAAAAGGACACAACGTCCCACAGTTATTAGCTCCTGGTAATTATGTATGAGTTCCTGCTAGAATTCTTTCAAAGATTTTGAATGGAATACTGAGCTTTTCATATTCAGACCTATAGTTCAAAGCTACTTCATGTTAACAGGGACTTACAACTCTTTTCAGTGCATGCTGAATACACTGAAGGAAAGATGCAGTGCACTTTCGGGGCAATTTTCAACATCCCAAAGCAAAATCAGAAACAAGAATTAATCACTCCATGCTGCTGGATGATTCAATACAGTTATAGGTTAATAACTGAATGGACAGTGACAGCTAGATGCTAGTGTTACTCTCAAAATGATAATCCATGCAGCTCCAGACTGAAGCACACGGTGGATTTGAGGGGCCCTGCTCACAAGTTGCTGCTACCATCATGGTTACATCTCTGCACCACAACACTGATTCAGCAAGGTGTTTATACACGTGCTTACTTTTTAGCATATGATTAATTTCAGGTTTTTGATTGTACTCAGACACAGCTTAATGGTTCTTACTGAAATTTGCCCTAGAGATGATCAAGGCTGCTTTTCAAGCAATGCTAAACAGAATTAAAATCAGTTTACAAAAAAAAGAAGGAAGACAGTGATTGTTATGCTGTAATACATCATGAAGTTTGTGTAATACTATTCATATCCTCTACCTGGCCATAAATAAGATGAGTCCTCCTGCTTCATATCCAGAAAAGTAAGATAAAGCGAAAAGTAAGATTATGGACAAAAATTGCAGAAGCATGTAAGTGAATCGGGAAACTAAGCTCTTTTTATTCATGTTCTCTCCTTAACATGGGAATTCTACAATTTAGATACTTCCTACAAGCAGCAGGGAGTCTAAAACATCACAGGTTATTCACCACCACCATATGGCAACACTGAGTCTCCTGTTTTCCAGATTGAGGAAGGCAAGATCACCAATGCCAGTATCCTTTTACAAATTGATAACGCTAACATGGCATCTGAAGACTTCAGGCTCAAGTAAGCTCTTCTATGGTTTCCTGATTAAGTTTGAAAGAGAGTTAAGCAAAATACTGCTTTTTCTTGATAATCCAATATGAAACTGATTTTACTGAGGTTTTCTGGTGATACTGGATAAATAAAACCAATGTAGAACAGAAAAAGGAAAAAAAAAAAGATAAAACCCAGAAAGGATAAAAAGGATGTAAAAACCACAAATGATTGCTGAACTATCTTGAGTCACCCTGTTTATGATACTTGGTTCAGGTCCTGAAGAGCAGGTTTTACAGCAGACACTTGATATGTGTGACAAAAGGCATTTAAAACTGCCATCTGGGAATACAAATTAACGCTTCTCTGCCCTATGCTTTCCCAGTCCAGCCCAAATCTATTTCCTGTACTTACCATCTTTTCTGTCCAGCTCCGCAGGAAATACCCATCTTTTGGTATCTTCTGCTTTGGAGCCTCATGAATTTTGCCACAGTGAATTTTTGTTCCAAGGTGACACAGGGACCAGTCCTCCCTCAGCTACCAGTACGGTTTGGTTTTTCAGTACACTGTTGAAAGACAGTTCTCAGATCAACTAGAAAGCCAAAATGTTCGGACAGAAAACTTCCAGGCAGATCTTTGCAAAGGAAATGAATTTACATTTCTGTAAGTTAGACTTCTCAGGAATTAGGAAGATCTGTCTTATTTTCAACAGATGATGATCAGCTATTAAAAAAATATCTCAGCTTTTGGTAAGATCGTAAAAAACTCAAAGACCTTGAACACTGTAGGCCTTATCTAGCCATGCCTTTCTTTCTTTATCATTCAATACTGTCATAAAGAGGAAACAGTAGAACTACTTTGAGAGACTGGAATCGTAGAATGAGTCTAATACATTGAATTTAGAAACATCAATAGAGCCCATAAAAAATTAAGTAAAGGGCAAGATTCTGAGGAGCAAAAGTGCTTCATGTGCCCCAGAGAAGATACAAAAGTGTCCTTCTGTCTTTGGCTCCCTACAAATGGCAAACTGCAAAAGGTTAGAGAGAGATGCTAATAACTGGTTTCCATGACATTTTTCCTATTTCACAAATGACTGAAAAGTTATCATTTTGGAGCATTGCTTGTTGATACTATTTTTACATATTTATTGGCAGTTTTTTGAGAATTATATTGTCAAAGCTTTCACAACCTGGTGAATATATTATTAAAATGCAAAAAAGTAAAATGAAAGCGAATAATGGTTTCATACCACATAGAAGTTTTAAGGAAGAAAGAAAAACAATAATTAAACCCATCTTATTTTTAAGACTGTTCAAGAATATTCAAAGAACAAATGCTAGAAACAGAATTTGTTTTCTTGGTTTTTTGTTCTCTCTAGTTCCCTACATAGAGGACTTAAGCAAGTCTACTTCTCTTTGATCTTATACAAGAGGCTAGAAGCAGTCTGTTCTTAACAAGCATGCTTTATCTTCTTCTTCCTGATAAAGGTATGAAGCAGAGAAGTCTCGCAGGCAGGGAGTGCAGCTCGATGTTGAAAACCTGCGTAAGGAGCTCGATGGCCTGACCATTATTACAACAGATCTGGAAATGGAAATTGAAGGTTTGAGAGAAGAGCACATCCTGAGGAGGAAAGACCATGAGGAGGTAGAAAGAGTTCCACTTGGTAAAATCCTATCACACAAATCTTCGCTACCATGTAATTAACTTTGAGTAAGATCCACAATCTATAAATGGGATTGATGATTCAGAATCTAATCATGTTTCTAAAGAAGCCAAAGAGTCAGATGAGGCACAAAGTTTGTGTACTACTTTACCAATTAAATTGGGATTTCAGAAAGGATAACAAACCACTGTATTTTCACCCACTCTTTTGTAGCCACCTATCCATCCGTCATACATAGCTAATAATAACTTATGTATTTGACAGAAATATTCTCAGAAATACTTAGATATAAATAGACAGAGATTTCAAGTAAATAGGAAATGTTATTGGTTGCTGTTGAATTTTACCCATCACTCTCTTTTCCCTCAACTCTGGATATCTCATTTCACAGAACCACAGCAGCACAGAGTAGCTGAGGTTGGAAGGGACCTCTTGAGGTCACCTTGTCCACCCCCCTTGCTCAAGCAGGGTAACCTAGAGCACGATGACCTGAACTAAACAGACCTTGAATTCTTGAAGGTCCAACATTAGAAACAATAGTTGGTGAAGTCAAGTAAAATTACTTATTCTTGCAAAATCCTAAGCACGATAGTTAGATAATTGTCAAAAATCATGCTGCTCTGACTTCTTCCAGAGCTATACCACAGTGGTCTCTGCTATTCCCACATAAATATAATACCACTGCCTGACAGCACACTGTTTTCATTTCGCCCGATCTGATGATATTTTCTGTTATTACCTAATGCAGAACTAAACACCCTACTCTGTATCTATGGATTATTAAAATGGAAAATAGAAACACAAGGGTTACACAGCAGTAGATGAAGAGGTCTTTGGCTGAACCCTTATTGCCAAGGATACTACTGAACAGCTATAATAAAACAGTTCTTGGAAGCAGGGCAACCAACAGAGACATCAGTATGTCCAGTTGATCTGCATTTTGGAGGCCATGATGTCATACCCTGAAATGCTGCTTTGCCTAGGTGCTTTTGAAAATGGTACCTAGCACATAAGATTGTGCTACACCAAAAGGAATGTTACCATACCTGCTTGACTTGTCCTGTAATTATGTTGTTTACACGGTAATTATATGCTTTAATCCAATTATTCCTTTAACAATTACATAGAACTTTTACATTTCTCTCCTGTAAACTTAGTTATAGTTCCATAAATATTAACATACAGGGTAAGAAAGACGAAATTACTGTTAGATTTTCATCAGAGCTTTTGGGTTCTGAATAGATAAATAAATAAAAAATGTCAGTGCTTCTTCATTAAGTATATAACTCCCAGAACATTATACAAAAAGATCTTCTCACATGTTTTTTACGGAGTTCTCTAGCACAGTTCTGCCACAGAAGCAGATATGAATCATTGGTTTAAGTCACATCATAGTATTATCAATATATAAATTTGCAAATAGTGTTAACTGAATATAGATAACAATTAACCTACCATAATGAAAAAAATATTTTGGGTATTGTGAAAGGAGGGAACTGAAGAAGCCAAGACAGGAGTGAAAACTTTCCACTTTAATTAACAAGTTTGCTTGTTTCCTCTGCTAATATATGAATAGGATATGGAAGCAAATCGCTCATCACAAGACTTCAAAGTCAATGTAAAAGTAAATGCAGCACCTCCTGAAGACTTAGCCAAGATTCTAGCAGAAATAAGAGAAGATTATGAAGCCATAATTGAAAAGAATCGTCAAAGCCTGGACACTTGGTACAAAGAACAGGTAACAGGTATTTTCTGCTCATTTCAAAGATCTCTGTTCTATACACGACTAACCAGAATCAGAAGGTTTTCTCTTGCTTTTGCTTTATAGAGCACAGCTATGTCTCTGGCAGCAGCCCCTAATCCAGAACAGATACAGCACAATGAGAATGAGATCAAGGATCTAACCCGTACTTTACAGTCCCTGGACATCGAGCTGCAGGCACAGATGAGTAAGGTATCTATTGTAGACATCTCTGGCTGGGCACTGTTACTTCACATATTCTCAGAAACTGTCATGGACCAATTCTTCATTTAAATCCATAGCCTAGCATAACTATTGTAGTTATTAAAGTACCAGTGAAACTGGAATTCGGACTATGCTAACTTTGCCAGAATATGCAAAATAGATTCAGCAACCACCACCAAGAAGTGAAAAATCTCTGTCTGTCCTTGGAACAAAATATGGGGTGTGAAGAAGAGATGGGATAGCTGCCTCCATGATCTAGAAAGAAAAAATGTCCAAGTAGATGGATAGTAATACAAAATTCATATTTACAACCCCTGTTATAATGCATGAAATATATGAACTGAAAAATGTTGGCGGGGAATCTTCAAAAATATTACTCAGCTCTTGCACAGGTTAAAGCTCATATGCCCATGACTTGGAGACTTTGGAGCAATTCTGGACAGTAAATGCAGAACTGACAATAGAGTTAACTGTTACAGGAGCACAGCTTTTGAGCAGAAAGAATATGGCAGGGATAAATTACTCAGGTTTTGCCTCTCATTATGCACACATGACACAGCTTCATGATTCTGCTGTCTTTACATGAACAGTCATGCAAATGCGTAAGTGTTTAAATTACCACAGTCTTAATTTTGCAATCTTCTACCTAGAGACCAAATTTTCTGGCATTTCTGCATTATATTTACCACATAAATAATAAACATAATATTGGTATTATCTGCTGTCTTAGAAACGCATGCTGGAAGACACTTTGGCTGACACTCGGAATTACTATGCTGTTGCACTTCAAAACATGCAGCAGATAATCTCCAAATGTGAGGAAGAGCTAACCCAGGTTCGTTGTGACATTAAGCAGCAAAATAACCAATACAAGGTTCTTCTTGGGATCAAAACCCGCCTGGAGAAGGAAATTTCCACTTACCGCCTGCTGCTGGAAGGGAATGTTGACGGGTAAGGCAAAGCCGCCCTGACTGGAATAGATGACAAGAGAGTTCTCATATTCGTGTTATTTATTTGTTTGTTCGTTTATGCTTAATCAAAGCTTGTGAGTTCCATACTACATCAAGGGTTGGTATTTTAATGTGATGGATCATAATAAAAAGCTGAAGCCACTTAGGATACAGAGAAATGTGTATCCATGTAATTTGGATTACCTAAATTAACATAACTTCTTATTAAAAAAAAATAATAATCTGTATACCCACAGTATACCTGTCTCAGCATGGGAAAAAATGCCAATTTCAGTTAACTTCACAGTTATTTCCTATCTGCAAAACAAGTTCTAGATCAAAAAGAAGCCTGGAGACAAGTTTAGATCTTTTTCTGTCAGCCATCTGCAGTTACAAATACCAGCACACAAAATCTGTACTGTGTGCCCCTCTGCTGATGGGTTGTTTGGTTTCCCTTGTCTGAAATGTCTGTGTTCAGACACCTTTGGGCCTCTATTCTTTATTCTCTCACCTCAGATACAGAGTAAGTCTTACTTAAACAAAATGAGAAAAAGGAAGTTTAGCAGCCTTTATAACTGAAAATCTCGGGGAGGCAGGACAGTATGGCACCAAGTACGGAGTTATCTGTCAGAAGTCAAAACAAGATTGACTTAGGCAACTCAGAATATATGAGAAACAATGCAGCTGTCCACAGTAGAGCAATAATGAATGTACACAGGAACAGTTTCAGCTGAGAGTGTCTGTACCTAAGACTACCGAAGAGGAAAAGTTTTCATGGTATAAAAACAGAATTCTTTTTTCTTTTTTCTTTTTTTTTAATCTCTTTTTATAGTGGTATCAGGTCTCCTTAGAATCAGTGAGAAGAAGAGGATGAATAACTTCTTGAAATTAGCATAATAATTATTTTTTCTGTTTTATTATCTTCACAGGGTAGCAAGAAAATCTGAATCAAAAGCTAAAGGTAAAAGTCCCATATTTTGTTCTCTATAGTGACTCTTAACCGTTGTCATTTCCCATCAATTTTTACTCAGAATAATTTTAAGCTTACTTGAATGAGCTATGAAAGGTTTGCACGGCAATTAATTCTCGTGGAGGCCATATTTGAGAATAATTTCAGTGATTCATTGGTCTTGTGAAGAGCTGGACTTCAGAGCACATTCTGCTATGCCTGCCCCCTGGCAGACTGCTTCAGACTGACCTCTGTTAGTCAACTACGTTGTCCAAAGCTCAGACTCGAGACTAAAGCTTTCATGGTATATGAGGAGGCATCGAGACTCCATTTGGTGACTAAAACAGTGTTAGGGCTTGTGAGCAAACAGAAAATCTGCATGTCTGGAAACTCATATTCTGGCATGAGCATGACCTACAGACATTTAGGATAATCTGCTCTGAAGTTAGATTTGCATTGGCTGGGATGTAGCTGTATTATTCATTTGCCCTGACCTGGACAAGACTCAGGGTGACTTTCTGGCAGTACATTTCAAAAAGAGCAATAGTAACTATTGACTTAAAGGGAAACATGTAAAGATAAATCAGCTGAGGAGGTAGCTGGTAAATTACTGTAAATTAAGCTTTCCCTGCATCATCTTGTCTCAGCATTGCTTCTTGTCTAACTTGTCTAATTAAGCTTTCTTTTTCTTTAAGAACACACGGGGCAGACCCATCGGAAGATCAAAGCAATTGTCCATGACAGTGTGAATGGGCAGGTGGTATCCTCCACCATCAACGAGATCCACCAGCAAGCCTGAAGTAAAGAGTTCTGCTAACTACTGGCTTTCCTAGCAGGCTAAGCTCTGACAACCCTTCTGTGCAACTACGTGCTGTATGTTCGTCTCCCTGTGTGTAAAAGAGGGATACTATAGCAAACGTTCTCCTAAAATGATTTGCAGCTTAATAATGAAAAGTGCCATACAGAGCTAGGTATAGCTGATATTACTAGTTTAAAGAGCTTTTAGTCATCAGAACACTGAAGAAAAGCTATTCCATGAAAGTGACTGGCTGAGCTGGTAATACATGTATTATGCACATCTCACTGGGGCATGAATCTCCATCTGTGATTCATTTATTGCTCTACAAATTAACTATAATTTAAAGTGAATAATCTCTCAGCTTTTCTCCTGATTTTATGTCTCTCATCATATACCAATAAATTCTTTTCCATTACTTTTTCTGGTGGTTGTAATTTCTGATTTTGTTTTTTCTTACATATGCACCAGCCCAAAGTGGCAGTGTTACTGACATGGGTACAGACTGCAAAAGCCTTATTGTTTTAGGAGGTGTAAAACCGGAAGGACACAAAAAAGGAAAAAAGAGGTGACACAAGCTACAAGTGACATTTACATAAGCAAAACTACTAGATTTCCCTACATGCAACTTTTCAGTGTCACTGTTTAAAACCGCATTATCAGTAGGAATGTTGTGAAGTACACTTTACTAAAATAGTCACCCTAGAAACATCTCTTTATTCTTCAGCTTTAGAGATATTTTAACTGTCTTTACACACTTTCCTTCAAGGATTCTAAGTACTTTCCCAGATCCTCTCATTCTTTCTCAGTGACCCATTTAATTCAAAAAAACGTTTCAGTTATTTGCTTTCATATAATGTTTATTGGTTTTGCTGACATGTTCTGTAGTCAGGATAGACTGGTGTGTGCAATGCATACTAACATAAGAGGCCCAAGTTCTTTAGGCAAATCCAAGCTCCCCATCTCACTCCAGCCCAATCACCCACTCAGCAGGAGACCCTAACAGCAATAGCAAAATTTCCATTGATACACAAAGCTAAAAGCTGAGCAAGAAAACCTGAAATATTATTAGGACTGTTTAGGCGAGGAAGGCTGTAAAGCAGAATGAAGAGAGACAAAATGGAGCATAATGAGTGCCTGTATGGATTTGCATTCCAAAGTCAATGTCTGCATATAAAACAGTGTGTTCAGGGCAGTCTCATATTCATGAGTGGATTGTCATTGTGCTCTTTCATACCTACTCATAAGGGACTTTCATAAAGGATTCCTGTTACCTGCTTTGCTTTGAAACAAGGCTCACCAAAGAAAGTAAAAATTTCAAAGAAAATGCAGATTTAAAATAAATAAAGTCCATCTCTATGATGCAGTGTTTTTTTACTGGCATGTTAGGACCAGTTCAAGATTCCCCTTCCCCCGCCCCCCCCTCCACCCTTGTTGCACAAAGAGATCCCAAAAGCATTGAATGGATTACCTAATGGTTTCTTTAAATTGGGTAAAACTTGCAATACAGGATTAGTAACTCTTGGCTAATAAACAATGTCCTTCCTTATGGCTTACCAGACCCAACAAGCCAGACTCAGTGTTTGTAGCATCTGGACAAAATGTGCCTAGGTTTTCTTGAACAATTTTCTGTGTTATTTAGATACTCATTTATCAGATGTACAGAGCATAAGTGCATTGCTGTGATATAAATAATTATAAAACCCCCTAAGTAGCCCCTTATTTCTAAAACAAAGGGAAGTATCTATGCTTTGCGCTAGGTTTTGATTGTGCTAAACTACAAGGAAAGGAGGAAAAATGAATAATTTAAGTGCTTTCTAGAACACACCTGTCCTCGTTTCACATTCTTGAGCAATGCATTGGTTTTACTCGTGTCCTAGTGTCCTCTCACGCAGCAGTGAGAGATGCACACCCCGCATTCCTGTGTTACGCTCAGCTGTGGTCCCAATGGTACTGGCTAAGCCGCAGCAGTTACTGTTGCACTCCACGGCTCTGATGATTCCAACCTTCTCCTACAACTGTGTCATTGCATTCTGTAATGGTCAGACCAGTACAGCTCACAGCACTGACCTCAGAGGTCACTCAGTTTACTCACATCATCACACATCCATGGCTCTAACACATCCATTCAAGTTGCTATCTTTTGTCCTCACACGTATAAATATTAACTACAGTACATGACATTTTCTAAGTGAAAGCAAGTATTCTATGGCAAAAAACTGCTTATTTCTGGAAAATTTTTCATGGCTTTAGAATGCAACAAATAATTGCAGATTTCCTTTCTGTTGAACAGCTTAATGATACTGCGCCACAGGCCATATGTTGCCCTATATCTAGTGGCTATTCATTATTTCTGAATTTGTGTTCTGGTAAAAAGCTATGCATTTCTAAATGTATTTAGGGTAGGTCTGCACCCTAGAAAATAAATAATGATACTAATATTTACTACTTGCATGCACTGTAAACATTATATTCTAACAACATGCTGAGAGATGAAGTTAGGGAGATAATGAATGGGGGTAGTATTATCATTCCCATTTTATTGCTTGAGAAATTGGAAAAAAGAGATGACACAACTTGCTCAAGGCTGCAAAGGAAGTCACTGATAGCGACTAAATTAGAATTCATCACTTCACAGCTTCTACTTACCCCAGCTATTAGATAATACAACTTCCGCGAAGAGCTGTTCTCTAGTTACAGCAATCCTTTCTGTATCTGATCACACTGAAGAGATAATTCAATTGATTCATTTCAAGTGTGTACTGCCGGTCAAGACCCCGCACATACTTTGATGGTGTTCTTCAATTTACATATGCCTATAGCCCTACTAAAATTAGTCCTGTACAGAACACTATGGCTGGGTGTCTTTGGCGATTTTGTAGTATTTGGTAAACTTTGAAAAAAATGATGACACGTGCCTTTTTTGCTCAGAGCAGGAAAGGAAAACTTCAGGAGTGTGAAACTATTGCTTGAAAAATTATTTCATTCATTCATTGTATTAAAACTGATTGAACTCTGCTAGCTGGTATCTATTCTACTTCGGTATTAAATACACACAGAAGTGCTGTTTCATCATCAAGGAAGGCCCAAAGAAACTGCAATGCTAAAAATATGAAGTATCATAAAAAATAACACACTCAAAGTGACTACATTCTATTTCCCATAAATGGAATAGGACAGTAAAAAAATATCAGTAGGACAGAATACCATTTCTAAGTCTAAGTGAATGATGTAACAATACTTTTGCAAACTAACAAGACACAGGAACTCAGTCTATAAAAGGAGGCTGAAACCATCAGCATTCACAAATCACTTCTTGTAGTTTCACCTGCCATTTAAGGAAGTCCCGCACTAAATAATCCTCCAGCGTGATTTGTAACAGACTTGAGCACACTCCAGAATGTCTATGAGTCATAGCTCATTTCACTTGTAGAAATGTTAAAACTTATTAAGGTATATTACAATACGCAGCTTTGGTAAGTGAATTGTTGATCCTCTGGAAGAAGTTTGCAATGAGGTAATGCAGTAATGGTTTGAGCTATTAATCACACATTCTTTCTGGTGCTGCGGCCACACATTGGCAGGTTTCTTGCTTATTTATGAACAAGACATTTCTGTAGAATGCAAAATGTTTGCTTTCTCCCTGCCTTGTTAATACAGGTGCAAAATTAATGAAGCCATTTCAGAAAGAGAAAAGAAAATTTAGCATTTATAACACTGCTAAAAACAGTTTGCATGCTATTATTGAAGTAGAGAGAATAGGTAGTAATGAAGCCATTTCAGAAAGAGAAGAAAAGAAAATCTAGCATTTATATCACTGCTAAAAACAGTTTGCAGGCTATTATTGAAGTAGAGAGAATAGGTAGAAGAGCCGGTAAAACATTTCACAATGTCCACACCCTGACCTATAAAGGTTTCTAAAGTTTTGCTGGGAGATGCCTGTTCCTGTGCATGAATCATTTAGAAAAAGGGAAGGATCTATAAACAGGAAAGCCAGCAAAGAATAATGCTTGAGAGGCTTGCGCCCCCCGTCCTCCCCACGTCCTGAATTATACAGCAAAAGCATCTTAATTATTGACTCTGCTTGCACGTTTGGCTTTGTGAAATCACAAGTAATTTTTTACTATGTATTGCTTTCTCATAATTCCTTCCTCAGTAAAATTTTTCATTTTTTTAGGTTGGATTTTTATTATATTTTTAATTGTATTACTATACCAAAATGATCTACTTAAGTCACACATCTAGAGGTTGGCATGAAAGAATTGTTTGCCAAAATATCACATTAAACAGAAACGTGAACATATTACAGTTTGGACTGCCCTTATGAAAGAAGTGCATAGCACCAGATATGACCTAATGGTGAAACAGGTGCATGGTGCATGGCTGCTTCTTCTGGACATACTCATTTGCCTTTTGAAAGTCTGAATATGCATCAGAAGCTTAAAGGCATAAAATCATAACATCAGCTGTGGCAGAGCCACTTTCAATAATTATCTAGACTTCAGGGGTAAATTCTTTTGCTTTCTAACATCCTAAGGACCAGCCAAAAGGAGTTAATTTGATAGGCTGCTGTTAGGCTCTATAGAAAGCAACAAAAATGAGGAATATAATTTGAGAAAGTATTTCAATTTAGAGCAATAATTATTTGGAGCAGGCAGGGAAAAGAAGGAGAAACAAACAAGCTGAAGTAGTTGACGAACTATATAGTACTTCTTTAGAACAGAAGTTTATAGTCTGCTATTTTTAGCAAGAAAGTACCAGCTTTGGCTTAGATCTACACCCTTGAATCATGCACAGAAGAAATTAAAGCATAAAACACATAAAAAAATACACTGGAAGCAACTCTTGCCTGAGCAGTTTCAAAGAAGGAAATAGATAATGTTGCTGCAAGTAGACAGAAACTGCAATTTTAAAGTTACCAGTGCAGGAAAAAAAACACTTTTTCATTCCTTATCAGCGAGACAAATCAATTTTTGGAAGCCATTTCAGTGCCCAGGCTCTCTTTCTTAGTTAATCTCACCACAGAACAGTCTCAAGCCAGTTACCAAGACATTTTGTGAATGAACGTGTTCCACTGGAAATAACATTGCTACTATGCCTGCTCTCACCCCTACACCCCACCTCAAAAAAACCCACCACATAAAAAACCCAAAGAAACCTTTTCTTTAATGTCTAGAGTTTATTGCTGTCTAAAAATTAAGGTACTCAAGCATCATAAAGAAAAGGGCATAATTTGAAGGGATAATGAACATTCCTGTCCTCAAAAATTCAGCTTTAAAGATTTAAAAAGATGGTTAATACTTGTTGCCATTGCTTACAAACTCATTGCCACACACGCTAAACTCTTGTAATTACAGCTTGTGGATGTGAAGATAAATATTACTTTAAACAGTTGACCACAAGGGTTATGCAAAAAAATTTTCTTCTGGATACAGGACCAGAAAAGTGGGTAATATGTGAAATTTTGTTATGTAATATGTAACTTTCATTAACCATGTTCAGGTTCCAGAATGGATTCTCCCGTTGTAGTAAATAATAGGTAGATTTGGGCACGTAACTCTTTTAAGAAAGCATGTGGTGGCCTCTAGTGACAAACAGGTATCTGCACATCACGCCTGGGCCCCAGCTGGCATGCAAATGGCAGGGCCATGACTAAGCAGTCCTGCGGAACCGCTCCTGACACCCGGGCCTCCTCTGAGACTTAAGGCTACCGCACAATTTTCAACTAGAAATTTCTGTTGGAATATTTGCATAATGAACATTCCTAAAAGCGCACAACTTTCTCAAGGGGAGTACTGAGAGATATTTTTGGTCTGGGTTTTGGGGTGGGTTTTTTTTGGTTTTTGTGGGGTTGGGTTGGGGGTTTTTTTGATACCCAATTGCCTGACCCAGATCCTGACACTGGAGCAGTATTTCAGGTGCTCCTCTTTCCAAAGCAAGCCAGCCATAGCTTGCTTCTGGTTACACAGACACTGGGAGAGGGGATGCCGTAGGGTCACTAGAATGCACTGAAATGATAATTTACCAGAGTGGTCCCCAAACAAAAAGCTGCAGTCATGCAACCACCCTGGCAACTCATGACAGTTATGAGTGCAATTACACCCTTGAAAAACAGTTAAGTTTTTCTCCTGGTTTGGGGATTCCAAGTGTGATATAATTCAGGTCCCTGAAACCACAAAGATGGAAAAAATCTACACAAATGTGAACGCATGCAATACAGTGTGTTTGTACATCTCTTTTATGGCATGCTGTCAGTGTATGCATATATTTGCACAGGGCCATAAAAACTGTATTTTCTTAATTAATTATATCAATATGTAATATTTTCTCACGGATACTGAGCTGTCCCAGCAATATGGAACTGAGAAAACCAGTACGCTGAAATATTGTCCAGCTTACTGGTTTTCTCATTCCACTGTCACCTCAATTGAACGTAATTCTTACAAGGGAAAAAGATCTGCCTGGTAGTCTTTCAGGTTATATTAGAGCTGACATTAATGATACTTTTAGGGAAGAAAAAGAGAAGATTCATTTGTATGGCCTGGAGCTGTTACTGTTGGCACTGAAATTTGACTCTATTCGAGGAGAGCAGCAAAGACAGGAAAGGCAGCTCCTGACTTTCATTTTCAACCTGTGGTTGGGGAAGTATATAACCAACACATTGCCTTATGCACCACTCCGAGATCTGAAACACTTCTCGAAAGCTCAAAGCAGAAAGAAATAAGGTGTAGTGATTCTATGATTAAGATATTTTCATTGGACAAAAGATGAAAATGAGAGGGAAATGAGGAAAATATATGTGAAGAAGACAGTGTAAGATCTTGCGCTGCAAATGTTCAAGGCTTAAGTGAATCCAGTTGAGTTAGTGAGATCATCTGGACCTTTCTCTCTTCTGATCACATTCAGCAAAACCTGAAACATCTTTCATTACCCTTTGGAGACAGCAGTTTTCAAGGGTGCTGCATTTGCATTAACAAATAGTGCAAAGGGTGGAGGATTGTCCTAAGTACTGGTTTTTTACTCATTCAGAAAAATCTTAATTTAAAATCTTAAATTTAAAATATTAGCTCACACCTACATTAAAAATTGACTCAGATTTTCCCCTAAAAGCTCATCTCACAATTGTTTCTTTGGTTGTAAACCTGTTGTATGGCATAAATCAGGAAGTAACTTCTTGCAAGCAGCTTGAGAAGGAGGGGAATTTCTCAGACATAGAAATATTGAATACTAGAATATGGCTGGAATATTGAACAAGGAATTCCTCTTCACTGAATGTACTTTGTGCAGTGGAAGTCCTTTCAGGACTGTATCGTAAGAGATCCTTCAGATTCTAATTCTTACAACACAAAATCCAAACTGAGATCAGCAACATAGTTACAGACACTAATAAACAGGCATTGGATTTCACTTCTAGAACGGAGAATCACTAAAGACTGAACCAAAATACTTTATTTAAATCTTTAAGTCAGCCAAAAGGAAAGCATATGTTCCACTTAAAGGCAGCATAAATGCAGAACCAAAGCTGGGTGTGCCTTTTTTCCTTGAACTCTCTTCACTGGTTACCCATGACTGGTTAGTAAAGGTGAGTAATACTAAATGGAATGCACATGTTATCATAACCCTGCATGACTTATCTTCATTGCTCTCTAATATACATTTAACTTTGGTCACACAGGTGAGATTTCTTCATGAAATCAAAAAATTTATTAGCGTTCCTATGAATGTTTTATTATGACTATACACAAACCACTCCAGCTGAGCACGTCACCGAAAGGAAGTGTTACGCATCAGTCCACAGACTGTCCTCTATAGAGTGTTCACACTGTGTCTTGAGTTGCAAACCACACTGCTGAACTAAAGCATCTAAACATAACTTCTTTAACATTGATCAAAACTGCAGATATTAGAGATTATATTTTTAGGTTGCTCAACATCTATTTAGATAACTTACTGTTAAAACCATAAAATTAAATACATATATATAAAAATTAGGCAGCCCATATTGTTCCAGATAATACCTGGTCATAGTTCAAGAGGTAGTGGAGGCTGATGACCACTCCCACCTGACAGCTGACGTGAGCCAGGACGAGCCGCTCGCCCTCCAGCGAGTTTACGGGCCTTGCAGCCTACGGTTCATTTACAGGCACACATGTAGTCTTTGGTGTTCACTCTTGCAGTTTCCAGTGATTTATACAACCATTCCAGATATATTCCATGAAAAAAACTGTATTGAACCCAAAACCAGAAGCAAACCCCACCTTCGGTATGAATAATACCCATCCTGATCTTAGTAAATACCCTTGAAAATATTCCAGATTATATTTTTGGAATAGGAGCATACATAAAATGATGAAAATCAGAGAAATTGTCAGTAAACAATTTGGAGAAGAGGAGAAAAAGAACACTAAGAAAATTCAGCCCAATATCCTTTCATACTAGGTCTGCATGATGCCATTGCTCTGTGCTTCCAGTTGCATATGCCTTGAACACTTTTGCTTAATAATCAAGAGGACTCTTAATAATCAAGAAGAAAAATAATTGTTCAAGGTTCAATTTGACCTAAAACAGCAGAGCCAGAACACAAAGCAAATGTCTGACCTAATCCCACTGTCCACTTTAATTCAGATTACTGTGTAAAGTGAAGTTACAGAAAAGTTGTGTGTTGGTGAATTTTATTTCTCTATCAAGCTGACATTTATTTTTTATGTTATTCTTACATTCCTAAATAGTATCCAGCTTCTGTAAATATCAAAAACCTGACATTAATAACACACACAACTAGCTTTTGGTATTTAAACTATGTAGCTGCTTCTCCATATGGAGGTGGGATAGTTGTGAATACAAAGACTAGGAATTTGACCCACAAAAGCCAATCCAGATCTTCCATGACATTTTTTTGCATTTATAGGCAAACATGAAAGCTAACGAAAGCCTTTGTCATTTGCTCAATAAAAGAAAAAATGGAATCTTCAAGTAATGTTTAGAAAAAATACTATCAAGGTGACATGGAAACTAATTTTAATAAATACTAAGACGACAAAGCAGAATGTTTACTCTCAAATAGACTGTCATAAAATACTGTCAGAGATCTAGGCAGTGAAATATATAGCCAAGAGATGTAACTGTAGCAGGATGTCTTGCTGTATTCCTCTTACAGCTCCAAAGGTGTAAGCTCTGCCCTGCTAACACAATCAATTCTTACTCAGTCTGAATATTTTTAATGAACAAAAGACGACCCACCTTGAGTTTCCACAGTAACAGTCCAAATGATATGGCTAGTGTACTTTGGTTTCAACTGTCATAAATGTTTTTCATTACCAGTTATGCTCAAAGAAGTTCAAGGTCCAAAGACAATTCACAGCATCCTCCTGCAGAAAAGCTCTGCCCTGAATACCATCACTTCAGTTTGGAAGATGTGTATTTTCAGAATAGCTGAGAGTATGACGGCTTCACTCTGCCTCGACCCAATACTATTCAGACTAATCTGTAGCACAGTAACTTAAAAAACTTAGCAGTACCGATTTCCTAATATTCCTGGTTGGATGTTCTCAGAAACCTGAAGATGTTTCCAATATAGAGTTTAATGCCTCCAAAGGTTAGTGTCTCACCAATTTCCTTGCCCCAAGGTTGAAGATCAGTATGTACAGCAGCTGTTTCCACTAACACAAGCAATATGTGTTAATTGTTCTACCTGACTAGCTGTACATTAATAATACACTAGTTAGTGCAATGCCTCAAGGAACTACACCTACGTACCATCCCAATGCACACCTGCTCCCTGCCTTCCTGAAGCACCAATAACCCCCTTAGCGATCAGATTGTTCCCTTGATTTTCACTTTATCTCTGCATTTCCTGTATCAAAAGTATACCCCATAGTCAGTTTAGGAACCTCAGTACAATTAGACATAGGACTGTAGGGTTTCTTCATGCACTGAACAAAGGCATCTGGTTGCCCACTAATGAATGCAACACCTGGGTTTGTGACAGAATGCCCAGCAGTGCCACTCGTTAGTGGGTGGTCTCTTTGTCTAGAATATTGACGAAGCAGGAGGGATACTTGTTTTACATTAACTTCAGCCACAGAGGAGGGCTGGAAGCTAGTTATGCTGGAAGCTTGATCTCAGTGCCTCCTGTCACCCTGTGGACCTCAACACATGGGCAATGAAGATTTCCAATATTCTTGTTCCTACTACTTTATTTATGGACAAAGCAATACTGTTTCTGCTTAACTTCAACTGTATTGAAAGCTACAGTTCAACTTGTAACAGTTTTCTAATACTAAATGCATATCCAAAGCAAGCTAACTACAACATTCACTTTCTAATTACAGTATGAAGATTGTTTTGTGCTTACTATAAAATGAATAACATGGTAGTTACTGACACCTCCTTTCTTAAAATTTATACACAGTTCTAGACTGTCCTGAGACCCAAATTATTGCTTACTCAAGAGAAATACATATTTGATTGCAAATAGAAGTATTTTAAGTTTCTTGTCACATAGAGTCAACTCTCATTTTAATTTCATACACTGCACATGGGGGTAAGAATCTACTCATTTGTTCAAAAGGACTATAGAGAGCATGGCTGCAAGAATACTGTTATAAATGATTCAACAGTTTATTTGTGGTTTATCTTTTATTCAAAATAATAACAAAGCCAGCCAAACAACCTGGGGAGGTTTTCTCAAACACAGATGAGCAGATGAAAACCCCTTTATGCTATAGGGAGTGTGGGGGCAATATCCTGTGTGCTATTTGTGCTGACACCAGTTACATTACGTGTCAACAGAGGTGGGGTTTATTATAACTATCGTGCTTTCTCTTTGAAACACAGTATAAACGTTTACAGAGCACAGACTGCTCTTCACTTCAGCTTTCTTTACCTGTGTAGGTTTGGCCATTTCATTGTAGAAGACGAAGACATAGACAAATGGCATCCTCTAACCAAAGCTTTCACTGGGGTGCAAGCACCTGTTTCCAACCTACTGCACCCAGTGTCCGTGGTTTAACCTCCAGGAGAATGGCCATCCAAAAGGTGCAGGCACCCAGCGTCTATGGGGGAGCTGGTGGCTATGGTACCCGCATATCTACTGGCACCAGCTACAGACAAGGCTTCGGTGGGAACTTCCACCTTAACGTTACTGGTAATGATGTGCTGCTCACTGGCAATGAGAAACCAACTATGCAAAATCTAAATGACCGTTTGGCTTTGTATCTGGAGAAGGTGCGTAATCTGGAAAAGGCAAACTCCCTAATGGAAAAGCAGATCAAGGAATGGTATGAGAAGAATACCACAGACATCAGGCATGACCACAGCTCATACTTTAAAACAATTGAAGATCTCCAAAATAAGGTAAGATATCATATAGTCATCTACAAATATATGAATTGCAATTATCAGAGAGATAGATAATACTCTATTGTAGAAAACTGACTTTTCCAAATTTCAGTTGTCTCAGCTTAGTAAAATAAATGCTTTATTTTGATCAGATACAAATTAGTGACAGATTTTACATAATTTGTAATACTAGATATATGTCTGCAGATATAAGTAATTTCATACATGAAAAATGTTTGAATCCAAATTAATTCTAATATATTTGCCTTAGGTAATTTTGATTAGTGAAAGTACTGATGGCAATTTACATATTTAAGTATAGTTTAGCATGTCAA
Source organism: Falco cherrug (assembly GCF_023634085.1). Lineage (NCBI taxonomy): Eukaryota > Metazoa > Chordata > Aves > Falconiformes > Falconidae > Falco > Falco cherrug. Next base: position 3,829,217 of record NC_073716.1, read on the forward strand.
TTTCAATGTGTTTTTTTTTAGAAAAGAATGCCAAATCCGCAGAAAAATAATAGATCACTACTTGAAATAATAAATTACCATTACAAACAGTAAAATTTCCCACAGAACTCAGCTGACAGATTTGTCAGTTTTTGTTTTCAGTGAACTTCCTTAAATCCTTCCCCTCTTAATTTTCACCAGTTCTATTTCTCACCCTTTAAAAGCAGGTCCTTTCCAGAAAGCAGTTCATCCCAACTATTTCATATACCTATTTTATGACAAGGTTATTTGCCTTTTGGAGAACCCTAATTCCTTCTGTGCCCTTCAGAGGGAACTTAACCTGGCTTAAACCTGGATGACTAATAAACAGCTAAAGTTAAGCAAGATGAAGCCCACATACAGTATTAATTTCCAAAAACAGATCAAGCATGTATTTATGTGCAAAGATTCATCGCTTTTCAACCATTCCTTTTTTAGATTGGTGCCATACAGTTGGAAAATGCAAGGCTTGCCCTGCAAATTGACAATGCCAAACTGGCTGCTGATGATTTTAGACTGAAGTAAGTTCCATAATCATTTAATAAAGTCTCTTTCATGCTCCTCTTATTCACGAAAGCTTCTAGTTATTAGTACCAAAGCTGAGAAGTAAACATTTTCTAATGTAAAGTATAACAACAACAAAAATTTTAGAATTAAGTCTGTAGTAGTTACCATTTCTAACATCTAACAATTCTAACCATATTTTTCAGGTATGAGAATGAACACCTGCTCAGGCAAAGTGTTGAGGGTGACATTAAAGAACTGCTCCAAGTTCGTGATGCCTTGACTTTGACAAAATCTGATTTGGAGTCACAGATTGAAACAGTGAATGAAGAACTAGCATTTCTTAAGAAGAACCACGAGGAGGTGAGAGCAGCTGAACACTAAGAGATTTTTTTTAAAGGGCATACATAAACTGAGCCTCACTAGGAATAATGAAATCTTCATGGTTAATCTCAAAGACTATTACTGGGATTCAGCTCCAGATTAGCACATCAAAAGTTAGGTACCTATTAATATATTATCTATGTGAATGCACCTATGGTTCATTCTATTATAATAGTCAGTCAATAAAAACAGATACAGAACAGAGAGCACTTGAGCCCACTGCAGAGCAAACACCTAGCAGCTGGCCAACTGGGACACTCTGGTCTCTGCTGGTTGTAACAGGAGCTCTGGCTCACACAGAGACACCTACAAGTTAAATATGGGTACTCGGTGCCTCCTAGGTATCTAAGCTCAAACTGAACCTCACCCTTAGCATTAGATTTATAGTTTCAAACGCCTACAAAGGAAAGAATGTTATGCAACCATTGTTTATTTCCCCTTTTCAAGTAAAGACACAAACTGAAATCCTAAATTCAAAATGACTGTTAACAAAATCTCAGTTATGGCACATGCCCAAGCTTTCCTCTTAGTGTCATACTATCAACTTCAAAAGTGTAAACCCCTTGTCATATTTAAGCACTGTATGAGAAAGATCCAACCTAGAAAACCAGCCAGCCTAGCCACCCACTTAAAACTATGCTGTGCAGGACTAATTAATTTGTAACATATCTAGCAGCAGTATAACCAACTGTGTGTGGTGGCACTGATGTCCAAGCCATCAGGCATCAAAGTCTGAACAGCGCCAGAAACTAAGGAGTGAGGGTTCTTTAAGAATAATTTGTGGTTTAGCAGTTGTTACCCGACAAAAGTATACAAATGGGAACCACGACTTCTATACTCATTCCATAGACCTGGTCCTGAGGAAATTTTATAATATGCTTATAAAATGTAGCATTTATTGCTACAAAATAAGTAAAATGCTCTAACATGAGGTGCACTAAACAGTATTTAGAAGGTGATTGTTATTTTGCCCTGAGGTGCTATTTAAGAATTACTTCTATGCCTGTAGATCTTTAATTTGCTTCCAATATTCAGGATCAAAAGTTCACTGTAGTTGGTGCTGTACAATCCTTATTGCTGTAGGACATTCACAGACTGCGCAAAGAGGTGGGCTGCTCAGTTAACGTAGAGGTGGATGCTACTCCAAGCATTGATCTTGCAACTATTATGCAAAATATGAGACATCAATATGAAGAAATGGCAGAAAAGAACCATCAAGAAGCCAAAGAACGATTTGAAAAGCAGGTAAGGTAAACTACTTAATCATCAGCAAGAACCTCAGTCATGTCTAGTTGCAGTTTATAATCCGTCCATCTTTGCATTTCAGACAGAAGACCTGAACCAGGAAGTGACAATCAACATTGAACAGCTGCAAGCCCAGAGGAGCCAGATCACTGACCGGAAACAGATCCTTCAGGGTCTGGAGCTAGAATTACAGTCCCAGCTTAACATGGTAAATAATAAAGAGTACTTGAAATAAGGACTATGTTTAGTAGACAGTTACGCAGTTAAATACAGAAACTGAGAGGCTTTTCAATCAAAGTGTTATTTTAACACAAAAATGTATCCTCTCGAATAATACACCTCTGTCCTTTTCATTGGCTGTAGAAAAAGGCTCTAGAAGTCACTCTGGCTGAAACTGAAGCACGTTACAACTATCAGCTAACCCAAATACAGGAAGTAGTTGCCAATTTAGAGGCTCAACTGAGGCAACTCCGAGCTGACATGGAGGCTCAGAGTAACGAGTACACTGTATTGCTGGATATCAAGACTCGCTTGGAAATGGAGATAGCCACGTACCGCCGCCTACTGGAAGGAGAGGACAGCAGGTGAGGGAATACACGCCCTTCACTTGTTGGCTTAGTTTTGTATAACACAACAACATTTCAAATATTGTCTATCTTCACAGAAGGTGAAAGTGTAAAATCTGCCACTTTCCAACTGGTTTGGGGCGGCAGGGAAGTCTGTTGCCCATTTATCAATGTAGATTCAGAGGAGGCTGCAGTTCTTGCTCAGTTTCAAAAGCTGCTGTGGAAGCCAGTTGAGCTTGTCTCTTTCAGCCTCTGCATAGGTACATACTGCTGCTCTTTGTGAGCTGAGTGGCTGGATAGACATCTGCACTTCATCAGCATCAGCACTTCAATTTTGGATTGACTTGTCCATAACTGTAGCTTCTGCAGGCCTGGGCTAACCTAGGCTAGATATTTTTTCACCTTGTTTAGAGACTGCAGCACCCAGTCACACTAGAGCAGGCACTCAGCAAGAGCACGTTGACCTTCTCTTGCAGTCCACTGCAAGTTTTTCAGCCTGCACTGGATTATGTTCTGCTCTATCTGCGTCACTAGTAAGTGACTAGTAAAGAAGCTACATAAAAATTTGAAAACGTGCAAGTGAGCTGACACTAAATGTTCAGCTAGTTCAGTATCCCATATTCTGTAGTGCAAATAGCAGACGTCTGTGAAAGTGGGGCAAGCAGAAAGTAGTATTTCCCCCCCAAGATTCTGCCTGTTCAGCTGTTCTGGCTCAGGAAGTAGACTGGACATATCTGCATGAGCTGAAGTCAAAGTATTGCAGAAATGAGTGTGCAGATTAATTTCACAGATATCTTATGCTTAGCAAGTTTTACTTTAACAGAGAAAATTCATTTAAACACCTGGTTAAACGTCTTGATGAAAGGACATTACCTGTCTCAATCAAATGTTCAGGAAATGTACAAGGATGTTTCTTCAATATGTTAGGCACCATATATTTATATTTTTTAATTTATAATTTGAACAGACCTGTTGAAGTGGATGTATCTAAAGCAGAGCTTGAAAAAGGTATGTCACACCAATTTTTCTTATTTTTTGATGGCTGACTGTTGAAATGTTATGGGGCTAAGTAGCCTGATATAAAACAACAGAGTTTCAGAGCAAAGAATCAACCAGTGGAATCTTACATCAAGAAAGCAATCAACTGTATGGATAGATAACTCGTAGGGATTATACAAAGCCTGGTTTTATGTGCATAATTCAGGTGCCCGAAGTAAAACCACAGACTCCTCAAATTGCCAAGAGAACAACAGAGAATTCTTGAATTACCCTTTGGAGGACTTACAAGCATCTGCTTCTCTCTGTTGACTATGCAGGGAGATGAGGGTACTAAATAAACTATCTAGTTTAATAGCAAAAATATCCATTTCACTGTAAGACTATTCCTATTTTAGGTCTACAAGTTTGTACTAAACTGAAGCAAAACTACCAGGAGGGATAGAGAGTCATTCAACACAATGTCCACTACAGTATTATAGCTAACATACAGGATGTTCAAAGGAAGAGAAACTATATCCTGTATAGCCCAAAAGTTTACTTCACAGTAACTGTGCATTGAAAAGATGCCTTCCTCTATTTTCTCATGGTGGAATTGCTACTGATACTACAGTAATATTATTGTATCCATGTACATTGATTTTAATTAATTGTCTGTTCAATTTCATTACCAGAATCAAGTAAAGTTAAGAAGATCAAGACAATTGTTGAAGAGGTGATTGATGGCAAGGTCGTCTCCTCTCAGGTCAAAGAGATTGAAGAGAAGCTGTAAATGGCACCAGCAGGGAAGAGACAGCCTCTGAGCTTCTTTGAGATGATGCCAAAACTAAAAGATTAAACTTTATAAAGAATCCAATCTAATTCTTGCTAAAACCCAGAAGGGCTGAAAAATGCCAAACTATCAAATCTCAAACAATCTTTTTTGGTCTGTCTGGGAATGTTAATAAAAATCAGTACGTTACAAAGTTTTGGGTTTACTTACATAGTCACTAAATACCTTGATGAAAAAAAAACCAAATCAGCCTCTTATAGATGTATAACTGTTTCCAAGATGGATAACAATGGAAGTATTAGTTCTTACTTACATCAGAGTCTTAAAATTACATTTATAAACTTACTCAGTAGAATTTAGAAAGTCAAATGACTTATAGCGTGAATTTACTACAGCTTTTAAAATAATCTAAATTAAATTTAGAAAACCACTGAAGCAATATTTACTGCTAATGTTTCAAAGCACTAGGCTGGTGAAAGTCATTAGATGAAGACATGGGATAAACTTTGCTCATCTGCTTAAAAAGCTCTGGACAGTAACAGACTCTTCTCAAAGCACCATGAGAAATTTTTCTTCATTTTTTCAGACAATTCACTTCAACATCTGCTGTCTTGAGCTTTCTCACACTTTCAATGCATTACTAAATAAAAAGTTTTTAGAAGAGAACTGCTACTTCCAAAACCTTGATGGACATCTCATCAAAACTTCACAAAAAAGAATTTCCCAGATATAGATGATGCAGTCTCTATCAAATATGTTGGTTTAATTGCAATCTGCAGTTTAGCAATCAATTTTTTCTGTTAGGTACTAGAACATGTATTTTTTCTAAAATGCATTAAAATGTTCATTCAGCGCACCTTTTCTGAACTTGAACTACTGTTCAAATGCCGCTTCACTTGAGTAAAAACTGATCTTCAAATAAATGAGGACTGCCAATTTGCACTTCATAATAAATTTAAATGAATAAATAAATTGAAGAAGCCTATTTATTATTTTTCACTTTCTGTGAATGTTTATATTACCAGGGACTACAGCAAGCAAAGATATTTTATCAATAAGAAGATATTTTGCCTTTCAGTTCAGAAATATAAAGACCACCATCTCTATTAAACCTTTCTCTACCATGAGTAGAGTGCATGTACCCTTTCCCATCCACAGTGTCATTCTCCAGCGCCACACCCAGATCTTCAGTCCAAGGAGTCTACGTTTTCCTCTTGGCAATGTAAGCATAAAAAACCTCCTTTTGAAATCTCACATGTCTGGTGTGTTATTTACTGTACATAAACAGCTGTCAAAGAAAATAATCCTTTGCTTTCTCTGGCATGAATCACTGATAGCAGGCTATCAATTCCTTTCTACATCAATACTTTACTCAAACCTTTGATCTACTGCTCATAATAAGTTTCTGCCCCAAAAAAGCACTGATGATCCTGGATGTAGACAAATTAAAAATTAATACATTTCAGTTGACAAATTAAATGATATAATTAAGCCAGGACAAAGATAGAACAATTTTCTGTTTACCAAAATAACATCAAAAGAAAAGTACATTGGTTTTGAAGAGTCTCCATGCCTAAACCTGCAACAAGAAATGCTATATTTGTTCTTTAGATATGTATTATAAAAGGCACAAGATACGGAAATAATTTTCCTTATTTTGAGATAATAGCAAACTATTTAGAAGAAATGGTTACTTTTCAGCTCAGTTTATACTCAGAAGTAGAAACTGTTCGCACAGGTTATGCATATTACACAGAGATATTTCAGTGATGAAAGTTTGCGAGCAGAAAACACAATTGCAAATTTTATTCTGTATAATCAAGTATATTTATGTTTTCATGTTATGAGCAACCTGCAGAACACTGAATGTCCATACACCTCTTCAAACACTTCTGTTGATCACTTTTCTTACTTCTTATTAAACATACAGGGAACACTAATCTGGCAGAGGTCCATGCCAGAAAAGTATTATGAAAAGAAACACCTTTTTGACATGCGCACTTGGGAAGTATGACATGGAAGGGATCACTCCACTGACTTAAGCGTACTCCTATAATAACAGCCCCAAACCAAGAAAGCAATAAATATGTAATGACAAAAAAAATAATTTAGGAAGGATTTATAAATGCAAAAAGAAATTTTTGAGCTCCATTGCACATGGCAAAACATTACCATGATGTCTCAGCTCTACTCCACCCATTTCCCCTCACACAGCAAATACCTGGAGGGCACCAGATTTCCACTCCCATTGGCAAGTCAGATTGGTACATATCACTTATTTGGCAAGGACATACTAAACTGACTTCCCCTCCAAACAAAAGGGAGAAAGAAAAAGAATTAAAGATCTTCCGAGAAGGTGGGGTCTGCTACTGAAACACCCCCTGCCTTCCCTATATAAAGGTTGAACTGTACTCTGATCTGCCTTGCTCTGTGTTGTATGCTTCGCATAACAGATCCAGAGCACCTCGAGCACCATGGCCTTTTCTGTGCGCACAAGCGGTGGATCCCGGCAATTCTCTTCTCGAAGCGGACTTGGCGGGGGATCTCTGAGAATGTCTGGTTCTAGTGGGGGAGCAGGCTTCGGTGGCAGTGGACTTGGGTTTGGTGGTGGATCTGGCGGAGGTTTTGGTGCTGCTTCTATGCTTGGTTCCGGCTCTGGCTTTGGTGGAGGTTTTGGGAGTAGCTCAGGTGGAGGCTTTGGGAGCAGCTTAAGCAGTGGCTTTGGTGGAGGCTACGGTAGTGGTTTAGGTGGTAGCTATGGAGGTGGCTTAGGCAGTGCTTTTGGGGGAGGTTTAGGCAGTGCTTTTGGCAGCAGCTCAGGTGCTGGTTTCGGAGGTGGCTTTGGTAGCGGCTCAGGATCTGGTTTTGGAGGTGGTTTTGGTGGTGCTGGTGCTGGGGATGGCGGACTTATTTCTGGCTCCAAAAAAGAAACGATGCAGAACCTCAATGACCGTCTGGCTGCTTATCTGGACAAAGTACGATCTCTGGAGGATGCCAACACAGAATTGGAGCGCAAAATCCGCGAGTGGTATGAGAAAAATGGCCCTGGTGTTGGCATCCCTGGATCTGGGAATGACTACAGTAAATACTATCCTATAATTGAAGATCTTCGAAGCAAGGTAGCAAAGCAATGTACTTAACATATCTTTACCTTTGTAATTCTCCTAATAATACTTTGGATAAAAATAACAAATTCCTTTCAGAAACCAAGAGCAAACTTATTCTACAGTCCTGACGCTTGTAATAACCTCTGTCACACTGCAACTGGTATCATGTTGAAATGTTCTTGTATGATAAGAGCCGTTCTGTAGCTATATCACACAATGGTCTGTGACTTGGTCTAATTTCAATAAAGGAGAAGACAGTGATGGAATTCAGTTCCACAAAGTCTTGTAGATTACAAAGTTTAGATTTTAATAAGTTTCATATTTCCTAGATCACAAATTAAATTCCTTAAATAGACAGGCTACCTGGCAAGGTCTTCAGAGATTATAAACCATCTAGTCATAGCATGAGAACTGGTATTCTACTATTAAGTGAAGCATGCTGATTTGCAGAAGCTGAAAATCTGTCCTATATATTTTCATAGTAAATCATACAAGAGTCTAAAAAATTACATTTACTATTATAATTGTACTTAGGATTACAGTTAAGTAAACAGCTATATTAAGCTGCAAAGCCACTGGGCTATAAAATCATTCTCTGAACATTGTATTCCAGATCATCAATGCAACTATCGACAATGCAAGAATCATTTTGCAGGTTGATAATGCCAGACTGGCTGCTGATGACTTCAGACTGAAGTAAGTATATCTTAATATTACAAAATTTCTTACTAATATTTTAAGGAAAAAAAATCTTTTGTATTTCTTTCCTTGTAGAATACTTTAACATAATTATTAAACAACATTATAATAAGTATGTGTATCAAGATTTCATATTAAAAGCTATGTAAATACACAGTAATAGTTTGCATTTGACCTCACTAACCATATAAAACTATCATATTTCATTATTTTATTTACAGATATGAGAATGAAGTGGCTCTTCGCCAGAGTGTGGAAGCTGACATCAATGGTCTGCGCAGAGTTCTTGATGAGCTGACTTTGACAAGAGCTGATTTGGAGATGCAGATTGAAAGCCTGAATGAAGAACTGGCTTACCTCAAGAAGAATCACGAAGAGGTACCTTTTTTTTCCTTTGTGAATTCATAACAAGGCAGATGGAATTGTGAAATATCAAATTATTCCCTTATTTATGCCAGTGGGAGCTCCTTGTTTACATTATTCATTTTGTTTGCTGTTCTTTTTTGAATTTGCCAAGTCAAAGAGTGAAAGAAATATACAAGCTATGGATTCTTGTTGAAAGATAATTCACATCACGTCTATTTCTTCACATATATTTTTGGTAGAAGCATTTTGCCTTTTATTAACAGAAACTTTTGTTTATTTTAAATCTCTCCAGGAGCTTCAAGGCATCCAAAGCAGTGCATGTGGTCAAGTCAGCGTTGAAATGGATGCTGCTCCAGGAATTGACCTGACCAAGCTTTTGAATGACATGAGGGGACAGTATGAAGTCATTGCTGAGCAAAATCGTAAAGAGGCTGAAGCATGGTTCAATGAAAAAGTAACAACCACAGATAGCAAATTCAGCAAAATGTATGAAAAAATGAGTTAAGTATTTGGAACAGTAAATTTACACTCTATTCTTCCTTGTCATTTCAGAGCGGGGAGCTGAAAAGGGAAATCTCCACCAATACTGAGCAGCTTCAGTCAGGAAAGAGTGAGATAACAGATTTAAAACGGACCCTCCAGAGCCTGGAAATTGAACTACAATCTCAGCTTGCCATGGTATGTTCTAAGGACACTCCTAACTAGTCAGAGTAAATCTTCCAATTTCAAAAGTGTTGTTAGATCTTATACTATTCCATAGGATTTAAGATTTGCATTTATCTCCTATTAAATCTTGCATTCTTTTAGTTCCTAAATAGCAAGAATATGTATAATTGGATTGCAAGTAGCATGTTGTAAAGCAGATGAACTTTCATGTTCACATTCAGTGAAGCAGCAAAGGCCAGTTTTCAAACCGGTATTTCCAGAAAAAAATAAAAATCTCTAAGTAATGAGGCTATACTTACTCCCATTAAACTATTTCCAATGGTTTTGTATTTTTAAAGAATTATTTTTTCCTCAATCAGAGATTATTTAATATCCTTCTTTCACAGAAAAAATCCCTTGAAGACACTTTAGCAGAAACAGAAGGAGGTTACTGTGCTCAGCTTTCACAAATCCAACTTCAGATTGGGAATCTGGAGTCTCAGCTGTTTCAGGTCAGGGCTGATATGGAGCGCCAGAATGCAGAGTATCAACAACTTCTAGACATTAAGACTCGCCTGGAGATGGAGATTGAAACCTATCGTCGCTTGCTGGATGGCGAGTTTGTGTAAGTACCTAATTTACATAAAATATCTCCTATTTTCTGTAACAATACCCCTTCCAGGAAAAAAGAGGTAAAAACAAGTGGTACATTCCCCAAAAGACAGTAAGGCACATAAAATGATTCTTAAATAATACAGTAAATTCTGAGGAGAATGAACCACTCAGTATTTAAAATAATCAGTGCCAACATGAAAAGGGAATTTCTTCTGACCCTGACAAACATTCTGCACTATACCATATCTCTGATTCACTTTTAGGAGTGCAGGACCGGGAGTTACATTTGAAAGCTCATCCTTGACAGGGTCTAAATCACAAACACAATCACTGGATTCTTCGCAGGGTAGGTAGAACTTGACTGAATAAAATTTTGTTTCTAAAGTCATTCTTGTAAATAAAATAATACATGCTACTCTGTTTAAATGCGTCATAGTTCATTATGCCAAGAAACCAATTTGAAAGGAAAAGGATGTAACTGTTCACATACACGTGCTGCTGCTTTATAATTTTTAACACTTTGATAAATATTTCTTGTTTCATTTATGATGTTAGATCCTGCCAAAACTAGAAAGATCAAGACAATTGTTGAAGAAGTGGTAGATGGAAAAGTTGTTGCATCCCATGTTAAGGAAGTTGAAGAGAAGATATAAGGCACAATCTGATATTGCAAAGGATCCATTCACTCCATGTTTTTTCAAAGCCAAAGTGGATAAATAATTTCATGCAGTTGTATAAAATGAAAAAAATAGATTGGCTTTTTACTAAGATTCTTTTACATAAAAGAAAGCCTGCATTTTCATTCTTAGCAGTCATGCAATATATTTTCTGCTTCAGTCTATTGGTATTACCTGTATTATTGTCACAGTGTTCCATTAAATGTATCATCAAATCTTTGTTCAGTAACTAGAAATATGATGCACACATTAAGCATTTAATTAGATACATGCTTTTTATAATTTTTAGTAATTAATAGATAAATAATTTTGCTATTGTAAGCTCATTTTCCAGTTTTCTTGACTAATAAAAAGAACTCAACAAGCTTTAAGATGTTAGTCTCCCTTTACTCTTCATTTAGGACTGCTGCTCCTGATCGGTATTTGCCACTTCATTGGGTATCTTGCTAAAGCTATCCATTTAAGACAGAAGTTTCTGCAAACAGAACAACATATCTGGTCTAGTGGAAGGTGTCTCTGCCCATGGCAGGGGGGGTGGACTAGATGATCTTTAAGGTCCATTCCAACTCAAACCATTCCATGATTCTATACTGCAGAGACCACAACCATAGTGGAAAAGTAAAGTTACCCCAGCTTGGCAGCACATGGCAGCCCCAGCCAGGTGGCGGTGGCTCCATGCTGCCCAGTGCTGTCTCGTGGGGCGCAGGATGATCCCCCAAGTCCCAAATTTGGCTCCTGGATGATCAACTCAAATTAACTATTTAAAGGAATCTCATCCAAAAAAAAAAAAAAAAAAGAAAACAGAAAAATTACAATCCCCTTACAATTTACACACCTAAGCCTTTGTGCTTCCTGCCTTGAACCAATAAAAGCTAGGGTAATTAAAACAATAATCAAAGAACTAAGTCAGCATAGTAGAATTGCAACATCTAAAGTCCAGTCAGTTAAGGAAAAAGTATTGTGATAAAACACCCAAAGAAATTAAACAGAAGAATATTCTATATATGCCAGTACAAAGAGAGAAGAACTTGAAAACCTCTTGAGTAAATGCACAACCTTCAACAGTTTAAGGAAGCAATTTCTTTTCTGAAAGCATGCAACACAAGTGTATCTCTTTTTTGTCACCCTTTAAAAGCAGTCCTGATAAATAAATGAAAAGAATCTTACTACAGGTAAAGTATCTCAATAATATTTTTCACTGTTGCAGACTACATTTTAAAGATTTAAATAATTACAATATAAATTAAAATAATATCAGAAATAGACAAATTGAGGTTGTTTATGTAGCCGGTTATGATTACCAAGAGTACCAGTATAGAGACATCCTAAGGTTAGAGGCTGAAGGAATTTTTTTTCTCTTCCCAAGACAGGACAGCATTCGTCCCCTTTCTTTCCTATCCATAATTTTTTTCTCATAGGTAGAAAACCTGATATCATATTATCTTCCCCATTATAGACAGCATCTCCATTTTGAAAAGAAAAATACATCTCTTTTGCCTTCTTCCAAAGACATATATACTTTCATAATAATTTTATACAAAGAAGTATGAAATAATGTACAGTACCTCAAGGACTGCAACTGTGATTGCTGTGAAATTCCCTAGTTCATTCAGTGTAGATTTCCACTGAATAACCATATAGTTTACCTACATACACATTAATCCTGAATGTAATGTTATGATCTAACAGATGATTTAGAAAAGGCTAGGTGCAGTTTAGAAATATGTAAAATCTAGAAACCACTCTAGCTACTGTCTTGTGAGAAAGCAACACTAGCACACGAAAGCAGTTTGCAATCACTACAGCATTATTATACTGTACCACAGAACCCAAATAACTTTTGCAGAGTATGCAAACTATAAGGTTAACTGAAATTCAGCATCTGTAATAAAATATGAACATTGAAAGTAGGTAGAACTAAAAATTACATAAATCCTAGTAAAGATACAATTGCTTACACACACCTACCTTTAGCCTACAGGGATCTCGTACCCAGGTGTTTCCTTTACACCTGAAAACAAGATGGAAAAAGAAAGTATTAGTGCTAATTTCTTTTTCAAAAGCTTTTAAAAATTGTATCAGCTGGCAAATGTTTAGCTGCTGGTAGTGTGAAGATTCATTCATAGATGCTTGTTGATGCATAAAGTTTGGTTTGTGGGACCACATCCAATATCCCTGCAGACCTCCACATTATACTTCAAACTTTTATTTTTTTATTCATTTCTGTATACTAGACAGCCTTGACTTTGCCTGATACAAATAGAAAATGGTCTGAGTCCCAAGGAACTGAAAGCAAACTGTAAACAATCAGTACTGCAATGCAAAGAAAAAAAAAGATTTTAAATTACATTTCAATTTCTTATTTGCTTAAATACATAACTTTTCCTATTAATGTTTATACTGTCCCAAGGTATAATATGTTTGTTTGATGGATTTGTAATGTTTTTATTACATGACTGTTCTCATACCATCAGTGAAAAACTGTCAGTATTTTGGTTTTAGAACTACATAAAAATAAGACTAATGAAGGCACTTGTAGAAAAGATAGCGGACAACAGACCATTCTCATCTCAGTCCAGGACAGCTGAAAAACAGCCAGTAAAGAAAAATAAAATCAGAATACAGGATCCTTTTACATGTGCCAGCAGACAGAGCCAAGAACAAGGAAGCCTTACACATACAAGGAGACTTTTAAGTGGTATAATACCTTCACTTTGAAAAAGATGAGTGTCTTGCAGAGGTTTATTGCCTTTTTTTCTCATTTTACCAATGTATATTCTTATTTGGAGCCTAAAATGCATTCTACCTAGTGAATTTTTTACTCAAATCTGATTTTTTTCACTAAATACCTTGTATGGTGCATTACTGCAAAAACTTTGAAAAATGGGTAAGAGCCATTCTTAGCAGACAAGACCACTGGATCATAAGTAGCTACAGTGAGCCAGGAAATGAAGAATTATTTGATGAAAATACAGCACCACAGAACCTATACTTTCTACCTCCCCAGTAGCTGTCAGGAAAGGTTTAAGAGTCTTACAACAATCTGCACATTCCATGAACTGAACACAACACACTGACACAACAGAGGTCCTGTAAACACCTTCAGAAACAAACCAGATGCTTTTGTGACAGCAGTTAGCTATGTTTGAAGTGTTAATTCACCAGAACTTTGTGCTCTGCAGAAGAGGAGCCAAATCCCTTACCACAAGGTGCACAAGCATTCTTTACCATTAGTAGTGCTCGTTCCTCTCCCTCTTTTCGTGTTCCTGTCCATAAAAACACCAAAGCGTTGGGTGGGAGGATATCCAGGAGCCCAGCTCTTTTTCAAAACGGGATAGTCTTCAACACTAGATCAGGTCAGCCACTTGAGACTTCACCTCTCTGAGTTCCAAAACCTTCAAGGATGGAAATTCTGTAACATCCCTAAATAACCTGTTCCAGTGCTGCACGCCAGGTGAAGGCCCATTCCAGCAGCACAGCCATCAGTACAGGTATACTGCTGGGAAGATGCTCCCTCACCCTCTGCAATTGTACTCTCATGCTGTGCTGCTATAATTTCATCCTTCGTTTTGCTTCCCTTAACCTCACATTTCTGAAGTTATAAAAAAACACAGTCACAGTGTCACAAAAACATAAAGATTTTGTACATACTCGTTTCAGCACATAATTTAGGAATCATTACTTTAATCGCTGCAAAAGTGACAGATCTTTGCTGTACTAAACTTGCTTTTAGAAATGATTGGAAGCCTCTGACCTTCCAGTACTTCCTCAAAAATACAGCTCTGCAGCTTTAAAATCCGCCTGCGCTCGCTCTCCCCTCACTGCAGGCAGTGAAGGCTCTGCAGCAGCCGGCTCACCCTATCAATAGGGTTCGGTTAGCCAAGGGGGAGGATGGGAGGAGAATGGAACTGTCCCGGCTCCACAATGAGACCAGGGCAAAGTATGAAACGCTCATCACCAGAAATCAGATAAAGACCGTCACCTCAGCAAGGACCCAGGTAATGACTTCATACAGACATACACCTTCCAGAGTAAGGAGACAATCCCTGTCTATACAGTTCCTCCCTCAGCCTCTATGAGGTACAGTATTTCCTTTTCAATGCAGCATATTATTGGGGAGGGATTTTGATTTTACTGCAGTAAGATGTGAACTGAAAGATACGGAAATAGATTTTGTCTAAGGTATGAGATTCACACTAAACGAATGCTGTGTAAGTCATCTGGATGTTTTTCTGTACCTGCAACAGTGATATTGTTGTGATTGAAAAAATGATGACATATGCTGTAACATGGTAACCTCTAGCACCATTTAGTTATCCCAGAGGAAAAGTGAATCTTAAAAATCAAAGGCAGTGTAAATAATCCATATATATATATATATACAGAAAGCTTTACCATTTTTAGCACCTATATTAAAGAAAATTGTACCTTTTTAGGAACTAGTTTTACTGTGAACAATATAAAATATGTTAAACTCTTCAAATACATTTTTTTCTTTCATACAGATTGATTAAATGTTAACACACAATGCTACTATTATAGACTGACATACAAAACATCTCTAAAACCCAAGTGAACCTTGAAATAAAATGGCAAAACGATTTTCAGCTATCAAATGTCAAGAAATTCAGGGTGAAAATTAGGTATTGTATCACCTTATTGTACTTCTTGGGTATTGCAGAAATGCTGGAGGTTTATTTTAACCACAGGCCAGGCTGCTGCTGCAGTCTGGCTGGTCTACACAGTAATCCAGTGACACACAGCAGCTACAAACTAGATAATTAAGCCAAGTTTATATTTGTGTTTGGCACAAAGCAGCCAATGTATATCTATATATTCCTGTCACATAAATTCTGCAATACCCAGGCAAAAAAAGGGTAGGCAAAGAATATTGACTGTTCACTTGTGCATTAGCCAAATTTAGATTTTTCATCAAAATGATGGCATGGTAAAATTACAATACATCAGTATGTTACAGGGGGGGGAAAGGAATGTATTTTACTCGCTTAATAAGACCTGAATTAAAGAGTTCATTTTCTTAGAGTTGATGGCATCCTAAGAACCTACATAAAGCAGTAAAATATGCAAAAGAGCATGTATTGTTTCAAGGGCTTATGGCATCCTCACCACTTGCAGTAAAACTCAGAAGCAAAAAAGAAAAATAACTTTCAGAAGTAAAACAAACATTCTGGAAGTTAAATGCATGAACATATTATCTAAATAAAAGACGAGCTCAAATCTAAAATGACCCCACACATGCTCAGGACTGGCTTAAATGAACTACTTTTAATTGGATTTTAAAAAAGACAACCCCCCACATTTTCTTGCAAATACAATACAGTGCTTTTTGACTATTTACTTTTTTCCTAAGAATAAGCTTCAGCCTTAAGGATGGCAGATTATCTCAAATAATATTTTAGATCGGGATTAAGCTTAGAACAGGCACCTCATTTCTGACTTTTAACACCCGGGTGACAGCATATACTCAGAAAACAAATCAATATTTTCCTTCCTGTGATAAGTAAATCTTAAAAGCTAAGAGGACAAGGAAAAGTTGTAGATTTGGATCAGGTTGCTGTTCATATTTAAATGAATGAAGGTACTTGCTCTCAAATGACAATCTGAAATCTAATCAATGACTAGATCAGGCAAAAACAATTACAGCAATTGTCAATTGTGATGTACTCATGCACCCACTCCAAAGGGCTATCTCTCTATAAAACTGTTCTTAGAAATCAAAAATACATTAAAAACCTTATTCAAACCTGGAAGCTTGAACTAACTGCAGTTCCTCTTATTTCCATGAAGTTAAGCCCATTTACTCTAGCGGTGAATAAGGTCACAACACAACTGGTTAATTTGTATGGGAACTCCTCTACAAGAAATATGTTAGTGATAAAGATGCAGCCAACTACTTCCCATCAAACACAGCAGGATAATCGCTTCCCATCTACACGGTACATAAAATTTAGCAAATTTATATGACTCTCAAAAAATTCCAACTAGATATTTTGTGTATCGATTTCATTTTCACTATTTGAATATTTTTAAGATTGTTATCTTTTTTATATCTCCTGTAGCTAGAAGAAGATACAATTAAAAGAATGGACAAAGATGCAGAAGCATTAAAGGCAGCCAGAGCAGAACTCTGTGAAGCGAGACGGCAGTGGCACCATATGCAGATCGAAATTGAATCTCTCCATGCTGTGGTAAGCATCGTAAAATGAAATTTGAAATATCCTGGAAAAAAAATAATCTTTTTCTTGATGTAAACTATTCCACAATTCAGTTGATATAACAATAACATCCACTATACAGCCGAAATACCACACACAGAGAAATGCATGGACTTTCAGCTCAGTGCACAGAGCACTCACAACAAGCAGTAACCCAGTTGTTTGCTCACATTTAAGAGTATCACACATTCCGATTCAGGATCTGCCATGCAATATACACATCTTTTCGTGTTTTCACACCTGCCAAACATATATTTGCATGATACTCCCTCATCAAGTTCCTGGTCATTCTACCTAACCAATTCACATCAGGTTTAGAACTTTTTTTGAATATGTGGATGAAGCTTATATTTTAATTAATGATAAAATATGTTAGCAATTTACTGAATTCAGTAATATAATAAGCCACAACAGCACACAGACCATTCAGTTTTCATACAGTACTGAGCTGGATATCATTTTAACCATACAGGTAAAATCAGGAATGTGTAAAATGAATGGTAGTGGATTGCTGGTACAACAAAAGGCTACATTTTTTTATCCTATCTTGAATTATTACAGATCTTACCAGAAAATTTCTCAGCAAAATTATTATATTAAAAGCTTTACTCCTGTTCCTAAAGAATATTCTTAAAAGAACTATGTATAAAAATACACAGCTTGTTAATTAAAAGTATGTATGACATCTCAATGCATATACTTTCCAAATCTTAAAATATGAGTTAAATTTAACAGGAAAAGGGTTTGGAACGTTCATTACGTGCCACAGAGCAGCAGTACCACATGCAACTACAAAATTTAGAAGCTGAGATTGAATGCTTAGAGAAAGAGCTACTGGAAGTGAGAAGAGGTATTGAGAAACAGCTTCAAGAGCATGAAATTCTCCTGAACACAAGGATGAAACTGGAAGAGGAGATAGCAACATACCGCAGCCTGCTTGAGCAAGAAGAGAACAGGTATTTGTTTAGAAAAAAAGTACTCAAATTTGTCTTCCATTTCAGAAGTTCTCATTAAAATATTCATCAGAATTGTAAATACATGAACCAATCATTAAAAAATTACAGTATAAAAATCCTTAAAAATAGTTTCATTGTAACTTCACTGATTCCACGCTTCCTCGAGCTCAGAGCATCTGCACAATGCGTTGCAGATGACAGCACGCTTACTGCACCCGCGCTTGAGGCACTGCACATTGGTGTAGACTTTGTACGCCATGAGCTGCCTGTTTGTCTCAGACCGTTGATGAAGCAAGTCCATACGCACAACATGCTGGGAGAGGAGTTCACATCTCGGCACACGACAGATGTCCATTTGCACGTGGAATTCACGCTACTCAGGATCATTCGAAGTGTGTTAAGGCACACAATAGGATGCTATTTAAGAACATACCTTCTAGTGACATTGTGCTTTGGTGGTAACTCCTCATGTCTGCCCTCTCCCTGGTACAGAAATGCCAGTATTTTGAAATGTAGACATAAGAGAGGCAGCTATACAAATGTAAACAACAAGGAGGATACGGAAAAGGCAAAATACCACGTCCTGCACTCAGCACTGGCATCTTAACAAAACCAAGCACGTGATTCTGAACTCTTTCAGTGGAACATTGCCTCCCTCAGTCCTTTCTACAAAAAATAGAGAGCTTCAGTCCAGGCACCTCAGATATTTGCATAAGATGATTCCAAACAAGGGAGTCAGTTTCAGATTTAACACTTCTAACTCTGAAAATACACCCAATTCAGTACTAATAAAATTAAGTAACTCTTCCTAGCACACAATAAACTGACTAAAAACTGTCCAAAAATATGGTTCTCATATTTTTAAATTTTTGATAGCTGCTCATAAGACAAGTTTTGGATTAAAGTAATTCAATATTACTTGATGACAGCAAGAATTTTTATTTTTGCAGGTTTCGTTGCTCTATACCTGACCAGGAGGATGACAAAAAGCCTACCACCAGCAAGACTGCCTTTACACTGCCTTCAGGTGAGTTTTTAGACACTTTCCCCTTAGGGGACTATGGCCCTACAGGAGGTTCCTAACTTGATCTTGTTCCAGTGCAGCAGGAGGAAAAATACTTCCAGGTCCCGTGTCCTGACCTTACTCTTCTGAATGCCCAGTATACCTGCATTTTCTTTTACAGACAGTGTAAAGCAGCATGAAACTGAGAAGGTGGAACTGATGACAAAGCAAGCAATCCTAGATGGAAATATTATGAAGGAAAGCGCTGAAGCTCATGGCACTGTACAGTAAGATAAACATGAATTTAACAAAATAACAATTGACAGTAAATGGTAGCATTACATTTCAGTAGCTTTGAGCTTTCCTTTATTTAGTATCTGTTATATCATGCCCATACAGCCAAGAAGCTGCAGACTAACAGTGAGCATTCTTGAAGGTATATTGAATAGCATGTTTTAACAATACATTAAATTTTAAAGTTCTTTTTATTAGCATTTGCTTCATAAGCAAACAATATCATGATGATGCTTCTGATTTGTAATTTCTGTTTCTGTTAAGAATGAAACTATGAATAATTCATCTAGTTAAGGCTGAAAGCAAAGGAGCCCATACCATGTTTGCAAAGTTCCTCTGGGGCATATTTATGCACATAAATTCAGGCTTGGCTGCTCTAACTTGCTATTTGGAAACTCCTACGTTTCACCAATTACCAAACAGGGAATGGAGAGCTTGGCTCCTAAGTAGGCATGTGAAAGTCTGTTACTATGTATTATTCACCTTAAATTACTTTAATAGTATTGGATTGCCTCGTTGTTTTTTTTTCTCTCCTGCTGCTCTTTTTAAAACAAACTGTAGTGTACTGTTTTACTAATACTTAACTGTCATCAGTTGTTGAAAACATGTAGAAATTCGGACTAAAAATTAATGCCATCATATAGTCCACCCTATACACTGCATACCTGCATCTTATTTTCATACAGCAGCTCTGTTGCCCTCACACAGTCAGATTTGCAGGGGGTTGCTTGGCTGGGTACAGTTTACCTAAGTAAGTCTCCAGAGTTGGACTTTTAGACCTGGATCCTGACACATGCTCAGAGGATTACATCAACAGGATTTGCGCACCAAAGTAATACTGAATCAGCTGGGGTTTTAATTCCCCATATTTTACTTCTGCCCTTTTTTCCTTTTTTTTTTTAAATTTACTGTATATCTACATTCTGATGTCTATAACGAGAATTTTCTCCTCCCTATTCTGAAGGCTTTCAGTTGCTGGAATTCTGCCCTGCCCACTGTAGTAAGGAGGCTTCTTGCAAAGTTTTTGAGCTTGGATTCCAAACTTTCTCCTTGGAAACAAATTGTCTGATGTGTTTGGAGCAGTGGTTTTGTATCCATGTCTCCTTAAAAGTACAAGAACAAGAATATAATGAACCCTCGCCTGTTAGTTAGCTTTTCTGGAGAATGAACCTGTGAAAAAAAATGAAAAATTCTCGTGTCTTGGTACCCATCTAAAATAACTTGACACTTTATTATGCAAGGTCTCTCTACATTTTAAAAGCAGCCCTGAAGATAGATAACTCATATTGCCTAAATGATTATAAATATTGTTGCTTTATTGTTTCAGGACAGAAAAAGTGGATGAAGTCATTAAAGAATGGGAAGGGTCTTTCTTTAAGGACAACCCTCGCTTAAGGAAAAAATCAGTTTCACTGCGCTTTGATCTCCACCTAGCAGCAACAGAGGAAGGATGTTTACACACTAAGAAGAAAACTCTTCCTAACATTGAAGTCAGGCTGGTAATGAGGAGATCTTGCAGTATTCCTTCTATCAAACCTTAACCTACAGCAAATTAACCCAAAGTTCATCTCCAATGGGCTCTGGAAATAAACTGTAGATGGACTTACAAGGCTATCTTGTTACCACAATGAAATCTTACTAAGTACTTTGATTAATACAATAAACACACACAAGTCTTTTAAAAGAAAGGGAGAAGAGCAAGGGAGTTAAAATTCCAAGAAATCTAACTTCTACTAGTTTTATACTCTGGGTGCAGCCCTTTAATTTTCTCATTATTGTTGTTTTGTAGAATTTCACCAAATATTGCAAAAATTAAACTGTAACTTTATACTTTGACATATTCTGCCTTTTAAAAAAGAACTTGTTTTCTCTTTCTGGAAATGACAAATGCATATTTCATGCTATTATTCAGTATTGCATACATATAATGACTGATGAATCCTTCTAATAATTTATATCACAACTGTCATAATTCCTGAAATATAATTTAAAATAACACTTTCTAACAGAAAAATTACAAAGATGCTCTTAAAATACATAAACTATTAGCAAAGAATTTTCTTTTTAAAGTGGCTGTATTTTTAAATTATTTTTTTTTTGCAACAACTGAGCAAAAATGTCTTTCCCTCACATAATTATACACACATTTTTAAAACTGTTGTTACAAACCAGTAATATTTTAGCCATACTCTTCCTCTAATTTTGAAGCAGTAATTTCCAATGAAAAAATCATTCATGCTCTTATGTGTCCACACATAACTGTACTACAACTTTCTTAGCCGCAGCAACTAAAATTATACTTCTTACTTGTTCAAACAAAAGGTGTCAACTAACCATTTTAATGCTGTTATTTAATTAATTTTGTTTATTATATCAGTGTGAATTAATTTTTTTCAACAAATTAATCTCCTGACAAATATTATAGGTTATGCTCTCACTATTATGCCAGGGTACAACCATTATTCCTTCAAACTAAATGGACAAATAAGGGCTACATATTCAAAGTAAAATTCTACCATACTCATTAAGCATCCCCCACTACTACTTAAAGTAGCTATGGGCAAATACAAAGTACAGTAGATGATGTTGCATCAGTACACAGAAAAAACTTAAGACATACTGCTTCATAACATTATGAGATAAATTTCAAACAAAAATTCAAACAAGATTGTATGAGGGCAAGGATGATTATGAGGATTTTTAAGAGGCATGGATGTCACAAACTCGCCAAAATCACTGGGATTGCAGGAGCTCAGAATCTAGGAGAACCATGTACTGTACTTGCTGGAGTCACAGCAGCATGTAAAAGATTAAGTGTCAGTATTTGCCTTATTACTTATGGCATGTGTTACAAAAACTGATACTACAAATTCTTTCAGTGTTAATTTATGGTTCTATCTTTTGTTAATGGTAAGAACAATGCATTTATATTGCCCACCGTTCTATATCTACTGTATTAAGCTGACTAATTATCATTAACCTTAATACTGATCTGGTGTTGTTAATACTTGAGTATTTGGCATCCTGAATGTATTAGCCTGCTCTAGTATTTTTACTATGCAGCTTTTTTTTGTGTGCTTATACTCTGTAAATTTACAATACTTGAATTTAAACTAAGTTTTAATTGCTTCAAGGCACTTTAAGCAGGGATACGAATTTACCAAAGTAAATGACATTACTACAATAAAAAAGTATTAAAATTGAGTTTGCCCATGCATATTTTTTTGTTTTAATGTGTATACCTTAAAAGGAAAGACATAACAGAGAAATACAAAATAAAAGTTGTAGATAAAATCTGTAACACTGCAACCAAGTGTTCTTTAAAGGTCTCCTCTACAATTAGAAAGGCACAGATTCCCCAAGAATCTATATCATGACATGTGAGCGTCCTCCTGCTACAAAATTACTCTTTTTCTGGTAAATCCAGTAACCCTGACTAGATCTAAAGTCCTTTGTTCCAAGTACTGTACAAGGAAGAAGACAGCATTTGGCACACATAGTTTACAATCTAAAAGATAAGCTGACAGGCAAAGATAAATAGCAAGGAAATATGTAACAGAAACCTAGCTTATTAACTTCAGAACTGCTTAGACAGACTTCCTCATGCAGGAAGAGCTTGCACAGGCATATAAAAATTAGTATACAAATACATGGAAGGTACCGCCATCTCTACAGTAAACAATAATGGAATCATCTTACTCACAGACACATTTTTTTCTTTAACTGGGGGTGTTTGGCTTATCCTCAGACCTCCTCTAGGTAACTCCAGATTTACTTTTTTTTCCCCCTAATGATAGAAACCTCATGGAGCATAGTAAAGAACACATACCTGACTTCACCTTGCTATACAACCTCCATATTATTTTAGAATAGAAAAATTACTGTGTATCTACAGTAAACATTGTCTGGGATGCTAAGTAAATAGAAAAAAAAAATTACTTTCTGCATATACATTATTTCATCCAACCAGTATCTGACCTCAAGGTTCTTGCAGCCATCTCCTGGCCTCAACGACAGCACAAGCACATCCTGAGCTGTCCTGTGATGAGAAATTTATTCCACACACAAAAGCTGTCATTGTTTAACATTGGACTTGCCTTCTCATGAAATATACAGCTGCTGCTTGAAGTTTGAAACAACTGGTATAAACCCAGTTACACTATTTTAAGACCATGAAACCCGATGGATGCTCTAAGGGAAAAAAATAGACTGCAGTTTAATAGCTGTTTCTGTTAACACAAACATTCTATAAGCAGCCCACTCTTGCCTGCTCAGGGCTATTTTCTTCACGTGGGACCTACTGACACTGACTTCATTAGCTGCATTAAGAACTGCTGCTACTCTAGACCTGGTTCAGGTGTGCATCCTGGTTTTAACTGTTTTCTCCCCTTACAGAACATAGCTATCTTTTGTGTTATTCACAAATTCCACCTCTTCAAATGTAAAGAGCTTACTCTTCTGTTCTTAAACTACTTGCACTTCCAGTAGTGTCAGGCATAGAAAAAAATATTCACAATAAAACCTCACCCTGATTTTACATCATTTTAAAGCTTAATTTAAAAACCATTAACACTGAAGCTTGATAATATGACAAAGAATTCTTCACTTCTGTGCTGCTAATTTGTATCAGCTGAGCTACTGCCTTGTAATACCTGCAAATGTCTGATGTAAAAACAAGTTTCATTGTCTCAACCTACTTTACAGTGAATATATGTCTGCATTACAAAGCTTATGAAATTGCTGCTAATTAAAACAGTTGGATAAGAGCCAACTATTTAGAGCCCCCTGGTTAGCACGATGCAGTATAAACAGCCCTATTAAATCAGTAACACTACTTATGTGATACTGTATATTAAAAGGTGTACACAGGCAAAATCTTTCACTATCACAGCATGGAAATTAGATAGTGAAGTAAAAAAACCTTCATAAACCAAAGTAAGGAAAACATTGCTGGCTTCAAAAATACACAATGATTCAGAACTATTATCATGGAAAGTGAGTATCAGTAAATGTACTTGAACATCATAATAAGTGTTTCAAAGGCTGCGCAAATTTAGAATTTATTTTAAAACTAACAACATTAAATGCATTTTAACACTATCAACAAACCCAAGTTATTAATAAACTAGAGATGAATGAATGAAGCGGTCAAAACCAGAGGAAAAAACAGGTTATTTTTCACCTCTTAACAAGTATTTTCTCACCTTCTCTTTACAAATATTCTGCACAGGTGGAACTGGTAGACTAAAGAGACATATTTGGCTGGTTGACTGAGGAATCTTTTCAATTCTTACTTTAATTATCATACGGAAGTCATAGGTTATTCTGCTGCATGTCAACAGGCTTCCATTGTGGCCACAGACAGCACACTATAGGCAGATGAGAGCAGTGTTCTTGTCTCTATACTTGATCCTAAAAATATGGTTGATTTAAGAACGAAAGCAAAAAGGCCCAAAACGTAGGCATCAAGAAGAAATGGGCCTGACTTGCAGCAACCCGGTATCATATTCAGTTTTCCTTTTCACCTTCTGCTGTATTTTTAGGTTTGGTTGGTATCATCTGTTTGGCTTTCCTTCAGCTGCCACATTCACCAGCTCCACCAAAATCCTCCTTTATGGATGTCTAGAAATCAGCCCTATTAGCTGTGTGACAGAATTTCAATGCCAAACTTTAAGTTTTCATATTTAATTCAGTCACATTAACAATTTTCACTGTAAAAAAAAACAAAAACAAAAACAAAAAACACTCCTGTGCTGAATGCTGGGATCTGAAATTCTTCATCTTCCTCACACAATCAGAGCCATATGGTGTAATGTAGTTTGTATTTGCAAGCTTTTTACCTCTGTGTATGATACCTTCAGAAATTTCTGCAAGAAATTGTTCTGGGTAATTCCACTGCTTCCAGTCTATTCTGTAATTCACAATCCCCTGTACTCAGCAGCTAGCTGTCCCAAGTCTGACTTAGTTCAAAATTATAAACTACACAGATTTATAAACTAGGATCTCTCCCATAGCCCATATGACCAGCATTCCTTCACACCACTGCACAGGCTTCCCCTAGGCCGCCTTCTGTTCACACCTTTCATCGACGCACTGGCATCCTCCCACCTTTCCTCATGGCACAGCAAGCACGACCAGACGGAGGGCCACATCCTGCTGAACCTTTTCTGAAGGGATGCCATTCCCAAACCACTATTTCAGCACCTCACCGCACCCCTTACACAGACGCAGGGCTCCCCACAGGGCCGTTCACCTGACCTTAGCGCCTGTCTTTATGGGGTTAGTCGCACATTACACCACAGCGTTTCTCCAGCCGCCGCCTGTGCAGCCCGGGCGCCTCAGGGCGCCGCGCGCTCCCTCTGAGGGGAAAAAGGCGCCAAACCTGCGGCCGTGAGGCGCCGCCCTCCCCCCCTCCCCGCTCTGCGCCGCAGATTCGCCACCGGGACACGGCGCCGCCGCCTCTCCCGGTCCCGCCAACACCGGGGGGATGGGGACTGGGGGGGCTGCCCCGCGGGGAGGTGGCTCGGCTGAGCTGACAAGAACGTGAAGGGGGGGCAGCTTCCCGCCCGCGCCTTCCCCTGACTGTCGCGAAGGGGACAAGCGCGGTGCTGGAGACTGCGAGCCTGCGGCAGAGCCCGCGCGGTGCCTCGGGAGCACCGGTAAGACGCCCCGCCCGGGTGAGGCGGTACCGCCTTCCCGGTAATGACGGGGGCCGCACCCCGCGCCCGGATCGCCTTTGCCCCCTGCATCCCGCAGATTCGCCACAAGCCCTTCCAGCCCCACCGGCCCCGGAGGCTACGGGGAAGGCCCCAGCCCAGCGGGGGCCCGAGGGGCAGCGGGGCGGGCGAGCCGCCTCCCCCTGAAAAGAGAAACCAGCTGCCGGCAGGGCGGGGGCGACGTGTCGAAAGTGCGGAACAGGGCGCGCAGGCGCCGTCCTCGCCGCCGCCCCGGCCTGGTGGGGAACAAAGGGAGCGCGGCCGGCGCTGGAGCGGGTGAGTTGGGGCGGCCCATCCGGCCTGGCCCGGCAGCTATGAGGCGGGCAGGCCCGGGGGCACGGTGTGGCCCGGGGAGCAGCCTGGCTGGAGGGGGTGAGGGAGCAGGCCCTGATCTCCTCCCTGTTAGCGGCTGAGCGAGCTGCGTCCTCCGCCGGTTGTCGTGGTGGGTGAGGGGCGGGGGGGGGGGGGGGGGGGGTGCGGCCGTCCCCCCGGCGTTTCCCGGCGCTGGTCCCCGGGAGTGGGGCCGTGAGGCCCGGGGACCCCTGTGGGGGGCGGCGGGGCCGAGAGCCCTGCACGCTGCTAACCAGGAATTGCAGGAGGGGCGACTTCTGCTGCAGCTTCGGAGGAGGCACCTGAAGAGAAAAGCCGCAAAAAAATACCGCTTTTTCCATGCACATCGATGGGCTTGTTGCTGAAAGGTTAAATCTCATGGCTGTGCTGCTGTGTTCGGTAGTTTTTTAATTATTATTTTTTTTGTGCTGTGTAAAGGGCATGTTCTTTGGTCACTTATACATTAACACTAATTTTCTGAAATGGACAATGGGTATATTCCCTTTATTTCTGAAGGGAAAAAATACATAGAGACACGCTTAAAACCTTTAACATGAAGAGGACGCAAACCTCAAGAGTTATTTCACAGCTATTTAAGGCCAGATTCCTTGGAAAGCACGCTAATTTTTCAAAGATATTACACCTTGAATTTTTAGAAATTCTTTTGTCTTTATTTCAGAATTGGCAACACTTTCATAATCAGTGGTAAAGGTAATAACTGAAGTTTCAAAGACTTGGGGAAGCAAAGGTATAATACTTAATAGCGTGATATTCTTTTGTCTTTCAGAAGTACAAATATAATGTCAGGTGGCTGAAAATTTGCCTATCAAAATGTCAAGTAAGTTTTCAGATTTTTCTTCCTTTAACTTGATGAATTAAAGAGCTGGTTCAGCAAAGCCTGTTGGTGATTATAATCCTGTTATTCCTTGCGTTAAAAGGAATGATGTGAAATGTCGTAATTTCTGACCAAACTCTTGGCCTTAAATCTTGCTGTGGCTCATTTCTGACATATTGTTTTCATAGGAAATCCAAATACCACAGCTTCTCCAAAATCCTGTTCCACTGCATTTTTTGCTTAACTACTTTTTAATTGTTGTACATATAAATGGATTTCATATTCAGTCTTATGCCTAAATAAAAGGCTAGCAATATAGCAATGGTGTGGTCTTAAATATTTTTTTTTCTCTTGTGTTCTTTGCTTTATGCTCTTCAGTGGCAAAATGCAAAGTCTTTGAGAGTAGGATTTCTGTCTTGTTTTTGTAAATTGTTTAAATGTTTGCCACAGCAGATGCCTTAAAAAAATCAGTTCAGATTTTCAAGGGGGGGAAAAAAAAATTGCTTACATTTGTATCTTAACAGAAAGGCCATCTTACGCCCCACCTCCTACCCCAGCTCCTGCAACCGTAAGTATAGTGATTTCTCTCATTAATACAGAGATGGTAATACAGTCTTTAATAACTTACCAGAGTAATAATTACGGAGTTGCATTACCTTCCTGTATTGGAAACACAAACTCCTTCTGTTTTGTTATCAATATGGTATACACTCTTTAAATTAATGGGTTTGTTTTGTTGGGGTTTTTTTTTTCCCCCTGAAGCAGTTTGTGAAAGAGAAGCTGAATAAACTTGTTTCACTTTTAAGGATAGATTCTGCAGATCCTTTTTTTTCTGTAAGCAGTCAGTCTAAAATTATTCACAGTGGGTTGCAACATATATTGTAATATTTAAGAACAAACTGGTATGTTCAGTTCTAAAACTTCTTGCTTAACTGATGCCCAAATCATGGGCAAACTGCATTTTTTCATGTACCAAGCTGATTTATGGTGGAATGCATGAGTATGCAAAATTCTGTTAAATAATTATAGAATTGTTTAGGTTGGAAAAGGCCTTTAAGATTGAGTCCAACCTAGCTATTGGGTCAGAATAATGAAATGCTCATGATGCCAGTCTTATTCAGATTTCTCGAAGTGACTGCTATTTTGAGGTCTGTGGCATGAGAAATATTTTAATTTATTAAAATGCTATGAAATGACACTGAGGAAAATATGAACAGTAGCTTTGAATCGCATCTAGTTGTATTCATGCGTGTATAAAAAGGTACTAAAATACCAGTACACTGTGGTCAGGAAAGCATTTGAAAGCAAATGCATCTCTTCGGTAGCGCTCACATTTCTAAATAGCTTGCATTTTAGGAGAAACATATTCACATGAGAAAATAAGAGTCTTTTTGTACAGAGGAATGAGCAAAGATGCTATAGTGGTATTTTTTTTTTTCACCAGAGAAACTTGAAAACTCTGCTAGTAGTGTCCCTGATCCTGCATCTGGGATGAAAACTGCAGGATGGGATTTAGGTGAAATGTGATCCTTCAAATTTATTGTGCCATATTTTAAATGTAAAGAGGCTTGAAAGTTATATAATGTATAAATATAAGTCATGTTCTTAAAAATTTGCATAAATAAAACTTTATTTGCGTATGTTCAGAGTTTTCCTTTTGCATGCAACTTAATAGATTTGTGCCAGTATTAGGAGGAACATGATGGCATCTACCTTACAACTGGATTACTGCATCGAGAGCTGTGCATGTACATGTGTGATTCCTTTGGGATTATGATTATGGAAGTTGTTAAACAGTTTATATGGATGCGGTGCATTCTTTAGTCAAGACAGAAGTCTTCAGAAGGGTACATGAAACAAATTTCAAAACCGCAACTAGTGACATGCATTACCTGACTTTCAAGCATCTGCTGTATTACTTATGTTTTATACAGTCCTTCACATGATAGTCTGTGCTCTGTTAACACAAGTCATAAAAGTAGACAAATAACCTTGCTTGTTCTTCCACAGCCAGTTCCAGTAACTACAGTCAACAAAATACCAGTAGTTCTCCTAACTACAGTATTATAGCTGAAAGTAAAAATTCTCCAGGTAATGCAAGGTAGTTCCCTGGTAACATTTAAATCCTGTCTTGCAGAAATAAAGAATTAAGCAGACTGAGATTACAATTGTCATCTGATTTTATTGAAGAGGTGTAGTTCAACTATTCAAAACCTCTTGTTATGGTAATACAGAAAACTATAGTAAAATGGCGCCTTATTAAATAGTGAATGTGTATGTCATGATCACAGGCATACAGATTGAGTAAATGTCAACTGCTGTGACTGAGGTTTTAAAAGTTTGGCAACAAAACATATATTTGAAGCCTGACTGTTAAGGGATAATTTTACTCTGTATTTGTATGTTTAGAAATAAACTTAACTTCAGCGTGTCTACATATACTTGAAAGCTTCAAAAGTTAATGTAGTTTAGCTTATGGGTTATTTTTGTTCAGTGTTTGTATTTGTCAAACCTTGGTTCTTGGAATCCTGAACCTATTTGCAGAATTTTTGTAACCGTAATCTAGAACGGGCCCATCAGCAGATAACTTTAAAGACTGTTAGAATGTGTTTCTTACTAGAGCCAAAGTGCTGCTAAAGCGTGGGACACTGTGTGGACAACACTTAAATGTCTAGAAACACTACAGGATATCATGAATCCTAATGGAATGACGGGACCATCACAGTCAGGACTTGAACACAATTACTATTAAATGGTTGATCCATTTGTTTCCAACAGAATTTGATTGGGAAGTGGGGGGTAATGGAAGAAGGCAGGAGAGATTTATGTGAGGAGGGGAATACAGGAATACCTTCTGATAACTTGATTGTAGATGATGGGTAAGAAATTAAAAAAATTAGATCTTTCTACGTTACTGAGGTGAGAATGAATCGATCCACTTTCAAGAATGAAGATTTACTGATTATCCTTTTAAATTGTCTTGGATTCGGTGATCTGTTAAGACTAGTTTATAGTTTCTGACCTGTAGATCTTACTGCAGGTCCCTCAACTCTTGTCAGACTGCAGCCTACCTCTTAACAGAAGCATATCTCTGTGAATTGTCTTCTCTCCCAGCTTTCTAATCCCAGTTCCCTGAAATACTTGTTTTGCAAAGCACCAGTAAAGCAGTAAAGTCTTTGGATACTGGTAGTGGTGCACAGATGGTGCTTTGAGAGAGATTTCCAGCTGCTCCCCACCCCTTTTTTTTTTTTTTTTTTTTTATCAACAGTACAATGTTGGTTGGGAAAGCAGATAGGGGTATTCATTGGTATACTAAATGATACTGAGGATTTCTGCCCGATGACTGTGTGCTGTGATGCCTTGTAAGCTTAACCCTTTGGATATAAGAGTCTTTCCAAATCACTTGCTGGCTTATGTTGGAAAATTTTATTAGCCATGAACTGGATTTGTAGGATACTTGTTTAAATGAGTTACACACTTAACAAATAAAATCACCAGCTTCAGACAGAAATTTGTAGTGACACATTTGCTTAAAAATCCTGTTTCCTTAATAGGTTTATACTGGAGTAAGTTTTGTGTCTTGAGAAGATACCAACTGCTACACCTCATTTGCTTGTTTAAATTCTGGTTGCTTTTGCATGCCATATTGCAGTTCATTTTCATTTCTGTGTTCTCGTTTGAGCTCATTTCTCATTCGTGTTTTTGTCTCATTTGTTTCCATCAGCAAATGCCCAGCACACCAGGGTTTGTGGGATACAATCCATACAGCCATCTGGCCTACAACAACTACAGGCTGGGAGGGAACCCGGGCACCAACAGCCGGGTCACGGTAGGAGAATCAACTATTACATCATCCGGCAAACAACAGGAATTGACCAGAAATGGCTTTAGAGTTAGGTTCTTCTGAGTCTTGGCTGCTGCCACTTCTTTATAAAACAAAAAAGTACTTCTGATTCTTATTTCCCACCCCCTACCCCCCTTTCCTTTCACTCTGAAACCTTTTGCAGGAAAATGGACTTCTACTCAGCAGAGAAAAAAAAAATGTGGTAATCATGTATGATGCAGAACTTCAAAAAGACAGTCTGTGGTCTTCAGTGACCACTGCATGCTTAGGGAAAAGTTCTGTAGTGTGGGTGCAAATTCTTGGAGGGAGGGAACTGCTCATTTTATTGAGATTTATTGGCACAAAAATAAGGAGAACATTTTGCAAGCCAGAGTTCGTTGATAGTAGTTGCGTCGTACTGTTGAGCCATGCTGGAAGTGCAAGCCTTTATTTTTCTTTCTAGTCCTAGTCTGGTAATAACTACAAGGTCCCAAGTTCAGAAATCTTTTTTTTCAAGTGTAGAAGAACAGAATTATTTCAGATTTTATGTACTCTTGTCAGCGTGTGGAAAATGGATGTTCCATTCATTTTTCTTGGAGAAAACAAAGTGAGATGGAGTCAAGTGATCCTTTCAAATACAGGTATAGTCCTGAGTGTTGGATGCAGTTAGGAAACAAAAATGGACTGTGGAAGTGTAACATTCTTGTAACTAACACAACAGAAATAGAGTAAATCCCTGTTGTTTTTTTAAAAAAAGTTTCTGTAATTCTCAGAACTTTTAAGGTTTTTCATGTAAAACTTTACATCAAAATATTTGATTAGCTTGCAACGTGATATAAAGGTTTCTCAAATAACAAATATGTGGTGCTTTTATTGAAGTGTTTCAGGTTTTTTTTAAATGTCTCTCATATAAATCTTCTTTCAAACTTCATATATGAAGTTCATCTAGTTTATTAAAAACTTTTACAGAAGAGACCTTCCCCGTACAAGCTGGAACTTGACTGAACGTACTGTCTGAATATATACTTTTTTCCTTATACAAGAATAAGTTAGGTTTTGTCTGAGAACTTTCATTGTTTCTGTATGTCATAAGCATATACAGCTTTCTCTGCCATGCATATATCTATATATGTATGGTGTCTTTAAATTCCTGTTAATTTAAAAGCATTAAACAATTTCCGTTAATGTTTTTCAAATCCATCTGTATGTGTATATATGTATACATTTTGGTAATGCATATACCTCATGTACATTATTTATACACAATCCTGTATGCATTGTTTCATAGAGCTCCATAAGTTCAGCAAAACAAAAAGTATCAAGAGGAAAAACTTGAAAGCTGAATACATGACATGAGCCTTCTTGGCCAAATACAAGTATTTGCTTATCTGTGGCTGTAGTCTTGAAAGATCTTGCAGCTGCTTTATATTTTTATGAAAATGCTCCCACTTAATACAGTAGAACTCCTCGCATGTGCAAGTGCTTGAAGAGTGGAGGTTTTCAGAACCTGCAGCTGGCAGGGGCTGTGATGTTACTGCACTACTTTGGGAGAAAAACCCTGTCAGGTGTTTTGGAGATTGAGTGGACAAGAGGGGATGCAACAACTTTCCATCAGCAAGAGTTAGTGCTTAGTGTCCTTGATTTAGTGCAAGCAGCAGGCTTGACAGTGTACAGACCTGAAGGAAGATAAGGGCACAGAAGGATGTTACAGGCTAATTTGGACAATTCAGTGCAGGTTGGATGCAAATAATACGCACATTTACAGCTCAGTTGCGTAGGGTTTTCCTTTTACAACGAGTAGTTTAATTGGCTCCAAATTGCCACTGACAAATTTTGCTGAAAAATACATTACTAAAATGAATGTCTCAAACTTCATGATCTTAGACTTTATCTCTTTTCACCTGTACGGTAGCCCTGTTAAATTTGTCAAAACAGGTAAAATAAATTGCTCATCAGAAGTGAGAAAAACAACCTGCTGGGATTGGTGTTTCTATGTAAACTCCTAAGCTGTCTATTTCAGTTTTAAGAATATGGAGCCTTTTTGAAGATTTATCTAGTTACTACTCTGTAAACTTACAGATAAAAGGACAAAGATTGGAAAAATATTACTGTGAGGACCCGCTCTAGTTAATACCTGTTCACAGTTTGGGTGATTTTATTTTTTGTGATGTTGCTCGCTTCTCTTGGTGGGTGTGGGTGTGTGGCTGGTTTATGTTAACTGCACAAGAATGAGTGTTTTCCAGAAGTAGTGTGTGTAGAAACTGTCCAGCGATCACATTAACGAATGGATTTATTCGGTTCTTTTATAGGCTTCCTCTGGTATTACCATCCCAAAGCCCCCCAAACCCCCAGACAAGCCCCTGATGCCCTACATGAGGTACAGCCGGAAGGTGGGTATACAGTGTCAAACAAGTAACAATAAAAGTTAGTGTTCGTATGTGCTAACAATTAATTGCTGTTATCTTAGTTTCAGCTTCTAAACTTTTACTTCTAACAGCCTGCACATTCTTTTAAGGGAATTGTAAAGTACAGATGCATTGCCCTTCAGGATAAAGCAGTAGTCTGTTCATACAGTTGCCAATTTCTGGGGGGAAAAGATTTCTCTAAAATGATAATTACTACCACTGTCTCTGCTGACAAGGATCCACCCTGCCACATTCAGAAGTTCCTGTGACTTACTGACAGAACTTTTTTATATAAAGGAAGTATTCCTTGCGGTATACTGGGCTTGGTACAGTGCTGTAGCTGGACTGAAGAGTAGCAATGAGTGGACTTTGCATGTTCTCCTTCACCAACCTAGCCTGTGGCAACGTTTACTTCGCTATTCTATGAACTGTTTGACAGAAAGTAGGAGAGAGACTCTTGTGGAGTCTGAAATCTGATGGGGCATGGGGAGGGCATGTCAGCCTGTCTGAAGCGGGTGAGCCAGAAGGAATTTCTTCCACTTCTGGTAAAGTATCTTTACCAGCATGTCTGTCTTAGGCAAAAAAAACATCAACAAAAAAATAAAAGTCAAGTGGCGCAGCAAGAAATAACACTGGCAGCTCTCCTTTTTTTTTCCCTATAAAGTTAGAAACTTTTTTGGTGGAGTCAGAACTTGTTGGAACTCAAATTGATCAGCAAGACTGAAAAAATTTTGAAATGTTACATACTGATCTGAAAAGCTCAGTGCTCTTTATCATAATCTACTGCTGGATGTGTTTACTCAGTAGCATTTTTTTTTCCCAGAGATGCAGCGATGTGCATTTAAGAAGAGAATTAAGAGGGTTAAAGGCAATATTCTCATGAAACCAAAGCCATTTCAGCAATTGCCTGTTTCAGTAGATGGCTTCCTACTGACTTCCTGCCCCAGAAAATAATCGAAATAGTTTAGCCAGACTCATTCCTAACTTAATCCTGTTTTTCATGGTGATTCCAGAAAGAACACTGAGATGACAATATAAAATGTTTAATTTGGAAGTATTTAGATATCATTAGTAAAGCTCCAGCTGTTTCTGTTAAGGTCTGGGACCAAGTGAAGGCGTCCAATCCTGATTTGAAGTTATGGGAAATTGGCAAGATTATTGGAGGAATGTGGCGAGATCTCACTGATGAAGAGAAGCAAGAGTATTTGAATGAATATGAAGCTGAAAAGGTAAATGGAAGAAATCTGGGATGTTTATTACAGCTGATTCTTCTAGGAACTGGTCTGAGAAGAAAAATTCATCTTACCCATGCAGTGGTGTATGAGGCATTCACGAGACCCCTGTATGTAACTTAAATGGAAGTATGTCCTGACACGTCTTTTAGATTTTTTTTTTTTTTAAAATAACTGTACATCAACTGTGACTGGTCAGTTTTTAGACCTAATTCAAAATGAAGTATTTATAATTGAGTGTCGATTTTAACTGTTTAATGAACGGATTTGATTGTACAACATCAGTATTGAAAAGATTGTCTCAACACCAAAATCCTCTTTCAAAACTGGTGCTCTGCAACTTCTGCTATTGTCATGAATGTGTTCGTAAAAGACTTCCAGTCACATAGGGTTTGGTTTTCATGGTGTGATCTGGTATAACTCCACGCTATGGCATAGTGTTTTGTTTCTTAATAGAAAAATGCTACATGCTACCACTTTTAGGCTTTTCTTGTGGTTTTGTTTGGGTTTTATTGGTCTTAATGACAAAAGATGACAGCTACCTCATGTCTAGGTTGGTAAGTGTTGAGGACCTTTACAAGACTGTTACTGTGATCCTAAAGTACAAAGGGAAAATTGTCCAGCTGCTGTGTTGTGCTTAAACCTAGTAAGCATCTGAGGCTGTGTATAACCTGGTCAAATCTAAGCTGGTTTTATTCCAAGTCAGTAGAGAAGTACTTCCAAGCCAGATGCTCTTAGTTGAAAAAAAAAAATATCCTATTTTTTAACTTGGTAATGATGTTTAGATTGTAAGCTCCTTGGGGCAGGGGCCGTCTTGTTTATATTTTTACAGTGCCTAGGTAGAAGGATTCCAGGCCTAATCATAAAAAGAACAAGACATTTAGGTACTTCTAACAATATCGTAGGTTATATCTCTTTTTTTCATTGGCAATATTTCCAATCACTGTACAAAATCTAGACTTGGCAGATTTTGAAAGTGAGATTAAAGAAAGCAATTCAAAGGGAAAAATACTTCAAAGAAGGTGCAAATAGTGATGCAGTCCTGCTACCAGGAGGCGACAGTAGTCTGGCTGCAGCACTCTGTATCGTCCCAGTGTGGGGATGGATCAAAGAACGGAAAAATCATAAGTTATTCTGAAAACTGGTTCATGACATACTGCAGTAAGGAAAGAGAAGAAATCAGAATCAGAGATCTAGTTAGAATTCCAGAGAATTATTGAGAGTATTTAAAGTTAATTCATTTTTTTTTACTTTAACAGAGTTCATCTGATCATAAATACCTTGTTCTGAGATGTTTGATTTTTTTAAATCTCAAAAACCAAAGCTATCCTAAGACTTCTCAGATACTAAAACTGGGAAAAAAAAAACTACTAAAAGCCCAGCTAGTATTTTTAAAACATGAATGACTGTGCAAGAAGTTCTAATCTGTAAAAAGAACGACTTGAGAGACTGAGTATGGTCGTCTGTGTATCAGCCAGATGATTCAAAATCGCTTTGGCTGTATAACTACAATGTGGGTTATACAGACTGCAGTTATGTCAAGTCTGAAACCGTCCAATGGTGCAATCAAACAATATTGGTCACATTTCAGATAGAGTACAATGAGTCCATGAAGGCCTACCATAACTCT
This sequence comes from Falco cherrug, assembly GCF_023634085.1. NCBI lineage: Eukaryota > Metazoa > Chordata > Aves > Falconiformes > Falconidae > Falco > Falco cherrug. The sequence continues at coordinate 3,865,271 of NC_073716.1, forward strand.
CCTGCATACCTTGCCTACATCAACGCAAAAAGTCGTGCTGAGGCTGCGTTGGAAGAAGAAAGCCGGCAAAGGCAGTCACGCATGGAGAAAGGTGAACCTTACATGAGTATACAGCCAGCAGAAGACCCCGATGGTAAGCAGAAGGGAATTTGTATGCACATCCAGTGAGGCAGTCTCATTACAGGACCGACAGGATAGAGAAATGGATGCCAGATACGCAAAACTACCAGTGTACAGCTTTCACAACATTTAATGTGACTTCGTTTCTGTTTTGATACCTTTAATACTGATTTTTCATAATCATTTTTTATTTCATACAGCTAACAGCTGACTTTATCTGTTTCCAAAAACTAAGGTGGCAAGCCAGTGATAAAAGTTATTCCAACCCTTAATTATGTGTGAAATAATGCTTACAATTCAAAACAAATAAGTCTGCTTAAATTCTGTAATGGCTTTAACATATGCACTGTAAAAGGCTTAGCTGCCTGATTTAATCCAGCTTGAATGGAGTTTTGTGCTTTTATTACCAGAAGCACATAATTCTGATAGGCAGAGTTTTGGTATGATTAAGAGCACCTGAACTTTGAATGTGTTCAACAACTGTCATTTGAGATTGTTTAGAAAATAAGTTACCCTTGCTGTTGACAAGTTGATGAGGAAAAATCTGAAAGTTTATTTGACTGCAAGGAAGTGCACCCCACCCAGTGGGAAAACTCGCTCACATACCTAATGTCTGCTTTCTACATTCATGGTCAAATACTTGTTGAAACCTGAGGGTGTGAGGGTGAAAAATGTACTCAGTCAGTTACACCCTTTTTTTTTTTTTTTTTTTTTCCTTCTTCCTTGTAAAAGCACACCCTTGAGATAAAGCTCATGACAAGCAGCACTTTCCCCACTGTGAAGTAACTCCAAAATCTATATAGATAATATTTAGTGTTCAGGTAGCTGGCATTTTGGGACTTCAAACTCTGTTTGGTGCTACCTGAGCCAGATGAACTCGGCCAGAACCAGCTGTACCAGGTCCCAAGTTGCATCTGTTTACATCTGGGACAAAACAGCAAGTTGGGTTTTGTGATGGAAATTTGCTTCTGACAGATCCTGCCCGGCACTGGGATCAAGAGCCTTTAGCATAAAAGGGATCTTGCTAAGAGGACAAAGGCCCAATTCTAAGGAGACCAATGTGCTTAATACTTGTCTCTTGCAAATCTGTTGTCATCCACTGTCTTTCTCTTTTTGCTTTATTTAGTCAGATACCTCAACGAGCACTTGAACATAACACTTAGAAATAAAGGAGACAGACTTCCATTAAAGTAGCTATCTTCTTTCATAATACTTTCTGGCATGATACATTAGAATTCTCCTTATGATATCTGTGAATAGTTGGGAGAGGGATCTCCATTAGGAAGACTTCTTTTTCTTCTTCTCCTGGACTTTTCTACAGGACATCATTCTGGATGATAATTCATACCTGTTGCCTACCTGATTGTAATACTCGGCTAAATATGAATTGTACTTCATAAGTTTCTTCTGAGTTTGTTTCCTCCCCAGTACTTAATGCTATTTAATTACCATGCTTCAGGTTCTAATTAGTTTGACTTGAATATTTTGGAGTCTGTTTTGTAGATAGGTTCTTGATACCAAAGCTGCAGGCTGTGTTTTGATTTTTATTATGTTGAAAGGCTTTGCATCATTTCCTTGAAAAAGTGTAGAAGAAATAATAGAAAGATTTCTGTCTTCTATGGGCTGGAAGCTTTTGAGTGCTGCTAGATACAGAAAAACATTCAGTTTGATGCTGCAAAGCAGAAGAAAAGAATCTTACTTTTAAAATGAGTCCTTGTAAAATCCATAATGCTGTAGTTTTGTTACATTCTGTGACTACGTTAAAAATTGTCAGAAGTCCAGTATCTTGCCATAAGTTGGAAATTCCTTTAATTTGATCACAGAGAAGAAAAAAAATCCTTGACCTGTAATTTTTTTAGCTCTTTGTAGTGAATCCTGTAGATGCTTGTCAGAGAAGAGAATTTAGTTCCTGTTGGGTTTCCTTTAATTTCTTTTCTCTGCAAGAAGCTTATAAGGAGACCAGACATGACACGTGTGCTTGTGTACTTCTCCTGAAGTGTATTTTTCTTTTCAGTAACTTGTTCTTTAGAGAACTATGTTTACTTAAAAATAACTGAATGCTTTTAATACACTACTGTGAATTTTCAGTGGCAAGTAAACATGTATCACTACTTCATGTTTTCATTCCTCAGTGTTTCAAAAACACAAGTCTCTTTTGATCTGTGCTACAAAGGTTATTTGTGAAGGAGTCACTCTTCTGTTGATATTTTGCACTGCATAATGTGCTGGTAACATGATTAATCAGGAATATTTTTTTTTTAAATTCAGTGTATTAATAGTCCCTCTTACTCTGGAAATGTGGAAAGCAACACAGTAAATAACTAGGTCAATCCAAGATTTCAGACATGTGGGAAATGCTTGTAAAGTCATAGCTGTTACAACTGTGCCAGTGTAAATGGTGTGCTATCCTCATGTTGTCTTTTCCTGATAACCTGATCTATATTCATTAGTATGAACCTTGTGACACGACAGCAACCGGTGTTAAGGGGCTCATTTTGTTTTAAATTAGTGGTAATGTGGGTATGGTGTCATTAGACTTGGTACGCATTTTGTGGAATTAAAGCAGTTACACTTAAAACTCTTTGTTTCAGATTACGACGATGGATTTTCTATGAAGCACACAGCCACAGCTCGTTTCCAAAGAAACCATCGTCTCATCAGTGAGATACTGAGTGAAAGTGTGGTGCCCGATGTCCGGTCTGTTGTCACAACAGCCAGAATGCAAGTTCTTAAACGCCAGGTTCAATCTTTAATGGTTCATCAGGTAAAAATAAATTATGTGAAGGCAGCTAAAACGTAATGGTGTTGGGCGGAACTCCAAGTCTCGGATCGTTTGATCATCTACATGACTATTCTTGTTGGATGTCAGTGTTCTGTACACTCAAATAGCTAATCTCTGGATTTTCTTGGGAGTTGTAAGATGGGAGGCTTCACCTTCTGTGCTGTTTTGTTACTGAGAATCCTGGTAAAAACAGTATTTTGGTTTTTAGGATATCATAACTATTCCATAGTTCTTTGTTATGCATAACCCTCTGTATGTAGAGTAAGTGTCCTGTGTAATAGGCACTGGTAGAGTTGTGACTTACGGGTGACTTACATGACTCAGAATCTTGTTTGTAAAGATTCTTTATTACAGTAAATCATACCTATTGTAACGTCTTTTAATGAAAGTGAAATGCATACAAAGAAATCTAGTGAGGTTACTCTTGCACGTTTCATGTAGCATTGACTGGGCACATGCCTACATTTTCCAAACACGCATGTTAACAAAAGAACCCTGTCAGTATAGTCAGTCTACATGTAGGTGAAGAAAACTAAGACACTGGAATTAGTTAGAGATTTGTTGCATTTTTTTTAATTAACAAAAGATACTGAGGGTGGAGGAGGGTGGTATCCCTTCTTTCCTTTGAATTGTGGTCTTTCTGCTTTCGAGAATGTAATTGGTGTGGCAAAGGTGTGTTTATATACCTATGGGGTATGTAATATGAAAGAAAATTTGTAATTATGTGCTGGAAGATTGTCCTCAAGTACGTAGTATTTTTAATTTATATTATGCCTAGCCAATCCTGAATTACTCATGCGCTTCTTAGCTATTGGGTATTAGATCAAAGAAGGCATAAGGATGTTTATGTATTATATGAGTGTGTTTTAAAATATTGGTCTAAGTATTTTTATACATAGCTGTGAACTTTGTCCAGTTCTTCAGATGACTGAATACTAAAGTTCTTACCATTTATTTCATTTCTAGCGTAAACTAGAAGCAGAGCTTCTGCAAATTGAAGAGCGTCACCAGGAAAAGAAGAGGAAGTTTTTGGAAAGCACAGAATCATTTAACAACGAGCTTAAAAGGGTACAGCTTTTGCTTTTTTCCACTTGCTCAGAGGAATCTGCTAGTTACCCATCTGTCCAAGTGCTGTACCCACTTCTGTTTAGTTCTGTGTTCAATTATGTATAATTACACAACTGATGACTGCAGTGTCCTAGTGTGTGGGTGTTGGAAAGCACACAGTGTTTGCATTATTTCGTGCTCCTTCAGTGACCTGTAGTGGTGACATTCAGCCAGTACAGTTTAGAAGTGCCTTCAGGCTTCGCTGCTTGAGTTTGCTAGAGATCAGCTCGAGGAATGTGGCCTAGAGCCGCTGTGGAGAACATGCTGCTCTGTCCTTGGCTGCATTCAAACAAAGTTTACCTTGTTTATTTATCCCCCTTCCCCCACCCCCTTCTTTTTTTTTTTATTTTTGTTAACATGCATGTGTCTCCTTCCCTAGTTACTGAAGCTTTTAATATGAACTTTGTCAAATGAAAAGTAGTATGCTGCGTGTAGAAATATTGAACTCATAATTGGGTTTCACTGATGTTTTTCAATGTAACTGAGGTAGTAAAGGCGCTCTCCTTTTTTAATTTCTAGTTATGCAGTTTGAAGGTGGAAGTGGATATGGAAAAAATTGCAGCTGAAATTGCTCAAGCCGAGGAACAAGCTCGCAAGAGGCAGGAGGAAAGGGAAAAAGAAGCAGCTGAACAAGCCGAACGCAGTCAAAATAACATAGCAGCTGAGGAAGAACAGGCAGCTAACAAGATAGAGGAGAAGAAAGAAGAGGAGAGTGCTCCAATGGAGACAGGTAACTGCATTTGAAGACCAGCTTCAGAATCCTCGAAGGATCAGCATTAAAATATCTCTGTAGAGGCTCAGCTTAGCCAACAGTAGTGCCCTGTATTTTTGCTGTTAATAGGAAGAAAAGCTTCAGAAGAACCACATTCAGAATAGTTAACTTCAACTTGGTGAAATCCAGTGTTCGCTTGCTTCTCATTAAATTGCTCCTTTTAAAAAGTGGAGAGGATAAGATGCCACAAAGTCCTGTGTAATGCTTTGTGTATAATGTACCCAAGGCGAGGGGAAGCTTTCTAAGCCTAACTCGTCTTCCGGAGGTTGCTTAGCTAGGAGCAGCTGCAAGAGTTTACTTGTCCCAGTGTCAACATCTAGCAAAGATGATGATAAACAGCACTTCTGTCCATGCTGCTCTTATGAGCTGATTTGCAGGCTTTTTTGTGTTGTGTACTGTGACACTAGAAAATATGATTGTATTTAAGCATATCAGCAGCCAGTATCTCAGTGAGTCATTGCTGTAACAGCATGAGTGAAAGGGAGAGGGGACCAAAGGCGTTGAATTCTAGTGCTGCTGGTTTAACAAGGCCCCTTGCTTTCTTGTGGCTGGACTTGGGCTGTCAGGCAGCTGCAGGTGACTTTCAGGATGCCGTGCAGCAGGACCATGCATATCCTGAGCTCCGAAAGGTCTTTCAGAGCTGTGCCTGTCGCTGCATGTTCTAGGTGACAGAAATAACTGCTGTGGAGTACTCATATGTATGACAGTTTCAGTTTCTTCCTAAATTCTAATTGCACAAGCAAAATGTAGTGGCATGTAGATGACACTGAGAAATATCTTGTTACAGAAGAGCCTCACCCAGAAGAGAGCACAGAAAATCAGCAGAATGGTGAAGAAGGAACATCTACCCCAGACGATAAGGAGAGTGGCCAAGAAGGGGTCGATAGCACTGCAGAGGAGGGAACCAGTGACAGCAACACTGGTTCGGAAAGCAACAGTGCAACAGTTGAAGAGCCTCCTGCAGACCCTATCACTGAGGATAGTGAGAAGAAAGAATAAATACTGACTCGTTTCATGTGTCTTTTTTAATGAAGTACTGGTTTGATTTCAAAATGTGATAATGCGCCTTTTGTATCTTCCTTGCCTGTATCACTTGTCTCCAAAGGATACTGGGTTTTAATAATGTGTCAGATTATCAGCATTGCAACTTAAAGGGGCCTTTAGAGGCAAAGGAACTCTTTACAACAGACAGAAGAGAAAACCTCGTGTGTCTGTAAACGCAGCTGTTACCATGTGGAGAGATATTTACTATTGCTTGGGATTTCTCCCTTAGAAAGATAGCGTTGGGTTTTGTATTAGAAATCAGGCCTTCCCCCTTTCTTCTAGTTACATTACCACAGTGAAAATGTGATTTCTCAAAGACCCTTGTGTTCATTTGTGGCTGGAACACGATGCAGATGTGTGTCACCTCGGCCCCCTGACCTGGCTTCACAGAGGGGCTGGCTGCCCCTGCCGCAGCACACCTAGTTAGCCCAGCACTGCTCTGCAGCCAGGATGCTGGTGCTGTGGTCATGGGGGCTGATGAAGTGGCACAGATCACAAAGATGGTTACTACCACTCGCTTTCTAGAGAGTTCTAGAGTACTGCTGAGACATCTTAAAGTCAGCCTTTGCATTAAACAGACATGATGCCTATAAAACCCAGAGCATTTCCTGGCCCTAACCAAACCAAACCGCCCCGCAGCAGGCCTAGCCTGCGATACCGCTGCTGCTTCAGCTCTGGCCAGTGAGAACATCTGCTGCAGCTGCCCAGATCTTTGCTTTGAAAGAAAGCTTTTGGTCCTCACGAGTAGTGCTCCTGAGTAAGCCTGAAAGACTTGGTCTAAGGTGGGGTTTTTTGGTGTAATCTTTGTTGTCTTTTTCTAGAGTAGCTGTTCTACAGTGATGGAGGCTCATGTTCTGCAGGCAGCGTTTCAGGACATCCATTTCCGAAGGGCTGAGTGGAGTCTTCTTGAAGTAAATGACTTATTTCTGTCATGCAGGATTCTTTTCAACAAGTCTTTTGCTTTTCTTTACCAATTAACTCCTTATTTGCCACTAAGATACCCTGGTATGACCCCAGCCAGAGATACAGCAGAGTACAAAGGACAGCTACACGTTCTCTGGGAACAGTCACCAATAAGGCACAAATGGTAAAAAATGGTAGTTTTGCTTGCCATGAGCACAAATGGTAAAAAATGGTAGTTTTGCTTGCCATGAGCTTCCAAAACCTTTGGGAACTCAACAAATGTACTGAAAATGCCACATTTTGCCCTATATAGGTAAGCAAAAACCCTAATGAAGAAAACCACTTAATTGCAACAACAGATACAAGCAGTTTTGTGACTTTACAACTCCAAGAGAACACATGATGCATATGCTTCAAGAAACTGGTATGTTTTTATGGAATAGTGGGTATATCAGATGGTAATGCTTTTTAAATGCTTTTGGTCTTTTTTTTAAATGGTCTAAAAATAATAAAATCTGACACATTTGGGTTTTTTAAACATGCAGTGGTCTGCTTCTTGTCTTTTAAGGTAATGTCTGTATTTGATTTAGGGCTCTCGGCAACCATTCTCCATCTTAGGGCCAGAGGAGAATAAAACCATGGAATTAATTATTGAAATATACTACATACAAAAGGTTATGCTACAAAAGCACTTTGAAAACCAGAATAAAAACTCGCGACTTGGTCTAGACTTGGGTTTAAGTGCTGGCTCTGCCTAGCAGGATCCCTGATGATGGCAGTTGACTTTAAAAGCCAATGCATGGGAGAATTTGTGGAGGAAATAATACAAAGTATTGGTGAAATTTTAATCTCTTTGCCTCCAAGCTTTTAACTACCTCACCTCAGATTATGAGAAATATTTTTTGTGTTTCTTTAAACCAAGTACCATTTCCTACCTAAAGGGCTGAGAGGGAGGAATTGGCAGAACATATCATACTTGCAGAGAGGAACATGCAATTATGGACCAAATACTTTGTATCTGAAGCCAAGTTTTCCTGCTAATTAACTGCTGTGCATTCTCTCCAGGTCCATGAGACTTTATGAGCTGACTTGGGCCTTGATTTCTGCTTGAAAGCGATCGTTAGATCAGGTACTGTCTGGTGTACACACATAAATCGGAGCCGTCTCATGTATGTATTAAACAGCTGCTCCGGTCTCTGCCTTGCAGTTTACAACTTCATTTTGTACTCCCAGCAACGCCAACCTTTTGGCAGCTGGTGGTGAGTGTGCTGGTCCTTCCACGAAATAGGATAATCCAGTGTAATTCTAGAGAACCAATATAAATGCTTACTGTACCGCTAAGGCTCACTCTCCCCCAGCAGCTGCCTGCTGGGCTCTGCGCTGCACCTGCTCTTCCCCAGTGTGCAAATCTGAACGTGACCGTTCAGGTGCCGAAGCAGAACGTGGCCGTGATCGCTCCCATCATTCCTACGGACAGTGTTGCAGCTGACGCACCTGCCGCCACGCGCTCGCTTGTACCCGCCAGTGACGGCGGCTGGAGGGGTTGTTGCAGAGCGCAATAGAAAGGAGGAAAAGCGAGAGATCACCGATGGCAGCCTTCCTTGAACGGGCACACCGCAGCCTGCGTGTGTGAGAAGGCTTCCATCTTCCTCATCTTTTAAGGAAAAGCAGTTCCGATACTAATGCATTTGGGAAAAGGTGTTACCTTGGACACAAAAAGAACTCTTCAGAGGAAACGGAAACTGTGGCTGCTCCTTCACTGGGGTTTGAAAAATTCGAAGCAGTGAAACCTGCCTAAAAATTCAACTTAAATTCAAAATTTCAGTTTCTTGGCAGAGTGGGCAAGTTATTCTTGCCATTGTGCTTAAGCAGTTGTAGTGGTTAAATTGCATTTCGGGATTTTTTGTTTCCAGGAGTGAAATGGATTGCTTTTAGAGAAATACAATCTGGAAGCACTTGAAGGGGGGAGTTTACCTAGTGACCCATTTTGGTTTTACATTTCATCATTAGCTGTGCCAAAAAGGCAGTAATTGAGAGAGGAGGCTTACTTGTTCCACTAACCCATTCATCTGAGGAAGCTCCCGTCACAAAAAATAACAGCTGAAATACAATGTGAAAATTCAGATATGCATGTACCTACAGCTCGATAGTCTCTTGGTTTGGGTAAAAAACAAGCAAATTGAGCAGACACAAGCTACGTACTTGTTTCACGGAGTAAGGCAGTTATATAATATTAACACTTTCAGATTTACAAAACTGAAGGCAAAACTTTTAGGAAAGCTTGCAAGCCTGCCTTTCACAGGAAGAGCCAGGTTAGCACTCGTCCTAAAACCTCTCCCCAGGCTACACGGGAATTTTTTGGACGGCAGGATAACCCGCCAGGCATGTGGTCCGCTCTTTTCTTCTACTAGAGTACTAGAGTACTTCGTACTTAAAAAGCTCTGAGCGTTCATCATCTATAACATCGTCTGGCCTCTTCACACTCGTGCAACAACCCCGGTCAAGCCAAAATGGATTTATTTTCCTTTAATTTCAGCCTGTTTGGTTGTTGGCAGAGACCATGGTGTGACTTTAACTGGGAAACCAGTCCCCTGGAGTTGAAATTGTGAGGAGTTCTTTGTTAAAATGATGTTATTCGAACTGTGGAAGTCCAAAAGAGACGAGGCTGTTGCCCTTAGGTTTGAAGTTGAAGTTCAATATATCACGTTGCATTTTCAGAAAGGTAATTCAGATTTAAAAGAAAAAATAAAAAGGATCATTCATCCCTGATGGTTCTATTCCCTTAATTCCATCCTGGGATCTGTTAGTGCTCCAGATCACGCAGAAATTAATGGAAGCATCGCTCCCATCAGCTGAGCTCCCTCCAACAAAGCTTTTTGATTATATACAAGTTGCTTCACATCTTAAGCTGCACATCTGAGGATTTCTTTACTGTACATTGGTCTTCTAAAAAAAAAAAATAAATCATTCTCTGGAATGATTGTTGCTGCCAACGCAAAGCTTTGATTTCTGAAGTGATACCAGCTGGTGCCTGGACAGGAGGCCCAACCGCAAAGGGGCTCAGGAGGAACGGGCTGGTGCAGGAGCAGGAGGAGCCTCCACGGAGCCTCCACTCCTCGGGTGCTGCGAACGCTTGTTGTGCAACAGCTTTTATCTGTGCAACAGCCTTGGGTTTTGAAGGCCGTTTGTGCTTTTCATCTGCTACCTATTCTCAAGGTATATGTAAATAACCGTAATTATTGGCGAGGATGGGGTGTGTTGCAGTGAAGGGTGTGTACCCCAGTGAGTAGGTGTCATCTTCAAGGGTAAAATAACTTTTCCGAGCTCATTAAAACCTCCTGAACCAACGCCCCGTGGGCAGCATCCAAACACTGACCAGCACCCCGGCGCCTGGCAGAGGTGCCCACCAGGAAAACGAGCATCAGGGACCAGGCGCAGGGGAGGGACCAGCCTGTGGGAAACCCACTCCCTCGCCATGCCGCAGCAGCCCTTCCCAGCACCCCGAGCCTGGTCCCAGCTCAGCACCCCTAGCTGCTGGGCTACTGGCCACTTCTGATGGCAAACAGCTCACTGGAGCTCCTGAGGAGCCAGTGTGCCCGCCCATCAGCAGGGCCTGAAACCCTCCCACGAGGCACCAGAGCAGAATGGAGCCCACCAGCTTGGTGTGGCTCTTGCTTCCACCGCTCCGTGCTCAGCCCGTGGACATGAGCCCCTGGGGCTCCCTCCTCCCCTGCCGCGGGTGCAGGATGCTGGGGGGGCTGCCGGGGGGCCAGCACCACCGTGGTCCCTTCTGGGGGGCTGAGCTACCTCCCCAGGGACCTGGCGAGTCTTTCCCACCCGCTGAGGAGGAAGAGAAGAGGCAAATCCAAACCACCGCCCCGTGGCCAGGGAGGAGTTGTCTTTGGTTTGTTTTTCTCTTTGAGGGAAAGAAAAAAGAGGCTTTTTTGAGAGTCTGGCTCACACTTGGTGACCTCTGACATTGCCAGGGCGCTGGTACTTCCTTTGTTCTGCAAGTAAAATCAAGTAGGCAAAGGTTCTCCCGTATTGGGTAGTTCTCAAAAATATGCTTTTATCTCACCACAAAAATACACTTAATAAAAGTTATTAAGAAGCCTGGGTTTAAAAAAAAAATTGCTCTTAAAGTTCTTTTGGATTTTTTTTTTTTTTTGCATTAATGCAATTATTAGATTTTATCACCCCAAAAACCTTTTGACCTACAAAACTGAAATCGAGTAACAGTTATGGAGCATGGAGCAGGCCCCAAAGGGTAAATATTGGAGGATATTTAGATGTTATATTTATATATATATATATATAGATGAACTGGGCACCTTGTGAGGTTGTTCCAAAGCAATTCAACAGGCAAAGTGCTTCACTCCTGGTGAAACCCGGAGGACTTCACCTTTTAAAAGCTTTATGCACCTAAACACCCTCTGAAAGCACCAACCCATGTCAGGGGGTCAGCCCCCTGTGAAGGGCAAAGGTCTGGTGTTTGTGCAGCAGCCAAACTTTAGGGGGAGGGAAAATAAAAAAGTTTCTGGAGAAACTAAAAAAGGGTTTAAAAATAAAATCACCTGTGCATTGCATGGGATGGGCTTGCAAAGTGGATCTGCTGCCAGCGCAATGAGGACTTCAGCTGTAGGAGCTGGGGTTACATCGAGGGTTATTCCTAGGACAGAAAGAAATCAAACAGAGGAACAGAGGGATAAAATACCCGAGTAAAACCAAGGCCCGGCACTGATGAGAGGGCAGGGCAGCGGTGCGGAAGGGAATGGGGCGGCCGTGCAACGGGGTGTAGGGCAGAAATGGGGAGACCTCGTTTCACCCTTCAGCTCGGGGGCCGGGGAGCAGGTCCGGAGCCTGGCGAGGGGTGTGGGGTGGCGATAGAGCTGGGAGCGAGGGAGCTCCTGCAGGGAGGGGAGGGTGCTGAGGAGCAGCGCGCTTTCCTGGGCTGCGGGGAGCAGGGGCAGCCCCTCTCTTTGCTCGTTCAAAGCAGGTGCTTGAGGGGGTCCCCTCTGTCCCACCACGTGCTTGCTCACATCCCCCAACGGTACCCACCCCACTCACAGCCCACCTTCTGTGCCCACCCTGCCTCAAGGAGTCCGTGAGGGTTTATTTCTCCTTTTCTTCTGCCCATGTTTTGTACTCCTAGGCTTTGCTGTTTATTTAAAAAAAAAAATTTAAAAGCTATTTTGGATTTTTTTCTTAATTTATCAACATTTACTTAAAGAAAATGCCTTCAGATTGGCCATCGATCTAAAAACCCTGTGCCGACACAGCGCCATTACAACTGCGCTGCCCTCGCTCTGCTCCTTTGCTCACCTCTCCTTCGTTCTTTCCACTGACAAGCAGTAATCCTGACTGCTGGAATATTGAGAAAAATACTCCTCGTCACCAACTCAAAGCGTAAATTGGCGCTGGCGGAGGTGCACGAGCTACAACCAGCGTTGCCAGCAGGCGTCCCTCTTAACCTGCCCGGAGATGGACTGCGGCGAAAATGGTCTTACCCTCAGTTCCAGATCCCCAGTACTTTTCACTCTTCTGGGGTTTTTTTGGGTTTTTTTTTTGTGTGTGTGTGTGTAATACCTAGGAAGTGCCAGCCAGCAGCAATATTTGTTGCAGCACACTGCTTTGATGACTGATGATGAGGGCTCCAAACGACACACGCTCACTTGCACACCCCTGTTTACAACCCCGAGTGGCAGTTACGGGTTTCTAGCTTCACTTCTAGAAGTAGACATTAGAAGCATTAAAAAGAACTAGGATTCTATCCTCTTTTCTTTTTTTCCAGCTCTCTAACAAGAAAAGAGTTGTTGGGGAAAAAAGCTTCATACGTTACAAAGGGATCCCTCGGAGGAATCCTGTGCGCACGGGCGTTGGCAAAGGCTGTTTGCAGAGAAGATGCCGTGTAAGAAGGTGGAGAGAAGTGCTTTACTGGAGCGTAGGTGAAGCTGTAGGTGGTATGTGCCAAGGGGAAGGCTCAGGCTGCCAGAGCTGTCCTCACGAAAGTGCCGCTGGCCGGTGATTTGAGCCTCTCCACATCTTGTACCAGAAGATGGAACCAATCTGAAGCCATGTCCCGGCACAAACAGCAGAAATTCAAATACGAGCCTGAGCTTTCACGTTTGAGTTGCTCTGGGATAAACGTGCCCAAAGAGAAGAGTGTAAAGCTACTTTTCCACCAGCCCAGGTTTGTGGGGGCTGATCAGAAGAACAGCTCCATCGAGAACCCGGCAGCCCAGGGCGTGTTTTGCCTCTGGGAAGGCGAGGAATCCCTCCCAGCATGCACGGCCAGGCTTTCCCCATCGCCACCTCACTCCTGGATAACTTGACGTGACCCTGCTCAGTAATCCCACCACAGCTGATGCAGCTGGTCAGTAAGGGTAACTTATAGTTACGCTAATTTAACTTCATTGAATTAAGATCAAGTTAATTCTAAGGGAGCCTTTGTGTGAGCTGAATGCGGTTCAACTATCCACATCAGTCCGTGCATATTCACTTATTGGTATACCCTCGTGCACTTAAGGAAAAAAAGTTAATCCAGCGTTACTTTGTTAGTAACTTCTGGGATTTTGGAGTACAAATATTAAATAACTTTCATTTATTATCATTTATTATCAATGTTTTGTACCACGGCCAAGGAAGGACAGGATTGCACAGCAAAGCAACGTGGATGCCGGAGTGCTTCGGCTGGAGCAGCGCTGGGGGGGTGAGACATGTGGCTGCTCTTTTTGTTCTCTCTTAACTGCATCACGTTAAAAACTACGGAGCTGGCCCTGGCCGGGGTTTTGCTGCAAAGCAGCTGTGGTGGGGGGTGCCCTGCAGCACCCCCTCGGGAGCCGGTGGAGCACGCTGAGCCGTTCAGCTTCCCTGTCCCTCTTGGACCTGCTGCGCTTGGAAGCAGGAGACTGGGAGCTGCTCCCTTCGGACCGGTACAGATCCTGTGCTCACGTGCAAGCTTGCTGTGAGCCAGAACGGGTTTCTGTTACTGGTTTGGATCCCAGCTTGAGCAGGAACCATCCTCAGCCGGTTCACATCACCTTGCGAGAGCTTTCCCGCGGGACTGGGTCTAATGCTCCACACCTCGAATTCAGTGTGTGCTTCACACACGTGCGATTCAGTGCTTGCTTAACACACGGGGCACCGCCTCTGCTGGACTGCTTCCTCTCTGCAAGGGGGACAGGCGAGGCCGGTGTTCCGTAAGCCCACCGCTCTCCGGCACGGTCCTTCTCGTGGTTAGAGATGGAGAGCCGGGAATTCCAGATGCAAAGCTTGGGCTGTGCTGCCTGTTCCCCATGACTCCCGCTGCCTGCCTAGGCAGAGAAATGCAGGTGTGAGCGCTGCCAGAGATGCTGGTACAACCCCAGCAGGGGCTAGAAATCAGCTTTAAGCTCTGTAGGCACCTCGGATACAAACACGATCGCTGCGCCGCAGCAGCGTGGTGTTTAACCACGCCAGGTGGAGGAAGGAGCTGTAATTGCACTTTGCTCTCAGAGCATCCCGGTTTTGTCTCAGACCCATTGCAGCCATAACCGCCCCTTGAAGGAGCCTTGATCAAGGTTTTGAACACCTCACAGGGTGCTTTGATTCCTGGATTTGCAGTCCCCCCCTATGTATGCAGAGCATTACTGACAGTGATCCCTGCAAATCTCTCCGCGGTGGGATTTGTACCGGTAACCAGGTGGAGATCAGCTCGTAGACTCTGGGTTGGAAAGCATGGATCCTGCTCTACTTTAGGTCTGTCTCACTGTTTTTGTTCTCAGTTCCCTTCTTTCACTTTGATGCTTTTTTTTTTTTTTTTCCACGGCCTTCAAGGGGTTTTTTTGAAGTGGTTTTGCATTTATCAGGCTGGTGCCTTATTTTGCTGTAAATTATCATGTATGGCTTCACTTGTGACTTATCAAAGCCTGTAATTTCTGTAAACAGTTTCAATTTGCCTTTTTTTTTTTCTTGATTCTATTAAAAAGGCAAGAAAAAGACATTTTAACCCACCAATGCCAGAGGCAGGGCGAGAGCCAAACTAGAAAGAGCAACAGTAACAACAGAAACAGTGAAAAATCACATCGTTGGTTTTTTATTATTATTATAATTTCTTTAAGCCCAGGGATGAAGAACACCAGATCTGTGACAGAAGGGATGGGATGAGCTCTTCTTGCAGAAACCGCTGACGGGCTCATTCCCTGTTTCTATACCCAGTGTTGTTTCAAGAGCCCAGGGCACTGGTGTTCGATGTTACCCCTTGTGAACAAACAGTGGCCTGAGGATGCCGGCTGTACAGCCAGCAGAGGCTTTAACGCTCAGTTCGGTTTAGGAGACATACCGCTGCCCCTTTATCTCCCTAAACAACCCGTGCCTCGCTAGTGCTTGATATCCTGGAGGAACTTCCCAACAATTTGCCCACCTGTGTGGGGAACAAAGTACAGGGAAGGCTTCAAGACCCTCTCTAGCCCGACCCAGTGGCCGTGCACCCTCCCCAGCATGGTTCCTATGATGTCCCAAGGGATTTTCTCCCTATTTTCTCTCTCCTCTCCTTTCCCCACCTGCCACACTGGGGTGACCACTCTTTCACGCTAGTTGAGGCCAGAAAGGATCCGTTTGTTCCTCGCAGGTCCCTCCCTATACAAATGGACCTGGGAGTGTGGGCAGATGAAACGGAGCCACCCGACCTGACCAAAGGGCTGGGGGGCCCGGGACACCAGCAGCACTTGCCGCCAGCTCGTCCCCTGTCCCTCAGTGGTGGCAGGGTGCCCGTGGTTCCACCAGCCTGACCTCTCCCCAGTTGCGTCACTGGGTACATTTCCCTCGTCACAGCTCGATTCCTGGGCTCCAGGCGGAGGAAGTGGCTTTAGTGCGGAGCAGGTGCCAATCTGTAAAATTGCTTCTTGGTTTGGGGCTTTTTTTTCCACCAGAAAAGAACTGGAGAGAAAGGCCGTCAGCCGCGACATGACGCAAGCATGAAGAAGGTGACGCAGGCATGAAGAAGGTGAATTTCCAGTGACAGCGAGCGTGTGCCCTTCCCTCCTGTGCCTGACCAACGTCCCTGGTGGGACCTGCCTGCCGCACAGATTGCTTCCTCTGCTGGCAGGATAAGGATCTTTTAATAATCTCGAGGTGAGATCACAATCATGAGACTTTTTTCAGGACATCCCCTACAACTGCTCTAAGAACTCTTCTTGGTGAGGAATCCCAGCTCGGTACCACTCTTAATGTCAGGAATTTACTGGCCATTTCACTTCTGCTATTCTGTTTGCTGGAGGAATGGCTGTGCCGAAGCCCCCGCCTGGGGCAGACCCTCCCTGCACGGCTCCCAGGCCTGGAGCTGGGTGGGCTGTCCGGGCAGGGGGCAAAACTGGAGGTGGGAGATGCCGAGGATCTCGGTTTGGCATTGCCTGGCAAAGCGAAGCAGCGCCGATGTCAGAGCCCCCCCTCGCCGCACGCAGAGGCGTGTTAGTGGGAAGTGGGCACTTGGGGAGGGTTCGCCCTTCGCTCCCCAGAGCTTCTGCCTGGGCGACTCCGGCGTCGTGCGGCGAAGGGCAGAAACCTCCCGGGGCACTGAGGGCAGCGAGAGCAGCACAGAGCTGAGAGCAGGGGGTGCAGCTGGCGTTTCCTTCGGTGCTGCACGCTGCCCTGCCCCGGCTCAGCACATTGCAGGGGACCCACAAGCCCTGGATGTGAACTGCGATGCTTTCACTTGTAGCAAAACCTTCCTACTTGTAGCAAAACACGGCTTTGCCTACCTGATAGGGCTGGTGCTGCTCGCTCAGCACCCCGTGAGCTGAGCTCTGAAGCAGAGCGGGGGTCTGGTGCAGCCGGCGGCAGAGCCGGCTCCAGCTGCACGGGCTCTCCACCCGCTGGGCCAGCAGTACTTCAGTCTGATCTCATGTCAATTCACCCAAAGCTAAATTAGTGGAAAATACAGGCAGGCTTTGAGTTCAGGATGTAAAAACATCTTGTGTCGTGCTTTTCTCAGAATGGATTGCACCTCGCTAAAGTGCAGCAGAGCCATGCGAGTCCTGCTTGCTGAAAGCACACAGCCCGTGGCGCTGGGGTCCCTTCCACCCTGGGGTGTCTGCGTGACTTAGTCGAAGGAGAGCCTGCAAGCAGTCCAATCTTACACACAGGACACGGACGTGAAATACAGGAATGAAATTCCGACGAGATACTCCGCTGCTGAACGAGCATTCAATGTCAGATCCATTCGAGTCTACATGTTTCAATGCAGTTCAGCAGATTCAATCTTTCCGTTCGAGTGGAACCAACCTGAACTGAAATCTTTCTTTCTGAGCTAATTTCCTGTGGAATTTATTAGGAACGGTGTTTGCTTTTGAGAAGTCATATTGACGAACAGCTGCCATCTAGCCCTGCTACTTCGACCTGGGCAACAGATTTTAACCACTTGTTTCCACTCTTCTTGCAGCAGAGTCACCTAGGGTCTAACAGGAGAGTGAAAATACTGGGCCACTTTTTTTTTAATGCACCAGGTTTTTTTAATGCACCAGTTTTTTAATAGTTAATTTAACTTGAGGGTGACAAATGTGCTGTAGCAAGCAGGCAGCACAGTGTGGCTTTACCTGGGCGGTGTGTTTGTTCGTGCGGGATCGCAGTTTTGACAAAGCCTGCTCGTGGGGCACACGTGTCAGCAGGAGCACGTCAAAGAGACGGATCACTAAGGCATGAAATAGACTGCAAATATACACAAGCAAATTAAGCAAAGCTTTAATAAACGTTTGGAGAACTCCCAAGGTATAAAACATGACTGTACAAGAAGATGGGGTGTCATAAAGACACGGTACATTATTTTAAAATATTCCCATTCTTTTTTTAAGGAAAACAATTTGCTTGAATTGGCTCTGACAACCCAGAACTTGGCATGTACCGAAATGTTGAAGTTAAAGCGCGGGTGTATGCGCAAAAAACAAACTGCAAAGCATTTGCCTGCTGCCTTCCTCTCGTCAGCTTCGGCTTCTGCCGCCAGGGATGTGGGGATGGACTCCTGGGAATGTTGCCTTCCACCCCCTCCCTCTGGCACAGCATGAGCACAGAGCAGATGGAGGCAATCGTGCCACCTCTACACCCCCCCCACTCCCACAGGCAGCACCATGACTACGCTTCAAGGCTCTACACCCACCATTTCTGAGTATTCTGCCTGTATCCGAGGGAAGTCTTTCATCTCTGGTCCTTCTTGGAGGAAGTGGTTACAAGATAAAGCTCTCAAAGGCTGCTTACCTGCTTGGATATCGATGAACAAAAGGAAAATGGAGCAATAAATAGAGTTGCAAAGATGCAAGCTGCACCTGCCTGCTGAGAGAATTCGAAAGCAAGCGTGATGAAAAGCCCGTGGTGGTGCTTAGAGAGCTAAGGGAAGTGCAGGTCACCTTCTGGGAAGCCAGATAAAAATGCTGATGGTCTTCAAGCCCTGGAATTGTGCCCATTACAGACCCCAGAAGGGGATCAGAACCACAGTGGCAACTGGCCTGCCATGAAAAACCAAGAAGGTTTTTAAGTGACGGCTGGGCTGGCACAACGTCTAAGGAAGGTCTGAAACTGTGGACGGGTGTTTACATCGGATCTGAGACCATCCTCAGGACCCTCAACTTCAGATACGTTTAATTAGGGCTTGCGAGAGCCAGGGAGCAAAATGTTTGGCCTCATGTCGAAGGAGCTGGTGTTACAGGCAAGGCAGCAAGTGATCAGTAGTTTTAGTTTCGGATGCTCACATGTGCTCAAATTCTACTAAAGTCCTGTTTTGGCTGTGGTTAGCTGTTACGTTACCTTACGATAATTTAAATAGAAACATGCCATGGTAATGTTGGGGTGGAGTTTTTTTGAACAGCACAAAATCTTCAGATCTTCGAGTGCTGTACGCTAAAGGGAACCAAATCAGCTCTTCCCAGCAGTGAAAAGTCCTTACATGAGCCACAGATTACAGAACATTCACTGCTCTTAGTGTTCTAACGTTTAGGGAAGGCATCATTCCCAAAACAATTCTGCCTGGATGCTGGCTGGAGGCACTGGCAGGGAGCTCGATTCTGCCTCTGAAGGTTGTAGGAGCAGCAGGGCTGAGATGCTGGTGTTGATGTAACGGATCAACTCACTGAACACAGCTTATCTGCTCCTTGTAATATATATCCCAGTAACGGTCGGGTAATTAAGACACTGATCAGATTACCCTGAACAGGACAGTGATGCATGAGAGCCAGACAACGGCTGCCTGGCGCAGAGATCTGTTATAACAGCAATTTAACTAACTACACCGTTACTTGTCTGATGCAGAGCAAATGTTGCATTTAGGCTAATGGAGAGATAACACAGGTACCACAGGTTTTCCTTTATGTCCATTTGCTGAAGCAGAATAATGCCTTTTGAGGTGTCTCCCATCCCAGCCACACAAACACTGAAACATTGCCTGAGCTGTGTTCTCTCTCTCTCATAACACTGGTCTTTCTGGCTGGTTTTGGAAGTTCCCTGGGAACTTTCCCAGTTCCTCAGCGAACTGGCTTGTTTGGGTCCATCCTGAGCTGTTCCATCTTCCCCCAGCTCCGCACAGGTGATGGGACAGTAATTCAGGGTAAGCCCCGAAGCACCAGGTGCTTTGGAACCTGTTGGGGACTGCAAGCTCCGTCCAGGACCCATCCTAGTGACCTGTCATTTTCCCATCTGTCCTGGCTGCCGTAACAGCATTGCCATCTCGTAAGAAGAGGACGCAGAGGACAAGATGCCAAAGTGAATACTTTTGAGTCGCCTTGGAAGGAAGGTGAGTTCCTGAGGAGCTGGGGATGTTGCTGCCTTGTTCGAGGAGTCTGTTCCAAGAGCAAGGGTCCACCTTGGGCAACCACGGAGCAAAAGCCCCTGATTTGTATTGATGATCCACTTAGGACCAGGATGGGATGGCTGACAGCACTGCAGGTCCTGAACTTCTGCATTAACGTGATGGTGGGGAAGGCATGGGACCGCAAAAGCGCAAAACCTTTTGAGGAAGATGATGCATGCTGATACTCAGCAGATGGTAACACAAAACCACCCAGAAGCAGAAAGGAGGGGGGAAGTCCACTTACTTGTTTGAGCTGCTGAGAATCTAGAGAGGATGCTGTAAGCGTGTGGGAGAAGGGCAAAGGGATGCTGGCTGCCAGCAGTCCTGCATGCGGAGATTTTTTTCATGTGCTGGTTGAACATGTTCCCCAGAAAAAAAGGGTCTGGCAGAGATGGGGATCCTCCCTGTTTCCTACAGCACTCGTTTCTGGTGGATGCTCTGGCAGATGAAGCAGGATCTGCTCTGGAGAGAAGAGATAAGGAGAAAGGAGATATTTTTTTGCCCCTTCACCACAGACAATTTCTCATGTGTCAGTGCAAAAGCAGAACCCACTTTTACCGAGTCTCGGTAGTGCGTGCGTGCCGCCCCTCGCTGCACGTGCTGAGGAAGCACCTGAGCACCCGGAGCGCCTGAAGGTAGCGTGGCATGCAGCACAACCGTCCTGTATCAGTGAAAGACGAGGAGGAGCATCGACTAAATGTCAGCCACGCAAGGGTGTGTCACGAGCCTCTTGCAGAGGTGCAGGAAGTATAAAAGGCAGAGGTTCCCAAAGAGGGTCCCTGGAAGGAGCTGCGGCGTGCTGAGCTGTGCTGGAACCTATGATGCTCTTGCGAACCTGGTGACTTCATCTCCCTTCACAACGAGACCATGGAGAGTGGTGAGTACCTGCTCTGCAGCCTCCGCCTTTGTCTTCTGCTTTATCAATCATGCCCAAATCCATGCCTCATGACACAGGGATGGAGCACTTTTAACAGAGTAGAACAGTATAAAAGACTTTCATCTTTCTTATATCGACTATTAAAAAAGAAATGCACAGTTCTCTTCTACATGCTCAAAACCCCTCCAATCAATTAACTTCAGAAACACACACATAAAAAATAGGCTTGTAGCCAATTTCAAGGGGCTATTTTGTCCCAAAGCAAATAAGCTCTTCTCACATAGCATGTACCTTTTCTTCTCTGTTCTTACTAAAAAATACTTATTAAAAAAAAGAGAATGCACCTCCTTGGCAACGTTTTAATTCAGGGAATGAATCAAAGGAAGCAGGAGCAAGCATATCTGTGGTTACTGCTAGCTAAGTCTGTCCAGACTTTTACAGATTGTTTCTATTAACAAATATTTTCACTGCAGCAACAAAACTTTGCAGTTCTGTGCTTGCTCGGAGCTGGAGCAGCCCTGAGCCGGTGCACCTGTAGGGGTCTGTGTTCCCATGGATTCCTCCATCATGAAGCAGGCAGAGAGAAGCAAGCAAGCGAGAGAATCCCCTTCTCTTTGGTCCGTATCCTGTTAGCCCAGGAAGCACAAGACTCTTTCTGTTTCATCTTGAAAGTTTCAAACTTTCCTTTGCCATTTCTTATTGTACTTTCACACCCAGAGCTCTGTGGGCACCCACTGCCCGGAGCTTGAGGAGCTGAGGAGCTGTAGGAGGGGAGATGGCACCATGGGTCAGGGACACGGCACATAAGATGCACGCTCTTTCTCCTCGAAGACTGTCAGATTTATTCCCTTTTTATTATGTTTTTTTATGCTCAAATATGTGCAAACACTAATCTGAGGGAGTGCGGGGAAGAGGGACAAATGCAAGAGCTCAGATGGGTAAGTTAGTTTAAAAGCAGATTAACCAATCCGGGTTTAAAACCCAACTTCTACCTCTCCGTGCCGGTGAGCACGGGCAGAGCTGCAGTGAGGATGGCGAGAGGATGGGACAGAGCCACCAAGTTCAGCCCAGTAAAGCCCTGCTCCGGGTGTAATGAATTACAGGGTAAAACGGGAGGCGTCACTGCCTTTTCTCTATGACATTTGCAAATTGGAGCCTTAAATTAACCGCAGCGTGCAGGGGGGCGCGGGGGTCCCATGGGAAGCACTGCAGGCAGAGCTGCAGCCTGTGACCACACTGAGATTTGAGCACCCAGTTCCATACTGGTGCCTCCGACTGTGCCACATGAAGGGGGACGATTGCCCTCACCTGTTTTTGAAGAAATTCAGATGCAAAACACTAGTGACGCGCGCAACAGCAGAGTCAGGCTGGTGCAGCTGGGAAAATTTGGCACTTCTTCCTTTTTGTATCTTTGTCCACTGTTTCAGCCCACAAACTAGTCCCTTTCCCAGGCAGGGATTTCTCCTCTGGAAAGGTCTCCGGTGATTTCTGAATGAAGCAGAGGGGGGTTCCGTGCGCAGTGTCTGGATGCAAAGCCCTGTACAGCAGCTGGGAAGGGGGAGCCCAGGGTCTCCCAGGCTCCAACGTGACACTGGGGGATGCGGGATGCTCCCACGGTGCTCGCTGGAGCTCCTGGCTCCCATAGGACCCACCAGGCAGGAGCAGGGAAAGGGCAGAGGGAGCCTTCTCATGGATGTCTCCCGGCAGCTTCTGGGAATCGTTGGCTTGGGAAGTGCTGCATCCCAACCAGCACCATTTGGGAAGTGCTGCATCCCAACCAGCACCACTTGGGGAGTCCTGCATCCCAACCAGCACCATTTGGGAAGCCCTGCATCCCAACCAGCACCATTTGGGAAGCCCTGCATCCCAACCAGCATCATTTGGGAAGCCCTGCATCCCAACCAGCACCATCTGGGGAGCCCTGCATCCCTAGCACCATCTGGGGAGCCCTGCATCCCAACCAGCACCATCTGGGGAGCCCTGCATCCCTAGCACCATTTGGGGAGCCCTGCATCCCAACCAGCACCACTTGGGAAGCCCTGCATCCCAACCAGCACCATCTGGGGAGCCCTGCATCCCTAGCACCATCTGGGGAGCCCTGCATCCCAACCAGCACCATCTGAGGAGCCCTGCATCCCAACCAGCACCACTTGGGAAGCCCTGCATCCCAACCAGCACCATCTGGGGAGCCCTGCATCCCTAGCACCATCTGGGGAGCCCTGCATCCCAACCAGCACCATCTGAGGAGCCCTGCATCCCAACCAGCACCACTTGGGAAGCCCTGCATCCCAACCAGCACCATCTGGGGAGCCCTGCATCCCAACCAGCACCATCTGGGGAGCCCTGCATCCCTAGCACCATCTGGGGAGCCCTGCATCCCAACCAGCACCATCTGAGGAGCCCTGCATCCCAACCAGCACCACTTGGGAAGCCCTGCATCCCAACCAGCACCATCTGGGGAGCCCTGCATCCCTAGCACCATCTGGGGAGCCCTGCATCCCAACCAGCACCATCTGAGGAGCCCTGCATCCCAACCAGCACCACTTGGGAAGCCCTGCATCCCAACCAGCACCATCTGGGGAGCCCTTCATCCCTAGCACCATTTGGGGAGCCCTGCATCCCAACCAGCACCACTTGGGGAGCCCTGCATCCCAACCAGCACCATCTGGGGAGCCCTGCATCCCTAGCACCATCTGGGGAGCCCTGCATCCCAACCAGCACCATATGGGAAGCCCTGCATCCCAACCAGCACCACTTGGGAAGCCCTGCATCCCAACCAGCACCATCTGGGGAGCCCTGCATCCCTAGCACCATCTGGGGAGCCCTGCATCCCAACCAGCACCATCTGGGGAGCCCTGCATCCCTAGCACCATCTGGGGAGCCCTGCATCCCAACCAGCACCATATGGGAAGCCCTGCATCCCAATCAGCACCGCAGCCCAGCTGGACCTCTCCACCCCTCAGCACCCTGCTCTCCTTTACATCCCTGGCCTCTGCAGCATTATGTGGGTGCCCTGTAGGTTTCTTTACTTAAGTTTTTCAGTATTTGGGAGGGCAGCTGTTACTCTGACTTCAACTAACTGGTAACGGTTAATTATGACAGGAAGAAGAAAAAATTAGTGAGAACCTGACAAGAATAGTACAACAATTTTCATCCTTTGGGATTTTATCCTAGTACTGTATTTCAAAGGAATATTCCAAAATAAATATTTTGCACTGGAAGATGCACAGCATTAGTGCTGCTGCTGGGGTTTTTGGGTTTTGGGTTTTTGGGTTTTTTTGGGGTTTTTTACACACACATAGGAAACACAGGTAGCTCACTTAAATTCATTCTGAACTTGCTTATCTCTGCTTATCTTGTCTTTTGATTCACAGTTTCCTAAAAAGGGGTGGAGGCAGGTAATTATTAAATTTCTTCTCTAACAGATATATGAAGCCGTGAGATAGAAGCATGACTTAAGTTTCATTGGGACTGTTCATTCCTGAAACGATGGTATCGCTCCTGTGCCAGTTGTGAGAAGCAGAGGGGAAAGGTGGCAGAGAACGAGCACTGAGCTGTAACTGCCAACAGTCATTATATATTTAAGTATGATTAATTTTTCTCAGAAATACCTGGTTCTTCCCCCAAAAGCCTACTCTAGCGATGGTGAAGAGGCAGCAGAAACCGGTACATGTTTAAAGATATAAACAGTACGTTACTCGCTGCCTCCACATGCTGAGGTGCTCGAGAACGAAACTTTTGCTTTGCGGTTTCTGGCCAACAGAAAAATAATTCTTTCACCACGAGGGTTTAGCCCGAGCCAGTTTGCCAGGCTTTGCCAATACTCTTGCCGGACTCTCGTTTCCACTTGGTGCCTTCCCCAGCACCAGCACGCTGCTGCTGCTGCTCCCCACTGCTCCAGTTAGAGCCGGAGCTGCCAGGCAGGAGCCGACCCAGTGCTCCATCCTGCAGGATTTGGTTTCTCCAACCTGTTTTAACCATCCCACACAGTTCTGTTTCTACTCCTCTGGGTAGACTTTCTGCTACCAAGTATTTCTTACTATCAGCAGCTTTTCTGGGCATGCCCGGGGGGGGTTCACAGCTACTACAGCTTCTTTTATCTTGATTGAGATCAGTTGTGATGGCAGGGAGCTTCAGATGAGCTGGATGGATACAGCTGTCCGAACCCACCCACCCTTCTGCTGTGGGGTGGCAGGAGCTGCACCCCAGGTGCCCACCCTATGGCCTTGACCCTGGACTCAAACCCACCCGTTTCTTTCCCTTTGCTATCGAGGGAGCCGAAACGCCCACCCAGGTGCCAAGGGCTAGAGCTCAGCGGGATGGATCCCAATTGCGCTCGCTCTGTGGAGGAAGATTTTCAGGATGGATGGGTTGTTGTCCCCTCTCCGCCCTGCCCTGCCATTAACAGCAGACCCTTCCCTCTTCCATTCACACGGAACAATTCTCCTTTCCACCTTTTCCCAGGGCCCGCAGGACAGGAGCATGCTTTGAGAACTGCAGCAAACCAGCACGTCACCAGCTGAGGGACAAGGGGGCTGACGTGGGGCTTGATAACGTGTCTGACTCATTCGCTTTTTATAAATGTTGTCTTTTTATAAATGAGGTTTCTAGTTCAACTGTTCATGGGGATTTTTGAGAGGTTTTTTTGTTGGTTTTTTCTTAATATTTTGAGGAACAAAACTTTAGGAAAATACCCACAGCAGAGAACTACCAGATAGGGAAAAAAAAAAAAAGGAAAATAAAAAGTAAAGAAAGCTACCCAAAAATGCCTGTTAAGCTCCAGGGCATGTCTCATTTCCTCTATGCAATTAATTTGCTTGTGGTCCCTCTCCCCTGCTGCCTTGGACCCTCAGAGCATTGCAGGGAGACATCAGCCTCGTCCAGTCTGCCTGAAACTGGTGACGCAGGGACCCGCTCAACAAACTCCTGCGTGGGGACCACGAGGCTGCATCGCCTCTCTCATTATGCCTTTGCAAATGACTCTCTCATTATGCCTTTGCAAATGAGTAAGTTGAAAGGGGGGGGGTGTACAGAAAGAGGGGAAGAAACTGTGCAAGCTTTTTTTTTTATATTGAAAAAAATCATTTGACATTTAAGACACTTGAAACGGTAACCGAAGGGGGGGTTGTAAACCAGTGTGAAGATCTTTAAAGGAATGATACTTCACTGAACTGTTTCAGGATCG
Organism: Falco cherrug; assembly: GCF_023634085.1. NCBI lineage: Eukaryota > Metazoa > Chordata > Aves > Falconiformes > Falconidae > Falco > Falco cherrug. Next base: position 3,890,872 of record NC_073716.1, read on the forward strand.
TTAGTTGAGTCACTTCATCAGTCCTATTTTGTTAGATGCCTCAGAGCATGTTAAGGAGGAAAAAAAAAAGTACAGAACAGCAACTCACCAGGGCTGCACACTGATGACTTTTCAGATTAAGGGCTGGGCTGGTCCGGTCCTTCGACTTGAGGGGGTGATGCAGAAAGTGGTGGAGGAAAAGGATGCTGCACCTGGGGGGCAATGCCCTAGACTGGCCCCACCGGCACATCAGCCTGGCACCGGGCAGTTCTTTGCATGAAATGAGTGAAAAATGCCGACAGCAATGCACTGATGGAGCCGGATTCAGGTCGGTGCCTTTCCTCTGTAGCCTGAGAGTGGTTCCTCTCCTCTGCCTCCTTTTTATACAGCTGCTAGGAAGTGAATTGCCTTTGAGGCCTCAACCCCTGCCCAGCGTGGCCAAGTAATTATTATCCATCAGCGGGCAGACATAAGCACCAACTCCAGGACTCCCCCAGAAACCAAGCCATGAAGACGCCTGGCCAACAGAAGACTGGAGACTCTGATGGTTGGGGGGGATCAGGGACCCCACACCTGTGTCCCAGGCAGGGAGGGCAATGACAGTCAAGGCTTGTGGATTTTGAGTGGTTTGGGCTTTCAGAGTATTTCCTGTGTTAATATGTGAAAGTCAGATCAGCATCTCGAAGGGAGAGATGGCTACCCCAGATGCTCACCAAACCTCTTCCTGCAAGTCTGGGACTGGTCAGAGTGAAAGCCATCAGACAGACAGAAAGTGCAGACAGAGCGTTTCGCCAAGCCCCTGCCTCCCCCCTCAAGCCCAGCCTTGCCACCCTCCATTCCTGATGCAAACGGCACTGACGAGGCACTATTACCCTCCCCAGATTCCCCCAGGAGGGTTCAGAGAAGGTGAGGGGGTGTGAACAGAACTGAGCACCCAGCTGCATGAGTGTAAAAGACGAAAACAAGGGGGAAAGGCAAGGCACAAACTTCTACAAGACAGTGGGAAGCTCACACGCAGGCTCTGGGGGTGAGAAGCGTGAATATTTCCACTCGTGGCCAAAGATCTCTCAGCTGACACATCACTGCTCACATCCAAACAAGCATCTCCAATCGCAGGTGCCCAAGTAACGATTTCTGTCATTAACAATGCTACTGCACGCGACTTGAAGTGGGGATACTGGTGCAATGGCTGCAGTTACCATGAGCAGTGGAAGTTCATCATCCTGGTCCACTGCAACACCTGAAGAGGAGACGGGCAGAACAGGGAAGGGGGCAAAGGAGCTCGGCAAAGGAACAGAGCGGAGCTGCATACATCAGGCTGCCCAGCGTGAGAGGTGCAAACTGATCAGTCAAATTTATGAAAAGGCCATGAAGAGAAAGCCGTGCTCCCTAGGAGAAACAGGCAGCTGAAAGCCAAAGGCATCTCCCGCCTCTGCCCCAGCCTTGCTTAGTGACCCTGGAGCAGCTAATCAGGAGGGAAATGAGAGGCTGCGGCACAGGGAACAAGCCAGTGCCTAGAGAAGCATCCTGGGATGAGCAGCATGATGCTCAGAACAGCTGGTGCCAACTCTCCTTCAAGGAAGGACACGTCTTCTGTTCGTGCCAGAGCAGCGGCCAGGGCTTTCTCCCAGCTGCCAAATCACTTCTACATTGAGCAACTTTCAGTCGCAAATGCCCAAGGTAGATGGTGGTACATGCTTTAAATAGAGCAAAGAAAAAGCTTTCACTGGCCTCCCTGCCTCTGCTAACCACAGCAGGAAGAACTGTTTGCCCGAGATTGCTCTCACCATTATCACATCTGGCTCTGAATTGAAATTTTTCCTCCCAGCTGTCAACATCCTGTATCTTCACATCCAAAGGCAGCAGCAGCCAATTTTAAGACATTTAAGAGACAAGCAATAAATTTCAGCCAGCTTCAGTTCTGCACATCCTGCCAGGAGCTGAGCTTTCCTGTTCCGCAGATCGGTCACCGCACCGGCGGGGAACAGCTGGGCCCGATTTATATATATCTATAGCTGGGCGCTCACAGCTGTACGTTTTTACATGGGTTGAGTATGCTACACCCCCACAGCTCAGAACAAGGCACAGGGGGCAGGCTGCTGTCCATCTGTAGGGAAAAAACAATAATTAAAACCCCATATAAAATAAAAATTAGTACACTGTGCACAGGGTAACTGTCCTTAGCTATGAGCCTTTACAGATGAAACTGGAGGGGCCAGACTCCTGAGACTTTGTGCTCTGACAGTAACTTGTGTGGCCCTGGGTTATCCTGTTAGCATCTTCACCAGGTTTTAGTTTACCCAGCCGTGGGGAGCTTTGCAGGGTTGAGAATGCCGTGGTCAAGTGTGCTACTGCTGCTTTTTCAGAGTGAGCATCATGTGGAAAACCCCCACTCAACTAACGCCAGCTAACGCCTGTCTCCTTCTTCTACAGGCAAGCAGCTAAAGGTCACCCTTGTTTTCAGCCTTCCTCTAATTTTTCAGGTAAGATGTTAAAAGCAACGTTGTTGAAATCCAGCTGCCTTTGTGTTGTGGGTAAAGAGAGATGACGAAAACTTTCGACAGGCAAAAAAGCAGCCACCCACAGCCCTGCAGAGATGCGTGGGGGGGAACGGCCGCTGGCACGCAGGATCCAGCCCCAAGGAGGTGGGTGGGGAGACAGCAGAGCAGTGCTAGAGAAAAACAAAGGAGAGAAAACAAAGAGAGAACAGAAACAATGACATATCCTGTGACTTTAGGAAGGCCTAGACTGTTAGCACCAAGTCCCTCGCTAGCAGCAAAATGAGCATTTTCAGGAAAGACGAGAGCATCCTCCAGCGAGCGCTGGGGCAGAGCCAGCTCGCTGCTCCCTGCAGGTACTCGGCCAGCGCTGGGCTTCAACACAGGTCAGTGCTGAATTGCTGCCATGCCCAGGGAGGAAGAGTTCAGCTTCTTCCTCCGCTTGTCCTTGCTCAGAGTCAATCTTAAGCAGGAAGAACCCAAAGCACCACGCCGTGCCGTGACCTGCTCTCGGACCGCAGGGTGCAGCGCCAGCGCTCACACCCCCACAGCTCAGCCACGCTGCAGCCCCCAGCCCCAGCTCTCCACCGGGCTCAGCAGAGCAGGGAGAGTCTTGCAGCCTCTTTCTTTTCCCTTTCACTTCTGGTGGCATGCCTCCAGGTAGCAGGCAGGATGTGGTGAAAGCCAAGCCTGCCTGAGATGGAGAGCACGCTGAGATACTCACCGATAACAGGCGGGGGGTATCCAGGGGAAACCTTTCATCTCGGTGCGATGGAGTGAAGGTACCAGAGATTAATAAGTCACAAAAAAGCAGGGCACAGATACCACAGGCTCACTCTGCCCCGTAGGTTACGGCAGTGTAGGAAGACGAAACCATAATCAGGACTTAGATCAGGGGCCTGAATGAGACACCGGCAACACGTCCATGCCAGCGCAGTAACAGCTTCCTGCTTCGCTGCATTTCCCCAGGTCTCATTGACATCTCTCTCCATCACTTTAGCAGAGGAAAGAGCCCTGGGAGGCTCTGGCTTTGCCCTCCCTTTGCTCCCAGCACTCGGCGGGCTTGGCCCTCGCTGCGGGGGGGATGGGGTGGCAGCAAGACCAGGAAGGCCGGGATGCCAGGCTGGATGGGGCTCAGAGCAACCTGGGCTAGTGGCAGGTGTCCCTGCCCATGGTCCTTTCTGACTCAAACCATCCTGTGGTTCGGTGACGCTGGCACTTGCCATGCCAGGTCGCTGCCAGTTACAACCACGGCAGCCCCTTCTCGCACGGTCACAGGGAGGAGGGGATGGGAGCAATGGGAATAGCTGAGATGGGGGAGGGAATACTGAAGTCATTTTATGCCTCACAAGTAGAGTTAGTCGAGAGGAAACATTGCCCCTGCTGAGAGGAGGATGCTGAAGGATGTATTATTTTTCACATTGCATCCGACAGCTGGCTATGTGCATGCAGCTGTATGCGGGTCCTGGAACGTTCTGGAAAGCAGCCGCACACCAAGCGCTTCCAGGCTGAGCACTAAACTTTTCTGGTAGAATTCCCACTCTGAGCCCCTCCAAAAAGCCCAGACCCCACGTACTTATGGGGAATGTTTTCAGCCACCAGATCCTGCCAGCTGGGTCCATGACGTTGGCATAAGCCCATGCTCGGGAAGTCCCTGGGGTTTCTCCGTGGGCTGCAGCTGGATGCTGCTGCCTGCCCCACAGATCGACACCCTTGGAACACAGCACAGTACCTGTCCCAACACACTCTTCTTGTCTTCCCTGTTCCAGTTCTGTGCCGGCAACAATGTCACCGATGACTATGACTCCAACATCACCATCGACTACACCATGTTCGAGACCCTGTGTGAGAAGGAAGAAGTCCGTAACTTCCGCGCTGCCTTCCTCCCAGCCATGTACACCCTCATCTGCTTCACGGGGCTGCTGGGGAACGGGCTGGTGATGCTCACCTACATCTACTTCAAGAGGCTCAAGACCATGACGGACATCTATCTCCTGAACCTGGCCCTGGCAGACATCCTCTTCCTGCTGACCCTCCCCTTCTGGGCCACAAGCGCAGCCATGCACTGGCTTTTTGGGGAGTTTGCCTGCAAAGCCGTCTACTGCATCTGCAAAATGAGTTTCTTCAGCGGGATGCTGCTCCTCCTGTCCATCAGCATCGACAGGTACTTTGCCATCGTTCAGGCTGCCTCAGCCCACCGCTTTCGTCCCCGGATGATATTCATTAGCAAGGTTACATGCATCCTCATTTGGCTCCTGGCCTTCATCCTCTCGATCCCTGAGCTGGTTCACAGTGGTGTAAATGACCGTGACAACCATCCCCGTTGTTCTATCATCGCTAATGACCTGCAGACCTTCAACACTGGCATCAAAGTGTCCCAAATGGTTTTTGGCTTCTTATTTCCCCTGCTGGTCATGTCTGTCTGCTACCTCATCATCATCAAAACATTACTCCAGGCCCGCAACTTTGAGAAGAATAAAGCCATCAAGGTCATCATCGCCGTGGTAATCGTCTTTGTTGTCTTCCAGCTGCCCTACAACGGCGTCATGCTGGCCAAGACCATCTCAGCCTTCAACCACACCAGCTCATGCGAGGAGAGCAAGAAGCTTGACGTGGCGGATGACGTGACCTACACCCTCGCCTGCTTCCGATGCTGCCTCAACCCTTTCCTCTACGCCTTCATCGGTGTCAAATTCCGCAATGACCTCTTCAAGCTCCTGAAGGAGCTGGGCTGCCTGAGCCAGGAGCGCCTCTGGCAGCTGTCCACCTGCCGCGAGAGCAAGAGATTTTCCTTCGCTATGGAGACAGAGACGACCACCACCTTCTCCCCATGAGCCAAGCTCCCAGCAGGCTTTGGCCAAGCTGGAACAGTTTTGTACACGTCCTCTGTTCTGAGATACTGGTAGAGCAAGACCTGCCGCTGCTGTAGGAAAGGCAGCTGCAGGAGGAAAACCCAGGAGCATCCCCCTATTCCAGGCAACAAGCACTGCTAGGCAATACTCCTGTGGATGGAGAGACTTGAATAAAACTGTGACCGTTAGCAAAGCAAAGGAGAGGGAGGCCAGTCAGTTTAGAGTTGTTATGTCATTTCACCTTTCTTTTAGTCTTTAGTCAAAATGAGAAATGCTCGAAATGGAACATTCTCCCTAAAAGCAACAAATACCAAGAGAAACAGATATTTGCGCAACAGAATTGCTTGCTTTAGAGCTGAATGTCCAAGAGCATCATCCTGGCTTGGAATGGTGCTTTTAACAAGTCTACATATTGCTCTTCCATGCCTACAAAAATTATGCCCGTTGCACTGGCTCAGTCTTCAAGACAGGACAGCACCAGCCTCAGGCGCCAAGCTTAATCCAATATGCAATATAAGCTGCGGAGTATCCTAGCACACCGTTCTCTGCTCTGCCTTCCCCCATGAAAAGCCAGAAATTTCCATAACTAATACTAAATCCACACATATGGTATAAACAATTCCAAGAATGTTGTCTATTATTGTAGCAACTCCTATGTTTGTCAGGAAAATACCAGTTCTGCTTCATTTCTACCTGCATCTGGTGTTTCACCTACAAAGAAGGTGCATCCTGAGAAGCACAAGGTATTATTATTCCATCCCAACGTGGGCTTGAATCCATTAGAAATGCTGCTCCGCTCTGGAAATAGTCTCCTTGAGCTTCTGGAAGGGCACCTGTCTGCACCAGGTGGAGGTAGGGGCAGCTGGCACAGGTTAGATTCAACCTGCTTGCGCAAAGAAAAATGGGTTACAAGCTCCAAATGACCCGTGTCTTTCCAATCCCCAAGCACACAAATCTGAGCTGAGAAACAGGTACTTCTGCACCGATCCAGCCAGCTGCTTAAAAGACATCTTTATCGCTCGGCCATCCAGCCTGTACCAGTGTCACCCTCACTCTCGATGGGCTGAGGGATGGTTTGCTCACTCACTTGGTATAAAGATTTTAGCAGACTGGCGCCAGAATCCTCAGAAGGTTAAAGGCTGAAGCCCAGGGCAAATGCATGTGCATTTCTTAAGGCAAAAACACTCAAATTCAGGATACAGTTGTGCCCATGGTTCAACCCCTTCAGCGTGCCAGTGGCCAAAGCTCGCTTGTACCCAGCTGTATCGGCTGCCTTCTGTGCTATTGCTTCTGACCTCGAGACATAGAGAAGAATGTGGGGTTTCTTCTCCCTTCCCCATCAGCGTGCCTTTCTAGAAGGACATTAGCAGCTGGCTTTTAACTCAGACGTGTATTTCACATATAAGCTATTGAGAACGTGTTTTGCATCCAGACTGTCAGGGCTAATAAAGATGCCATTCACTGCGGCTGGATTTAAACGCCGGGACAGTCACGTGTGGAAGATTACTGCCAGGGTCACCTACTTGAAAGGAACGTGGCAGCTGAACAACAGATTATTGTCATGTAAAATAAGACCTTGAAAAGAAGCCCAGAATATAATGCCAGTTGGCGCTTCTACTGGAAGAGGGAAGATTCCTACGACAGATGAATACCCTGGGAACTGCTTGTCGTGTGACATCTGAATGTCACCCGGGGAGGAGCTGCTGCAATTGTTTGGGCATCTGTCATGGAGGTGCAAGTGGTAAAAGCCCCGCAGAGCACAGCTCCCGGGAGCCAGACGTCAATGGGAAAAGGTTTGGCCAGGAGCTGCGGGGCAGCAGTAGCCCGGCTGAGCCGAGGCACGGAGCCTCACCCTCCGGAGCAGCACCTCAACCCGCTTGTAGAAGCTGTTAAGGCACATTCCAGTGGACACACGGAGCAAAACACACTTTACTAAAAAGATGTTTATACTTTATTCAATACCACGCATGGATCCATCAGGAGCGATACAGGGAACTCCCTGGATCATCAGTTGAACACCATTGCTTTAGAGACGTGAGAATGAAAATCAACCTTCCAAGGAAAGACTTCGGTGAGCTGGTTTTGAGACAGTGTCGCCAGTTATATAGCTGGCTGCCATCATAATGAAATAAATTCTTCATAAACCATTTGGCTTTGGGGTATGGGATTTTGCCAAGAGCTGGGATTCAGGAGGAAAGCACCTTCTGCTCCACGTGACCGGAGCTACAATCCCCCCCAATCCTTCAACGCATTTTCTCTCGTAATGCCCATGCAACGTACAGAAGCGCTGCTTCTCCATGGTGCAAACTGGGGGGTTATGACTGACACCCAATAGTCATCTGTTCTGGGTTTGTTCCTACAGCCCTGACTCAGGCGAGATGCTCAGACAACAAGAACTTCACCAGAGCAAGGACTACCCATAATACAGGGTCTTTTTAGTTTTCCTCATCAGTAACAATATATTCTTAATGTGTATTCATATATGTAAAGCTGCTTTACACAGGGAAAAAGTATGTACGTGAATGTACCCTGAAAATGCACTGCTTTCACTAAAATTTTATACAAAATAGATTCACCTAACTTATTCTAGCAAGGAGCATTGCTTCACCAAAACATGCAACTGTACTTGACTCCTGTTTGATAAAAGCCATCCCCCCTTCTACAGACTGGGGGGGTCTTCGGGTCTTCACCAGCTCAATGTATTCTAAATGGGAAAACACGCAGCTGCTGCCCTACAAATGAGGTACTAAAAGCATCATCTGGTGCCACCTCAGCAAGACAGCAGTGACTTCAGAGTGCAGGGCTGTTTTTTTTTTTTTTTTAATTTTATTTAATGGTCAGGACAAATTTGCCACTCATTTAGATGAATCACATTAACATTGGCCTTAGATCCTAACCTGAGATTCCCCACTGAAGTCTGAAAACTGACTGTATTTTGCTATTTGTGGAAAATAAATTATAACAATTTAAAAAAAAAAGAAAAAGGTACCGTTGTTTTTCCATTGTATTTCCTCCATAGGACATATTTTGTATGTATCATAACAGCTCGTATCACATCCTTCTGGTCCTGTCAAGAGCTGTTTGTCAATTAACCTACCTTTGTACCAGTACTGCCCTGCAGAAAAAAACCAAACTAAATAGAAAAAAAGCTGGTTTACTTCAATTGTTGATGAATTACACAGTAAACAAGTCACCAACACATTAAGTAGTAGCTTTTATTTTAACTATTTACCCCACCGCCTTAACGCTGCTCCACTACTGGATATACCTGATGGCTCCTTATCACTGAAAAGCCTATATAGGAAATAAAATGTTGTACCGTTTTCTTGTTCACTTTCAAATGTAAGAAGTCCATCATGAAATACCGTATTACTGGGAAAATTGCTCAAGGTAGAGGCAGGGACCACAAGGGCACAGACCGTTTCTCCCTGACCTCCCCAGTGAATTTATGCAAAGAGGGATGTTCAATAGCCTTTACCAAAAAGTGGTTTAGAATTGCAGCCATGGAATCAAAGAGGAAGGAACCTCCAAGAAAACCAGGAGACATGAAGCTGGATGGTTAAGTGCCAAAACTAAGGACCATTTCTGCTTTCGCTAGACAGCGCGCCTCTCTCATGGTTTCTCCCTAGAGAGAAAGCATTAAGACCAGTTTCAGCACCCAGCCCAGAGGTTCCAGCAGCGATAAGGAACATCTCAAGACCACAGCACCGCAACGCAACTCTAGAGAATAACAGTCTAAACACAAGGGTCTTTAAATAAACATTAGGTCTCGCTTGCCACGGCTAGGTCAGAAGTCACGACTGCCCCGAGTCCGTGTCGCTCAGCCGTGAGAGATGCAGGCGGCTGCAACAGCAGCAGGAACTGCAGCACGCGCGGTACAGAAGCAGAACCAGGGAGCTGCAGAGAACCACCACGCTGAACAGGTCCCTGTGCTTCTCCGAGTTGACCCTGAGCCAAGCTTTTCAACAGGAAAGATCCCAAATTTTAAGAAAACGGGAGACTCCAACTTGCAACCCTAATTTAAACAAGTAAAAACTCAGCCCACCAAGCAATCCTCCGAGGTCACACCTTACATCACAAATACCCCGGCCAAAGCACACAGAACCTGCTACAGGAAGAGAGGTGCATTTCTAGGATGGATTTAACCCATTTTAGTACCTTTCACCAGCAAGACAGAGAAAGAAGCCTCCTTTTACATTTCACTAAGGGACTGGAACCAATCACTAGGGGACTGGGACCAATCTCAGGTTTCAATCTTCTTTCAAAAGTCAGTTAAAAAAGCCCAGCCCTCGCTACAGAAAGGAGCTGCTGGTCTGCAATAAACTACACGCAAAGCAGAAGAGACATCTACCACCTCGTCCCAGCCATGGGGACTCCAGGTGGGTCCTGCCATCCCTTCTCCAAGTCACCGTGGGAAACCTCTTCATTGCTTAGAAGCCCTGGACTCCTCATTGCTCCAAATAAAGTATCGCTGCTAATTGCTTCCCCTTCCCTGCCAGTTCTTTATCAATGCACGTGTGCTAATGTGTCTTTTGGCTTAAAAGCCCACAGTACCAAAGGGATCTGGGCTGGAGGTAAACTGGAAGTAGGGGGAAGGAAAAATGGAATGAGGCCTCACTAAGTGCAGCTGCATCCATCCACCCATCCACCCATCCATCCATCCATCCATCCATCCATCCATCCACCCCCTCAGAGCAGGCTCTGGTTTGTCCTCTCCCTTCTCATGCTGTCCCAGGTGCCGCCTCCCATCACCGGCTGGTGAACGAATGGATGAATACGATGGTGGAGGTGAAGCTGCTCCTGGCACAGCTGTGGTTTTTGATGTGCCACCTGGGTAGCTACGGGAGGGAAGCCCTTGTCAGTCTAAGAAAGAATGAGCTGGAGTTAAATGAGGCGAACCCTAAAAATACCACACATGGGTGATGAGGAAGGGTGGTGGCACAGTGTAGCTGTCAGAATAGCTGAGAGTGGGCTATGGTTTCCTCTCCCCACATCTTCTTTTATATGGAAAAATAACGCCAATTCCTGTTGTGGGGGTGGAGGTGTCAGACCTCGGGGGAGAAGTTCTTGCATGGTCCTCCTCCCTGGCTCCTCAGCAGAGCTGCCTTGCCCGGGGCCACTTCCCCCAACGGGCTGGCGCTGGGGTTTCTCTCCACACCAGGAGATTTCTCCCCCCCTACCTGAGCCACCCTAAGATGGATCTGGGGAAACTTAAGTCAGCTGAGACCTCAGCTGCGCCTTGTTGGCATCATCACAAGCAGCTTTGTGACCTCAAAGCAAGGAGATCAAAGGGCCGGGCCAGATTGAAAAGCAAAGACTTTTTATAGATTAGAAGGCAGCTGGACCGGCTCAGAGCCTCCTGGTGGCACATAAGATGGGACAAAAACATGCAGTTGGACTTTAAAGAAAATGAACCAGATAAACAGCATCACGCTGTGTTTAACGACAGCAGCACGAGCCGCTGCTGGACCACCTCACCCTCCTTCCAGCCCCCCCTGCGGTGGCAGTACACTTTGGGGGGGTGGGAAAGAGAAGAGCATTTGTCACATAACAAATAACCTTCTAGCTTCAGATGTGGCTGACCATAAAACCAGAAAAGATCCAAAGGGATGGAGTCTTCACGGGGTTTTGCTGAGTTCTTTGTAGACATGCTTCCCAAAACGGGCAGTTTCTTCCTTGTGGTGATCTGTATCAACAGGCGAATGCGCAGTACACAAGGGTCAGAATAAGAAGGATGGAAGAAGATGGGGGAAAAAAAAAAAAAAGGTGGCTGACTAGAAGGAAGAAAAAGATTAGCTAGAAATATTTGGTCTTTACCAGGTCTTTTCCTGCTTGGCTGCCCCTTTGTGCTGGCACAAGCCTCCGGACCAGCACTGCACGATTACACCCAAAGGCTACGTGGCCACAGCAGCTTCGCTGTCTGCGTGTTCCCAGTAGTGACACTGTGGGGGAAAGGGAACCCAGTCAGATCCAGTGGTGAAAAGCCTGGACAAGACTTTAAAAATACAGGTTGTATCCCCAGCTCTGCTCCGCAGTGCCCCGAGTCAATCCTGCGCTTCCTCCCCAAGGACTAAACCAGAGCTAAAATATCACTTTCCAAAAGCAGGAACAGGAGTTCCTCGCACTGTTACTAGTCCCATGCATGGCAGCCTTCCCACCCTCTCGCCAAAAACGAAGAGAAGCCCTCAGGTGTTTAGATTTTGCAGAAATTGCAGGTATTTAAGCACCCACAGGCTCAGCTCCAGGTGGCAGGATAACCCATCCTCAAACTGCAAAAAAAAAAGAAAAAAGTTATTTTTCCCTTTTGCCTTTCCGTAAGACCCCAGTTCTTCCCAGAGCCAAGAGTATTACCCAAGCAGGAGTCCAACCTCCTCGATATTAAACCAACACCTGTCACTGCCACAGCTCGTTACAAAAATCTTCTTCAGGTCTTAACAAGTACCGGAGACTTTCGGTTCACCTTCACCGCACGCACCGCAGATGCTGAGCCCAACTAGGCATGATCTCATGTATTTGTCATTGCTGAACCCATGCAAACCTTCAGCTTGCAGGAACTGAAACTCTGAACTTCCCTTCCTGATGCTTTGGGGGTTTTAATTCAATTGTCTAAAATAAGAGAGCAAGCAGATATTTACTTTCCTTTCCTTGCTGATGAGCACTGTTGCACAAAACCCTAACTCTTGAGTAATTATGTGCTTTATTGGGAAATTTCTGTGACTTGAAGGTCAATTCTAATGACTAGAATCACCCTGCAGGAAAGGACCAAATAATTCCCAGCCCGAAAGGCCTTCCAGGATTCGGAGCCTGTGCACATCGCCCTGTACCAAACCCAGAACTTCTCCCACGGACTCTAATTCCTTCTTCTTTATGTAGGAGCGCCGTCTAAATTCCACTTAGAACAACAGGACCTTTCATGAGGTTCATGACACTTCATTTCTGCCTTACCCTGCGAGCTGGTATGAAATGTTCATGCTATACAACGTGAGGTGAGGAGGTAAGATCCCAGCGGCTGTAGATGTGGAGCAAACGCCCTCCTGGCAGAACACAGGGAAGAGGAACTACTTCGTCTGCTGTCCCCTGGGTGCGGAGACTTCTACCGGATTTGCAACAAGGTGGATTTCATGTAGGTGTCTGTTAAGGCTTGAAGAACCCCAGAACTGCTGTGCAAGCCCAGGGCAGCAAGAGGACAGTGACAAATGCAGCTACTTTTCAGTCCCCACCTGTCCCGAAGGTTACGCTGCAGTGTAAAACTGAAAAGCTGAGCTCCTCTGGGACCATGTCCTGGTTTATACGCACAAAACGACCAAACCCCAAGTGGCTGAATGCTCCAGAGAAGGAAAAGGTTCTTGTAAAATACTCTTAGCTAACCAGGGAGTAAAAAATAAAATCTTCACAAGCAGAAGTGACTCACGAGCCTTTCCCAAAGACTCCTTCAAGCCTTCCTTTCCAAGAGACACTTCCAGCTTTTACACTCGCACACCCAACACAGGCAACCTGTTTCCCACCCAACTGTCTGAAAATGAAGGTGCTGAGCTGGACATCCAAAAAACCTTTGTCTGGTACCACTGGTGACTTCCTCCCATCCCCATCCCGCACGCCTTCTTGTGGTCTAGAAATATAGGCATTCCGGTTTACCAATTTTAATTACAAGAAAAGCAAAGGAAATCTTGCCCCCTGCTGCAGGAGCACGCTGCCCCACCACGGATCCTGACTCTAAAGACCTCGGCTCTCTCTGCTTGATCCGTGTAACTCGGACAGGTAGCGCAACCCCGCAGGTTTCTTTAGTACACCCACAGCTTTGCACATTATTATCAGGGAATCACTCCGTGTGGAAGGAGATGTGAACACACACACACACACACGTTCATATTTGCATCTGTCTCCCAGCAGAACTGGTTGCAGACTCGGGGGGGCTATCACAGCAAAAATCAATACCCGCTGGAGCAAAATCTCACCACCTGAGGTGCACAAATAGAAGCTCACATTTTTAGGGGAGAGTTGACCGATTCCCTCAGAGATAACACATTTCTTCTTCTAAGTTTTGGCCACACCAAGTAGTGAGCAAGAACCTCTACCCCTGCACCAGGGCGGGGAGGGGGAGAAGGAAAAACAACTCTCTCTCTGGATGACTAACACAGCCAGCAGCAATTGCCACTCTGCAGCTCAGCCCTGCTCTTCAACGGGGAGTTGCGCAAGACGCCTTTGAAGAGGTTAACACGTTTGCAGTCGGTTCTCATCTGCCTTGCCAGGGGGCCGCAGGTAGCTGCAACGCTCCTGCTCAAACTCCCTGACCCGACTGCACGGGAGAGGCGCTGAGCATCCCAGAGCTGCGCCCCAACAGATGCAGCTTCCTCCAGGCTTGGGGGGGGGGGACTGCAGCAGAACTGGCAGGTACCCAGATCCTGACAAGACTCATCAAAATGTCTTTATTGCTAGCGGCTTCTGGTGGGCCTCCACCCCCACCTACAAATGAGCAACCCCTCACGTGCCAGTGCTGCCTGCACAACCTAACAAACAGCCACCAGGCGTGCAGCCAGAGACGTGGGGACTGTTTTGAAGCAGATGGCAAACAACAGAAAAGGTCTCCATGCCATCACGAGCCCTGCGATGCTGCCTCCTCAGCTGGGCATCCTGTTTTGGGCATTACGTGGGCTGCAGCTGCTGGATGTGCGCCCTCCACGCCGGCTCACCCTGCAACTGAGAAGATGGTGGAGCATCATCCCGTAGCACCACAGCTCTCCTGCCACTCGCCGCAGCTGCCCCAGCCCCAGTGCCGCTGCCGCACAAGGGGGCACGATGGTGATGCACTAGTGGGACAGCAGTTCTGCAGAGGAGCTGCCCCTCTTTGGGGACTTCAGGCTCCTGGTATGTGCCCACACCAGAGACCTGCTCCTGAGCAGGGAGCACGTCACGACGCCATCTGAGCCAGCGCACCCCCGGCAGACAGCTCCCCAGTCCACAGCCCACTGGCTGCCACCGCGGTGGCAATGTCCCATGGGGAGGGTCAGTCTCTCTCCCTCGGGATCACGGTCCCGTTAGGAACAGCCGAACCCCAGCGTGTCCCAGACGTGTTGCCCATGAGTGACAGCGAAGCACGCGTAGGGGGAGAGGGGCAGCAGCAGCAGCAGAGGGTCCGAGGCACCTCCTGGCTGACCCTGGCCAGCGGCGATCCTTACAGATCCTTACAGCACTCTGGGAAGGAGGGAGGTATCTCCTTGCTGAGCAGTTAACGGTGATCCTCAGCTTGGAAATTCATGCCCTTTATAATCGGCAGTACAAAAAAAAGTCTTTCCCCACCAGGCAGACACGCATCGAGTTTGTCGGTCAGGGCACATGGCCTGAAACACGCTCTGAAATGATGCTTCAGTGAGTAGTAACCAAGATGCAAACACTTCCTTCTCCTTCCTGCAAGGGGAAGCTGCCTGAAAACAACAAATACCGACGATATGCAAAGGCAGGTCACAGAAGGCATGCTCACAACGGCCCCAAGCCCTGCAAAGCCACCACACCCCAGCCAGGCTCCCAGTGACCTATGGTACATCCACGGTCACGGTCCCTTCTGGCTGTGGCCATCAGCACCAGCAACCGGCAGCCAGCGGGACACAAAGCTGTGAGTTCTGAGGAGCAGGGACACCATCTCCTCTGCATCCTTCCCTCCGAGCTGCTCTCCTCCTCTCACCTTCGGTCACCCAGGAGGTGAAAATCCAGGCTTTTCCTTGGAGAAGGCTCCCAGCCAAACCTCTGCTCTCTGGTTAGAGCCTGGTAAATCCCCAAACCAAGGGGCCTTACTAATCTCTTAGCCCTCTGGCTGAGAGATGCTGACACCATGTGGGAAAGGCTCAGCAACGCTCCACCGCAGGCACCACGCTGCACCCACCAAGCCGGGACTTCGGGAAAAACTCGGGAAAACTTCCCCCTGCAATAAAGGTGTGGGTTCCAGCACTATGAACCCAACCATATTCAAGCCCTCTGCGGGCAAGCAGGCTAAAAAGTAGTCATTTTAGTTTGGCTTAATGTAAATATACTGGAAACAATTTTTAAAAGGCTTTGAGTCACTCTCTTTTTAGCTCTGAATCAGACTGCCAGTGCCTTTTCCATGGGATTTCAATAATCCGTTTGGAATGCTGAACTTCATGTTTCTCACCTCTTCCCGTAAAAATGACATCTCCCATGTATCGCCTTCCACTAGCTTCGTACCCAGATCTCCTAGATAATTTTGAAACACATAAATGGCCTTTTTCAGTCACCTCCCACCACTCGGGATCCCTTGGGACACTGCACCGCAGCTGCTGCAGCTCAGCACAATGAGCAGGGTGCGAGCAGAGGGCAACCCCTTCCCAAGCCCAGGAGCTGTGATTTTTTCAGGCAGCTGAAGAAAGCAGCTTTTTTTTTAAAAAAAAGTGAACTTTACAAATATGCATTTTGCCCCACAAGGCCTCATTCGGATTTTTAATCACTCCACAATCTAACCCACGGGGAGCTCAATTGCTGCTGTCACGTGCAGCGCCGGAACCTGCACGTATGCAGCAGCCCCGTGAAAACAGGTTGCTTGAGCGTAACCACAAATTTCTACCCAAAACCCCACAAAAAGCCAAATTCCTTAAGCCCCACGCTGCTGCCGGGTCCCTACAAAACAGTGGACAGCCTTAGCTTCCAAGCTTTTGTAGATGAACCAAGAAAAAAAAACAACCATCATTTCAGCCAAGGCCACACTCGATGACTCAAAGACTTAGTCATTGCGATGCAGGTGAGAACAAACCTTGCAGAGGTGTAAATCTTGCACCGTAGGAAAGCCACAGCTGGCAAGAAGTTAGAACAGAAATTTCCACAGCAGACGGTACCCCTGCTAACTGCTAGAGTCTTTCTGTTTCCCTAAAACCCTATTAACAAGTCACCGGCATTATGTTACACAGCGATTCCTGTATTTGCCAGCAAAAATGCACATGAAAAACCCAGAATTAGGTTCTTTCTCAACATCATGGAGAAACATGCTTATTTCAGCCGCTTATTTCAGGGGGAAGAGGCCAAACCTCTTAGATGCTCTTCCTGTGAAGGCTTCTACGCTCCTCCAGCATGTGTGAGGCATAATTTAACTTTGCTTTTTTTGATTTTAATGGAGGCTAACGCCAGGGCAATTACTGCTTTCAACGCATACTTCAAACCCCTCCACCTGACACGTCTGCAGCGCTCAGCCCCAGAAGAGCCCCCGTGCTATGCCCACTCTTCTCATCTGCCGCGGGGCTCCGCCAGCTAAACACGCGGGAGGATGCACGGCAGGGCTCTGCAACACAACCAGCAGCAGAAGCTGCCACCTCCATTTCACCTCCAAACGCACTTATTGCAAACTGAAACCTCCCTGGCTCCATGGGGGTTCACTCCGGTAATGCCTCTTCCCCTTGTTTGCATAGAAAAGTCTTTTCTTTGTGGCTTTCTGCAGAAGTTAAATGAACAAAAACAACAAAGGTTGCTCCACCTAGGCAGATGGCTTTTACCTGAAAGGGATACAGCCCACAGCCCACACTCCACCTACCCAAGCTTTAAAGAAATAAACATACAGTGACATGAAATCTGTTATCAAGGAAAGTTTCCCCACACTTAGAAAAACACTTCAATATTTTGTTCTCCGAGATGCTGCCAACTCACTTCTCCCCCGCAAACCAGAATGTGAGCAAACAGATAAGGCATCAGACACCTGTTTTTGGCCTTAAAGATGTTTCACTAGGCATTTTCCAAAGACCATTAAAAACCAGGATACATGCAAGAGGTGAGAAAGAAAAGCTATTTACTAAAAAATGCCCAAGCAGACCCCCCAAAATGAGTGATGCAATGATAAATGGAATGACAGCTTGTTTGTGCCCCAGGCCGGGCTATGGCAGGACAGAGCAGCGTTGTCCTTCGAGGTTCCGCTAGCTCTGCCCGTAGCGCAGCCCAAGTCACGTCTGGAGCATGAGTCCCACCGCCGCTCAGGAAATGGGGATTTTATCACTGGCATCAGTCAAGCAGCCAGGAGCGGGCGCAGGCACTGCAAGGTAAGCTGGTGAGACAACGGGACGTCGGTGGGATGGCGGCAGGGATAGCGTGACCCCATTTGTCCCCACTCTGCTCTTCTTCCAGCTGCAGAGAGACGCCAGCCTGCTCCCACAGCTTTCATTTCATCAATCCCTACACGATCCCTGACGCTGCCAGCAATGCAGTGATGGTGAAGGGCTTCAGTAGGAGGTCATCCCATCTCCCCCCTGCCACATACCCATTTTCTGGAGTCTCCTCTCCCGGGTGAAGCACTCTCCACTGCTGTGGTGCTTCTGGGCAACGCGCATCCATCAGCTTTCCCTGCAAAATAAACATTGAAAAGCATTGGTTCCAGGTTTGCCAGGCTCTAGAGGGACAGCAGCACCAAGCCAAGCTGCACAGGGAATAAGAAAACTCCTCCGCACCAACGCAGCGTAAGAAGAGGGATGCGCTATCGCAGCACTGGGTGCATGGGGTGCATCCTTCCACCCAACATGCTGCCGGCTTCTGCCACCCAGCCCTCCCTGGCACCAGCTTTCCAGGCACTTTGGGGCTTTCCTGAGCTTTCCTGCTCCATGCTCTGCTCCCACCCTCGGGGCTCGCCCTCCCGAGTGCGGTGTTGGCTCAGCACGGCTTTGTGAACCAATTCATCCCCGTTTCAGCAAGTCCTGATCCATCCTGCATCGCAGGCTCTGAAGAAGCAGCAGCCCGAATGCCTCAGCATGGAGAAGCTCGGGGTCTGGTTCCCTTCCCAGCTTCCTTACACATTCCCTGCGTGATCCCAGACCAGACACTGAGGAACAGCAGGTCTCAATTCCCAAGCTATAAAATGAGACCATTAACACTTAATTCCTCTCATCCATTGTCTGCCCAGATTGTAAACTCAGTAGGAAAAACTGTGTTTGTAAAGCCTCTAGCATGACAGAGCCTCCAGGCGTAAATGAAATATAAAATAATAAAAATAATTGAAAATCCCCAGCAGGCAGTTGTAGAAGGAGCGGAATAGAAGAGAAACATATGCCTGCCTTTTAATGACAAAAATAAACACCCTCCAGGCAGCGGGGAGACCGCCGAGCTCCGCGGTGCAAGGGTGCTCATTGCTGTTCTGGGAAGGACTTGCAACACCGCCGCGCGGGACACCATGGCGAGCAGCGCCAGGCGGGTGGGCATCCTGTCACCACCAGCAGCAGCATCCTCCCACCGCAGCCTCAGCGCCCGATGCTTACCGGGCCTGGCACAGCCCGTGCGAGGGACGCCAGCACTGCCAGCCCCACGTGCTTCACCCCCGGCTCCGTGCCCGACACCGGCCCCGCCAGCCTGCACCGCTCCTTCCACGAGAAGCTGTTGATGGATTCCACTTCATCCAAGCCACCAACCCATGCCCAACCCTTCCCATTTCCAAGGCTGGAAATCCCGCCGGAGGCAGCGAAGCCAGCCAGGAGCGCTCTGCAGGCAGCGTGAGCACGGGGGAGAGCGTGCAAGGAGGGACCGCGTGGCTGGGCGAGCAGGGATGTGAACCAGCCATGCAGCAGCGTGCCAGGGGGCTGCAGAACTGCCACCCCAGGAGGGAGCGCCCACCCCAGCCCGCCCTGCACAGCCAGTGCTGGGAAGCGCTACCAGGGCTGCGTTTCAGGGAGGACCATGCGTGGAGTGCTGCTGCTGCTGCTGCTGCTGCTGCTGCTGCTGCTGCTGCTGCTGCTGCCGCTGCTGCTGCTGCTGCGGCTCATACCCCAGCCCTGGTCCCTGCACACCAGTGGATGGCAAAGGCTGGTGCAGCCAACACAGGGCGTGGGTTGGGGAAGGGGACACTCCCCTGCGCTCGCCACAGCCACAGACATGCCCCTCACACGCCACAAGTGTGCTGCACACGCAGGCCCACGTGCAGCGTCCGCTCACGCAATCACATGCTTGCACACACCTTCCCCTGTGCACACCACAGGAGGCACACACGGTCCTGTGCACCACTCCTTGCACACGCAGACACGTGCAATCACATACACACATGAGCAATCACACATGGGCTCGCATGCACAGATGTGTGATCACGTACTCACATGTGCAATCAAGCATGGGCACACGTGCAATCACGTGCCCCCCCATGTGCATGCACTTGTGCATTCCCATGGACCACATTTAACACTCACACACAATGCTTGTGTGCACACACGCCCTCACACATGGGCACAATCACGCGTGCACACCCAGGTGCGATATCACCTGCATGCACCTACACACCCTGGGCACACCCAGGCACACCCAATGCACACCCTGGGCACACTCGATGTACACCCTATGCACACCCAATGCACACCCGATGCACACCCTATGGACACTCGGTGCACACCCTGAGCACACCCGATACACACCCGATGCACACCCTGGGCACACCCGATGCACACCCTATGCACACCCTGGGCACACCTGATGTACACACAATGCACATCCTATGGACACTCAATGCACACCCTGGGCACACCCAATGCACGCCCTGGGCACACCTGATGCACACCCTGGGCACACCCTGGGCACACTCGATGCACACCCTGGGCACACCCGATGCACACCTGATGCACACCCTGTGCACACCCAAAGCACACCCGATGCACACCCTGTGCACACCCGATGCACACCCTGGGCACACTCGATGCACACCCTATGGACACCCGGTGCACACCTGATGCACACCCTGGGCACACCCGATGCACACCCTGCACACTCCCGGGCACGCACAATCACCCACACGTACAACCCCGCGCGCGCCCCGCGCCCCGCGCAGGCGCCCTCGCGCCCCCCGCACCTGCCTCGTGGCGCCCCCTGGCGGCCCCGGGTGGGACGCGACTCCCGCCGCGCCCCCCCCCGCGCGCCCGCCGCAATGGGGCGGGCAGGCTCCACGTGACTGGGCCTGACCACTCCGGCTCCGCGGGGGGGGGGCGGACAGCGGGAGCGCCGCGCCATCTGTGCACCATCGGAGCGGGGCGGGGGGCCCCGCCACCCCCGCGGCTTGGAGCGGCCCGGAGGGAGGGGGGGGGAGCGGCTGAGGAGAAATGGCGGGAACGGGGCGGCGGGTGTGCGGGGCCTGGTGGGGTGGATGTCCCCGGCGCTGCGGGCAGGGCCCGGTCACCCCTTGCCATGGCGGCCTCGGGGGCAGCGCCGCAGCCGGTGGGCACCAGGGCCGCGGGGGGGTCATGGAGACCCCTCACTGCCCGGGGCCTCGGGGCTGCCCTTCCCCAGCGGGGCGGTGGGCCTTGGGCCGGGCCCCAGAGGCACAAACAGCGCTGCCCTCGCAGCCTGGGTTGTGAAATGGCACAGCAAACAGCACAGTCGCAAGGGGAGGGAACTACAAAAATGCTTCAAAAGGAGCATTTTAAAGGAAAATGGGAGTGGCGGGGCACACGGGGCACCTGCCCATCCAGGCTGAAGTGGTGAGGGCTGTGCTCCTCCGAGCCTATCTCCTGTGTGGGCTGGATAACACCGTATTGGATTTGTTGTAATGTAATTATTTGTGTATCGGGTCACAGGGATCAATGCTTAGTGAGCAGTGCTGCCAAGTCAGATCTCATCTAGGAGGTCCTTATCCCTGAGGAAACACGGGGGAGCATGTGTCAGACAAACACGGTGAGCTGGTGTGTTGGGCGGCGCTGAGCTGGGTGCCGAGGGGGGCATCAGCCTGGGGGCTCACACCAGCCAGGGGGCTCACACCTGGTTACTTGTTACACCGAGGTTACTCATGCTGCCATTGCCCCCGTGGTGCGATAGGTGCTGTGCATTCGGAGCAGGGCACGGCACAGAGCAAAGCTCTAAAAAAATGGGGAAAAACGTTGCCATCCTACAATACTGCGTGCTGCTCTCCTGGCTCAACCTAGAAAGAATCTGAAAGAGAAGAAAATGCTTTAAAAATCAGGCTATTCCCATTCCTAAATGGGAACTGGCAAAGGGCGCTTCCCAGAGCAGTTTATGCCGCGGAGCAGAGCTGGCTGGCAGCCTGCTCCTGTGCTGGGCAACACGGGGGGAGCGCTGTGAGAAAGCACCAGCATCTCCACCTGGCTGGGGTGGGCTAGCTGCCTGTTCATTAACCACGTTGTTCATTATCCGTGTATTAAACACCAGGGGGGAATTACCTTGCGATTCCCGATGGCCGTGCCCCGCGCTGGGGCTGCTGTGAGCCGCTGCCACTGGAGGGCAACAGGAGACCACCGGATTTCTCGCACCCCCGAACGTGCGGTAGACCTAAAATGAGCACAAAGGGTAAATGAAATCAATCCGCTGTTGCAGAATCGGTCTGCTGGGAAGCAGAGCCCCGCAGAAATATGAGGGAGCTGCAGCATGCCGGGGAGATCAAGCCCTAATTAGCTTTTTATGTGTTTTCTCCCCTGTATTATTTCCCAAAAAAGTTTCTAAATCTTTCTCCGAGCTTTGTGTCGTGTTATTCTGGGTTAAGTGGAACAGCATGGTGCTCTTCATTATTTTTTTAAAGGGTCTAAAAGCTCAGTTTGATGCTTGAATGTCCTCATGCCTCCCAAACAGACGCTGTTACAACCTCCCCTCTTGCTGCTGCTGTAGGGTGTCAGATAATGCCCAAGAAATCCAGAAACAACACATTCTTGGCAACGCTCGGCGTCTTCTCTTATAAACACAGACTTGCGCCATATAAATCTGGCTCCCTGCGTCCTGTCAGTGGCCAATGAGGCATGATTTCCATTTCTGCAAACTGTGAACAACGCGGTGGGAAAGCCCAGCTAGGAAACAAGGTGGGAGAGCCGTGCTTTACATTTCTCGGGGACCTTTTGAGGATCTCGAGGCCCTTTGGAAATGAGAGCCAAGCTCTAAGTGTGTGTTACAGAGGGAGAGAAATAAGTCTGAGGTGATGCTTGGGAGCATGAGCAGAACCTGGAGCTGGGCATGTATTTCCAACGTCATGAGCTCATCCTCATGTCTGCTTTGCTGGCACAGGACTGCAGCATGGAACTGTGGCACTTGAATTAACAGAGAAGGACGCAGTAATGCAGTACTTCTGGTATTAAAATGAATCAATAAATAGACCATGACCTGCATGGAGTGCACTAGGGCTCTGTAGTCTGGAGCCGTTCGTTTCTTGGCCGAGATCTAGGAGCTGATCCTTTCCTCGTGCTGCGGCTGGTGAGCTGTAGCACCATGGCTTACCCACAGTTAGGGGCAGGAGGGAGAGGGAGAACACAGGCAAGCAAGTGCTAATTCACAAACGTGCAGGGAAACAAACAAAACCATCTTGTTCTTGTAAACGCAGAGCATTTGGGGGTTTGTTCTGTTTTCCCATGACACGTTTTTGTCAGTGTCGTGAGACAAGCGCTGAAAATTCCTTGGGGCAAAATAAAAAGTAAAGAGGCCTGCATGTCATGCCTGACGCATAGGTCAGCCCTGTCCCTGCTGCCAGGAGCCATCTCCAGCAGGGCGTCTCACCAAAGAGCTCCGAGTGGAAGGTGCCAGTGTTATCTGGCAGAATCGGGACTGGCGAGGCAGAACACGAGCTACCCAAAGTCCTCCAGAGCGGTGCCACTGACACATGCTGACATTTCCCATCCCGCCTGCCTCGGTGGTCATGCCTGGAGTTGCAAATCTTCCTCCGTTACAATTTGCTGAAGCTGTGACCCCAAGGGATGTCTCAGAGTGACAGCCAGAACAACCGTGGAAGTGTTAGTGATCCGTTCGCTGCGTTTTCTCTCTTCAGGACAGCTTGTCTGCTTCCCAGGAGAATCGCCACAGCTCCATTAGAGTCCATTAGCAGCTTCCTTTAGCCTTGAAGTGAATTTAGCACTGGTGAAAGGTGTTGGCGTGGCAATCCCGCAGGCTGGAGCCTGCTCCCAGCACAGCTCCGGTGTGGAGAGGAGCCAGGCGCACACGGAGCAGCCGAACCTGCCCTGTCTGCCGACAGCCATGTCTCACTGCAGGAAGGAACCACGGGGGCCTCTTCTTCCTTTTCCTGCAGACTTGGACAATAGCAGAGGCAAGAACTTGAAAGGGAAGGCGCCCCACATCAAAACGAAGAGTTGTTTAATAAAGTGGTGTCTGATGGGCATTTGCTTCCCCTGCAGAGGGGATTTCAGGGGCACTAGTGCTTTGCTGTGAGCTGTCTATGCCATCAGGTTATTACTGCCATGGCCTGGCCATCCCCGCTGGAGAGCCCTTTGCATCCCTGAGCCAAGGGCAAAGCCTGAAAAAAAAAACCCTATTGCAGGACCACATGGGACAGGAATGGACAGGACTCGTATTGAGGGTTTTGGCTAGGACAAAGAGATGTCTCTTTCGCTGAGAAATGGCCCGGCCTGGAGCCCGCAGAGGGACCACGCACGGGCAGAGAGCGGCATGTGCCTTTCCAGTCCAGGAGCTCGGCAGCCTCGGCAGCAGTTGGACAAGGGCACTGCAGGCCGGGGCTGAGGCATGGAGAAAGCACGCAGAGCATTTGGCCCTGCTATACCCTGCACTGCAGATGTGAACAGCCTTCCATAAATATCAAAATGCTTGACAAGTGTCAGCAGCTGTGAGTCAGCCCTTTGCAATGCTCCCAATCAAACCATGGTTTCATTGTCTTTGGGTCCCCTGGAATGTGAGCCACACAGAAACCCACCCTGGCAGTCCGGATGCTTCCCTGGTCTGCAAACAAAGGCAAAGCAAGCACTTTGTGAAGTCCCAGTGCAATGATGCATGCCCCAGACTACACAGCATCCGAGGGAAGATGCCACTTTCCAGGTAGCACTTTGCGCATGGCCCGTGAGTGGCTCAATGTGGAAAACAGATCCCGAGAGCTCATCCCAACTCTTTTACCATGGGAGATCTGGGAACAGCTGCTGAGAAAGTGCTTGATCCTCAGTCCCTCAAAGGCTGCTACAGATTTCAGTGGATTTTAGCCATTGTAAGATGGAAATATGCATGTGCCTATCCACACATAGCTGCAGAGAGGTAGCTGCATGCCCTCAGCACTGCCCTATCCCACTCACAGCTCCTGGCAGCCCTCCAGCACCGAATGATTCTCACCTTTCTCACCATCCTTGCCCACTTTATGCCAGTAAACTCACAATAATCAGCCTATTCTTCCCTAGCCCGCTGCTGCTGCTGCACCCATCTGGAGGCCCTCAAATACACCTTGGCTCAACCTTTCCTCTTCCTGTGCCGTCCCTTCTTTCATTCCTACTCACTCCTGCTATTATCAATAAGAGCTGTAATTAACACTGCTGGCTGTGCCCAGAATCCTCTCCCTCCCCTCATTGCAGTAGGGTTTACGGGTTTTTCCGTTGAATAAATATGGGTGCAACTCACCTGAATTGCCAATCCCTATCAGTTGGTGGCTTGGGGCATTGCAGCATGAGCAAACAATGATGATTATGGAGAGGAAAAGCAAGTGTGGAAAGCAATTGTTCTCATTGACTTCACCTTGATAAGAAAGACGCCAACTCCAAGACAAAAACCGTTTCTTGCCTTAGGGTTGCAGGAATCTAATTCCTGGAAAAGGAAAAATTGGTGGTGGTAAAGTGTAGCTGTGAGGTGGGAAGGATAGTCCACTGGTCAGGCCGAGTGGGAAGAGCTGGATTCCATTCTCTTTTCTTCTTCCACCCGCCATGAAACCTCAGACAAATCTCCTATCCTGGAGAAGAAAACTTTTCCATGATCAGTTGAAAGCTGTCAACAGCTGTGGCTCAGAGGTTAATGTCTCTCCTCTTGTAGTGCTGTCAGTGTGTGCAGAAATGCTTCTGCTGAGAGGTCACTGGAGCGCAAACAAGCGTGCGCATAGACAGGTGTGATGCCTTCATCTCAGCTCCACGGACCATCTGCAGGCTTTGCGCACAGCACACCCGTGCCACGGGCCTGGCTGCCACCTGGATTTAAGGGCCATCACACTGGATTTCTTTACAGCGTCAACCGCCCAACTAATCATCTTTCAAAAATCTTGCATTTGACTATAACCCATGGCGCGTGAGCTGCTGACTCTGAGCCCAACCAAACTGACCGCAGGACTTCACCCTGTGCGCGTGCAAGGGATCCTTCACGGCTGGCCACGTTGGGGGTTCTCCAGTGGCTTGTGCTCACAGCTTCTGCGCCACCCAGCTCGGTGGCTCACAGGTGGGTTATCTGCAGGTCTGGCAGAGGGCAGAGCGGTGTGTGCCACATGCCATGGCAGGTAACGGCTACTGCAGGTACTTGAGAGGGTCATGATGCAGGGCAGTGCCTAAATGCCAAGAAGCTTCTGCAAGCAGTCAGGGTGCATGGGTGAGAGAAGCTCTGTGGGGTCTCTCCCAGAGTGACTCACTTTCAAACTGAAAAGTATCCTTTAAACAGCCAGGGATTTTGCACTGATGGGGAAACAAACCCTGCTCTGCAGAGGAGAAGCCTCTGTATCTTTGGGCACACATAAACACAAACACCTCCGGGATTTCTCCTCTGAGAGAGCCCCTGCCTGCTGAGAAGCTCTGCAGCCTTCCCCCAGCACTGCAGCTCCTGGGGGGCTAACCAGCAGCCAGCTGAGACTTTCAACCAGCTTATGTTTTTAATGATGAAACGGCTTCCAGCTTACTGAGGCAGGATGAGTCCTGCTGCTGGGTAGCTCAGCCTGGGGGTGACCAGGACAGTCTCCTCTGAAAACCCCTGGGATTTAGCAGATAGTTACTGGAATGGCTCCAACCGTGGGGGTTTTTCAGGCAGCATCTCCACAGCCCTGTGTCTCTGATCACGTACAGAAGGATGGTGGAAGCGCCTGCTGAACCATGGCTAGCGTGTGCCTTGGAGGTGTCCATTCATGTTCTGGCTCCGGCTGGCTGGGAGCAAAGCCTGAGGCAGGGCATGGGGACTAGTGGATAGAGAAACAGACTCCCAGAGACTCGCTGTAGCAGCAAGAGACGAGGGAGTGTCGCTGCTCCTCTGGAAACACCATGTGGTAGTTCCACACCTGGAGTGGAAGGTCTCTTGTTAGCCCATGCTCACGTGCCTTTGCACCATGCTGTCCTTGTTGAGTTAATGTGGGGTGTCTGGCACGGGCACTGGGAAGATCCTCTGGTACCTGAGAGCCCCAGCTTGCAGAACGCCCTCAAACAACCCAGCTGAGGGTCCCCCAGGACTCTGCTGGCAGGGATTGCCTCCAGGGCCAACACAAATCTGTGATGACTAGCTGCAAGGGGATGGCGTCGCTTGGCACAGACTAAAATACACCTCTGGTGGAGAGCCAGGTGGCTCCATGATTCATTGTGTCTTACATCAATGTGGGATTGTTCACACATTGTATCCGGGGCGGATCCTGGAGGCATCTTTCTAAGGAAGGTTTTGGACCGTGATGTCTCAGCTTCTGCCAGATGGGTGCTACCACGTGGCACAACCCGCACGCTGCCTGCTCCTGCCCTCCTGCAGCATCACACACCACAGCAATATGAAGGCATTTATTCCCCATACAAGGTTTCCTCACTGGAAATGATCAGTTAAAAGCTGCCTCAGGAAAAGGGTTAAGAAAAGAAGAATCCAGTCTCAACTCTTTGCAATTTTGAGAGCAAAATGCAAGCTGCAGATGCAGGCTGCAGAGAGCTGTCCTGTGCTCTTTTGCTGCCTTTAATGTCCCCAGCCTCTGAGAGGGCACCCCAGAGAAATCAAAGATGCATCCTGGGTGACAGTGGCTCGGGAGACTCTTTGTTATGTGCTGAGAAACACCTGTACAACATCCTCAGTACCCTTTGGGGCAGGGAGCCTCTAGATACCCGTCTTCTTTTGGGCTTGTCCATAGCTCATTGGCACATGGTAAACTACCAGTCTCACACAGCGCTGCCCCAAAAGGGTTTTTCTCAGTGCTCCACCTCCACAGCGAGGTAATTCCTTCAGGGAGGCTGTAGGAACCGCCTGGTGCTGCCACCTCAGCTTTGCCCGTGCAGGGGAGCAGCAGGACCTCATCCTATTGCATTGACGTCAGTGGTTTTCCCCTCGCTGGCTGCTGAAGCCCTCGCACCACCCGGCATGTGCAGACAGATACATGGAGCTCTGCTGCAACCCAACCCACGCTGCTGGCACGCTCCGGGCCGCAGCGGTTGCTTTTCGATTCCCTCTTGCACAGACACATCTGTCGGCTCGGGGCACCCCGCTCAGCCCCCACCGCAGAGCTGCAGCCGTGCGTGCGGGACGGAGGGAGCTGGTCCTTTCCCTCACCCGGCTCGTGGCTGTCTCTGACTCTCACCGATGCTCCCGGGCATGGTGTGGCTTCCACTGAGGCTTGCCCTTTCGGTCTATGAAAATCTGAACTGTAAAGTCTAGAAAACAAAAGGTCCTTTTTCAGTAAGAGGAGGCTGATTAACATTCCCTCAGGGAACCAAAGGGACTCGTCACTGTTCTGAGTAAATGTGTTTTGTTGTTCCAAGGAAAAGTCTGACTCACCTGGCGGAGGCTTCGGAAGCGGTGAGGTCTCTGCAGCACGCACGTGGCCGTTGAGACGAGCCCTGCAGTACCAGGGTGTAGCGGAGGTGTGAAGGGCTGCCTCCTGCCCCGGGGTACCCAGCATCAGCCTGTCCCCTAGTCCCCTCAGCTGCATGTTGTTCAGTGCTTCAGGCTCAGTGCTGCCAAACAGCGCTAGACGCTGTGCCTGCATGCTCTCACACCAAAAGAAGGGGCTGGTTTGGATCGGGGTGTCTCTGGGGGTGTTTGGAGGTGGCAGCAGGACCAAATTCCAGACCTCGGTGGGTACTTGTGCTCCTCTCCCCTGCCCTGCGCTGCTTGCCAGGCTGGCCGGGCTCCAGTTAAGTACCGAGCAGGTCAGGCATCCCTCAGAGGTTTCCCTGGGAGCTGCCTGGACTTGCTCCGTTTGTAACAGTTGTGCCATCAATCCTGGGAAGGTCATAGCCCTCTGTGGCTTTTTCAGGTAGGTATTTCAGCACTTACCATGTCGTCTTCATTTTTGGAAGCCCCAGAGGAGGGAGGAAGGCTGGAAGGGGGGGAGGAAGAGGATGGAGGAAGACAGCAGCCGTCTGCCTCCTGCCCAGATTCACAGCTCTGTCGACTTCCCATGTCAGTTCTGATGTGTTGGGCATGGTGCCACTTCACTTCTCGTGTGTCAGACTCCTGCAGGGCTTTCTGGAGCCGGTGGTGAGGGGGAGGTGGTCTCGCTGGGTAACACAGGACACAGGGCAGAGCATTCCCAAAGGACAGTTGGGCAAAGCAGCTGCTTGGGCCAGCTCACAAATTTTATTTGTTCTTTTTTAGCTGACAAATTGATACTTTGTCTTTTATGAGCGCACCCTGGGTAGGGCCATGCCCAGAGAAATCTGCTCTGCGCAGACAGGTCCATTTTAGTTAAGAGACAAGGGAGCTACCAGAGTGGTGGTCACAGAGGATTCCGCGCTGTTGCTGCCCAGGGGTGTTCCCAGGGTGAAGAAGGACCTGGAGAACAGTCCCTTGTTCCATCCTGCATGGCCTGAACGCTCCAGCCGCCTCACCCCCTGCCCCAGCCTGCAGCCCTCGGAGCCACTGGGGCTTCCCTCCAGTTACACACGAAACAAATCGTTGGTTCTAAGCAGCAGAGGTGACAGAGATTTTCAACTTTTTCTCCTCATTTGCGCAAGTGCATTCCAGGGAAGCACTCCTGAGTGTTATTCATAATCAATATTTGTTCCTCTGAAAATGCTCATTTATGTTGGGTCAGCTCACTGATACCTGGGTGTTTATTTTGCTCAGATTCCAGACACAAGTAAACATGCATTTACAAAACCTACACGATCTTGACTGCATGGTTATCTGCCTCTCTTGTTCTTGAAATAATTTTTCATTTTTTATTTTTGCAGGCTGCTTCTGCTGGGAAGGTCGAGCTGCTCTGCAAAGCCCCTGCACATCTTGCTGTTACTGGCACAGCTCCGTTTGCTGGTGATTGTGCTGAGCTGCGCAGAGCCCAGGAGGAAGACTTTCCTCCAGCCACTCCTATGGCCACTTCAGTTTTCCTCAGCCAGCTCCAGCTCCCAGCTGTGACCAGAGCATAATCCTCCAGCCAGTCTCCCACTCCTCCTGATTTCCCTCTGCTTTCTCCTGAAAACAAAAAAGGGGCATTTACAGCCTGCTAAGCACCTCTTCCACCCCTTCCAGCCCTTCCACCTCGGAGAAGCTGCATTACCATGGTCTAACCCACCTGCACGACTGTGTAACTATTTACAGAGTCTAGGGATATGTTGTTTGCTAATCGTGTTTGGGGCCTTCAGGGTGGGGAAATCCAGGATGACGCAGAGGCTTGTTTGTGGTGGGATTTTTCACTTCACTGTCAGCACACCCGCACAGTTGACTGGCGTGTGCTTCTCACAGGCCTTGCTGCTTAAATACAAAACATCCTCAGTAAATTCAGCTTAGCCCAGGTTGTAACTGGGGTCACAGAGCCCTAACGCAAGCAGATTTTCACACCTGTGCAACACAGGGGGTGGTTAGTGATCCATCGGGGCAGGGCAAAATACCCTGCTGCGTTGACAAGCCCTCTGTGCACCTCATTAATTTTTTTCTGTTAATCTTCCGCGCACACGGAGAGCACAAAGTAAACGTAATGGCTTGGCAAAAGAGCCACTGAACAGCTTGGCTTCACTGCAAAACCAGCAAAGTCAAAGCCAAAGGAAAATGGTGGGGTTTTTTCTGAGGGGTCTTGCAATATCTCCATGCTCGTGTTGGCTTCGGCATTCGGGGAGGAATTTGACAGGACTGCAACAAACAAGCCTTTTTCTATAGCAACTGGCCCCTCCAGGACATCTCCGAGTGCCTTACACAATGCAAATGGAAAAGCACTGACTCGTGAATGTACTGCAGATTGAAAGCAACATTAAAAAAGCAACGCAGGATTTCAATTTGGCTTTATAAGTGCCAATAGCAGTAACAATCCAATACCCACTGAAAAAAAATTGCATCACTCTGGGACACAGAGGCCTCCTCAAGCCTGGGGCAAACGGGCCAGGATGTTAAAACACACCAAAGAGTTTTCCATCTATTTATGCATTGCTGAGCAAGTTAATGTGAGCGAAAGGTGTCAGTGCAATGGAAGCACCTTCTTTTGCGGACGCCAGCCCAGCGCCACAGCCAGGTTTGAGCTGATCTGATCACCACCTTCTTGCGCGTGAGGCATGAACCAGCTGCTGCTGCCTGGAGCTGGGGCAGTGGGGTGGGGTGGTCCAGCCGGGGTCGCTCCTGGATGTGCATGCCCACGTGCTGTTTTTCCAAAGGAGATGATTAGCCCTGAACAACACATTTTATCCTAACGACACAGGGTCATTAGGATGACACAGGGTTGAGCTTACCAGGGTTGCAAACCCCACAGAAGAACATCGTCAAAGCCCAGATGTGCTCTGAGTGCAGGCCACAAACAACAAGACCAAAGCACAGAGGCACCTTGTGCTGCTGCCAAAACCCCCCAAAAGCCCTGGTGCTTTCCCTTCCGACACTGCCTGTAGCTGCTGCAAACGGCGCAGTCCTCTGTACCTGCCCAAGCACCCTGTGGGAGAGAAGATGCTCAGCTCGAGGGACCTAACACAGATCGTGGTTCCCCAACGTTACCCCCCGTCTGCTCCCTCCAGCCGGAGGCTCGCGCTGGTGATGCGTGTGCAGTCACAGCGATGCTGAATGTCCTCCAAGTTATAAATGCTGTCTGTCAAGGACCTCGTCAAAGGTGAATTTTACCAGCCAGGAAAAAGGAGAGCGGCCGGGCGATCCCTCCCCACTGCAATCTTGCAGCCGTTACAGAAGTGAAGAGGCTTTTTTGTTTACCCAGGGAAGTAAGGAAAGGAAAAAACAACCACTGATAAGTAAAACGTTGGAAAGATTGTAAAGTGAGATCAAGGAATTTAAAGGAAGGGAATTTATATGGTGTATTTCCTGATAAAATCGGACATTTCAAAGCATCCCTTAGCGGTGTGGCAATGTTGCGGTAACCCGAAAGCATTTATGGGCAGCAGAATAGGCAGTTCCCTTGAAAAAGGGTATTTCAGACACATGATTTTAAAGGCTGCTCCGTGGCTCTGTGCCCATTGAAACGGGAAGAAACCCTCAAGCCAAAACGTCCAGCAATACAAAAAGACGTTTGGGGATTATTTATTATCATCCGTTCCCAATGCGGGAACACTAAATGCAGTAGTCAGGCCTGGCTGCTCTGGGCTGGACACTCTGCACACACAAGTTAGAGATACATTTTAATCTGCTCCCTGTAATGCACCAGTCAGGTAATTGTGCCGAGGGTGTGGGCAGACCTGGGTCTTTTTTTAGATCAGGTCAGAGCAGGCTCAGAAGTCTACAGCCGCCCTTTAGCCAGACGGAATGGGATATCATTTCTTTCCCTTTACACCTAATTGGACCAAATTCACTCGTTAATGCAGCACCTGTGCCACCGAGGCAGTGACAAAGTGCCAGGTGTAACCTCTTTAAAGGGCTCTTCCCTTGAACAGATCCACCTGTGGTGCCCTCTGCACCAGGGAGCAACAGGCACCTCCCGAGAGTAGCAGACAGGATTGCAATGCTCCAGCTAGAGAGGGGTGAGTTGTGCGCTTTGTATTCCCTCTTCGTTTATTTTCGCAGCCTACAGCCCAACGTCGGGCGAGACTGAAGCACAGTCCCCCCTGTCTGTTCTCCCTCCATGTGCTCGTGGCGACTGCTGAGCCGCGTGGGATTGCAGGGGCAGAGCACCATCCTGACCCTTGGCACTCGGAGCATCGGATCCTCAGCTGCCCCAAGCGGATCCACCTTGCTCAGCACCAGCTCAAAGTGCCCCTCCTGAGCAGCTCTCTGCCTTCAGCCGCCGGGTGCCAGCAGGGTTTGGAGGCAGGCTGGCTTCTTGCCAGCTCAGCGCTACTCCGGGTTGTAATCCCAGTGTCTGGGTCTTCCCTCTTGCATCACACCTGGCCTGAGCAGGGCTGCACCCTGCGCACAGAGGGGCGGCGAGCAAAGCTCAGCCCAGGTGGGAGGGACTGCGCTCCTGTTAAATCCACGGCTCCCAGAGGACCCAGTCCTCGCACAGACTCACCCTTGTGCTCATTTTATGAGCTCAGGGTGCTCTTGGAGGTGTTGCAGCGAGAGCGGTGCACAGGAGAGGGGACAAGCAGCTGCAGCTCAGGTACCTGCAGGGTGCTGATTTCAAGGGCCATCTCTGCCTTTTCCATGTCTCTCTCAAGTTGTTTTTTTTTTCCTCGTTCAATCCTCCACGCTGATGTTATTTGCGGTATCAGCTCCTCTCTCCCATCCCTTCTCTTTCTTCTGCTGCTGCTTTGCATCTAGCTGGTGATTATTCTTGTGCCCTGAGAGAAATCTGTTGCAGAGATCTGAAAGAAGCCAAGACGTGGTTGTTCCTGCCTGAACAACACTGCCGGCTGGCAGAGAGACCAAGCGGTGTTTATCCTGGGTGGGGAAGGCTGCTGGATATTCTGTGAGAAATGGCACGGGATTATGCTTATTGCTCAGGCTAAGGTTTTGGACTTTTCTCAGGAGTCCATGGGTTTTATTTTATTAGCCATTACCTGTCTCATTCACCCAGTGTTTGAAGCCTATTTAAGATTTCCAGTGATGTTTGTTGACCGTGCAGCCGAACAAGCGGTGTCAGATGCTTCATCCCCTCTGCCTGAAGTGCGTTCAGCCTGCAGGAGCAAGGCTGCGATCATGTGTCTGTGCATGTGCACCCAGCTTTTCAGGGGGAGGCTGCGGTGTGCTGAAGTGTTGAGAGTTCAAAGGCAATCAGAGTGCCACGTGGTAGCAAGGAGTGTGACTGGCTGGAGGCAGTGGTTTACGCAGGGCTCGGTTGTTTGGTACTGCTGCATGTTCTTCAGCCGCTGACAGTCAGCAAGGTCAAAGTGTTGTGACTCAGGTCAGGATCAAGAGATGCTGTGAAACCAAACCCAAGGTTCTGAGGATCCGTCCGTGCGTAAGAGGAGAGCAGAGCATCAGGATGATCGTGTGGAAGCTGTGCAAGCAGGGCTCCAGGCAGGAGCGCTGCAGATACACGGCCTGTGTAGGCAGATGTTTTGGCAAGAAGGTGGAGGTCTGAGGAGGGGAGGAAGAGTATCTAGTCCCACCTTGGGTCTGTCCCTTGGACCCCAGAGAAGAGCATGGTCTGCTGCCTCACAAGGTTTCAGGCCCTGAGGTGCAGTGCTGTACACTCCAGGGGATGTGTTGCAGGGGAGTGCAGATGTACC
The DNA here is from genome assembly GCF_023634085.1 of Falco cherrug. Taxonomy (NCBI): domain Eukaryota; kingdom Metazoa; phylum Chordata; class Aves; order Falconiformes; family Falconidae; genus Falco; species Falco cherrug. The sequence continues at coordinate 3,924,346 of NC_073716.1, forward strand.
GCATTTTCTGGAACACTTTTTAAAGAGTTCTGCAGAGCCCTCTGTGCAGCAGCTCTCATCCTCTCCTTCCCTTGGCACCTCTGAAATGCAGGGAAACAGCCTCTCTTATGCAGCTGCTTCCTTTGTAATGCTACTGCCTAATGTGGTCCCGCAAGGGGATGGAGGTGAGATCTACCCATGGTCTCAGAAGGAAAAAATCCAGGCTGGTGCTCCAAGGAGCTTGTTAGTGTGTCTAAAAAGTCTCACATTCCTCTAACTCATCTGAAACATTCCTAGAATTAGCTAATTTACTCTCTTTTTGGACAGACACCCTTGTCTAAAGATGCTTCCCGTGTCCACTGCTCACCCTGTGAAGAGGTGGAGGGAAAACTCTCCTGGGAGTGGGGGACCAGGCTCTGCTCCTTGTCTCCTACGCAGAGAAGCTCTTGCCAAAGGGGCAAGAGCCATCCCGGAAAAGGGAGCATGGCAGTGGGAGGGAGAGTTATCTGAGTAACAATTTCAACATTACTAATAACCCTCCTCATCTAAAACCCTGGAGACCCTTTCAGAAGTCTGAAATGTTGCTAAACAAGCAATACATCGGGGCTGTTTGCAGGGGGATCGCTGGGGGACAATGGCTTCCACTGCTGGATGCCACCAGGTCATGTTGGAGTGCTTCTTGCTGCCCCAGCAAAAAGTCCTCTTTTGGCAATGGTCACACAGATGCTGCTCCATTGTGGGGCTCCGGGGGCTGATCAAATACCAAGAGTCAGCGATGCTGTCTGGGATTTCATAAAGGCTTCTTTTTGCAGCTGAACTTTCTAATTATTCTTGTTTGAGCAAGGAGGGAGGTGGCTTCGTCTGACAGTCGCCCCTTCTCCCCCCAGACGCTGGGAGGGCTGCCCCTCTTCAGGCACCAGCTGCCTCACGCTCCAGGGGCTGGACCCCCCCTGGAGCTGGAGGTATATTCATATTTGCTATGTGGTACTGCTGCTCTCTCTGCTCTGCAGGCAAAACACAGCGTAACCACAGGAACTTTCTTCCTCAGCCTCCTCAGCACACCCTGCTAAGCTAGGCAAGTCGCCCCGCAGCCCTCACGATGATTAAGCTGGGTGTAATGAGCTTTGTGAATCCTGGGTGTCCCAGCAGTTCCTTTTGCTTGTCCCGGGAAGGGGATGTGAAACCAAATTGTGATCGGGAGGCTCCCAGGGCTCGCGTTGCAAGGAAAAACAACCCCGGCTTGCAGCTGGCTTTCCTGTTTTGGGGTCTCTGCGCAGACAGGGAACAAGTCTGTGTCCCGGCTCATATGTCTTTGCTCCAAATAACTGTGCTGGGACAGCCAGGGCTTTGGGTGCAGCTGCCAGGCGAAGCTGCGGCAGCTCCACCAGCACAGCGGTTCCCTTTGCCTGGTCTGCCGAAGACTGGGGAGAGCCAGTGTGGGCAGAGGTGGAGCTGGGGGTCCACATCGAGCTGCGCTCCAGCAGACGAAGCCAGGACACGGCCCTGCACAGGGGGACTTTGCTCCGTGTTGGATCCGTAGGGCTCGGTCCACCTGGCTGTGCCTGGAGGGTTCTGGAAGGGCGTGCAGGCATTATCTAACAGCCGGGGTGTGTCGGGCATGGCCCTGGCCCAAGGGCATCCTGCTGCTCCTGCTGCCGCCCAGGAGGCACCCTGCAGCCCTCCAAACCCAGCACCCTGCACCCTGCCTCCGCTCCCCGCAGCCCCGCACGGGGACTGCGGCCCCAGTCCCAGCCCCAACGCCCCAAGCCCAGCTCCTTCCATGGCAGGGGGCTCTGTGTTTTCGTGTTGGGGGCCGCTCCTCCGAGCTGGGCTGGAGGTGGAGGGGAGGACTGGTATTAACTGGGCTGAACTGTAACTCCCGCCTCACCGAGCTGGGTCTGTTTGGTGCAACAGGCAGCTGCCTCACCAAGAGCCTTTACAAGCGTGTCTGTCTGCATCCAGCAATCTGTGACTTGTCCCCTTCATTTTAGGGGGAATTCCGTTCCATGGTCTGTTTCCAGAAGCAGAAACTCTGTGATTTCCAGTCTAGATGCGTTTCTGGCTGGTTTATTTCCATTTCTTCTGGTGCTAACTTTGTCTTAGCTCAAACAACAGTGCTCCTTCCCCCAGTGTCTCTGCACAGCCAGTAAATCCTCCCAGCCTGGGTGAAGCTGGCCAGCCAAGCCCTGGAAGGCACGTCTGCAGCGCCTCGGTTACCTCTGCCAGGCCTGCGATGCTCCTGCTGCTCAGCTTGCTCTGCTGCCGGAGCAAAAAGCATCGCACCTCGGATGCGGGATACAGGCTCCCTGCCTGGCTCATGGTCCTTGCACTCCAGCCCAGCCCCTCTTCCGTGCCCGGGGGGCACAGCTGGACACTGCCCAGCCTTTGCAGGGGCTGCGCCCCAGGGTGCTGCTATTTCTGATTGCTTTTGGAAGGTCCTGATGTCTGTGGTTTTTCTTTCTCGTGGCTGCACCACGCTGGTGGCTAACAGCTACCTGGTGATTAGCCTCCTTCGCCCAAGCCCCGGTTCTTCCAAGCAGAAGAGCCTGCAGCTGAGGCTTGAAATTCTTGTGAGGAGCCTGGGAGACCTCTCACTTCAACCCAGAGAAGGGAAGGGAGGAGAAATGAGGTTTGGAGGCTAATTCTGGCAGCATCAGGCACAAGAAAGATCAAAAACTCAGGGCAGGAATACAAGAGAGGAGGGAAGCTGTTGCGTGCATGCTCCTGGAACCCCCTGACAGTCCTGGTTCATGCATACTGCACGTTATTTCTGTACCTACTTAAATTAAAACCAGCCTTGTCTTGCGGACGCTGACTGGAGCCAGGCAGTTCTTCTCCCCGGGGGAGAATCCAATTTTCGCTCCATCTAGCTTGTGTTTTTGACCTGGAATGACTCTTCTTTTTATATTTAACAAATGTTCCCTCCAAGCCTTGTACCGTGCTGCACTTCTCACGGTGGTGCCTGCGGCATCATGGCACATACGTGCTCCAAGGCAGGAAAACAGAAGCGGGCAGACAGCTTATCTGGGATCCGACTGACCGCAGGGCAGAGCCGTGCAGTGACGGACCAGAGGCGATGGGAGCTCTGCGGGCAGAGCCCAGGCACGGCCAGCCCGGCCGGCTGCTGGGAGGGGGGAACCCGGGTCTCAGCCCCACGGCTGCATCCCCTCTGCCTCGGGGTTTGGGTCCAGAAATGCCGAGGAGGAGCACCACACAGGTGCTGGCTGTGGCACAGCCGGCCGGGAAGGCACCGTGGGCTACAGCACTGCTGCGGGCGCAGGAGGGACCCCACCATGTGCAGCCCGTGCTTCTCGCCCACCTGCTCCCGAGCCTGGGGAGCAGCTACCTGGAGGTGCAGCTCTTCCCACCCGTTTTCTGATCGATCCCTTCACAGCCATAGGGGTAACCTGCTCCGGACTCTGTCCTTCTCCCATCCAGGCTGGGGCTGCCTGTCTTTCCCCTTTGTAGCATTAACCAGTTAGTTAGAATTCAGAGATGCTCTGTGCCAGTATAACCTGCAACTAAAGACACAACAGCTGCCTCCCGGAGGCACTTTCCTTCCTGCAGCACATGTCCTTGCTCCTGAGCCTCTTACGGAGCAGCTTGCCAGTCCTGTAAATAAAATCTATCAAAGGCTCAGGAGACACAGTGGGGTCCGGGATGGGAGGAAGCTAAGTGGGTTTGAAGTATTTATTCACTTCTGCAGTCCTTAAAAACCTCTCCTAGCTCTTTTGAGAGCGTTACTGGTGTGACTCATGATCCATAGCCATGCCGAGTGCCATATGCTGTGAGCAGCAGCAGACAGCAGCAATGTTTTGCTTCTAATTCCCTCATCTTCATGAGTCTGTGCTATTCTGAGTGTCTCTCCAGCAAGAGAAGAGGCTTCTTCAGGGTTATATAATTAATAGAGGGCAAAGCTGGCCTGTTCTGAGCCACCTCCGTAACAGCTCTCAACACCCAGCACGACAATTAGTCACCACTTACCAGACATGACGTACCGCGCCAGCCCAGCGCTCCTGCCTTCGCCCACGGGGGTTTATGGACTGGCTGCCCCAGAGCAACGTGTCTCTTTCTTAATCCTGTGACTCCATAGTTAATCAGTCTGAGATAGGTGAGTAAATAAGTCAGTCATTCAAGCCTGCTGCAGGAAAGGACAAATATTTCAGTAAGCGTAGCCTACTGTTTGTATGTATTACACATCAGATCCGCACAGGATATGGAGGAGGGAGCCCTGAGCTGTGGGATTAACTCCTGTCACTGAGACTTTGACTCTGGACATCCCGTGGTCCCCACTGGTGCTGCCCACCCCGAGGGCTGGAGGGGACAGGCACGCTCCCAGTGCAGTACAGCCACGGGCAATGTGCTTGGCTTTGATGTCCTCATGCACTGAAACGCTGGGGTTTGGCTGTCACGGTGGGTATGGAGCGGGACTGGCTTATTTTCCTCATCCTGACGCAAATGAGCAAGGTTCCCTCAGTGCGTTTGGTGGCAGCGAGTTTTGCCGAATGGCACGGCAGCCACCACAGTGCCGCAGACAAGCACGAGGGAGAGTGGCAGCCAGTGGGGCCCCACTTATTCACTGATGCAGTTAAACTTCCCCCACCTCCAAACAGCGTCCTGAGACCTTTTGCCCAGGACCCCCCAAAGGAAGCCCACCTTCTGCCGTGTTGGGTAGGTTTTTTTAAACGGAGCATTAAAAAAGTACTTCCTATCTAAAGCTAAGCCAGGAGCATTCCAAATTTAATAGCAATCGGATTCCTCGAGCGTCACCTCGACTGAGAGAGCAGCCACATCCACAGGCTTCCAGGGCTCAGCTCACATTGTACCAGCAAAATAAACCTTCAGATTAAACGTACACCCACTCACAGAACATGATCCTGGTGGGCAGCCCAATCTCTCTGGCCCACCACGTCCACCCTGCGTGGCGCTGGGCTCGCTGTCTACCGTGGCCTCTCTGGACAGCTTCTGAGGGTCTGGGTCCCGTGCAAAAGGTGTTACCAGTGATACTTCATTTCATTCTTAAACAAGAAAAGAAGCACCATACAAATAAAGTGGAATGTAGTTTGTAGGCCTTTTAATCCTGAAAAGCTGTTGCAAATTAATCCTTCTTGCACTTGCCCGGATGCACTGTGGCACCAGGAGCAGAGGCTGGAGGGGGGTGGAAAAGCAATACAGGATGACTTGTTTTCTTATGAGCTGAATTCCAGCTTTGCACTCCAAATCCTCGTTTTTATAGACTTTTCCGCTGAAGTCTGCTCCTGCCCGGGGCATGCCTGTGTAACCGCTCCTCTCTCTGCATTCCTTAGATTCTTCTTCTGCTTGAGACGCTGGATTGAAGAAGGGGTCTGAGGTCCCTGGTGGAGAAAGGGAGGCAAGGAGGAAGAGGAGGAGGAGAAGGAGGAGGTTTCCCTTGGACTCTTAAGCTGTCAAACCAGAAAACCGAACCATGTCACAGGTCATACAAAACCACGTGTTGCGCGTTGGACAGACTGTGTGTGTTTCCTCACAGGAGGAAACTAAGAGCTTGCACCCGGCGGGGTACCCGGGCTGCTCCGCGCTGCCGGTGGAGTACGCCTACTACTCAACGGAGGGCTGGGCTGACCCATCCATGATGGTGCGCAGCAATGCACGCCTGCTTCCCGGTGGACGGCTGTACGGAGCCCACCCCGTGTTCGAGCACGTGGCTGCCCACGCGCAGGGGAAGGGGCAGCAGGAGACCTCTTTGGAGAGACCCACTGCTCCCTATCAGCCAAAGAAGGAGGAGGACGACACCGGCACGGATCCTGAGGCTCACCTGGTGTCTCCTACCTTGGACATATCAATAGAAAGCCTGAACCAGCTGATTCTAGAAATCGACCCAACCTTTCAGCCACTCATGTGCAAGCCAGTGAAGGACACAGTCCAACCTGCTTCTCAGAGTGACACTGCTACCACCAAGAAACAAGATCCGGAGGCAATAGGTGAGGCAAAAGGCGCTGGTGGTGCGGTGGAGCCAGCGCAGCTCAGACGTAGTGAACACCAGCTGCTAGAGGCAGAGTGGAAGTCCAGGGCAGAGAGGTTGGCCCCACAGCAGCCCCAGTGAGCAGGATGAGGTGCTGTGCTCCTGCGGAGGGCTGGAAATGGGCATCAGTGACATCCCCCACCAGCCCCAGTGGGATCAGTGTGGGACACTGTCTCCTGCTCTCAGGGTTTCATGTAAAGGAGCAGAACAGAACGCTCTCTGCCCAGCTGGTGTGCTTGGGTGGCCTTGGCCTGATCACTTTTGAGATGTCTCCTGTCTGGCTAGCTCAGCAGGATCCAAAAGTCAACAGAGAGAACAGCCTTTACATCAACCTGATGTTGGTTTCCATGTGTTTGGAGAAAACATTTCTTGTTAGAAATGGGACTCGTAGCTCTCAGGAAACTCCTAATTTTTATTACCAGCAGTGACTAGAGACAGGCACTGACCTCTGGATGCGACGTGCGGCCCCTGCTCACCCCCAGAGCGGAGCCCCAGTGCTCCCGAAGGGCAGTGGAGCCTTTCCCAGGGTCAGGCTTGACCGGTGGAAGCACAAGGATTCGAAGCCAGATTTCCAAAGCCCTAGGCTAAGGTACTGATAGTTACACAACCATCCCATTTAAATGTTCCCGATCGTTTTGCCAGGGAAATTCTTTTTTTCCAGGGCTTGCACACTTCTCCAGCAGCATACCTGGCATACACAAGGCAGAACATCAGCAGCACATACCAACCCCCTCTTTCTGCCCTCGTGCCTGGGTGCCTTACGTGAACCCTTTTGCAACGCTTCCCTGTCATCCCTGCAATCCGAAGCTCTGCTGTGTGTGCTGCTTCTGATCCAAGCACTCTTGCCTGTGGCTCTTTTGCAGTGCGTTAGCTGCTCAACACGCTGTGCACAGGGTAACACCAGCAGACAGCGCGCTGCATGCCGCTGCAAGCGTTCTGGTGGGCTGGAGGACAGATCTGTGATTTGTTGAGGTGCCTGACAGCGGTCTCACTGATTCTGAAAAGCCTTATCGCCTATCCGTGTCTACAGACACGGAAATACCTTGAAAATCTGTCCCCAGGCCTCTTTCCAGGGGCAAACAGGAGGATGTTAAAGGCGTGAAGAAAATTCCTCCTGAGCCCTCACGCAAACATCTGCATGGGGAACGCAGGGCTAGAGGTTGGGAACATGCATGGGAACGAGGTGCATGTCTGCAAGTGCACTGAGCAGCAGCCCCGGCAGGTGTGAGGGTCCTGATGCTCCCGTGGGAAGCAGCTAAGCCGGAGTCGGGCAGCACAGGGGCTGGAGCGGTGCGAGCACGCCGCAGGGCTTGGGCCATTCCGGAGCAGACGGCATCCCTGCTTCCCACTGGGATGGAAGGGGGTGGCCTTGCAGATAAAATACTGTGACAAAGTGCAAATTCAGCTCTTGGCTCCTCAGCTAGTGTTTGGAGGCGTTCAGATGCCTCCCTCTCCTTCAGGCATCACTCAAGGGCTGCAGTCCCGAGCAGCTCAGCAGGTAGCATGCTAGTGGTTTTGAAAATTTGGCTCCAAGTGTGAAACCGAACATCTGGAAATCTGGCCCTGAATTCAGTGGGAAAAGCCTCACTTCAGCTTTCATTTTCTTTTAACAGCTCTTCTTTTGTACACAAACTTCCTACTGCTGCGCAGTGCCCCTGCTCACCCACCTCCTCCTGCTCCAGCCATGCGACCTGTGCCTCTGCCACTGCTCCTGCCTCTCGCTGATGGGAAACGCTCCCGTTAGGCTCCTGCCTCCCTTTTCCCCCCCTCGGCCATTGCAGAGGAGACCTCACAGGGCCCCTTTGCGCTTTCTAAATAATTTCCATGCTCCTTCTTTCTGCCTAAGGTGTAAGTTCCCTGCAAGCACGGCCACTTGCTGTGAGGGCTGCCAGGAGACTGATGATACCCGGAGTCCACGAGAGGGGCTTGTTCTTGTCTAGTGGAAGCCCTGAGGAGGGCTTTTATCGTAACAGATGCTGTAGCAATAGGAGATGCATTCGTGAAAGCCGCTAACACCCCCTGCTCCTGGAGGGGAGGAGATCATCTCGGCTTGCGTGACAGCTGGGCTCCGTGGTTGCGGCACTTTTGCCACTCCTTGATGCTGAAGAACTTGCCAAGGTCTCGAGCAAATATTTGAGGTTTAACCACACACGATAAGCAGGAGCGAAGGCAGAGAAGTAGGAGGCAAAAGGCCTCATTAGCCCAGCGCGCAGACGCTTTTCAGTTATTTCTTTAAAGGTCAATTAAAATCCCCATTTCTTTTCCCTTTTTGAGGGAGACATTGACAAAAAGCGCCCGGCCCAGAGCTTGCTGGGAGGGTTTGCACGCTGATACCGGAGCCAGGCGGCTCCGGAGCCTTCCCGAGGACAGGCTTTGGAGGAGCTGCCGGCTGCCAGGGGCGGTGAGGGTGTGGAGGGGGAAGGCTGCGGCTCTGGCTCCTTCCCGTGCGTGGTCCAGCTGCATCCCCACTGGGGACCAGCCCTTCTGGCTTACCCGGCGCCTCCTTGGCGGCTCTCCGCTGGCCATGCCGATCCAATCCCGTGCTGGGATCGGCATAGAGAAGGGGCTCGGAGAGTAACTTTTGTACAGACTTGTGCTTTTCCGGCTCGTCAAGCTTTATGCCCCAGAGGTCTGGTTGTTCCTCGCAGTAAACAGGGTCTGCAGTGCTCGGCAGCCGCTTGCCCCAGGCAGCTTCCCTCACAGGCAGGTCCCAGGGCAGGACCCAAGTACATAACCCCAACTGCCGGGGAACTCAGGGCTGTTACCAGCCGTTTTTCACTGCTGCAGCAAAAAAAAAAAAGGTTTTTCTCTCTCCAAGAAACACCCTTAAGAAGGAGAACTTTCCTGAACTCCATGGCAGGGCAAGAACCAGGAGCTGAAAACAAAGCTGGGCACGTTCAGACTAGAACGGAGGCGTGTGCTTCCAGGAGTGGGGGGGATGAACCACTGGAACAGCTTCCCCGGGGAGGTGCTGAATTCGCCATCGCTGCAAGCGCTTAAATCAAGTCTGAGTGTCTCTTGCTAAAAGGCATCTTCTAGCTCAGCCAGAAATGATGGCCTTGGTCAAGGAACCCAGTGACTGAGCATCGGGTACCCAGGCAGCCAGGCACATCCTTGTCTTGGCCCTGAGGTTTCACTGAAGCTCTTGGAGCAAGGGATGCTCTGTCCGATGTGCTCCCCTGTAAATGATGGCGGGCAGAAGGGCTGGGAGGTGCCTGGCCTGCCCCGAGCACAAATGGGAGAGCAGGAAGAAACCCCCAACAGGGTATGGGCACAGAAACTGCCTTGGGAATTATTTCTCTAAAGAGACTCGTGCAGGATGGGGGAGAGGAGGGGAGAGCAGCCGGCCTCTGCCCTGCGCTGGTGCTTGCTGGACACCTGCAGCTTCCAATTGCCCTTGTCCCGTGTGGCATCCCGCTGCCTCCCGCTCCGCAGCCACGGTGTGGATGCTCCTCCACCCAGCCAGGGTGTGCAGACCCACGTGCCTGCTGCCGTGGGCACCCTCCGAGCCTGATGTCATCCCTGGGGGGAGCAGCCAGATGTTTTTCTCTTGAGTCAGGTACAACCAGAGCGGCTGCTGGAGGAAGCACCCGCCTCTCCCTGCAGGTCTCGGCAGGCACCGGCTGCGTAATGCTGGCGGGGGGGGTCTGTGCAGTCAGACATGACCGCAGGTAACCCCCCTCCCCGGGGAGCCTGCCAGCGCTGGGGGGGGGGGGGGTGGGGGGCACTGTGGCTTGGTGGCTGTGAGAAAATCAGCCCTCACAGGGTCTTAGCAAAGGCCGGTGGGGGGCCATGGGGGGCTCCCTGGGCCCAGCAGTGGCAGGGCAGGCAGAGCAGAGCCGGAGTTAATAGCGAGGAGAGCAGAAATGCGTGTCCCTCACAGAGCTTAGCTAACGAGAGGCAAACACTGAATCGGTAACGATCTCCTCTTTCTTCCTGCAGACATCAAGTACATAGAGATGACACCAGGCAGAGGCACGTGTGGGGAGCTCTGGCAGGGCACCCCCCACCCCCCACCCATGCCCTTCTCAAGGTCCCCCCAGGGCAATGCCTTCCAGCCCCAAAAAGGGGGACTCAGAAGCAACTACAGCACCAGCAGCAACGTGGTTTTCTTGAGCCCACCCAGCCCCGCGAGCCCCCGGGCGGCCACCCCCAGCTGTGCCGCCTCCCCGACCTGCAGCAAAGGGACCGAGTGCATCGCCGTGCCCCGGCAGTGCGTGGCTGGCCAGGTGGACAGCATCTCCTATGGCCCCGGCGCACTCAGCACCTCCCCGGGCTTCGACAATTTGCTGAAGCCTGTGCACGTGGTGAGGGCCCAGCAGAGGGGCAGCTGGGTCTCCCAGCTCTCCATGAGCCCCGGCTCGGACACCAGTTACATCCTGGGAAGGTAAATGCCGCCTTGTGTCGCAGTCTCAGGCTGATGGTGGGGATGGAAGGGGCACAGGGCAGTTACCCCAAGTCCTGCTGTCCAAGACCTCCTTCCTCATGGTGGGAGTCGATGCCATACAGGGCTGGGGATCCACCACTCTGGGGGGGCTGTGCATCACATCCCGGTGAAACAACCCCCCCGATCTCCTTCTGCTCTGTCTCCCTCTTGCAGCAGCACCCACTCGCTCCACAACGATGACTCGGATGCTCACCCTGCTGCCTGCCACGCTGCTGACTGCCCATCCCCTGCCAGCTCCCTGGGCAGCCCCTGCCCACCCTCCCCGAGCATCAGGTCCAACTCTGGAGAAGTTTTTGGCCTGAGTCCCCACCAGCCCAGGGCACCCTGCGCCACCATAGCAAACACCTCCCCATCCCAGAAGGGACAGGCCAGCAGCTGCCCCCCCTCCATCCTCAACTCCACAGCCGACATCCCAGTGCTGCTGGTCAACGGGTGCTTGGAACAAGGAGATGCATCTTCCAAGCCGGCCAAAGCCCCCCCAGCTTCTGTCAAGCAGATCCCCCTTCCCAGCTGCAGCCCAACCTTGAGGCTTGGTGGCCTGAACAACGCGCTGTCGGCACCAGCACTCTCCTGCGTCTCGGACAGTAAGTCACCTCCCTGCCGTAGGGCAGGGCTGGCGGGGGGAAGGAGCTGTAGACCCCAAGAGCAGCCAGGAAAGGGGGAGCGAACACCGTTTTCTACTCTGGTTTATCTGTGGGTTACAGACGTGAAGGACGGGAGGTCCTGGCTGGAGCTGGAGATCCTCACTGGATCTCCACAGGGTTGCAGAGCGCTCCAGCTCTTTGCTGATGACTCTGCATCTCAGGGTTTTGCCCACCAGGGTGCTGGGGTGTGTGCTCAGAAGGCAGAAACGCTCTGGTTCCCTCGGGAGATGCAGGTACACTTACTTATTTATAGCACCTGAGAATGAGAACTGTCCTTTTGTCATTTCATGCTTGTCTGTGGGCCCAGAATGGGTGGGGAGGAGGGGTTAGGGTTCCAGTTTGCTCTGGAGAACATCTAAAGATGTTCTTTAAACCAGAGTTTACAAGGTCCCTCATTCAAGGGTAAACACTAGGGCTATTGTTCTTGGGAGGAGATTAGCAGAGGCAGCTCTCAGAGCAGAGGGTTTTAATTGGGATTCTTAGGGGAATAGCAGGAGAGTTTCGTGGGTCAGATCCTCAGCTGGTGTAAGTCCCCATGGTCCAGTGGACTTGTGCGGGGTTGGGCAGACTGGCACTGCTGGGAGATTCCATGTGCTGCCTCTCCACGCTCCATCACAGCCTGCCAAGAGAGATAATTACATGGAGAATGAATTATTCTGAGGAGCAGGGAGGAAGCTCTGTTCAAAAGGATTGGAAAAAAACCCTTCAACCCTGGGCAGCCTGCAGAGCGGTATCTTTGCTGGGGCTCTGCATGCTCAGCGGTGTCTGCGGTGAAGGTCTTTCAGGACCTTGACACCATGAGGTCTCTTGCAGGTCCCCTCAGGGCTGGGCAGCCAACCATGAAGTTTGTGATGGACACGTCGAAGTACTGGTTCAAGCCGAGCATAACGAGGGACCAGGGTAAGGCAGCCAGCGTCTCTGCTGGGGTAACCCCGTCTCAGACTTGCTGGCTGCAGGACCGCAGCCTGTTCCCCGTGCTGGAGTTCGCCCCCGTGCAGCATCTCGGTCTGGCTCTTGCCCATGATGACTGAGGTCCCATGGGGACCTGGTGGTGGCACTTTATAGTGGGGGCTGATGGGTGTGGAGAGACCCCCTCACAGGTCTAGGGGGAAGGCTCAGAAATACAGGTTGTACCACAGCCCCTCTGACCCCCCTCAAGTCCCCCAAAGCCGCTCCTGCCTCTGTGCAGCTACTCAGCACGGCCTGGGCAGGGGCTGGCTCTGTCCTGGGGACCACAGGGACCCGTGAGACCACGCTGGGGCCCCTCGTCTGCAGGGCCACTGCAGTCGGTACCCGCACGAGGGACATGCACGTCCTCGGCAAACACTCCCGAGTATTTCTCGCTGCTGCCAAGGAACGACTCCCCGCGAGAGCATCGGCCGGACACGAAATGCAACGCGGGGAGGTTCCACCTGTTTTGCTTGGCTGAGCCTCCGCCTGTGCTTTGACAGCGATCCAGCTGCTGAAGGACAAGGAGCCAGGCACGTTCGTGGTGCGGGACAGCACGTCGTACCGGGGGTCTTTTGGACTGGCTATGAAGGTTCCCGTCTCCCCATCCGGCAGCCAGACAGGTACAGGGACTTGCTTGGAAAGGTGGGGTTTTGCTCTGAGGATTTAATTGAAACTAGTCAAACCAAAGCAAGCCAAGAAGCTGCAGGACTCCGCTTGTGTGACAAACACTGGCAGCAGCATCTGTGCACCCCCATCCCACCCCTGCACAGGGGCTGGCATCGCACTCTCCATGCAAAGCAGAAGCCCCAGTGGATGCCCTGGGATGGGGCCCTGGGGCGGGCAGGGGTGAAACAACGGTGCTTGTGCTGATGCTGATGCTGCCTTCAATCCCGCTTGCAGGCGACGAGAGCAGTGACCTTGTCCGGCACTTCCTTATCGAGTCGTCTGCCAAAGGGGTGCACCTGAAAGGAGCCAGCGAGGAGCTGTATTTCGGTGAGGACGGTGCCATTGCCTGCAGCAGCCCTGGCAGCCCCAGGAGCTGTTTCCAAAAGCCCCTCGAAGCACCAGCCAGGTCCCCCTCAGCATCCCTGGCAGCCCCAAGCCCCTCAAAGCACCGGCCGGGTCCCCCTCAGCATCCCTGTGGTGTGTGCTGTACAACCACTGGCACAGGGACCCTCCGGCCCCAGGGTCCTGCTGGTGAGGCTGTGGTAGGGGTCTCCAAAACAGACACATGGGGCGGGGGTTGCAAAACCCACATTTGTGGCTGTGAGGCCCCACATAGTCCAGTTTAGCCCCCTTCTGAGCTCCCTGGGACACTGATGTGGGGCCAAAGGTGGGTGGGTGGGAGGTTTTGGGTGCCAGGACCCCCCTGACTCATGGTTCTGTGTTGCAGGGAGCCTCTCTGCCTTTGTCTATCAGCACGCCATCACCCCGCTGGCACTGCCCTGCAAGCTGAGCATCCCCACCCGAGGTAGGTGTTACGGACAGGATCGGTGCTCCGAGCCTTCCTTCCTGCCTGTCTGGGGAGGTAGGCGAGGTCCTGCAGTGGGGAGGGGGCTGAACCTGGGTACCCCTGCACTGGGGCTGACTGCCCTGGCTGCATGTGGAGCAGGGACCTGCAAGAGCTGGCTCAAGTATGAGACGGCAGCGACTTGCTTCTGCTGGGGATGGAGGGGGGTGAGCAAAGCAGCGGGGGGCAAGGGGCCACTGAGGGTGGGCAAGGAAAGGAGGAGCAGGGAGATGGGAAGCGAGCAGAGTCAGGAGAGGGAGGCAGAGGAGAATTGAATTAATTACTGCTCTAAACCCCTGCAATTTAAGTGGTCCTGGGCTTTTGGGCCACCTCTTGTGAGATAAGGAATCACTACCCAGTGCAAAGTGGTGACCCAGAGCAGCCTGACCCGTGGCATCAGTGCTCCTGCGTGTCGTTTGTGCAGACCTCGCTGACGGCGAAGACAGCCCTGACTGCGCTCCCGAGTCCACGCCATCCCTGCTGAAGAAAACCGCTGGTGAGGAAAGGAGCAGGCAGCTGTCACCGGGGGACAGTCACGCTGGCAGTAGCTAAGCTGAGGGCGTACACCCGTGCTTTGGGCTTTAGCCCTCACCTATCAAACACCAGGCTCTATGTTTTTTTATATCACCCATTCTGAGACCGTTCACAGCAGAAGCTGAAAAGCCAGCGCTGCCCTTGGGGCTGTGCAAAGAACCAGGTCACCCCAGCGCATCCGTGGGTGCCGGTGCAATGTCCCCCTCCTGGCTTTAGCACCAGGCTGGGGACACCTGCAGGTTTTCTTCACATCCTCAGATCATGGAACCTGATATTTTTAGAGAAAGGAGACTTTTGGTTCTCACGACGGTGAAGTGAAGCTTGAGAACACAATTCTTGAGGTCACAAGGCTGATAAAAGACCCACAATTCCCACAATTTTCGATAGCCCCTGATTTTTAAGCTTCTCCTGATCGGCTTCAGCTGGTATTGAACATCTGGAGTTTCTAGGAGAGGGATGGGGCAATCAGGGGCTGGTTAAATTGCTGAGGGACCTTATAGGAGGCACGTGGAAACAGCACAGCAGGACGGGGAAGGGTCTTTGCTTCTCTTCTACACCTGGGTGCCCCCAGCCAGGGTGCAGCAGTGGGTGGGCTCCGGGTGAGAGCAGAGAGCGATGGGCAGGAGACCATGCGGATGGGTCACGGCGCAGTCGAGGGAGTCGGGAACCACTTTGTTTTGCTGGAAATTCTGAAAAATAAGTTGGCAAGCTGAAAAGTTTAGTTTGACCCAGAACAGCCCTTTAAACAGCTCAATCAGCCTGAAATGTCATGTTTTAGGTTGGCCTTCAGCCGTTAGTTGGCTTGGGGTATTTCTGCTTTTCATTAAAGGAAATATGTAATAAACAGGAAAAAAAATCCAAATATGACATTTAGAATCCGGAAATTAAATACTTTGACTTTTAAAACAATTAGTGCAAAGCATTAAAGTAAACCAAAATAAATTTGCGAAGAATTTCTGAGTCACCAAATCTTTAATTTTAATCAAAACAAATCTGACCCACGTACGCGTCGGGTTCCGCAGGAGGATGCCTGGGACCCAGCCTTGGACCCGGCCCCGTGGTGCTCAGCGCGGTGAGACGCCAGCGTGCTGCGGGGCCGGTGCTGAGCCGGGCTCTGTGCTCTCCTTGCAGTGTGCAACGTCTTGTACCTCAACTCGGTGAACATGGAGACGCTCACGGGAGCCCCGGCCATCCAGAAAGCTGTCTCCTCCACCTTCGAGCTGGAGACGCTGCCCACACCCACCCTGGTGCACTTCAGGGTGACGGAGCAGGGCGTCACGCTGACGGACATCCAGAGGAAGTAAGAGCTGCCGCCGCGGCCGAGGGCTGACGGGTGGCAAGGTGCAGGGCAGAGTGGAAAAGCGTCTCGCCCGTGCCCACCCAGCGCCCTCCTTGCGTCTCAGCCTGCCCGCCTGCTGATCTGCAGCGCGGCAAGGAGAACTCGCCCGCTAGCACAAACCCGTGCTGCAAGCCGGGGGGGGTGGGCACGACCCCCCCTGTTACAGCACCGGGCACGATGCTGCTGGCGACATCTCAGGAGTGGGAGGCAGGAGCTGGTGGAACCCCCCACCAGGAGGTGCCGGACAGGAGGCACCCCGGGGAGCAGGACCCCACACCCCCCTTCCCCAGCAGCCACTAATTCTTCAAGCCGGGCTTCAATTTGCAAACGCCCGTTTCTCCGAGCAGCTTCTGCCCAGGGCTTCCCTCCTCTAACGCCAGGCTCTCCTCCCCGACAGGGTCTTTTTCAGGCGACACTACCCCTTGGCTGCCATCAGGTTTTGCGGGATGGACCCTGAGAACAGAAAGTGAGTAGTGGGCTGCCAGCGGGCTGGGGGCTCGCATCCCTGCGCTTCCCAGCTGCTCCCGTCTCTGCACCGCTTCGAATCCCAAATCCCAACCGCCGGCTGTGCAGCCCCTGCGCCGGGCTGGGGTTTAGCTACGTGTAACCCTGGGGTTTGCGGCTGATGGGATGAATTAAATTCCAGCCTTTGAGTAAATCCAACTCTGCTTTTCCCTCAGGTGGCAGAAGTACTGCAAGTCCTCGAGGTAAGAGCCACGCGGGGACCTGCCGTGCCGGTGGCTACCGGGGGGAGATGCTGCCTGGCCCAGCCTCGCCTCCCCAGCGGGTGCATTGCAAAGCTTTGCTGGGCAGCCAAGAATCGAAGCTTAAAAACGCAGAGGGGATGCAATAAAAGTTAAGGTGGCGGCAGGGTGGGACGTGGGGCAGATGGGTGAAGCTTTACGGGGGTTCTTGCTCAGTAGGTTTTGATGGGGGGCTTGGCTGAGCCCCGTTCCCTGCATCCCCTCACGCAGAAAGCCCCCATCCCAGTCCGTCAGCCTTCCCAGGGACTCGCGCACTGGGCTCGGGAAGCGAGTTTCTCTCTGGCTCTCCCTCGCATTCATGAAACTCTTTGCAGCTGGGGGAGCCTTGCCAGAAACGCTTCTCCCGGCTGTTTTGCTTCCAAGTAAACGTGATCGGGGAGCAGGCCAAGGTGGAATTGCTGGAACCGGGATTTTGCTTTGTGACTGGGGCTAGTTTAAGCGTATTCCTTTGGATTCCTGGATGCAAACTGAATAAGTCTCTCTCCCCTTTTTCAAAGGATCTTTGGGTTTGTGGCCAAAAGCCAGACAGATTCGGAGAACCTCTGTCACCTGTTTGCAGAGTACGACACGGTGCAGCCAGCATCGCTTGTCATCGACCTTCTCTGCAAGCTCCTGCCAGGCCCGTAGAGGACAGAAACCCCAGGACAGCTCAGGGCTGGCAGCTGCCACACGCTGCCGAGCTTTTGCCGCTCCCCTTTTCCTGCTTCTGGGTTGCATTTTGGCAACGGCTCGTATTTATATATTTTTCTTACGCACTGTCACGTCAAGAGTCTCAAAGATTTTATGCTCTGGTGGGATACGTTCCTCCGAGACCCTCTGCGGGGCATCCCCTGGCAGTGCTCGCTGCGGTGGCCAGCGCAGGATGGTTGCCCACGGGGAGCTGTGCCGGGCTGGGAGCGGAGCTGCGGGCTGGGAGCTGTGCTTACCGTACGGAACCGCTGCCTCCTTCGCCTGGCTCTGGAGAACTGAAATGTTCTGGCTGAGATTTCTACTGGCAGCGGGGGATGCCTATGCTTGGGGTGTGCAAGCTGAGGTCCATTCAGTGGAGCTGAGCTCCCACCTTTGGGGACTCAGGCCCCCCAGCACCACGGGAGGGGAAGTTTGCTGCAGGCAGAGGGGGTTGACCAGCATCAGGAGGCGGTTTTGCAAATCAAAGCCTATAAAATCATTAGGCCCTGCTGAAAACTCCTGCTTCCCTCAAAGATCAAGAAGCATCAAAAGGCAGAAATGTCAGAGCAGCGTGGTTTTGCCTAGTGCTGGTAAATTCTCCTGCCCTTTTTTGCAACGCGGGGTTACAGGCTAGCTCAACCTCCAGGCATCACAGCAAGCTGAGAAATAAATGTTGACATTTTCATGACAGTAAAACATTGGCTTTTTGGAAATGACTTGCATGAATTTGGGCCAGATCCTCAGATGACGTAAATTGGCGCAGCCTCGTGGAAGTCAGCGCTGCCGTGATTTACACCAGCTGAAGATTTCGCTTTTGCTGTAATCGCGGAGCGGCTCCGAGCCCACCATGCAGTCGCCTCCCTTGGCACTCGCTTACCTGGTGCCTCTGCATCGCTTTAACGTTGCACCCTGCGCTAACGAACCCTGCGCAGGGGTGTTTGCAATAAAGCAGTGGCTCGTTCGTCTCACCACAAACACCGCAGCGGTGTTAGCGACTGACCGACGTGACTCTGCTCGCTCCAGCTGCCCAGCGTCTGCATGCGCTGCACATACAGAAACAGTCGCTCCCCTCCAGCCGAGCTGTGGCAACGATAAAAAGAGATACTGGGGTAACTGGGGGAGAATGGGGGGAGCACCCAGCTCCAGGATGAGAAGCTGACAGCTCTGGCCCCCCCAGGCCATCTGCCCGAAGCTCTGCTCGGCCAGAGCCCAGCACCCAGCCCAGTGGGCTCCGTGTGCTTGTGCCGTCCCCGTCCCCGTTCTGTGAAGGTGCAGGGGAAGGCGGCACCCCAAGGTCATGGGCAGCTCGGGGGGACACGGCTCAGCCCCAGCGCCCCGGGCTTCTGCATCCCCAGGCCCACAGGGACCCCAAGCCCCCTGGGGTGTACAGGATGTGACCCGCTGCAGTGCGCGCTGCAGCCGGCAAGGGGCCCCAGCACAACACCATCTGCCCTGCCTGCACCCTGCCTGTCCCCTGCCTGCACCCTGCCTGCACCCTGCCTGTGCCCTGCGCCCTGCCTGTCCCCTGCCTGTCCCCTGCCTGCACCCTGCCTGCACCCTGCCTGTCCCCTGCCTGCACCCTGCCTGTGCCCTGCCTGCACCCTGTCTGTGCCCTGCGCCCTGCCTGTGCCCTGCCTGCACCCTGCCTGTGCCCTGCGCCCTGCCTGTGCCCTGCCTGCACCCTGCCTGTGCCCTGCACCCTGCACCCTGCCTGCGCCCTGCCGGCACCCTGCCTGTGCCCTGCGCCCTGCCTGCACCCTGCCTGTGCCCTGCCAGCACCCTGCCTGTGCCCTGTGCCCTCCCTGCGCCCTGCCTGTGCCCTGCCGGCACCCTGCCTGTGCCCTGCGCCCTCCCTGCGCCCTGCCTGTGCCCTGCCTGCACCCTGCCTGCGCCCTGCCAGCACCCTGCCTGTGCCCTGCGCCCTCCCTGCGCCCTGCCTGTGCCCTGCCGGCACCCTGCCTGTGCCCTGTCGGATCCCTGCCTGTGCCCTGCCTGTGCCCTGTCTGATCACTGCCTGTGCCCTGCCTGCACCCTGCCTGCACCCTTCCTATGCCCTGCCTGTCCCCTCCTGAGCCCTGCCAGTGCCCTGCCTGTCCCCTGCCTGCACCCTGCCTGTCCCCTGCCTGCGCCTTGCCCACCTGCTGGGAGAGGTCAATAAGGGCAGAACCAGCGGTGCCCACAGAGCTGCTTTCATTAACCAACACTCATTAGGGCTGCGCTGGCTGCAGGAGCCCGGCCTGGGACGCCGCGGGGGTTGCAGCCCACGAGCCAGCGCTGCTTTACGCTGTCGCCTTTATTGCGATGCTGCCCAGGACGGCGGAGGCAAGTGCAATGGGAACAGCAGCACGCCAGGGCTTTGGCTCCAAATGGTGTTTGGGGGGGGGATCACGGTGCTGCCCCCGAGCTCGGCCAGCGCCGTCCCCACATGCTGCTCCCTGCATCGTCAAACCTGGGGTTTTTGACGGTTTGGAAAAAAACCAAAACTCTTTTGCAGAACTCCAGCCGCAACGGGGATGGTTCATCTCCTGGGGAACGGCGCCGTGGCTGCTTTTCCCCGCTTTGGGACCACTTTGGGACAGGGAACGGGCCCATCGCCAAGCGCCGTCTTCCACACGTGGAATTTTTATTTTATTGAAAACCCTTTTCCAGTGCAGCGGAGCTGGAGCACGGGCGCAGCCACCACGGGGACAGCTCAGCCAAAACCACCTGGATTCAGGAAAAAACAAACAATTCTCTGAGCTCCTCGTGGCTTCCAAAGTTTGTCCCAGGCTTCCTGGAAGCGCAGCTCTTGGTTTTGGTTCCTGGGTCCAGTTCCAGCCATTTTGTAACAAACCCAGCCCCTGTCCTGGCCAGGCTCACGCGTTTGTTCCTAGCAGCCTGTCACCGGTGGGTGATGCCCCGTGTCCCCAACCACAGCAACACCCTGAAAGCCACCGATGCTGCGATGCTCTCCCTGGTGACAGGGACACGGATCACACCAGTGCCCCCCTCCCCGCACATGTGGGTGCACAGACACACGTGCACTTGTGTGGGTGACACACAAAGCCCCACCATGGCTCTGTGGTGACACCGGGACAGGTGGCAGTGCGGTGGCCGCAGGGGTTCCCCCACAGAAATGTCCTCACCCTGCACGTGGGATGAGAGCTGCTGGCTGCTGCAGGTGGAACTTTGCTCCTGACACCATGCAGGGTAGCTCAAGAGCCGCCACCGGACAGTGCCGGGGGTGAGCATCACTGCCCGCCTCCCCCATCCTGACACAAGGGGGTCCTGCCACTGCTGCCCAGCACCCCCAGCACATCGAGGGCATGAGAGGGTTCGGTTTCCTCCTGTCACTGGTTTTCTGGTGACCTCCAGAAGAGGGAAAAGGCCACAACCTTCCCTCAGCTGACATGAAAGAGCTGGGGGGGGGGAGGGAGGCAGGTACCCCCAGCCTGCAGCCGTCACGGGAAGGTGGAATCGCCCCCCCAGGCCCTGTGGCCCCAGCCCCCACGCTCCCGGCAGCCCAGCAGCAGCTCTGCCAAATGCACACGCGCATGTTTCTCCAGCCGAATCGGTCCCCAAGCCCAGCCCGGTGCCCCCGCAGCTGCCAGGGCTGGGGGCAGCCGAAGGGACCCCAAAGGAGAGCTGGGGGAGCCCCAGCCCCGGGCAGCCGTCAGCACAGGGCCGGGGCGCTGGGCCGGGCTCCAGGAGAGCTGGCGGCGTCCCTGGTCCGGCTGCCGATCTGCTGCGCCAGCAAATTACTGGGCTTGTCTACATTGGCCGCGCTGGCTGCCTTCGGGCCCAGCTCCTCCACCGTGTTTGCACAACCCCGAGCACTGCGGCCACGCAGCTCCAGTAACCGGAGCATCGCGCTGGCGCCAGCCCCAAACAGCCCCGCCAGAGCTGGGGAGCCACGATGCCACAGACCCAGCCGTCCTCACCCTCCCGCGACGTGACCCCCCGTGACACCGCGGGTCACAGCTGCCCTGGCAGCGTGTTCGGGAGACAGCCGAGCTCCGGGAGCACCGGGTAGCCCACCGGCGTGCAGCCACCGGCAGCGCCATGCCTGGGCATCTCCCAGCTGTGTCCCCTGCCACCCTCCCAAAGCTCTGAGGAAAGCTGGAGATGCTCAGCACCTACTGGCACCGGCACTGCCACTCGTGCCGCGGGCTGTGGCTCTGTGAGCCAGCGGCTCTGCCTGGCCACGAGCACGTTGCCCTGGCACAAGCCGGTGCCTGTCCCTGTCCTCTCCTGAACTTTGAAGCCCATCCAGTGTCTCGTCCCAGCCTGGTGTGGTCTCCAGGCCCTGCTGCTGTTCTGTGCCACCGTGCGGGACCGAAGGTGACGATCCTGGCTGCCCCCGCGCTGGCACCGAGCAGAGGCTGAGCTCACGAGGACGCACGATAGCGTTTGCTTCCCACCCCATCCCTGCTCAGCGTAGCTCTTCCTTGGCTTTGTGGGTGCCTGGGGTTTCAGGGCTGCTGAACCCCAACCCTAGCACAGTGTCCCACAGGCTGGGGGAGGGGATGGGACCAGGTCCCTGGGCAGGGACAGCACGGCTGAGCCTGTCCATCCCCCGTGGGACACCCAGCACTGGCCCCCGTGCTCCACGGGCTGCGGATGCTGCCGAGCACAGGCAGGCGCTGGCCCCACTCCCACCGCCTGGTCCTGGGATCTACAAACCAGCTGCTCCCAGCTCAGGCACTTTTCCACTTCCAAGCCACCGCAACCCAACACCCCCCCCCCACCCTCCCCAGCTCCCCCCGCCCTCCGTGCCCGCAGCCCCTGGCCGGTGGCAGGCAGGTGCCTTTGGAGGTGGCCAAAAGGGCTCCCTGCCTGGTGGGTGCCAGGGCTCAGCCTGCACCGGGGGAGCTCAGGGAGAGGCGCTGAGACCCACGGGTGCTCGTGGGTGACATTCCCTGCTGCCACCCAGACCCCTCCCCACTTGCCCCGCCGGCAGCCAGCGCAGCCCCGCTGCTCTCCCCAGTGCCCATCCCGCAGAACGAAACCATCAAATATTTTTGCTGGATATGAGCCGGAGCCGGATGCCGGTGCACACCTCGAACCCCTCGTGCCAACTCCGTCGTGCCCTGCTCCCACCGCCAGCACCGGCACAGCCCAGGGCCGAGGAGCCCCCCACCAGTGGTCCATGGGGATGCGGTTTGCGGGGGCTCTAGAGCTGGGATGGGCTGGCAGCAGTCCAGTGGCTGAACCTTGCTGGGGATGGGGGGCTGCAAGTGCTGCTCCTCCATCCTCTGCCAGGGCTTGAGGCAGCAGCAGGAGGGTGCTGAGCTCGCGGGCAGTCCCTGGTTTAATTTGGCCCGTTTGGAAGGGGAGCATTTCCATACAGCACATACTGGGAATGCAGTGCCCAGCTGGGTGGGACCCCCGCAGGCACACCCCCCCTTCTTTAAAACAATGCAAAGATGAAATACACTTGATAGAAACACATTAAATAACAAGGAAAATTAAATACAGTAATTACCTTTTTTTTTTTTTTTGACAATACAAAGGTTCAAGTTTACTGTAAAAGAGGGTCGGTGCTACATGGGAGTCCGAAGGGGTGGGCTTGGCCCAGGAGGAACTGACAGAAATCACATCAGTGTGGAAAAACGCCACTGGGGTTGGGGAGCCTTATGCTGGTATATGATCATGTGTAAATACAGCCTTAAACTACAGGAGAGATGATACAAAACGCTGGAGCCCTCAGAGCGGGGCACAGAAGGTGCCCTGGCGGGTGCCGGCATCCCTGATCCCTGCCTGGTCACCCCAAACCCAGGAGAGGCTCTGCTGGATCTGCCAGCGCTGCCCGAGCCACATGTGGGGAGGGTCTGGGTGGCTGAGACCACCAGGCTGAGGCTGCCACCAGACCCCGCACCCCACCGCGGTGCTGCCAGCGTAGCCACGTGGCACCGGCACTGTGACCAGCCATGTTCCCCAGCAGCACCTCCCTGCGCCCCAGGAAACCCACCCTTCGCAGGGTGGCACTGGGGGGCCGGGGGGCTGGCAGGGGCAGAGACCCCCAGCCCCACCAAGGACCATCCTGGCAAATTGACTCCGGTTAGAAGCTGTGTGCAGCCTCCAGTGCGGCACCGCGCAGCCAGCCAGGTGGGCACCGGGGTGGGCACCCGCTCCAGCAGTGGGCCAGGGCAGGCAGGAGGGTTCAGCAGCAGCCCGGTGAGATGCTGAGCCATGCCAGGACACATGCACCTGGGGACAGGGGACGTGGCACGGGGACACTGGCACCCAGATGAGAAGCCAGGCGAGGCGGGCAGCACTTGCACCCCCATTCCCACCCGCACGCCCACTGAGACAGATGAGAACATCCCTGCGAGTGCTGGGGAGCTGACATGCCATGCCATGCCGTGCCATGCCGTGCCGTGCCGGGAAGCTGCCAGGGACCAGGGGGACACAATGGTGTTTCACTAAAACTGAAACATTTCGTTCACACCAGGGGCCTTGGCATGGCCAGGGCGAATCCACACGGAAAACCAAAACTTCCCACTGAGGCCATGGAGCCAGGGGGTGGGTCAGGGGGTGGGGATCAGCAAAATCCCCTCTGTCTTTGGCACACTTGCCATGGCAGCCAGCATGGCTATTTCTCACCTAAAAGACATTTAGGTGAAAAATTTCCAGCCTACTTTGAAAAAAAAAAAAAAAAAAAGAAAAAAAATAGCTACAAAAATAGTGACAATTTCTCAGCTGCAAACTTTGTGCTGGCGAAATCTGCAGATCCTGTTGCTGAGATGTTCCAGAAATTCATCCCGGTTTTGTCACATTGGCCAAGTTGGAAGAAGAGAAGACAAAACCCATTGCCGGCGGTGCCCCGTCCCACGAAGATGGAGGATTTCAGCCTCAGGGGCCACATGGTCAGTTTTAAGATACCACCACCACCATTTTTTAAATATTAAAAATCTTTGGGGAAGAAAAAACCACAACAAGCAAACGAACAAACGAAGCCCACCCTGCTGGGAGGCGTCTCCTGGGCATCCCTCATCCCCCACCCCTCATCGCCAGCGCCTGGGAGGACACAGCCCTGCACACATGGGGGTGCCCGATCCCCTCGCCCGGGGCCGGTGGCTGGGGATGGGGCAGGGGGAGATGGAGCCAACTTTGTCCCCAGGCAGGGAGAGCGGGATGGGGCTGGACTGTGGGGCAGGCGGTTCCCAGGCCGGGGGGCTGAGGGCTGCAGCAGTGAGGGGGGGTCTCGTATTGCTCTGTGCGGCTGCGATGCCCATTGCATGCACACCTTTGGGGGAGGGGGAGGCAGGCAGGGTCCCAGGCAGATGGTGGGCTCCTGGGCCCCCCCAGTCCTCGCCTGGGCAGCCTCCCGATGCCGGGGAGGGCAGGATGAGGCACTTCTGCTGCCACATGCAGAGCTCTGGTGTGGACGGCAACACGCTGCGGGCAGGGGGGCTGCTGCGGCACCCCACGAGGCACTGGCATGGCCACGGCTGCCTGTGGGGCCAGGCTGGTCCGGGGCAGCAGATGAAGCCTCGGCCGCAACCACCGGGTTCCGTGTCCCCTGGCCCTGCTGCAGCGCGGAGGGACCAGGGCAAAAGCCAGGGGGGCACCACGGGGTGGGTGGGCAGCAGCGGGAGCAGCACCCAGGGGCAGCAGCATCGTGGGTGCTCTGCTCGCTCCACCCAGGCAGCCCAGCACCATCCCCAGGGCAGCATCTGTCCAAGCAAGTGTCTGTGCGGGATGGAGGTGCTGCTAGCGCGTGCCGGGGACCCCTCCGAGGTGGCAGCTAGTGGTCACAGCACAGGTCGCGGTGCCCCGTGCCCTGGGCAGCCTGCGGTGCAGAGCACTGCGGCAATCCGGGGCGCACGCTGGGTGCCCAAGCACCAGGGAGCTGCTGGGCAGTCACGTCCCCTCTCCTCCTCTCCTCCACAGCCCTGGCAGGTGTCCCGGCCGCAGCATGGCACAGGGCCGCCGCGGTCGTGCTCACATGCTGTCTGCCAGCTGGTGACAGTCCAAGTCCCCCTTCAGCTCCAGGAAGCCCGGCAGCTTCACACCCGTCTTGCGGTCCACGCACCAGCACTTGCCCCGCTGCCCATCCAGCGCCGGGTGACACTGAGGGGACAGGTGCGGTGAGGGGTGCCCAGCCTGGCCCCCACGATCCCATTCCCATGGGCTGCCTGGCTGGGGCAAACCAGGGGGCTTTGCCACCCCCATCCCACCCTGGGGCTTTTGCAGGGGACCCTCCAACACCCAAAGGGTGATTCGCAGCGAAGCAGGAGCCACGGGTGGGCTCTACCGTGCGCTGACACCACCGGCCCATCCACCCACCCCACCCCCCTCCAGCCTCAGCCTGGCTCTGCAAAATGCCCCCATGTGAATGGCCCCCCGGGCCCCCCCCGCGATGGGCGAGAGCCCACCCTACCTGCTTGGGGTGGAAGTTGCCGTTGCGGTCGCAGTTGGGGATGGGGATGACGTACAGGTCCTCGTGCGTGCGGGTCTGCGAGGCCGCCAGCCGCTCCAGCGCCCGGTGCAGCTCGCTCTGGCACGAGCCCTGTGCCTGCGGGAAGCAGGGCCTGAGCCAGCAGCAGGGCTGCTGCGTGCCCCTCCCCCAGCACCCCAGCCCTGGAGCATGGCCCAGGGGTGCTCAGCACCCATCCTGCCCTCCCCAGCCCAGCTGCCCGCCACGGTGCCACACGGTGCTCACTATGGGCCGCGTCTCCTCACGGTGGTACGGGCTGCCGCTGTTGCGCATCTTGTTGCCGTTGTTGACCCGCTTCGCCTGCTGCTTCTGCAAGCACTTGCGGTCATGGATGCTGCAGGGGCTGAAGCTGTTGTTGGGGTGGTCGATCTCCTCCTTCTCTGCAAAGACACCGACCAGAGGGGGCTCAGCGCCACGGGGCAGCCCCGGTGATGGTGATGCCCCAGCCCCTGCGGAGCAACTTGCACCCCCAGGCACAACGTGTAGACGGTGCCACCAGACCCCACACCACCCTCCCTGGTTCCCACAGGTGTCACCACCAGCCCCGGGGTCCCCTCCTGCCACCGCGCTGGGCTGAGCTCTCCCTGCAGCACTGGGAAAGGCTCCTAGGAGTTTTTACAACCCATTCGCCACAATTCACGGGCTTGTTGCCATGTGTCTGTTATTGTAGGGTTGCAGACGCATGCTGCGAGAGCGTCGGGCAGTCGCTCCTGTGTGCTGCGTGGCACGAGGCTCTGGCTGTGCCCCAGCCAGCCACATGCCACCAGGCACCGGGTTGCTCACCCACGGCACCGGGCCCACAGGGCTGGCAGATGACCCCAGGATACACAGCCAGGGAGCCCCAGGCAGACCCCCGGTGCCCCCCAAAAGCTGCCTCTGAAGAGCTGCAGCAGGAAGAGGGGCACTGGGGCTGCACCGGGGCGGTGCTGAGCACCCGCCAAGTCCGGGGCGGCAGCGGGCACCACAGCCAGGAGCAGAGCCGTGCTCTGCTGCAGGGCACAGCCCCCGCGAAGACATGAAAGAAGAAATTCCTGGAATAAGAAAGTTAATCTCCCATGGGTCCAATCCCAAAAGGCGGCGCTTGGCATCCTCGCCTGCGCCAGGAGCGCAGCCAAACTGCAATCCCAGATGTTGGCAGCTGGACGGAGCATCATGAGACCCGAGCTCTCAGCGCGACTTTATTTTTTAAAAAGCTGCTGGTCCCTCTGGTTTGGGGCCCGTTAACCCTCTGCAGAGGGGGGTGCCCTGGGAAGGCAGGGTCCTGCCTGCGCTCAGAGCCCTGTCAGGCACGGTCCCAGCAGAGCTCTGACTCCCAGCCTGCCTGGGCTGTAAGAGGAAAGCGGCCAGGGCTCCCTGCTGGAGTTTATCCCGCGTTTGGGCTTGTACTAATCAATATTGCAGTTGGCAACGGGAAAAACCTTCCCAAAGCGGGTGGGGGGCAGTCACGGTGCAGCACGGGTGGAAACACGCCGGAGACTGACAGCACCAGGGATGGAGGCTGCTGCGGTGATGCCCAGCACCGGCCCTTCGCAGCGGGGTCAGAGCCGCAGCCGCCTGCCCGCTGCATCCCCGTGGCATCCCGGTCTCCCATCGGCACCGCACGCGGCAGCTCCCCTGCAGCAAAGGGCTCCTGGACCAGCTCCCAGCAGCCCGGTTAAAGTTCACAGCAAAGCCCCGATCGAAGCCTTCTCCTTCATTCGTGTTATTTGCTTTTTGTTTAATCTGTCAGTTTTTTTCCAGGAAATGGCTCATGCCCTTGAAATTTGAAACACAGACCCAAAGTCTCCAGGACCCCGCGCAGAGCGATGCCAGCCCCGGCGGCACCAACCACGGGGCCGTGGCACAACACGGGCACTGGTGGCAGAGCCCAGCTGGGGGCTTGGGGGGGCTCGGGCAGGGATGCTCCTTCCTTCCCCTGCACCTCCTCAGGGAAACACACAGGGAAGAGCCAGGCAGGAGATTTGGCACCGGTGGGGACCACCACGCCAAAGTCCCAGCACCTCCATGCGCTGCTCCGGTGCCCTGGAAAGGCAGGACCAGGAGGCAGTGGGCACTGCCCGCTCTGCCTGGGGGAAGCCCTCACCCACCCCTGGCACAAACACCTCTCCTCCCCACCGCCAGCCACCCTCAGAGCATCGAATCTCTCAGCTTAAATAAAACCAGATGCCAATAACGTTTTCGTAAGGCCACATGAAACATCGGTGCCTCTGGGCAGTGAGGCGACTCTTGCCGACGCTCGGCTCTGGGGACAGAGCTCTGGGACCCGCGGTCCCCTGACTCACAGGGTCCAGGCCAGGACCCCTCCCCACAATGGGGATCGCTGCAGTCCTTGGGGTGATTTTCCCACCCGCGAAGTGACACGCAGCAGCTCAAGGAGCCTCTCGTCTCCCTTCGCAACCCCCCTGCACCAGCTGGATGAGGAACCTCCTCGCACTCGCGCACAAAGATGCGGAAAAAGCAACTCTGTGGAGCCTGAAGGTCCCCCCACCAGCCCCCCCACCAACTCCCAGTGCCGCCTGGTCTGCTCCAGCCCCTTGAGAAGCATCACCTGGATGCCAGGCCGGCAGCCCCGGTGCCTGTGGGGTGCCCCCAAGGCTCCCCACACCTCCGCCCCTGGTCCTGCTCCACCTGGCAGCCTTGGCCACGCAGCGCAGCCCCATGCAGCAGGCACACACACACACACACACACAGTGCTGCCGGTTGCGTTGGGGCTGTGCCAGCCTGTCCGAGTGGCAGGGGGAGGGCAGGCAGAGTGGGGTGGGGGGCTCCTGCTTGGCTGAGGGCTGGGGGAAGCCCCTCGGCTCGGTTTTGGATGGAAGCGGGTGCCAAGGGGATGGGAACGGGTGCTGCCCTCGCCGGCCATCCCAGCAGGAGGAGGGTTTCTGCCCAGCCTTCTGCCCAGCCCGCAGCCAGGAGACACAAACGAGTCATTCAGCATCGCCTTCAATTAGCAGGAGCTGCAAATGAGGTTGGTCACGTGCTGAACTTGTGATTCACGGTGCGGAGCCCAAGGGAGCAGGGAAGGGCTCCGGCTCCACCGCGCGGCTCCCGCAGGAGAGCCCAGGGCAGTGACCGGGACCGCGTGTGTGTCCATGGGAGAGGGACGAGTGTCAGGGACCCCCACAGCTCCAGCCCCACTCCCCCACACCCCACCAGCCCCGGTGCAAAAGACCCCACATGCCCCATGGGCCAGAGGGGACACATCCACGTGTCCATGGCAGACATGGCATGAGCCGCAGCGAGTCCCAGCACCCTCTGCCTCCCCATCCGGCACCCCTGGTGTCACCTGCGGGTGGTCCTGGCAGGGCTGTGGCACAGCGCCAGCTCTCTTGGCTGCCAGGGCTCTCAACTTGGCAGGCGCTGGCACAGGGAAGTCTCTGATCATCCTGCCAAGCCCTGGCCCTGGCAGAGCGCATGGAGCCGGGGTACAAGGGCGGCTGGGGCGCAGGCACCCACTGCCCCTTGGCCAGGGACGCTGGCTGGGAAGCCTGGCCCGTCCCCATCCTGCAGGGACATGCTGCCGAGCCCTGCAGTGCTCAAACACGACCAAGCACCCCAGTGCCTCCCAGCTCGGCACCCAATGTGAGCCGATGGAGAGGAGGTGGGGATGCAGGAGACAGAGTGAAGGATGCAGATGATTCTCTGTAGGGACCAGAGCCTCGCCAGGAGCAGCGCCCAGCCCGGAGGAACCCAAGCACAGGCAAAGCCCAGACCCCACCCCGGGGGACATACGGGATGGGGCATCAGCCTCGCCCGGCCCCCTGACCGAGCAGACAGGGACAGCGATGGAGACAGGCAGGGTAGACAGTGCCAGGGGCTGAACCCAGCCTGTCCCCACTGCCCGTGCACCAGCCAGCCAGGGCTCAGCCACCTCCATCCCTCCCGGTCACTGCACGTGGGAAGGGAACGGGACCTGGCCCAGCCATTGCTTACAGCAACCACGTGGGATGAACGCAGTTCCCATGGGGTCAGTTTTTCCCAGACGTAATTATTTACCCAGCATTAAATCACTCATCCTGCGTGCCGGGGAAAACATCCTCACCTCCTCCCGGCTACCACACGTGGGTTCAGCCATCACGTCCCCCAGGCACCCGCAGGCTGTGCTGAAAAGCCACAGCTGGCACCTCCCAGGGCTCCGTTGCAGGGCTCTAGCCGAGCAGGCAGATGCTCCAGGAGCCAGGCCAGAGCTGGGAGCGCTGGGAGCGCTGGGAGCGCTGGGAGCGCTGGGAGCAGGAGGCAGGGACCAGGGTCCTGCACAAGGTGCCCAGACCCACAGCCATGGGAGAGGGTCTTGGGTCAGGAGAGCGGCCACCCGTTCCCTGGCTTCCTTGAAAGTCCCGTCCCGTGGGTGCCACAGGTCCCGGGTGAGCAGAGAGGCTCTTTCCTCGATGGAGAAGGGAGCCATCGCCCATTGCCTCGGAAAGCTCAGCCTCAGCCCAGCCCCCCCACACACAATCCCAGCCTCTTCCCTGGAATGCGGAGCCCCCCGGGCTGAGCCCCCAGACAAAGTGTTTACTGTACAAGCTGCTTCCCAGCCGCCCGCCCACTGCAGCCTCCACTGCCGGACCCGCTCAGCCCCGGGAGGACACGGGCGCAGCCGGGGGCCACCTGTTCCATACGCCCCTGCCCCTAAAGAGGCATTTAATTCCCTTCTGCTTACCCGGAGGGGACCTGTTGGATGCACCAGCCATGCCAGGGTGCCCTCACTGTGCCAGGCAGGGCTGCAGCGGGAGCAATGAAGCCTGCAGCCCCCAGCCCCACGCTCCCACTGGCTCCAGGCTGCCAGAGTGGGACAGGGACCCGTGGCTCAGACATCCCACCAGGACCTTCCTGCCAGAACTGCACCAAGCAATGTGTTGCAGGGTGTCCTGCCCGTGTCCTGACGTGCTGTCCCGGGTGAAGGGGCTCGCTGGTGCCCTCACCCCCACCTTGCCACCTGTGATGCTGCAAGGCAGACACGGTGCCAGATCGGTGAGCCCAGCTCCCACGGCCACCCACCCGTCCCCCAGCAAGGCCAAAACAGCGTGGGAAGGAAAGGAAAAAACTGCAAGTCTGTTTCCTAAAGGCTCTGGGAAAAAATGCTGCGTTACACAGGGCATGGCCAAAACCAACAGGCCTTGGCAGCCCGACACAGCCCCGGGCCAGGGAGCCCAGACAGCTCCTGCAGGATGTGGGATGAGGACAGACAGGCCGAGCAGGGGGTCTCCGCAGCAGACCCCATACTGAGCCCTCACGGCAAACTCCAGTGCCTGGAGAGGGGCAGCTGGAGGAGCCCATCCGCCGAGGGCACTCCTCACAGTGGGGACACTGGCAGATCTGCCATGGATCAGCCATGTGAGGAGGGAATGGAGCTGGGATCCAGCCCGCAGGACGGACAGGGATGGACACTGCTCCAGCCCCTTCTGCTCCTTGGGGAGCTCCAGGTGACCCCGCACAGGGACACAGGGCCAGGCCAGCTCATGGACCATCCCATGGCGGGATGCTGCTCCCCAGCTCTGTGGGACATGGTCCTGATCACAGCCCGCAGGACAGGGAAAGGAGAGCATGGCATCCAGACCCACTGATGCGCCAGCACCACGGGTCAGGTCCCCATGCTCATCCCCCGGCGGCAGCTCTATTCCCACTGTCAAAGCCACGGTGCACCCTGCGCAGCTTGGGCTGGGCACCCACCACCAGCTCCCAGCCCCCAGCCCCTGCCCGAGCACCAGGGAGGTGGCAGGCGGCCACGATCAGCACCTGCGAGAGGGTCCTGGGGCAGACACACACAGGCAGCAGGCTTCTCCAGCCTGGCCCTGTCTGCTGCCTGCACCCCACTGCCCTGCCCGGCCATGGGAAGGCCACAGCTCCTGGCAGAACCCCAGCACGGAGCCCATCCTGACCTGCCTGCGAGGGATGCAGGTGCCCCAAGGCCTCTTTCCTGTTTCCTCCCGGCAGAGCCGCCAGCAGCATCCCAGGGAAGGGGCAGCACAGGGGTCACCATGCAACGGGAACTTCGCCACCAGCTGGGATGTGTCCCCAAGGGCTGCGGGTGCCTGCGGGTCCCCGGGCTGCCCTGCTGGCCAGGGGCACTCTGCGGCCAGGGCACGGCAGGTGCTCAGTCCCGGCGAAGCGCCCTGCTCCAGCACGTGCAGTGCCGCTGGCCGTGGCACGGCTGTGCCCATGGCAGGTAAGGGTGGCACAAATGTGACCCACTGGTACCCGGCTGTGCGAGCCCACAGCTCAGCGCTGCTCCCTCCCTGGGACACGCGCATCCCCGGGCCACCCCATCCCACCGCAGGGTCCCAGCCGAGCCCCCTGCTCCCAGCCCTGTGGCCCCAACTCCCGCCAAGCGGGCGGAGGGGCAGCTCGGTGCAAACGGAGGGGCTGCGGCACCGACCTGTCGAGGTGCGAGGCCCCCCAGGCGCCCCCCCCGGCCCCCCTGCCGGCCTTACCTGGGGGGTGGAGGCTCTCCTGGATGGCCTCGACGTCGGCCAGGTCGGTGCAGACACCCTGGCCGTGCATGAGGGTGTGCAGGGGCCGGGGCACGCCGCGGGGGGGGTAGCACCGCAGCCCGGCGCCGCAGCGGGCGGTGTAGACGCCGCAGGCGGTACCGCGGCCGAGGGCGCAAGTTGCGCAGCAGCCGCAACCCGGCTCCCGCACCAGCTCCGCGCAGCCCTGCGGTGCCTTGCAGCGCGCCAGCCGCTCCTCCGAGCACGGCGGGCACTGGATCGCCTCCTCGCCGCCGCCCGGCGCCGCCGCCAGCACCAGCAGCAGCAGTGGGAGCAGCGGGAGCAGCGCGGGCAGCGGAGGCAGCGCGGGCAGAGCGCGCATGGCGGCTCCGCACCGCTCCGCGCCCGCGCTCCGGCCCGCGGCTGGCGGCGCTGGGCTGGCGGCGGCGCCGGGCGGCGGAGGCTTTATGCGGCCCCTGGCCACACCTCCCGCCGCCGCCACCGGGGCCACCGGCGGGGCCGCCCCCGCCGCCACCGGGAGAGGCACCGGGGAGAGTCGCTCCCCGCCGCCGCCCGCCCGTTTCAGCACCGGGGAGGGTTTCAGCACCGGCGGGGCAGCGCCGGCACCGGGCAGCGCGGACAGCCAACCCCCATCCCCCCCCGCCCCCGGCATCAGGACCACCCGTCGCCCCCTGGCAAACCGCCCAGGCACCCTGTCCGCCACCGCCTGCGCGGTCCTGGGAGCAACTGGGATGAACTGGGACATACACACACACCGGACGGCGCTGCAGCGGGGGGGGGGGGGGGGGGGGGGCTGTGGCCAAGATCCCCCGCTCGGGGTGGGCGCCGGGCCCCGGGCGCGGGGGGCTGCCCCGGTGGGAGCCAAAGAGCTGCCGGCAGCTCAGCATCACGGGCAGCTCGGGCCCCGCCTGTCGGGGGGGGCCCGCCGGCTCCCCGCGCCCCCCAGCCCCGCACCGGCCCGGGATAAGTTGAAAGCTGCCGGCACCTAGCGGCTACTTGGGAAAGTCGGGAGGCGGGTGGGGACCCCAGCATCACCCCCCGCCCCGCCCCCGCCGCCGGTCCACGCAGCCCCCGAGCCACACCGCGGCGGGGAAGGCCCCGGAGATGGCGGGGACCGGCCCCTGTGCCCGGGGGGGGACCGGTCACCCGGGGGGCTGGTGACCCGTGAGCTGCGGCCAGGGGCTTCGCGGCCAGTGCTGGGCTCCGCCAGCCCGGGTCGGGGGGCGCATGGGGGCGGTGGGAAGGGCTTGGGTGCAGCCGGGGGGGGGTGACAGGGGGGTCTTGGGTGCAGCCTGACTGGCGTGACAGGGTGGTCTTGGGTGCAGCGAGGGTGGGGTGACGGGGGATCTTGGGTGCAGCCAGGGTGGGGTGAGCTCTGGCACAAGCGCAGCCTCGCTGACCCTGCCCTGTGTGAGATGCTGCAGCACCCGGCCAGGCCTTGCACTGGCTGTTCCCCCAGCTCCCACCCAGCACACTGCAAGGACACAGAGACCCCCTCTCCCTGCCCCGGGGACAGGATGAGACCTGCTGAACTCGTGCCATGGGACAGGCACATCATCCCAGTTGTTCCCAGGCTTTGTCCTGCACACCCAGGGATGCACCGGCACAGCACACCTGGGCGCTGGCCATGTCACCATGCACCCTGGTCAACGCTGGCAAAACCACCTCCCTGTGCTGCACAAAGATTGATGAGATGACTGCAACCATCCCCACCACCGGCACCACTGGGGACACGGGGCAGACTGTCAGGATGGTGACCTTCACCCTGTGGGACATGGGGAGCCAGCCCAGCCCTGTGCAGCACTGCAGAGCGAGCACAGCATGCAGGGAACCACCACATCCCACCGGGGCTGCGCCGGCCCCACCAGGGACCTGGCTGAGCAGCGGGTGCTGCTGGGGTTTGGGACTGCGCTCTGCACCACGTACGTGGTAATTAACAGTCATTAAATCCCCAGACACTGGGATTCACTGGTGTGGGGCTCAGTGTGGTGGGGGGGATGAGAGGAGCAGAATCAGCCTGTAAGGCAGGGCTCGGGCTGAGAACTTGGAATTCATCCCATGGGTGATGCTCAAACTGGCATTCTGAGGCCTGAGTGCCAGCACTGGTGGCACTGGCCATGCAGGCTCCCAGGACCATCTCTCTCCTGAGCCAGGCAGCACCAAGTGTGCAGGCAGGAGATGGGCAGGTGGGACTTAGAGATGAGCAGGCAGGATCCATGTCCCCCACGCTCCCGAGCCCCCCTTCTCCCCTCCCAGCTGGTGCAGGGGCCCTGCAAGGCATCTCCAGCGCTGCTCCAGAGCCTCTGCCCTGCCTGGCGCTGCTGCAGTGGCCGTGACTCGGGGCAGAGGCACCAGCCTTGACACAGTGTCCAAGCGGGGACCAAACCCAAACAGGTGCCCAGCCCCGCTCAGCCTGCGGCACCTTATCAGGCCTTGGCAGCGCTGAGCGCCTGCTGCAGGGACTGTTGTGTCTGCGGGCAGTGCCAGCAGCCAGCGAGGCGCACAGGGCACTGGGATGCTCTCACTGCACAGCCCTGGGGGCTGTCCCCCCCTCTGGCCAGGCACAGCGCCTCCAGGACTCCATTCCAGGACCATCCTGCGAGATGGAGAGGGGCTGGGCTGGTGCCTCCTGCCCCCCCGATCACAGCCCTGCAGCCAAGGAGGGTGCTCAGTGCCTGGTGTTCAGTGCTCGGTGCACAGAGCTCAGTGCACGGTGCTCGGGGCAGTCCCGTGCCCCTGGCCCCAGGGCTCCGTGGGCTCCCAGTGCAGCTTTCCCAACATCGGTGGGTCTTTGGGGTCCCCAATACTGGGGGGGCCAGGCTGGGTGCTGCTTCCCTGCCACTCACCCCAGCATGGTCTGGAGCCACCCCAGGCCCGGGGGGAGGCTGCAGGTTGGCTCAAGGCAGGGGCAGAAGTGGGGCTGGTGTTTAGAGGGCTGGAGACCCCCCAGGGTGGCCCTGAGGGACCCTGTGAGATGTGGGGCCCTTTGCACCCACTGTGGGACATGGTGACTGCACACACTGCAAGGCACAGGTACTGCACACGCTGCAGGGCGCTGATGCCTCTGGACTGTCACAGCCCTGTCCCCAGGGCTCAGCCCGGCTGACCTATGAGCCGGTCTCCGTCCCCTCCTGGCACTGGGCACCAGTGGCCAAGCAGAGCCCATGGAGCACCCGGCCGCTCTCACCACAGCCGATGCCCCCTGCTCTCATCCAGCTCCTTCCTCCATTCCCCTCCCCACTGGTTTTTCCCCCGTTTCCAGGCAGCATCTCCTCCCCAGCCCTCCCTCGCCTGTTTCAGCATCTCCTCCAGGCCCTGGCTCCCTTCCCCACGGTTCCCAGCTGCCCTCTTTGCCCCTGACTGGCAGGGCAGACAGTGACCTGGCCACATGGTGCTCAGCCCCCGCTGGATGTGGCCCATGGGGCGCGGGTGCTGGGGCGGGCAAGGGGCGTGTCAGGCGGTGCGGAGACCGCAGTGATAACAGCAGGAGCTGTGCTGGGGCCGTGGGAGTAGATGTGGTGGACGAGCAGGGTGAGCCAAGCATCTGCATCCCGGGCAGCCTGGCCCCGAGGCAGCGGCATGGGGTCCGGTAGCCCCCAGCACCTCCTCCGCACGCTCTGCATCCTCTCCGTGCTGGCCGGGCACCTGGCCCCTGCCACAGCCCAGTGGTTTTACCCCCTGGGCTCGGAGAACAGCAGCCCGGATCCGGACACCAGCCCCACGGCCCCCACGGCCCCCACCCTGGGTGGGGAGGAAGGTAGGCATGGTGGGATTGGGGCACGGCTTCCCCGGCACCCCCAGCTCCTGCGCCACAGCAAGGAGGGACACCTCCAGCGTAAGGCTGGAAGGTGAGGTGTGCCATGCTGGCATCCAGGGCTGTTGGCGGCACCACAGTGGCCACAGCAAGTGCTGGGAACTGGGAGTACTGTGTCACCCCAGTCCCTCTCCAGCCCTGCCACCTCCCGCTCCATCATCCCTTTGCTCCTGCAGATGGAGATGCTGGTGGCATGGAGGCCACGCAGAAGATGCTGCTGAGCAAACCCCCACTGGCGACGGCCCCCAGACGCCGGGAGCCCCTCACCAAGGGGGTAGCGAAGGGTCCGGGCCATGCCCCAGCACGCAGGCGAGGCCAGGTGCCTTTTCCCAGACAGCATCCCCCCCAGCCCTGCTGCTCCAGCCCCCCCGAACCTCCCCAGCCACTACTGGGCTCCATGCCATGTCCTTCCCCTTATCTGTGCCCTGCCTGCACAGTGCCAGCCCAGGAGGGCAGCATGCCCTGCTTCGGCCCTGAGCCGCGGCTCAGCCACATCTACCCCCTCGGAAAGGAGCTGTGGCAGCTTCTGGCATCCCCCCGGCATGGCACAGCACCACGGCAGCGCTGGGGCTCAGCCCCCATCCCGGGCTGCAAGCAGCCACAACTGCCGGAGGGTCCCACGTGCCCCCTGGGATCCCCCCGAGCCCCGCTCCGAGCACTCCCCGTCTGTCCTTGCAGCACCGACCAACAGTCACCCCGGAGATCTTCGAGGGGAGCGCGGAGGAAGAGGAGTTCCTGCAGATCAAGGTGGTGGAGGGGTCCTGGTCCCCAGGGCGGCTGCGAGGGGCAGCCCGTGGTGGGCACCTGGGTGAGGGGCTCTGGGAGACGTCAGCTGGCAGGGTGGGATGGGGATGGTGCTGTGGGACATCAGGGCGGTGCTCGGGGGTCTCACACTCAGCCCCTCCACTCCTCCAGACCACAGCAAAGGGGCTGCCCCGGCAGGTGCCCCCAGCCCCAGAGACGGACCTTGCCCTCCAGGTGAGACGTGGGCACAGGGCACCCGTGACGCACCCTGCGGCCGGGGTTCCCATCCCACCCCTCACCACTCTCTCCCTCCCCAGATGCACAATGGCTCCGGCTCCGGCTGCGTCTGCCCCGTGCGCCCCGGCCCTCCTGGCCCTCCTGGCCCGAAGGTGTGGTGGTCCTCCCCCAGGAGAGGCACGGGGACCCACAAGGACCTGCTGGGAGAAATCCCACTGCTCTTTTGGCCGTGCAAAACCTTTTCTGCACAGGATTTGGTCTCTGGCTTTGGGGTCTGGGTTGGGGGGGGGCTCTGGTGTCCCCTGGCAGGGGGGCAGGTGGTCCCCACAGTGGGCACTGGCAGAGGAAAGTGCCAGGAGCTGGGAGCCAGGCTCTGTCTTTCCCCAACAGGGAGGGAAAGGAGACCGAGGGTCCCCAGGAGAGAGAGGCCAGCCCGGATTCTCCGGGGAGAGAGGGAAGTCCGGCAGCCCAGGACAGCCAGGTCACCAGGGTCCCCGGGGCCCCCCGGGTCCTCCAGGACCACCGGGGCCCCCAGGACCACCAGGCACCTGGAAAGCCAGGAGCCCACCTGCGCCTGCTGCTCTCCCCGAGGGATCGGAGAATAATGAGGTGAGCGCCGGGGTGGGGGGCACAGGCAGGTGATATAGGGAGGGTAGGCGATGCTGGCGCTGGCTGTGGTGTCTGTCCCCAGCTGGATGGCAGGGCTGGGGAGGGCTGGGGCGTGTGGCCGTGGGAGTGGGCAGCCCAGGGAAGGGGGACCGGAGGGTGGGATGCCACCATTCACCAACTCTGCTCCCTCCTTCCTCTCTCCCTCCAACCTGACAAGCAGCTGGGAGCATCCAGCCCTGCGGGAAACCCAGGACCCCCAGGACCCCCTGGGCTGCCTGGGCTGCCCGGACCCCCAGGCTACCCGGGCCATGAAGGCCCCCCAGGGGCCCCTGGGCGGGAAGGGCAGCCGGGACCCCCCGGCCCACCGGGGGCTGTGGGACCACCCGGTTTCCCCGGGGCTGAAGGACCTCCAGGGTCTCCAGGCTTGGCTGGGCCAGATGGACCCCCAGGGGCACCAGGGCTCCCAGGCCCTCAAGGTGCCCCCGGGGTGCCTGGGCACGAAGGACCCCCCGGTCCCACAGGACCTGCATCGCTCCCTGGCAAACCAGGGCTCCGAGGGGAGCCAGGATTCCCCGGACTAAAGGTAAGGGGCTCCCAGCCCAGCCCGTCCATGGCCCTGGGGCCAGAGCAGAGCCAGCGCGGGGGGGATGGAGCACCGGCCCCTCGCCCTGCCCCAGCAGGGAGCAGCCCCCAGCACTGAGCCCAGTGGAGGGCTCCGGGGCTGCCCCAGCCCTGCTGCTGCGGGGCCTGGGGGGGCCTGGGGTGCGAAGCCCCCATGCCCACCACCCCACACACTGTGTGCTGGCAGGGTGAGAAGGGTGAGCGTGGGCTGCCGGGCATGCCGGGGAGCCCTGGCCGGACTGGAGAGACGGGCTCCCCTGGCATGCCTGGTCCCATGGGGCCGCCGGGGCCACCAGGGGACTACAGGGTGAGTAGGGGGTCCTGGGGCTGCGGGTGCTTGGGGGGGGCAGCCCTCGCACCACCCTGGCACGGCCTCTCCTTCCAGTGCGACTCACGCCACACTGGGCACCGCGGACCGACCGGGCTGCCGGGCCCCAAGGTGAGCTGGGGGAGTGGGCACCGCGGGCAGCAGGTGCTGGCAGCAAGGGCACGGGGACAGCGTCAGCCGCAGTGCGGGGACCAAACAGCTCCATGGCGGGCGCTACCCATGGAGCGAGGCACAGCGCTGTGCGGGGGGGCCTGGGGACCCCGGGAGCCGGGGTGCTGACAGGACCTCTCTGCTTTCCTTCCAGGGAGAAAAGGGGGACCCTGGAGAGCGGGTTTGTAGCTGCAAGCGCTGGCACAGGGGGAGCTGGCTGGGGGGGTCCCCAGTGCGAACCCCTGAGCCCCGTGTGCTGCCCCTGCTCCCCCTCTGCCCTCTCCCTGGCAGGGTAACGCCAGCCTTCACCTTGTGCCGGTGGCACTGCCAGCACCCCAAATGTGCTGGGGCATGGAGCGTAAGGAGTCACACCATCGCCTGCAGCACATGCAAACGCACATGCACACACACCCATGCATGCAGGG
Source organism: Falco cherrug (assembly GCF_023634085.1). Taxonomy (NCBI): domain Eukaryota; kingdom Metazoa; phylum Chordata; class Aves; order Falconiformes; family Falconidae; genus Falco; species Falco cherrug. The sequence continues at coordinate 3,962,983 of NC_073716.1, forward strand.
AGCGCACACACGTGTGCACACCCATGCGAGCACGCAGTGCACCCACACACGCACACAGCACACGCACCCATCCCAGCACAGGCTCTAATCCTGCCTCTCTCTGCCGCTCACCCAGGGGTGCTGCTACGGGGAACATGGGTGCAAACCAGGCCACCCCCACTTCCCCAGCACCGACAGCCGGTCCGGCTCCTGGGTGCCCATCAGCGGGTACCAAACGGTGAGTCCTCAGGGCTCGTGGGGCCCCATCATGGCAAGGGGTGCCTGGGGACCCCAGCCTGGCCTCAGGGACCCTGCTGTCAGAGCCCAGGTGGCTCTGTGTGCCCCACGCTATGGCTCACCCCATCGGCAGCCCCCCAGGTCTCACAGCCCCCACTGGGACTGAAGGGATGGAGGGATGGAGGGGTGGAGGGCTGGAGGGATGAAGGATGAAGAACAGTCTCAATCTTCTCTCTCTTTCTCTGCAGGGCAGCAAAGAGGAGCCGGAGATTTACGGAGCGATCATCCCCCATGTGAGAGACCCTGCCTGGCTCGCAGCTGTGAGCTGCCCCAGCCTGGGGGGCTTCAGCTCTGGGAGGGGAACAGAGCGGGAAGGATAAGGGACAGCAATGGGGTGTCTTAGAGCTGCCTTCTCAAAAGGCAGCACTAAAAATAGCCCAGTCCAACCTCCACACTGCTCCACTGTAGGGTCTTCGAGGGCCACCTGGGCCACCCGGCCCCCCCGGGCCCCCTGGCCCCCCCGGAGCACCAGGTCTCCTCTACCTCAACGTAAGGCGCAACAGGGGCTGTGCACATGCCTGTGCCAGAGCATGCACACGTGTGAGTGTGCACAGCACGAGGGGCTCCCCACAAACCCGCCTGTCTTTGCTTCCAGAGGGTTTACCCGGTCCGTGCCCAGCCACCCTGCAAGCAGCCGGTAAGCTGCAGCTCTGCTGTCCCTGAGAGAGACCCTGTCCCCTCCCCATGCACCGGGACGGGTGTCCCTGTGCCCAGCACCAGTAATGGGCCCCACTTGCCTTCGCAGGCAGCCACCGACGCAGACTGGGCAGCAGGTAAGGGCATTTCTCAGGTGTTTTGGAGCCTCCAGCCTCCTTGGAAACACCTTTTGTGAACTTCCCGGGTGCCAGGGCCGTGCTACCCTGCATGGGTCCCCAGCACCGCAGCTGGCTCTCCCACCCATCTCCCATGGCCACCGCATCCCTGCGGGGCCAGCTCCTTGCGGGAGCACCCAGCCCCTGCGCTGGGGCACCTTGTGACCCCCCACCCTCTCCGGGCTCTCCAGATGCTGACATCCCCCAGACGGAGCGACTGGACTCCCGTGCTGATCTCCGGGTGCGTCCTGGCTGCGGCCACAGGCAAGCCCCCCAGGCTGTCCAGCTGCCCTCTGTGCCACAGCTGGACCGTGAGCCTCTCCATGCCCCCCAGCGCCAGACGTGGGTCTTCAAGTCCAAGGAGCTGATGCTGAAGTCGGGCAGCAGCGTGCCCGAGGGGAGCCTGGTCTACGTGCGGGAAGGGAGCAGTGCCTTCCTCCGGACCCCCACTGGCTGGAGCCGCCTCCTGGTACCGTGCACTGAGGATGCCCCTCGGGGTCCCTCACGGGTGGGGGGGGGCAGGCTCCAGCCCCGCAGCTAGCGCTGGGCTGGATTTGGTGCTTGGGCAGCAGACCCCCGGGAAGGAGCCCGTTGCCCCCTAACCCATCCCCTTCTGCGCATTGCATTGAGCAGCTGGAAGATTCGCAGTCGCTCTTTGCCAGTGACGACCCCTCCGCATCCACCCCACAGTACCAGGTGAGGGGTGCAGGCAGCCCCTGGGTCTGCTCAGGTCCCAGCAAGGGGGCTGAGCCCTCCTTTGCCTGCTGGGGGGGGGGGCAGGCCCCCATGGACTGTCTTCTCCTTTCCATCCAGGAGGTGAAGCAGGTACAGACAAGAGGTCCTGACACAGGGCCACCCGCGCTGGCCCCAACCGACTCGCTGGTGAGCCCTGCAGCCGGTCCGGCCACGCCGGGAGGGACATGCCGTGGTGATGGGCTGTCAGCAGGGCAGTGCCAGCCCAGCACACGTAGAGCTTGGGGTTGTGTTGGTCTGGGGAGGGTGCTGCACCCAAGGCACTCATGGCAGCACAGGGACGGGTGTCCTCGGGCTGGCCTGAGCTGTGCTATTCCAGGTTCAGAAGGAGGAGGCACAAGGGCTGTCCCAGATCCTGCCAACCACCGTTGCCCCACGGATTCCATCAGTAAGCAATGCCCGGCCCCAGGGTGGGAGACAAGTGGCCCAGCCATGGGAGAGGGGGAAGAAGTGCCCAGGGGACCCCGCTGTGCCTGGCCAGCACTGCTGGAAGCTTGCACCCTCCCGGGAAGGAGGGAGCAGAGACCTCAACGCCTGGCCATGCCTGAAGCTCCCTGCCACCCTGCCTCCCTTCCTCAGCTCCGCCTGGCCGCCCTGAACGTGCCCCTCACTGGCGACATGAGTGGGATCCGGGGTGCCGACCTGCAGTGCTACCGGCAGTCCCAGGAGGCTCAGCTTTATGGCACTTTCCGGGCATTCCTGTCGGCCCCCACCCAGGACCTGATCTCCATCGTCAAAAGGACGGACAGGACCCTCCCCATCGTCAACCTGAAGGCAGGTACCCCCGTCCCCTGTGGGGGCTGCCAGTGGCAAAGCCCTGTGGCCCCCAGTGAGCCTCAGTGGGGGAATCCTTGCCCAGTCCTGCACTGGGGCTGCTGCACCCCAGTTGTGTCACCACGTGTGTTTTGGGGCGCTGGGAGGAACCAAGAGCAAGTTATCACCCACATGTGGTTGGGACGAGGGCACCGCCCCAGCCCCTGGCTCAGCACCGCTGCTTGTGCCTGCAGGGCCAGCTGCTGGCCAAATCCTGGAGCTCCCTCTTCGAGGGCCAGACTGGTGCCGCCCTGCGGGGCCCCGTCTACTCCTTCAGTGGGCACAATGTCCTAATAGATCCCCTCTGGTAAGTCCAGCCATGGGGCGGATGCTGGCAGGGTGCCCCCAAACAAGTGCACCCATGCCAGGAGCCAGGGTGGGGGTCTGCAGCAGGTTCCCCCCCTGCCCCTGCTGCTTGCATAGATGCAGGATCACCAGAGCTGGACATGCTCCAGAGGGTGTCCCCCAGCCCCTCTCACCCCCATCCCCACCCACAGGCCTCAACAGCTGGCCTGGCACGGATCCACGCCACGTGGTGGCCAAGCCCGCAGGCGGGATTGCCAGGGCTGGCGCAGCTCTGGCCCTGGGGAGGGCCTGGCCACCCCCTTGGGCGAGGGCAGGCTGCTGGCCGGGCAGCGGCACAACTGTTCCGAGGAGCTGGTGGTGCTCTGCGTGGAGGTGGCCTTTCCCTACCGGCACATGTGGTGACCCCAGCACTGTGGCACTGGTGACCCACCAGCCACATGCCCCATGCAGCCCCCCTGTATCCTGTGGGGCTGGGGAAACAGCTCTGGGAGCTCTGTGGGCAGCACTGGGGGGTGAGCTGCAGCGTCAGGGCTGTGGGAGAGCACCGAGAGGGTGCCAACCCTGTGGCCAGGCTGTGCCATGCTCGCCCCAGGCTGTGCCATCCACACAGATCCCACCGGGTGATGCCAGGCCATGCCCAGCTGCTTCCCTGCACCTCCAGTGAAGCAGATGCTGTCACAGAAATAAAGACGAAATAATTGTTGGTGTTTTGGATGACAGTGATCTGTTACAGGGGTGGTCCTACCCAGGACATCGCCCCAGCAAGGGTTGTGGAAGGGCACACCACAGCCAGCCCAGGGAATGAGGAGAGGGTCTGGAACCATGAGTGGGCTTCAGCCCCATTGGATCAGCACAAATGGGAGTGCAGGGGGAGGAGGTGACACAACCGCAAGGACCATAAAGTCACTGTAATCCATCTCCAGTGATGTCAACATTGCTGGGTGCTGCATCAGCAGAACAGCTTCTCCCGAGTGCAGGCAGCAACCTTTGCCTCTCCTGGAGCGTGGGCAGCAGCCCCCAGCAGCAGCCCCCGACTGGTGGCTCTGGCATATGCACACAGGGGCACGCTCCAGGGCCTGGTGCCTGTTGAGGCGGCGTTACTGTGCCCTAGTGTCCCCTCAGGGCCTGCCCTGTGTCCCCTCAGGGCCTGCCCAGTGTCCCCTCAGGGAGTAGGCCCCAAGGCCTGCCCTGTGTCCCCTCAAGGCCTGCCCAGTGTCCCCTCAGGGAGTAGGCCCCAAGGCCTGCCCTGTGTCCCCTCAAGGCCTGCCCAGTAGGTCCCAAGGCCTGTCTAGGGGATCCCAATGTCCCCTCTGGGCCTACCCAGTGGTCCCAGTGGATCCCCAGGCCTGGCCAGTGTCCCCAGGGCCTGACCAGTGGGTCCCAGTGTCCCCCCAAAGCCTACCCAGTGGGTTCCAGCATATCCCCGGGCCCCCCCCAGCGACCCCCGGTACGTCATAACACCAAAGGCAAGCGGACAGGCGCTAAGGCCCCGCCGCCCAGCACACTCCTCCCCTTCGCTCTTCTATTGGCCAATATCACTGCCCGTCCCGCAACTGTCCCTTCTGAGTGGCTGATTTGAATTCGCAGAGCGCCCTCTGACTAGCGAGAGGTAGGGAGAAGCGCGACACGTGTCCCCGCCTTCCCGCTGCGATTGGCGGCGCGCTGGGGGCCCGTGGGCGGGGATTGGCTGAGGATTTTGGCGGGCCGCGCGGAGGTTTGAAAGGCGCGTTTGGGGCTGTCTTTGTGTCTCCTCAGCAGTGCCGGTCGCCGCCATGAAGCTCCAGGAGTTCGTGTCACCACTCCGAGTACGTGCGGCGCCCCGCCACCCTTCCCCGCCCCACGCACCTCCGCTCCTTGTCCCCTCAGGGTCTCCCCCCGGGTCCCCATCCCCCCCCGCCTCAGGGTCTCTCCTCGGGTTCCTCTCCCCGCCCTCCTCCCCCCCGCCTCAGGGTCTCTCCCCGGGTCCCCGTCGTCTTCCCCCCCCGCCTCAGGGTCTCTCCCCGGGTCCCCGTCGTCTTCCCCCCCCGCCTCAGGGTCTCTCCCCGGGTCCCCGTCGTCTTCCCCCCCCGCCTCAGGGTCTCTCCCCGGGTCCCCGTCGTCTTCCCCCCCCGCCTCAGGGTCTCTCCCCGGGTCCCCGTCGTCTTCCCCCCCCACCTCAGAGTCTCTCCCCGGGTCCCCGTCGCCGCGCCCCCCCCCTCCCCCCTCAGGGTGTCTCCCACCCCCCCGCCTCAGGATCTCTCCTCGGGTCCCCCCTGCTCCTTCAGGGTCTCCCCCCGGGCCCCTCTCGTAGTCTCTCCCTCCGTTCCTCTGAGCTTTCCCACATCCACGTTCTCCTCACCCTCTCCCCCGGCCCCGAGATCCATTCTCTCCCTTGGTACGGTGCAGGGGCTCCCAGCCGCCCGGGCCCGCTCCATCACACGCCCCCCCGCCTTGATCCCCTTCGACCCCTCCCCCGGTCACCTTCAGGAGCCCACTGCCCCTCACTGCCTCCGTTTCTCCCCCGAGCAGCCTGCGGATGAGAACTCCCAGGTGCCCAAGGGAGATGGCACCAAGAAGCAGCTCTCGGTGGAACACATCTACCAGAAGAAGACACAGCTGGAGCACATCCTGCTCCGGCCCGACACCTACATCGGCTCTGTGGAACTGGTCACCCAGGTACGAGAAGGGCCACGGGGCTAAGGCACTTGAACTCCTTGGTGCGGGCGAGAAGTCATTAATATCTGTTCATAAAGCACAAAACATCTGCTTTACAGACTGATGGCGCAGAAACGGAGGTGTATCTGGGGACTGATGTGTTATTTCTTACCTCCTTTTCAGCAAATGTGGGTTTTTGATGAGGATGTGGGCCTCAACTGCAGAGATGTGACCTTTGTGCCTGGCTTATACAAAATCTTCGATGAGATTCTAGGTAAGGTGACCTATTTGTTGGGTCAATGATTGACAAGTCATTAATGGGTGCTGAATGTCTAAGAAACTGGAAATAAATGTAAGAGCTTATCAAGTGTACTTTTATCTGGTTGTGCTGTTGACCGAGTAATACTTATTGCTTAATTTGGTGGATGGTGCTCACAGAGTACATGGTTTGCTGATTGTGCTTGGAAATATTGGATACTAATGCCCAATGTCCTTCCATTAATGCTGCTAAATAGTGAGCCATGCGTGGAATGATGGTGCACTCCATTACAAAACCAATTTCATTCAGCCCAAAATTCTCCCTTTTATGTTAACTTGCAGTACTCATCTTTATAACTTGCCAAATATTTGCATCCTGAGATTATGATTATTAGTAACATTGCATTGAATTTTTGCGCTCATTCTGCTGAAGACACTTTAGAGTTAATAGTTTTGTCTTGACTCAGAATGTAATATAAACAATAATCTTTCTGTTCTAGTCAATGCTGCAGACAACAAGCAGAGGGATAAAAACATGTCATGCATTAAGGTTACAATTGATGTGTAAGTTTGATTTCATTTTTGTTCGTTGCCTTCCCAATGCATGTGCGTTAATTTGCTGTTCTGCTAAGCTGGTGTGGTATTGGAGGGCTCTGCTATGGGGCCGGTCCAAGTTAGACCAAATGTAATTCACCAGTTGTGAAAGCCTTTTCCTTGCTTAGCCCCACAGTCTCTTACAGGGTGCTGAGTTGTGAAATGACTGCCTTTTTGTTGTTTTCTGTTGTGGCTGTTTTCCTCTCTTCTCCCTCTCAACTGTTTTATCCTGTCGTTGAGCATAGATAGAGGGTTTTTACATGTGGCAGTCCATTTCACAGATGGTATCCACAGATCTGAGAATTTTGTTGTTGACTTGCTCTCCCTCTGCCGGCTGTTTCTGCAGCTGCTGGATGGAGATTTGCTCTTATGAAATGGTGGCCTTTCCCCAGAGCTTTTGTAGAACATTTGTTTCATAGCTCAATCATTTGCAGCCTTAAAAACACCTTTTTTTTTCCCCCCCTAGAGAGAATAACACAATCAGTGTATGGAACAACGGCAAAGGTATTCCAGTTGTTGAACACAAAGTGGAGAAGGTCTATGTGCCTGCTCTTATCTTTGGACAGCTACTAACATCCAGCAACTATGATGACAATGAAAAGAAAGTCACAGGTAGGGATGACTCTCAAATAGTCACTAATATTTCTGAGCAGCCTGTTCAGTTTTAATGTGCGAACAGAACTAAAAGGGGGGGAAGGGGGTCCTTGATGGAACATGAAAACAGCATTCTGAATCCGTCAGACAGAGGTCTTCCCACTCTATTTTATAGTAATGGTACAAACAGGGAGAACAGGAAAAATTCTCTTTGAATGCTCATCCCAATTAAGTGTGGATTTATAGTCACATACTGAGTTTGTAGGATATTGTTGCTTATTGACAGTTGTACTTGGATTGTGCTGAAGTGGCTGAAGTCTTGTTTGTCTGGAATTGTTTTAGATGGCTTTGAACAAAAGCAGTAACACAAGTCTGTTTTCCTTCTAATTCCAGGTGGGCGAAATGGTTATGGAGCCAAACTGTGCAACATATTTAGCACAAAATTTACTGTGGAAACTGCATGTCGTGAGTACAAAAAGTTATTCAGACAGGTATGAACACTTCTCATTTCAGTAAGGTTACACTGGAGATTTTCAAACAAGACCCTAAGTTTTTGTTTCAAAACTCTAGGTGCAAGTTGCATTCAGTACACCTCGATTAGAATAAATTTGGCCCACAGTTACTGTGCCACAAAATAGAATTCAGATAAATAACGAGCAGACATAATCAGAATCTAGTTTTTAACCAGTGAGTTCTTTTTAATTTGAAAGTATTTAAAACTCGTAAATCAGCTTACTGCTTTTAAAAACTAAGCTAGTTGTTCAGGTGTGTTAGACTTGCAACTCACAAAACCTCCTTTTCTCAGACCTGGACAGACAACATGGGAAAGGCTGGTGAAATGAAGCTGAAATATTTTGATGGAGAAGATTACACGTGTATCACTTTCCAACCTGATCTGTCAAAATTCAAAATGACAACGCTTGATAAAGACATTGTAGCACTAATGTCTCGAAGAGCATATGATATTGCTGGATCCACAAAGGATGTCAAAGTTTTCCTAAATGGACAGAGGCTGCCTGTGAGTGAACATTTAGAAGAAACTGTAATATCTGTATTTCTCATGTCATTTAAACAGATTTTTGTTGAAGAAATTTATGTCATTACACGTATTAAAGGGAAAATTTGCATGAGTGATTTTGCTACCCACTTCCCAGGAAGATATGAATTAAGTATTTATAGGAGCTGTTATAAATTAATTGTCTGCTTTCGTCTGTATGCAGGTGAAAGGATTCCGCAGTTATGTGGACCTCTATCTGAAGGACAGAGTAGATGAAACTGGTAATGCGCTTAAGGTTATCCACGAGGAAGTAAATTCTCGGTGGGAAGTGTGTTTGACTTTAAGTGAAAGAGGCTTCCAGCAAGTTAGCTTTGTCAACAGCATTGCCACTACAAAGGTAACTCTTCCTTAGCTTACTTAGTCAAGCTAATGCCATATTCTTCATCATCAATATTCTTAGCTATTTTCAAATGTGTGTCTGTTAGTGAAAATGCTTAGTTGCTTAATGTTGCAAAGACTATGCTAAAAGTTTTAAACAGATATGCATGCTTTGTTTTAATGGCACCCCCACCATGTCTTTGGTCCCCTGTTCCCTTAGGGTGGCAGGCACATTGATTATGTCACTGACCAGCTTGTGACTAAGCTCATTGACGTTGTGAAAAAGAAGAACAAAAATGGAGCTGGAGTGAAGCCTTTTCAGGTACAGTGTCGGAATTTCCCCAGTGGAAAACACAACTCTGGCATTAATGCAAATTGTAACTACAGCTTAGTGCATTACTACTTTAATTAATAATACATATTTCTATTCTACAGACCATATATAGATAAGAAATTGCTAATTATAGAAGCCTCATATTGCCCAGTTCAAGCCAACTAACGGTCTTCTCTTTGTTTGGCCAATGTATTTTGTAATCAGAACACTGTAAGTCAGTGTAGATGGACTAAAACTTGGTATCTGCTAGACAATAACCTATTTGGGCTGAGAGCTGCTAATTCCTTGACGTCTCAAATCAGTAAACATTGCTCGTGAATGTTCATTAGCTGCCCTAAATTCTTTGAAGATATCTAGAAAAATTCAAAACCATGCATAGTGATAAATGAGTTTTTCCTTCCTGTGTCATTCTGACCAGCAAGTATCAGAATGCACTGCTGTTACCAAGGTGGGCTTGCATAATGTGTGATTACTGCTTGTATTTAATTCTAGGTGAAGAACCATATGTGGATTTTTGTGAATGCCTTAATTGAAAACCCAACCTTTGACTCTCAGACTAAAGAGAACATGACTCTGCAGGCAAAGAACTTTGGTTCAACGTGTAAATTGAGTGAAAAATTTATTAAGGGGGTAAGTACTGATACACAGATAATCACAATGTCTGTAAAACTACATCTTATGCTTAATGTGGCTAATATCTACTTTTGAAGCAATGTCATGAATTAAAGAAAATGTAACTTAATATTCTGTCGTTGTTAAGGCTTTTCCCACAGTTGTTTGCGGTTATTTTTTGTATTGCAGGCAGTGGCCTGTGGCATTGTTGAAAGTGTCCTAAACTGGGTAAAATTTAAAGCTCAGAACGAGCTGAATAAGAAATGTTCAGCTGTGAAACACACCAAGATTAAGGGTGTTCCTAAGCTGGATGATGCCAATGATGCTGGTAAGTGGTTTACGTCCTTTGTAACCAATTCATTCAAAAACAGTTAAAACTTCTTCATTAGACAAAAGAATTGTCTCATAAGGAAAAATGCAAAAACCTGTAATTATAGTTTATCCCCATATTACAGTCCCATTTACTATGTTTATTCCCATTTACTATGTGCAGTGCAACAAAACTTGTATGTGTTAGAAGGTATTTGTTCTCATTCAGTTTGTGAGTATCCAGGCTTTGATTTCACTTCGTAATTGGAAAATTGACTTGATGTTTCTTTTATTTTTTAGGCAGCAAGAATTCTTTAGATTGCACGCTTATCCTGACAGAGGGAGACTCAGCCAAAACACTGGCTGTCTCTGGTCTAGGAGTGGTTGGTAGAGACAAATATGGAGTATTTCCCCTGCGTGGGAAAATACTCAACGTCAGAGAAGCTTCTCATAAGCAGGTTAGTTGGAAAATAGTTATAATCTACCTGTTAAAAGGCGCATTATGCTTTGCATAATGCAACAAAGCTCAGTCAACAGTATACTTATGAATAGCTTTAGATTTTCAGCTACATTTTAAGTGTGAAAAACAAGGTTTTTATTTTGTGTGATCTTTTCCAGATTATGGAAAATGCTGAAATCAACAACATCATCAAGATTGTGGGTTTACAATATAAAAAGAACTATGAAGATCAAGAATCTTTAAAGACTCTTCGCTATGGAAAGATTATGATTATGACAGATCAGGTTAGGTTCACTAAAATTGAAAATTGGGACAGAAAAAAACACCACTTGAATACAGAGGAAAGAAGAAAAAAGTGCTACCTTTCTCCTACTGCCACTGTTGTACCTAATCCTCTGAATTTGTTTCTTTTTATCATGCTGTATTTTAGTGGGTCATAATGTCTTTTCAGCCACAAAACAGATAAAATAGACGGGGAGAGCAGCATCGCCAGATAGCTAAATACTGTCTTTCCAGTCTGCTGATTCAAGGCCCTTGACCAGTCCTTGATACCTTCTTTCACCAAGAATGTGCCTTTTCTGTTTCTCTTGGTTTTCTTAGGTTACACAACACGTGGTCACTTTTTTAGAAGTGAAAGTTAAAAGGGTCAGTTAGCTGGAATTATAGAATCATTTGCTGTTAAGGTAACAATTGTTAATTCCATCATGTCCCTGATATAATGTGTTGGGGTTTGTGGTGTCTTTTTTTTTTTTAATCAGGATCAAGATGGATCACATATCAAAGGTTTGCTGATAAACTTCATCCATCACAACTGGCCATCTCTTCTAAAACACAACTTTTTGGAGGAATTTATTACTCCCATCATAAAGGTAAGGGTTGGGTAGATGATAAGGTAAATGAGTAAAGATCCATTGGTCTAAATCTGCCTCTCATTTCACGGTTAAAATATTTGTTGATTGTAGGTCTCTAAAAACAAAGAAGAAATTGCATTCTACAGCATTCCTGAATTTGAAGAATGGAAAAACAGTACACAGAACTACAATTCATGGAAAATCAAGTACTATAAAGGTTTGTAGAAAATGTAATATGTTGAAATTAAATGACCCAAGTAAAAGCATTCATGATTAAATTCAGTTAGCCCTGCTTTTGCAGAAAGGATCTTCCCTCCTAAGATACTCTGACTACAAATACATGCCACATAAAATACAAAAGTAAGGAAACAATAACATCTAACTGGATAAAAATCTCAGTAAAATCTCTCAAAATGGAACTAGAATATTGTGGATAACCATTCTTTCAGCCCTCTTAGGCAATTATGCTCAATTTTATGTGGTATTTTCCATAGAATGGTCCTTGTGTAGTGTTAGCACTGTAAGCTAAGTACTTCCGAATCGCCTAGTACCAATAAGAAAGTTGCCAACTGCAGAACAGTAGCTGTTAATCATTTTGGATATCTACAGGAGTTACAGACAAAACCCGAAAGTACAACATGCAACTGCTCACTTATCACTAAAAGCACAAGAATTACAGATACCTTACATCTCATTTTAAAGTCGTGTGTTTTCAGTAAGTCATCTTCATGCTATACATTTGTATGATGCATCACAGAAACTGGGCATGGTAAAATATTTCTTTGAACTGCAACTTAATTTAAGCAAGAAGTTATTAGGATTAACTAGTACTGTCTCTGCAGGTTTGGGTACCAGCACATCAAAGGAGGCTAAAGAATACTTTGCAGATATGGCTAAACATCGAATTGGCTTCAAATATTCTGGGCCTGCAGATGATGCTGCGATCACCCTGGTAACTAACACTTGATTTAATTGCTGACTTACTACCTTTGGTATTCTACTGCTTAGAGTGCTGTGTATTTTCTCTTAATATGCTCTTAAAGGCCTTTGGGCTTGAGACAATCTCTTTGTTACCAAGGCTACGGCTTTAGTCTAACCAGTAGAAGCAAATCTGTCCACAGACCTCAGGCCAAGAGTAGCCTTTTAATGATGGCTTTTAAATATAGCTCAGAACAAACTAATCACTACAAACCAATTGACATTTTCAGACACAACAGTAAATATTCCTTTAACATTTTTCTGCATGTTCTACTGCAGTTTTCTCCAAGTCAGACCTCCCTTTTCTCCCTCAGATTTTCTTGCAAAATGGTTCACCAGTGGATTAAAACAGTCCTTGCTTCTGTGAACTTCTTCACCTTCAGTAGCCATTGACTCCTAAGTATTCTGAGCTATTCGGCAATGCCAAAAAACCAAGTTTTTCCCCAAAATATAAATTTCCTCCAAAATCTCCTGTCGTTTTCCATTATTATGTTAAAAATCCATACATTTAAATCTAACTACCATGTTTCCTAAAGACTGGTGGAAATTATGCTCCTAATATATTTAGCTACAAGAAACTTTTATTGCATTTCTTGGGCTATTAGGTCAGCACATTTAGCATGTTATTCTCCTGGGTAAACTCTTCCTGTATGCTTTCTTTTTCCAAGTGAGCCAATAAGGCACACCACAGAATGTCCTGGAATTGAGTTACTTTTCATTTTGTAATACACAGGCCTTTAGCAAGAAGAAGATAGAAGAGCGAAAGGAGTGGCTGACTAATTTCATGCAGGATAGAAGACAACGGAAGCTGCATGGTCTGCCAGAGGTAAAAGGTTTACATAGATAAGGAAACTGGTTTCCTGTCTCTCCCTGGGGCTCTTCTCAGTGTCATTCTGGCATGCTAGAGCTGCACAGAGCTCAGTCAGGGAGTCAGTCACCTGATTATGGGACAGTTAAAACATTTCAGGATTTTGCAGAGCAGCTCCTTCTCTCACCAGTGTAGCCACATTATCAATTGTGCATCCGTGAATTTCACATTTAACACTTATCACTCAAATTACTTTATCAATAGGGAAATGATACCTTGAGCAGGGCTGCATGAAGATTTTATTTATCAAAAAATGGGCCTGCATCACAGGAAATGTTTCGCTTCACCATGCTAAGACTGTCAGCACTGGAGCTGTGTTTAGCTATTCTGACAAGGAGCTTCCATTTTAGTGAAACTAGCCAAGGATGTGCTAAGAAACAGATTAGACCTCATTAAAATTAAGGCAGTCTTGCACCTGTTTTTCCTAGGAATACCTGTATGGGAAAAATACTAATTTCCTGACATACAACGACTTCATAAACAAGGAGTTAGTGCTGTTCTCAAACTCGGATAATGAAAGATCAATCCCGTCACTGGTTGATGGTAAGTTATTTCAAGATCGTGATTCCACATAGTGCGTGCCCCAGCTCTTAATAAATGGGTGCTTGTATGTCATATCAGAATTGGGAAACCTGCTGAGTTTTCAGGGTCAGTGTTCTGAAGTTCATTTTCTGCTGTCCAGGTTTTTTAATCTTTGGATTAAATGTTTTGTCCATTTTGTAGTATATTATTGCAAGTACCTTACTCTCTGGGGCAGAATTTTTAGGTGTAGAAGCATGTCATAGTCTCTAGAGAGCAGAAGTGAAACACATCGTATGTTCTAATCACAAGGTCTTGTCTTTTTTTTATACAGGTTTGAAGCCAGGTCAAAGAAAAGTTCTGTTCACTTGTTTCAAACGAAATGATAAGCGAGAGGTGAAAGTTGCTCAGCTGGCTGGTTCTGTAGCTGAGATGTCCTCATACCATCATGGTGAAGTAAGAACCTGGCCTTGTTGTGCAAAATGCTTTTTAAATGAAAGGCAAGCCTTTCTGTTGACTTAACAGTTAAGATGCCTCTAAAGCAGAACTAGATATTTGAGTATAAATACCAAAACAAAGTGACTGTATATCTCCTATTCTTCAACAAGAATTTAATCTGAGATTGGTTGGTCTGCCTTTCCTGCCTAGACTTTATGGGAATGTATTTTATTCAAAAAGTAGAACAAGAAAAAAAAACCCTTTATTTATGATAGATTTAGGCAGATGTTAATAGCCTTTCTACCTTGGTAAGGACAAGTTAAGCACTAAAACAAGCTTCCTTTTGGAGACTGACAGGATCTTTCACTGGAGGTTTCAAGAACAGGTAGACAGCAGTATATCTGTGGGTCACTGGAATATATCTAGTCACCCAGGCTAGACAGTCTTGGGATGTACTTTCCGCGAGTTTCCTCCAGTATTTTGAGTTTATCCTCTATATCAGTTCTGTTCCTGGTGTGAATTTTGGCTTTAACTTTGTCCGTTGAGTGAAGAATTCTGCATATTTAGCTTTGAACCTTCCTTTATTGCAGGCATCGCTGATGATGACCATCATTAACTTAGCTCAGAACTTTGTGGGCAGCAACAACCTCAACTTGCTACAGCCTATTGGTCAGTTTGGCACAAGGCTGCATGGTGGGAAAGACTCTGCCAGTCCTCGATACATCTTTACGCTGCTCAGGTCAGCATTAATGATTTCTTACAGTCTTAAATATTCTTAGCATATTACAAGACTCAATTTGACAGCAATTAGGATGAAAAATGAATGTGCTTCTTCCCTTTAAAAATTTGGACTACTTGCTCACTCTGAGTAGCAACAATTGAAGTGAGGTTTGGACACTAGGTTCAGGTATATAAACTTTGGTTATCATTCCAGAGAACAGAAAGGCACAGTGGAGAATATGGAAATGGCAGCAAAAACAAAGGGAGAAATTTGAGTAGGATAATAAAAAGCGAACCTGAGCTGGGAAAGCAAAGTTCTAATAGCTGAAAGTGCAGTGCTTTAGTTTCTGACCCAATGGTCACTTAGGTTGAACTTGGTCAAATCTGTTACTTGAGCACATGTATGGTTGTACTAAAGCAAGGTACAGAGAATTGGAGCCTTTCTGGACATTAAACTTTAAACTCATACCCGAAGTATTTAAATTAAGGGCCCCATATAGCCAGTGGAACCTGTAGAGATGGGTGGAATTGCTGAAGATGCATCTGTTTTGAGTGTTACTCTAGAAGCCTGGTTTCCTCACACAGAGCCCCAGGCTGTATGGCTGTGGTTGGCTGATAGGAATAAACCCAATTTAGGTGTTTTTTTGTTTGTTTTCTGGAGGGTTCTTTTGGAATGGTGGTCACTGTTCTGTAAGGAGAATTGGGGCTTAAATTCTCTTTTCCATCCTAGTCCGCTGGCACGGTTGCTGTTCCCACCAGTGGATGACAATATCCTGAGGTTCTTGTATGATGACAATCAACGTGTGGAGCCAGAATGGTATATGCCCATCATTCCCATGGTGCTGATAAATGGAGCAGAGGGGATTGGTACTGGCTGGTCCTGCAAGATCCCCAACTTTGATATCAGGGAAGTTGTGAATAATATCCGTCGTCTGATGGATGGAGAAGAGCCATTGCCAATGGTAAATAATATATTTAAATTAAACAATGTCTCACTTGTTAGTTTATTCAGTGTGTTTTGGAGCATTTCATGCAAATGCTTAAAAACAGAAGCATCAACACAAAGCTGAATCCAGTGTTCTTTTCTGCTTAGCTTCCTAGTTACAGGAATTTCAAAGGCACAATAGATGAGCTGGGACCTAATCAGTATGTGATAAGTGGTGAAGTGTCTATCCTGGATTCTACAACCATTGAGATCACTGAGTTGCCTGTCAGAACATGGACACAGGTAATAGGGAATTTGCCCTAGAAATGTATAGTTTGCCCTGTAAAGCAAAAAGTGATTGGTGGGGTTTGGAGCTTTTCATCTTCATGGAAAACATGGGTCTGATTGATTCTTTCCTCAGACTTACAAAGAGCAAGTTCTGGAGCCTATGTTAAATGGGACTGAGAAGACCCCCTCACTAATCACAGACTATAAAGAATATCACACAGACACGACAGTGAAGTTTGTAGTGAAGATGACTGAAGAAAAACTAGCGGAAGCTAAAGCAGCGGGGCTGCATAAGGTCTTCAAACTCCAAACAAGTTTAACATGCAACTCCATGGTATGTAACATTCTGCTGAAGAGAGTCCTTGGTGTAACTCAAAGCCTGTGTGGACAGCTGCCGTTGCTGCACGTAACAAAAATACTCTTTTGCAGTAACCTGTTCACTTTGATTTTTGTGCTGTTACTGGTTTTAAATCAGCTTTCTAAATATACCTTCAAAAGGTCAAAAGATTGGCTTGGGAATGGGCCCAGAGTGATAGGGTTTTGCCTGAAGGAGTCCAAGTGAGCTGAAATCGCATGGTTTAGAGACCTTTGTTGTGACAACAGCACTGCCACTGAATGTCTGGATTCTGACAATGTGTGAAGCTTGATAGCAAGATGTTTATCTGACAGAGAGCTTTAAGATTCAAGTAACCCTAACCCCACTATGTGTTTTCAAGAACTTTGAAACTCTAAAATTGTCTCTGCTGTTGTGTTTGCAAACTGAAGTAATTCCCAAAACACCACCAAGGTTTTATAATTTGTTGGCTAATAATTCAATTGTACTCTCACACCTGTGTTACAGGTAATTTTTAGTGGTTTTGGAAATCCGTTTTATCATCGTAACACCTGTGTTCTTTCATCTAGGTTCTTTTTGACCATGTTGGCTTTCTCAAGAAGTATGACTCTCCCCAGGATATTCTTAAAGAGTTCTTTGAACTCAGGCTCCGATATTACAGTTTGAGAAAAGAATGGCTTATGGGAATGCTAGGTGCGGAGGCTGCGAAACTGAGCAACCAGGCTCGTTTCATCCTGGAGAAAATAGATGGCAAAATTGTGATCGGTATGCATTGTTCTTGGTTACTCGGTTTGTGAAACTGGGAGAAGAGCTATAGGTGCTCTCTTGAGTTCTGTCAGCACCCCCTCAGCCCCGGACTGGCTCTTAACAAACCACACCAGGGCTTATCTTTCTGTTCCAGTAACATACAAGAGGAAAATGCTTCCCAGGTATCTTCAGTCTGTAGAGCATTATGTACATATTAATTAAAATGGGGTACTCATACAGCTTTCCTACTGTGTATTTGATGCAATTATGAGAGTAATTTTTTTAATAATTTAGCAGTAATTCCTATCTATTTCTGACTCAGTAGGAATAAGAGTTAAATACTGGTGGGGTTAAAAAGGGGCAGTGTTTTCTGTTCAAATGCATACATCTTAAGAACCCGTATCTCTGTGTTTTATCTTTGTGAACCTCCACAAAAATATTCCAAATCACGTTCTCAGTGGATTGGAGGTTCAAAGACAGACACTCAAGTTAACAGCATCTGAGAATCATGAGCTAGAAAAAGAAACAGATCTTTGTTCCCAGCATTCAAATTTTCCAATCAACTTTTCCACCTCAGTCTAAAAGGCAGTCTGTATTTCACTTGCATTCATGGAGGATGTAGCTAGACAAAGTGTCATAAGATGCTTTGTGGTTTGCGTCTGAAAGCAGCCCGATAATCCCAACAGCCCCTGTTTGTCTGACTTGACTCGGGAAGAGAAAGAATAATTCCCTTGAAATGCATTTTCTTGGGATTTTGTTCTAAGTAGTTCCAAGGCTGACAGAACTGGTTTCATTTGTATTTGTGTCTCATGGTTGATTGCTTCTGATAGCTTAAAAAGGAACAAATTCCAGCTGAAGCGTTTCCATTGGTTGGGGCCCTTATAGCATAAATTTCCCAGGTGATGTCTAATGAGGTGAAAGCTATACCAAAGCCTTTGAGTGCTATCAGGGTTATTTTGCTTCCACCTGCCTGCCTATTGTGAAACCTTTTTGATACCATCACACCTGGTTTTTTTCAAGTTCAAAAAATACTTAGGGCAAGGGAAATGCAGGTATGGAAATGAAAAAGAAAAATATTTATAGTGCTTTGCCAGGTGTTCCTGACAGGTATAGGAGCAATTCTGACCTGACAAGTCATTTGCTATTAGGAACTTTTTAGGTGTTATTTCAGGCTCTTCCACATGTCCCACCTCTGATGAGGAAATGGTATTTTAGAGCCCAGCAGGATGCTGAGCTGTTAGAACCCTGAGATCCAAAATTTTAAGCTCCTGTCTTTCCTAACACTGATGGGTAGTGGCCACTGAACATCCTGAAATGTCTCTTTACAGAAAACAAACCCAAGAAAGAGTTGATTAAAGTCCTTATCCAGAGAGGGTATGAATCGGATCCAGTGAAGGCTTGGAAGGAATCGCAAAACAAGGTAGCGCTTCAGTTATCCTCTCTAAACTGATCCAAACTGACCCCTGTCTCTGAAGGTCCATAGCTGTACGAAGAAACCCAAGTTACTTTTCTGTTTGTAGGGTCCAAGAGCTTATGTGTCTGGTATGTCTGTGACAGGAAACATAAGGCAAGCAAAAATCCAGCCTCTTGTTCAGAAGGCACTGAGACCTAGTCGTTTGGGTTTGAGTTTGTCAGGTCAAATCCTCTTGCCACAGCAATTTCTGCTGCCCTTTAAGGGTTTCCTTCTGCCTGTTGGGGAAGGGCTGTGAGGAAGATGACAGTTTTTAGCCTGAGGAGAGAGTATAGACTATCAAGACAGAGAGGCCAAATAGAGAAGAGCAAGAGAGATCTGGAGAATTGTTTTTGCAGATGGATTCCTCTGTGTGATAGCAGCTGAGGCTGTAAGAACTTGATCCATTTCTGAATTTTTCTCGAAGAGTCTGGGACACTGTAAGCACACAGAGTACCTGTGGTGCAGCCCAAACTGGATAGATTGCCCTACTCTTGTATGTCGATATACTTGTTGACAATGTTCGGTTTAAATCCACATTCAGGAGGAAGAGGAGGAGGAGAAGGAGGAGGAGGGGGAGAGTGACAAAGAGTCATCTGCGGCTACTGGACCAGACTTCAACTATCTGCTGAACATGCCCCTTTGGTATCTGACTAAGGAGAAGAAAGATGAGCTCTGTAAGCAGAGAGATAACAAAGTATGTTCCTCCTTTTTCTTGTAAAAGCATTGTTGTTGGGTTTTTTGATGGTGAATTCAAATATGTGACTAACAATTATAAACTATGATTCCCTTTAGGAACAGGAGCTGGGAAACTTGAAGAGCAAGAATCCCTCTGATCTGTGGAAGGAAGACCTTGCTGCCTTTGTTGAAAAACTTGATGTATGTCAGTGTTCAGTGCAGATGACCAACTTTCTCGTGGTCTTATTCACCAGCTCTTTATTGACTTTTTTTTTTTCATAATAAGGAACCTAAAAATAACTCCTATGTCTTGCACTCATTGAGGAAAATGAAAGCTTTCATCGCCTTCCTAACTCGGATAGGAGTAGCACTGCTTTTGCCAGGGAGTCTAAACACCAAGGTGGTCAGTTACCAGTCTGAGTAGTGAAGAGGAGCTTTAGGAGGGCTTGAGAGAGAAAACTAGTACTAGGATGTAGTCTGAAGAGATGCAGATCAAAGGGCTTTTTGGACACTGAAAAGGTGAGGGAGGAGCTGGGCTTTACTGAACAGAGCCCAAATTGTGGGTGAACGTCTGTGCACAGTCACACCTGGTCACTGCCTGTGTCTCTTTGTACTCCCCAAATAACTGAACTGTAGCTCTGGCTTAGATCGTTGCTTGGAAGTGTGCAAATCTGTAGTGGTATGGGCAGCTGCATTTAAACTATCAGCAAGTAAAATCAGGAAATCTATCGGCAAGTACAGAGTGCTTTACTGCAAGGGCTGCGATGGTGGGTTTTTCAGTAGTACATTGTTTCTTCTGTTTTCTCATGGCTGTATTTTTTTATGCTCACCGCTGCAGGCAGTGGAAGCTAAGCAAGCCGAGGATGAGACGGCAGTGCTTGCTGGTAAATCTTTAAAGGTGAAAGGAGGGAAAACGAAGGTGAAGGCGGCACAGCTGTCAACAGTAATGCCATCATCTTGTGGCATAAGGGTTGTTCCTCAGATAACTGCAGAGATGAAGGCAGAAGCAGAGAAGAAAACTAAAAAGAAAATAAAGGTAAAAAGGAACATTCTGTATGCTTAATCTTTCTTTACATCCTTTTCACTACAGTCCTAAAGAGATGCTAGTTCTTGTTAGCTGAACTTGTCCTGATGAAGCAGCTGTTCAGGGAGAGGGACAGGATCTTAGGATGTGGGAAACCCCAGAAATGGGCGTTTCTCAGTCTGAAGGAGAATGGGTTCACTAGTGTACCAGAAGATGGCTTAGAGGGAAACCTTTTGGCAAGAGCATATATCACACTGTCAGAGATGGGCTGATAACTTAGAAATGAAAAGGCACATGCAAGTAAGATTGTTCTAGGTGTCTTGGGGGTTTTATGAATCCTCTAGCAGGCAGGAAATGCAGCTAGTAAATTTGTTTCTCTAGAACAGCTTTTGCATTTCCAGTAGCACTTCAGCCACTTAATGCCATTATTGTTCTCTACATCAAAGACATAAAGAAGATGTAACTCTTTTTATAGTGCTAGTTGAAATCATGCCATTCAGCCATTTGCAACATAGAAAACTAAAACTGTCCCCTCACCCGTTTTGACCTGTAAGCCAGACACACTGCTCCTTTCCTACAGATGGTTCAATCTAAAAGTTTTTCCAAATAATTTGCACTGTTGTTTTTAACCCACCCTGTCCAATTCTGCATCCTCAACACACCCTAGAGCCACACCGTCAGCACACAAAGGCGGTACCAAAGCGCTCTCAGGAGCAGGGACAGAGTTCCTGTTTTTGTTAATGTTGGATTTTGCATTTTAAGTCACCTGATCTGGGGACAGAGCATGTCTGATTTACTTGGCTGTAATCAATTTTACATGCTGTTTGTTTCACAAACTCAGATTTCTTGTATCACTTTCATACACCTAAAACAAGCAGCTCCTTTCTCCGTTACCCTGTGTGCCCCTTCTAATTGTCTGAGCTGACTTGCTATCTGTTTGCTATCTGCTTGTGTCTTCAGAGTGAAAAAGCTGAATGTGATGAGAATCAAGAAGAAAACACATCGGGAGACAAAGAGCCTTCAGCCCTTAAGCAGAAGTTACAGCACAAGCTTCTTAACGCTGAGCGAGGTAAATGCTTTTCCGTGTTATTCCATCAATGGAAAGTGAGGGAAGGGTTGTCAATTTGGTTATCTGACCTCTTCCTGAATGTGATGAGTAACATCTAGGATCAGTATTTTTGGAAAAAATAGGTGAATGTGATCCTGGATAACAGTCAAGCAGGATAGATGACTATTTCCCTGTGATGTTTAAGCCAGAATTCTCTGAATTTAGTGATATATTTCTAAGCTGAGCTTTAACTGCTCAGCCTGGAGCATGTGTGGCAGTTCACAGGTTCATCCTACCTCCCAATATTTTTCAGGTGCTAAGAGACAGGCCACTCTACCATTTAAGCCATTAAAGAAAATGAAGAAACGAAACCCTTGGTCTGACTCAGGGTCTGATTCAGGGTCTGACTTTGAGGTGCTGCCTCCTCCAAGAGAGAGAGTGGTTCGCCAAGCAGCAGGTGAGTGGCGACACAAACGCAGAAGAGGGGCAGTTGGTGGAGGACAAAATTGAACAGACTATTTAGAGAGCTCCCAGAGTCTGAGATCCCAGCCAGAAATAATTAAGAGGCTTATTTATTTTACTGTACATAACTAAATATTTCTACCATTTGAGCAGATTTTCACCATGCTTTTCAAGGAAAAGCAGAAAAGGGGCAACTAGAGAAATAAGGTTATTGGTTGTAATTGCACAACTGTTTTGACATACCAAATGCGTTGTTGGTAAGCGTGCACGGAGTACACTTGTGATTTGGAGTCGTCTTGCTGGCAGTCTCAGTATCTGCTTGTTTTTATTCAGATCTTTATTTTTTAATAATTGCAGCTAAAATATTGAAAAATAAACTGAGATGCATGTTGCCAAATGTGTAAAATAATACATCTGTGTCATTTCACCAGCCAAAGTCAAGATCGAGATCAGTTCGAGCTCAGATTCAAATCTCTCCAGCTCAGATGAGGAGCCTGAATTTCAGGGGAACAGTGAAAGCAACACTGAATCTGACACAAACTCAAAAGAAAAACCTCCCAAGCCCAGAGCTGCTCCAAAGTGAGTATTTCTTCACGTAGTCACTAGAAGTTAGCTGTACTTCTGGTGTTAATGCTATATAGAAATTAATAGTTCTTTTTCTTCAGTGCATCTATCTCTTTTGTATGCGCCTTATATTGTATCGTAGGTTAAAAGAATACTTGGGGTTTTGTGTTCTAGGGAAACCACTGAAAAAGCAGCTAAAGCTCCCAAGCAAAAGGCAGTGCAAAGTGCTATCCCTGGTGAGTACAGGACCTAAACCTCGCTGATTTTCCTAAAACCCCAGGAGAGTGCACGGGGCGTTCTGTCAGCGTTCAGCGCTGGTCAAAGGCAGACATTAGTCACAAGATCTTACCAAAAAATTCAGTGTTGGCGTACAAGCTGGTTTCAGTGCCCCAGACTTCTGACTTAAATTTGGATTAATCCAGATGTAATAGTTCTTTATAAGAAGTGGATCAAAATCATTTTCTTCTGTTCTAATATTTATGGCCAGAGTAGATGATTTGACTCTTCTCTGCTTTCTTTACTCAGTTCAAGTCCAAGATGTTGCTAACGAAGATGTGAGTCAAGCTCCCGCAGCTCCTTCTGTCTCTGTTCCTCACAGTAAGGCTGTAGCTGAAAAATCTGCGGCAGCAAAGAAGGCCAGTGCCCCTAAAAGTAAAGCGAAGCTGGGTACGATCATTTTTAGATAAACGGTTATTATTCCTGTGGGAAACAAATTGAGGGATTTTACTCGGTATTCAGAGGCCTGAATAACTTGGAGTTTTCACTTCAGAAAAGATCTGAGGTTTGTGGCAAAGGTTTTCTAGTTGTCATTTTTAAAGAAGTCTGTTTCCAAACATATCATGTTCTAGTTCATCTCAGACATGCTTGAAGGGAGTGAATTTTAGTTTGGGAACAGGAAAAGTGAATGCTTCCTACAGTGCTGTGTAATACTTGGCAGAAACAATCCAAGTGGAATTTGTGTCTTGCAGTCAATGTTCTACTTCGTGTCTTTTTGGAGAAAAAAAAAAAAAAAGCAAGCTGCTTTGGGGTAGCTTGATCTATTTAGTGCTAGCTCAACCTCATAAATCTACAGCATTTGACTCAGGTTTTTTTTGAATGTAACTGCCCAGACTCTTTGTCGAACTTTGAAAGCTGTTTTGCATATTCCATCACTAGCTGGTTTTGATCCCAGCAGGAAAATAGCATGTTACTTCACAGCAAAATAGCTGTTTCTTCCACTTCTAAATTGAGAGCGCCTATTATCATTCAGAAATGGCCTGCTCGTTTCAGCTGAACTTGGGAGGCATGCTTTCAAGATGCTGTTAAAAAAATATCAAAATACAGGTAAGAAAGAGCTCCACAAGGAAGTGCTTAGTATAGATGGCAAATTCATTCCTTTCCTGTGCAAAAGTTTTGAAGGTGTAAGATTGGTTAACAGCCTTCAGAGTTCAGGACTTTTTCCATCTGAAATAGGCTGTAAATTGCTTTGGCTACATTTTAATTTGATCCTCTAAACATGGTGGAACTAAGCAGATAAACAACCTCCTAACTCATAATTTCGGTAAAGAGTAATCTTTCTAGAAAACCGTGCTTCAAAACGAGACAACCTGCAAGCGAGAAGAGGGGAGAGGCAGCAAAACGAGGGTTTAAACGCTGAGTTCTGTTTCAGATAACCAGCCGTCCATCATGGATGTTCTGGGCAAGAAAAAGGCTGCACCCAAATCCAGCAAGGCGGCGGCGAAGGAGGGATCCCAGGGCTCCAAGGCCAAAGGAGTGAGCGATAAGAAGCCTGGCCAGACCAAGGGGCAGAAAGTTATCAAAAGGCAGCCAAACCTCTTAGATTCAGATTCAGATTCAGATTTTGGCTTGAAGATTTCCAAATCGGTTGCAGCAAAGGTTTGTACCCTGCCACCCTGCTTGAGCCAAGGGGATGCTGCGGAGCCTGGTGCCAGTTATTCTGGCAGAAGCAGCGTGGCGGAGGTAGAACCTCCAGTGTGTTGCCCCCCTGTCTTTATTGCCAGGGGTGGGGAAGGTGGGTGAGGAGGGGGGCTGGGCACACCTACGCTGCCCCAGGGTGTTGGCTTGGTCTCACCAGCCCGAACCGCCACCTGGCCCTGACACAGTGGCACGCTTTGGGCTGACTGAGTGTTCCCTGATTCGCTGCTTCGTGATGCTTTCCCTCCAGAAATCCAAGCTGGATGATGACGACGACTTTACTGATTCAGCTGCTGGTGCGAACAGCCCCGTCGCCGTGCCCCGTACCAGGCCTGGACGTCTCAAAAAGCCCATCCAGTACACAGAAGACTCTGATGAGGATGATAGCTTTTGATATTTTTTTTTTAAATGAAGATTTTAAACTGCTGATCCAAACTGATCTGCAAACTAGCCTTGAGGAGAACCCTTGACAAGCTCATCACCAAAACACAACACCTCAGACTACGAAATCTTTTCACTGAACTGAAGCCAGTCCAAAATGTTAGAAGTGAATAGCGCTCTGTTTTTCTTGGGTTTATAAATAAGTTAATTTCCTTCAACAGGAATACCCCCAGCTTCTTGTGAGCACTGGCGCCGTGTGCCCAGCTGGTGCCACCTCCCTTTTACCCTTTAGGTAGCTGGAATCTCTTAACACTTGGTGGTCATTTTAATGTTAAAGCAGACTTTAAAACATATGAAATCCTTTAAAATATGTAACAAAACTGGTTTTAACTCCCCAACCAGAGGGCCGTGCCCACGTGAGGCGCAAGCATTTAGAACTCCATGCTCGTGTTTTTCTTTTTGGCAGCCCTTTATGTCTGTGTAAGCCCCTGTGGCTCAGCCTCTGCCATGTTGTTTTAGCTTTGGGGTTTTAAATTCAGCTTTGGTAATGGAGGTTTGCGCGGACTTGTCTCCGCTCTGCACTCGGTGTTGGCAGTTTTATCTTCTGTCGTGCTGCCAAGAAACCGCGTGTTCAGCCCAGGGGTCATCCTCAGGTAAGATGCTTGGGACTGCCGGTGCCTTGTGCTGCTACAGAGCTGAACGGGCGTCTCGGCCGTGCCAGCGGAGTGAGACGGGCTCTTGGACAGACGGGCAGGACAGACACCACCCAAGGGTTTTCACTTGATCCATGGGATCCTGCAGGAGAGCCGGCTGGGAAGCAGCAGGTTCCCCCTATAGTGAGCTTCTCCCCTGCCATCCTTGGCACTGGAAGAGACTCGTGCAGCGCAAACCTCCTCCTGCCCGGCTGTTCTTTGGGACCAAGAATTTCCCTCGGTGTCTGTGTGACCGCTGGCACGGCATGCACTGTCCCCTGCAAGGGGAGGCCTGTTTGTCACCTCGGTGGTGGCACTGGGTGCTCAGACCTTCCACTGCTCAGGTTCCTCAGCAGAAGCAGGGAAGTGTCACCTTCCCCTTCCCTTTGTGGTACTTCACCGGAGTGTTTATCTAGTTGTGTTTTGCTTTTTCGTGCAGCTGTTTCTGTAGCACCATTTCTTCATTATGTAAATATTTTCTGTGCTTTTCTTGCTGTCCTGAGTTTCTGTGCTTGTAAGTCTTATGTGATAAAAAGTAGTTTTACACAAGCTTTCTTCAATAAAAAGGAGTTGCCTTCAGCAGCCTGTTCTCTCTATTTTTCCTTGCGCCGGCTCCCCAGAGCCCTGGAGTGTCTGCGGGGAGTACTTGAAGCGCTGTTCTCCGGAGCAAAAGGCCATTGGCTGCTCTGCTGCCAAGACCGGTCCAAGTGGGTCATCCCCACCGTCCAACCACACCTGGTATTTCTGAGGTGGTTTCCAGTGCTGCCGATTTAGCCAATTTTGGCATTACCAGAATGATCACAGCAGAGCTTGCGTTGGGCCGCTGGGTGCTGAGGGCTTGGCACAAGCTCTGCTCCGTGCAGGGCTGGCCCAGACGCTCCCCGTGGCCTGCAGCCACCTAAGGAAGGTGCTGGGGAAGAGCTGCAGGAGCCGCATCTCTGCTACTTCCCCCTTGGGCACCTGTGGCTGGGAGCTGCCGCTTGGGCACTCGGCCAGGGGAACCCGGTGCCATCGGCTGGTCCTACTGGTGTCCCACCTGCCCGCTGGGACAGCTCGGGTGCTGCCCGCTCTGTTTCCCTGCCGGTCCCTCGCTGCGAGGCTGTGGCTCTGCAAAACCACCGGCTGGATGGACCCGCTGCCCTACGCCGCTGCTGAGGTTCCCAAATTCGTGCCAAGACCCCTGTGGTACCTGGCACCTGCCCCATGTTCCGCTGCTGCGCCGGCCGCGGGTGAACAGTGGCTGAAGTTGCTGCTGCCCCACGCTCCCGGGCCGGGGGGTTTCACTCGCCAGCAAAGGGTTTGTGCTCTGGGCTGGAGTTGTGCCCCGGGGGGCTGCTGCTTGCCAGGGGGCTGGCATCGGGCTCGGCTCCTGCAGAAATCTGGGGTCAGTGCACGGGATCCCCGCGGTGGGAGGGATCTGGGTCACCAATGAAGCCCTGGGGGACAGGTGGCATGTCCTGTGTCCCCCACATGTGGGTGCGCAGCACGCCGGGGCCTCCAGAGCGGCATGGACACCGCCAAAACGCACGGCACAGGGCTGGCGTGGGGCTGCCGTCGTGCTGGCAGGCACCAGGAGCCGGTGGTGGCCGCTGGGCTGGCACTGGGGGACGAAGGACCCAGCTGTGACACCCACCTCCGGCCCCGTCCCAGGCTGGTGGGTCACCGCACACAGGAGCTGAGGGCTGCAGGAGCAACGGGCAAACCCCCGGGCCCCCTCGGCCCCCTCCGGCTGTGGTGCGGCACTCGGGCGCGGGCACTATCGGTGCCACCGAGGTGCTTTGCTGGAACCCAGTCAAGTGTGGAAAGCGCTGTCAGATTTTCCACTGCCGGGCTCTGGAGAGCATCTCTGGCGCGTCCCTGCCGAGGGGCCGTGCTATTTACGGCTCCCCTTGCTACAAGCGCGCCAGAGAATCCCTTGTCACAACTCACCCAGCAAAGGGCAAAGCCATGGCCACACCGCGCCGGCCGCGGAGCTGCCCCCGTAACCCCGGCGTCACCCCAAATGTATGTATAGAGCCAGCGGTGTGAGCATGAGCACACAGAGGCAGCACCGCAGCGTCCCTCCCTCCCTCCATCAAAATCTCCCTGACTGGGGGCGCTGGGGATGCTGAGCGCTGCTGGAGGGGGTGCTGAGCTGTGGGGCAGTGGGCACCACTGTGGGCATCGCACGGTCCCCGAGGGGTGAGGAGGGCCCAAGGGTGACCCGTGTTGGCCAGGGCTCTGCTCCAGTTAGCAGAAAGGGAAAGTGAGGCGCAGGCAAAGGCCCCCCCATGCCAGGCAGGGGCGATGAGAGCCCCGACACGCAGCTGCCGGGCAGCACGGCCAGCGTGGCTCTGCCTGCCAGCACATGCCGGAGCCGGGGGCAGCCCAGGACGGTCCATGGGACCCCCGGTGGCCCCGACAGCCTGGGCACAGCGTCCCAGAGCGGGGACGGTGCCAGCCAGGAGCATCCCCCGGGCACGGTGCCCCAGGCAAGGCCGCAGGGCCAAATGCAGCCGGTGCAATGGGCTGTGCCGGGGCCAGGGAGGCGATGCCAGCACCGGGGGGGCCTTCTGGGGGCCGAGTGCTGCGGCTTGGGACCCTGAGGCCCTGGGGCGTTGGGTAGGCCAAGGAATGGGGGAATTTCTGCATGGGGGGGGCCGCTGCCCCCTGCACCAACCTGTGCCCCTGGGAAGCTGCTGGCCCCGGGGCAGGGGCAGGGTTTGTCCTTGAGGCCCCCCCCCCGGCAGAGCCGAGCCCTTCCCTCCCCTCCGGGTGCCCCTGCGGCTGCTCTGTCTCTTTAAAAGGCCTCCAGGCGTGGCTGTGGGACCGTCATCCCAGCCCCGCCGGACAAGGGACCGGACAGTCCTGAACAGTCCTGGACAGCTGGCGCCAGCCGCGCCTGGACCGCAGCCTCCGCAGGTACCAGGGTGACCCCACCAGGCTGGGGGGCTCAGGGGATCCGGGGGGTCCAAGGGATGAGGAAGCTGCTGGTCCTGCCCCAGCTGGTGTCCTTGGCCCCATCTCAGGGGGGGGAGCGAGTCCTGGGGCACAGCAGAGGCCTGGGGACGCTCGTGACAGGGATGAGCTGGGTTGGCACTGCCTGGGCACCCTCCTGGGAGTGGGGACAGTGCAATGCGTTTGATGGGGGCATGGAGGATGGTGAGCTGGAGGGGGCCGTGCTGCCCGCTGGGGTCCATCCTGGTGGGAACAGCATCCCCCAGCGCTGACCCCGCTCCCGCAGCGCGGCCATGGGCGAGTGGGGCTTCCTCAGCTCGCTGCTGGACGCGGTGCAGGAGCACTCGCCCATGGTGGGGCGGTTCTGGCTGGTGGTGATGCTC
This sequence comes from Falco cherrug, assembly GCF_023634085.1. Classification (NCBI taxonomy): domain Eukaryota; kingdom Metazoa; phylum Chordata; class Aves; order Falconiformes; family Falconidae; genus Falco; species Falco cherrug. The sequence goes on from NC_073716.1 coordinate 3,991,314, forward strand.
CTCTTCCGCATCCTGGTCCTGGCCACCGTGGGCAGCGATGTCTTTGAGGACGAGCAGGAAGAATTCGTCTGCAACACGCAGCAGCCGGGCTGCAAACCCGTTTGCTACGACGCCGCGTTCCCCATTTCCCACTACCGCTTCCTCGTCTTCCACGTTGTCGTGCTCTCAGCCCCCGCCGCCCTCTTCGTCATCTTCGCCGTGCACCAGGCAGCCAAGCCGGGGCGCGGGGGGGCCCCCGGTCAGCGTGCCCGGCGCCTCCAGCCCTTCTACGTGGGCAGCGTGGTGGCTCGCATCGCTGCCGAGCTGGGCTTCTTGCTGGGGCAGGCGCTGCTCTACGGCTTCAGGGTGCAGCCGCTCTTCGTCTGCCGCCGGCGGCCCTGCCCGCACCGCGTCGACTGCTTCGTCTCTCGCCCCACCGAGAAAACCGTCTTCATCCACTTCTACTTCGTGGTGGGGCTGGTCTCGGCGCTGCTCAGCCTGGCCGAGCTCGCCCACCTCCTACGCAAGGGCCCCCCGCCCCGGGCTGGGTGCTGCCACCGGCCCCAGGAGCGGGCACCGGCCCCCGGGCAGCCGGCGGGGGTCCTACAGGAGCCCAGCTGCCCCCCCGGCCCCCCGCTGCGTGGGGACCTGACGGTGTAGCCGGCCTCTGGCTGCCATCGCCGGCACGAGTTGTGGCCGTTCTCAGCCCGTGCCAGGGGTGCACGGCTGTGCCATGCCCCGCTGCCCCCGGTTCCTGTCGTGGGCGGCGGATGGGCCTCACCCGGCAGCTGCTGGGAAAAAAAAATACGGACAAAAGGAAAACAAACAGGTCCCATCCCTGTGCAGCAGCAGGGACAGCCCTGACCCCCCCACACACCCCCAGCCCCCCCCGGGGAGCGGCCAGGGCTGCCCTCACGCTGCACTGAGGATGTCATGAATGCATCGGGGCTCTGCGAGCCAGGGCCGGCTCCTGGGGGGGGGGGGGGAGGGGGGAGGGGGGAGGGGGGGAGGGGGGGGGGCGGGGAGCAACAGCAGCAGCAGGGCTGGGAGCTTTGGGGGTGCTGGGGGGGACCCCAAAGGCTTCTGCCCCAACCCAGCCTTTGGGGATGGCCAGTCAGGCAGGGCAGATGGAGGGATCCTGGGGTGCCCCCCTGCAGCAAAGAATCCCCAAGGACTTGGGGTGCCCCAGCCCCAACCATGCCCCCCCCCCACCCCTGGTTCCCCCCCCCCCCCCCCGTGTTTCCCCCCCCTCCTCCACTGCCCCTGCAGCAAGAACGAGCCAGGCACTAGAATAAATAAACTTTATTCTGGAGCCAGCCCCCCCCCCCCCCCGCCCCCCCCCCATCCTCCCCGTGCTGGCAGGGCCGGACCCCGCTCCCCACAAGGCCAGGGCTGGCACCGCCGCACACCCCCACAGCCCCCACCCCACCTGGGGGGCCAGGGCAGGGCCCGCCCAGCACCCCCCGACTCTAAAACCACTAAAATCTCAACAACAACAAAAAAAAATATTTAATAATAATAAACCGTGTGCCCCCACCCCCCAACCCCCCCACCCCCCCACCCCCGGCAGCACCCACCGTGCCCCCATCACCTGCACAGGCCTAAAAACCCCTCCAAACTTTTACAAAGGTTTTAAAACGTATTTATAGATATTTATAGATATTTATATATATATATACTTTGCTTTCTTTTCTCTTTTAAATGACTCTGCTTCCTCGGCGTGCGGGGTCTGGCTGGCTTCCCCCCCCCCCCCCCCCGCCGGACAGCCGGGACTGGGGGGGTGGCTTGGTGGTCGCGCTCCCGTGTGTGCTGGTGCTGGTGGGGCCGGGCTGTCCCCCCCCGGGGACACGGCCAAGGGCCCCCACGCCCCTGAAATGTGACTCAACCAACGTGCTTCGCCCGGGCCGGGAGGGGGGCCGGGGGCTGCAGGGCTCCCCGCGGGGTCTGCTCCGGCGGGGGGTGTCCCGGGGCTGCGCCGGCGGGGGGGCTGCCGAGGAGTCCGCCCCAGTGGGGGCTGCAGCCAGGGTCGAGGCACGGGGTGCCCCCCCCTGCCACGTGCCGGGCTCTGTCCTGGTGCGCGCCGGGCGCGGGTCACGGCGAATGCGTGGCCGGGCTGCTGCGGTTGGAGCTGGGCGAGAGGCTGGGGCTGCAGCTGCCCGGGGGGGGTCCCAGACTGCTCCCACGGGGGCCACCCGGCTGCCCCCCCAGCGTGTCCATGCCCTCCGAGTTCTCCAGCATCTCCTGGATGAGGGGCGGCATCGATCCCGGGATCTCCATCTTCAGCGTGATCACCCGCTCGGCACCTGGGGGAAGCGTTGGGGTCAGCAGCTGGTACCCTCCAAACCGGCACCCCCAAACCAGCATCCCCAAACTGGCACCCCCAAACCAGCATCCCAAACCAGCACCCCTAAACCAGCATCCCAAACCAGCACCCCTAAACCAGCATCCCAAACTGGCACCCCCAAACCGGCACCCCCCAAACCAGCATCCCAAACCAGCACCCCCAAACCAGCATCCCAAACTGGCACCCTCAAACCAGCATCCCAAACCGGCACCCCCAAACCAGCATCCCAAACCGGCACCCTCAAACCAGCATCCCAAACCGGCGCCCCCAAATCAGCATCCCAAATTGGTGTGCCCAAACCAGCACCCCCAAATTCGCACCCCCAAACCGGCGCCCCCAAATCCACACCCTCAAACCGGCACCCCGAAACTGGCACCCCCATATCCACACCCCCAAACTGGCGTGCCCAAACCAGCACCCTTAAACCGGCACCCCCAAACCGGCACTCTCAAACCGGCACCACCAAACCAGCACCCTCAAGCTGGCACCCCCAAATCCACATGCCCAAACTGGCACTCTCAAATTGGTACCCCCAAACTGAGACCCTCAAACCAGCCCCCCCAAATCCACACCTGCAAACTAGCCCCCCCCAAACCTGCATCCCAAATTGGCATGCCCAAACTGGCACCCTCGAACCGGCACCCCCAAACCAGCACCCCCAAATCCACACCCCCAAACCCAGACCCCCAAACCAGGACCCTCAAACTGGCACCCCCAAACTGGCACTCTCAAACTGGCACCCCCAAACGGGTGTTCCCAACCCAGCACCCTCAAACCCAGTACCCCCAACTCCACACCCCCAAACCAGCTCCCCCGGCTCTGCTCCCCCCACCAGGTGCTGAGGACGAGGGACGTGGCCACGTCCCCAGTGTCCCTGGAGGACACGGTGCTGTGGGTGCCCCCTCCCTCATCCCCTCTGGAGGATGCTGTGCCCTGGGGATGAGCAACCTGGACCCCCCCCCACAGTGGTGCTGAGCCCCAGAACACGGAGCTGCAGGAGGGCACCCCCCCACCCCAAAACCCTCACCCTTGGCGCTGATGCTGCGGAGATCTGTGATCTTCATGAGCATCTTGGGAAACATGTGGGGCTTGTTGGGCCTCCTCTTCCTCACGTAGATCTTCAGCGCCTCCAGCAGCGGCTCCTGCAGCTTGTCCACTTTGTCGGGCTGCTCCAGGTCCTGGCGGTCTGAGGAGGGGGGAGGACAACAGTAGTTACGGGGGGGCAGCACGCATCCTGTCGTTCCCCCGTGGGTACGGATACAGCCCAGCTCCCGGTGGGGGGGTCACCGGGGTGGGCTGTGTCGTGGCAAAGAGCATCACTTGGGGGGCTGCTTGATCCAGCCATTTGGGGAGGAGGTGCCGGGGGTCTGCCAGGGCGCCGGGTGGGTGCCTGTCCCTGTAACCCCCCGCAGCACCCACCTCCGCAGATGAGGCAGATGGCGCTGAGCAGCCCCGTCTCGGCGTCGTCCATCTCCAGCGGCAGCAGCTGGTTGGCGAAGGCGAAGACCAGGTCGGTGAGGGGCCCGAAGCCGGCGTTGTGCATCTGCGTGCGGTTCAGCGTCAGCCCGTCCGAGAAGGTCATGGTGTCCTGCTCCGGCGTGTAGCGCGTGCAGATCCGCAGGATCTGGGGGTGGGGTGGGGGTGAGCACAGCACGGGGGGCGCTCAGCCTGGTGTCCCCTCCCCAGCCCTGTCCCCAGCCCAGCCCCTGCCCTCACCAGGATGTCGAGGCAGGCGGCTTTGAGGAGGGTGATCTGGTCGGCGATGGTGAGCGTGGTGAAGCCGGGGAGCTGCTTGGCGAACTCCACCGTCTTGATGATGCACTTGGTGGACAATTCGCTGAACTTGTCCCACAGGTCAATGTCCAGGGAGACCCGCTGCTCCGAGCTGTTGTTCTGCGGCAGGAGGCAGAGGGGTGAGGGCCCGCCGGGGGGGGCTGCCATGCTCCCCAGGACCCCCCAGACCCCCGCCGACACTCACCGTAGTGTATTTGCCAAGCTGGCAGAGGGCAGGGAAGGTCTCCTGGTGGGCTTTGCGCACCTTCTCGATGAGCTCCTCCACCTCGGGGGTGATGATGTAGCTCTCTGAGCACTCCGGCTTGGGCACGTCCTTCTTCTTCTTGTTCCGGTCATTGCGGACGGCTGCGGGGACAGCAGGGTCGGCGTCACCCAGCCCCGTTGCCACCCAGCCCCTGCCCGGGGTGGGGGTCAGCTCCACCGCGCTCCCCTCCCCTGCCCAGGGCAGGATGAGGACCCTGCCACCAGCAACGGGATCAGCCGCGGTGACAAACGGCCAGCGGAGCCACCAGCCCCTCGCAGCTCTCCTTTAAATAAGCCCTCAGGTCATTAGGAGGCAATTAGGGGTGACAGAGCACCCGTGGGAGGGGGGAAACACCGCACCCCCTGCCCTGGGGACAGTGCTCAGCTCGGCTCTGCAGTGCCGATACAGCGGCGAAAAACACCACAGAGAGAAAATGGCAGCTGAGGCACCGCGCTCGTCACGGGGGTGTGCAGAGGACGCCTGAGATGGGGGGGGGGGGGAGCAGGGATCAGCCTCTGTGGGCTGGGGGGGCCAGGAGCCCCCTTCAGTGCAGGGTGAGATGCAGTCCCTGGGATGCTGAACCCACCCCCGGCTGTGCCTGGCCCCCCCCGGCAGCTGGCAGCCCCCTCCCAGGGGGTCACATGCCCCACAGGGGCAGGCAGATGGGGCAGGGCTTGCGGGGGGGGGGGTGTGCAGCTGCGCCCCAGCAGCCATCACCCCCGGTCACCCACCCCCGGTGATGCCGCGTCGCACAGGGGGTACAGCCGGGCACCATGACAACTGGCACGCAGGCACCGGGAGGCCTCGTCAGCATCATTTATCTCTGACATCATCAATCATGCGTTGCCCAGGCAACAGCCAGGCTGCGACACAAACCTAGGGGGGCCCCCCCATCCCCCCCCAGGGCCTTGCTGGGCACATGGTTGGGGCTGCCGGGATGGCCAACTGTGGCCAGACCCCCCCCCGGCTGCACACAGGCAGGGTGTCCCCATCACTGCCCTGTCCCCAACCACATCCTTGTCCCCATCCCATCACCGTCTCCATCCCCATGCCATTCCGGTCCCTGTCCCCATCCCTGTCCCCATTCGCGTCCCCAATCACACTCACACTCCTTGGACATGCCGACTTCAAAGCACTTCTGGAGGCGGCAGTACTGGCACCGGTTGCGCGTCACCTTGTTGATGATGCAGTTCTTGTCCCGGTGGCACGTGTACACCATGTTCTTCTGGATGCTGCGGCGGAAGAAGCCCTGGGGACCCCACAGACCCCAGTCAGTGCCCAACTGGGGACCCGAGGGGACGGTGACCCCGCCATGGGGTGCTGGCAGCTCTCACCTTGCAGCCCTCGCAGGCGCTCACCCCGTAGTGGTACCCCGAGGACTTGTCCTGGCAGACGAAGCAGGGCTTGTAGATGCGGGGCAGGGGTGGGGGCGAGGGGGGGCTGGGCACGATCTCCTCTGAGCTGGTGCTCTGCGTCTCGACCGCTGCAGGGAAGAGGATGGCACTCAGGGCACCGAGACCCCCAGGCAGGGCTGGCCCTGTGGGGACCCCCACGTCCTGCACCCCCTGACAGCGCCAGGGCTGACCCCTGGGGCCAGGGGTCCCGGCAGCCCCCGTGCGCTGCCCACCCCAGCCCTGCCCGACCACGGGGCCAGGTCACACGGGGCCAGCGGGGAGAGGACGTGAGCTGGGAAGATGCAAGTTGACATTTCCAGGCCACAGAGACGATGTGGAATTCAGGCAGACAAAAAAAAAAAAATTTAAAAAAAAAAAAAAAGAGAAAAAAAAAAAAAGAAAGAAGCTGGGATCCCAGGAGCCCCCCGTGTGGGCGGCACTGATGGCATCCGTGGGGCCAGCATGGTGCAGGGCCAGGGCAGGGGGCGGGGGACAGGGGGGTGGGGGGCAGTGCCACACGCTTGCACGTGTGGGCACACATGTGTGCACAGCCCGGGCCTGCCCGCTGCCCCCCAGCCGGTGGCAGGGCCCCCCCAGAGGGGACGGGCACGGCAGCACCCCGCTGGCACCCCATGGCCCCCCCATGGGGGACAGCCCCGAGGGCAGCGCTGGCCCCATCCCTGCAGCAGGCAGCCCCAGCCACCACGTGCTGCAACGGCCCCGCCAGCCCGCAGGGTGCAGCCCGTGCCCCCTGCACCCCAACATCTCCTGGGACACGTCTGCCCCCCCCTGCACCCCAACATCCCATGGGGTGTGCCAGCTCCCTCCTGCACCCCAACATCCCACGGGATGTGTCTCACCCCAGCACCTCATGGGACATGCCAGCTCGCTCCTGCCCCCCAGGACCACCCGGAAGATGCCCGAGCCCCCCGGGATGAGCCCCGTCGCCCACCCCAGCACAGCCCCAGCCATGGGGGGGTGGGGTGCAGGCGGGGTGCAGTCCCCGGTGCGGGGTGCAGCCAGGCAGGGGTTAAGCGCTCCCCGGCTGCTCCGGGATGTTTGCGAATGTTTTTCTGCAGCGGAGCCAAGCGAACCAGTCAAACAGGATATTAAAGGCCTGGCCCGCCGGGGGAGTCCCGGCCCCCCCCCGCCCCCCCAGCCCCTGCACCCCAAAAAGGGCCCCGCCACACTCAGGGTGCTGCGGGGACAGGCCAGGGGCACCCACCCCACACCCACCCCGAGCTGAGCCAAGGGGGGGTCCTTGCGGGGTGCTGGGGTTCGGGAGGGTGACGGATGATGGGTGGGGGTCCCCAGCCTGGCTGTGCCACCACCGTGCAGTGGTCCTGGGTGCAGACGGGGCCAGGGAGGGGGACAGTGGGGACAAAGCCACCCACCCCATTGTGCTCGTCCCCCTGCCCCGCACAACGGCGACGGGTGAGCATGCTGGTGCGGAGGTGAGTGTGCGGGTGGGATACGGGTGTGCAGGGTGGGATATGAGTGTGCAGGGTGGGATACGGGTGTGCAGGGTGGGATACGGGTGTGCAGGGTGGGATACGAGTGTGCAGGGTGGGATACGGGTGTGCAGGGTGGGATACGGGTGTGCAGGGTGGGATATGAGTGTGCAGGGTGGGATACGGGTGTGCAGGGTGGGATACGAGCGTGCAGGGTGGGATACGAGTGTGCAGGGTGGGATATGAGTGTGCAGGGTGGGATACGGGTGTGCAGGGTGGGATACGAGCGTGCAGGGTGGGATACGAGCGTGCAGGGTGGGATATGAGTGTGCAGGGTGGGATACGAGCGTGCCAGCACGGAGGTGAGCGTGCAGGGTGGGATACAAGTGTGCAGAGTGGGACACGAGTGTGCCAGCACGGAGGTGATTGTGGGGTGGGATACAAGTGTGGGGGTGGGATACGAGCGTGCAGGGCACAGAGATGAGCGTGCGGGTGGGATACGGGTGTGCTGGTGTGGAGGCGTGAGGGTGGGATACGAGTGTGCAGCCAGCAGGGAGGCGAGCATGCAGGGTGTGAAGGTGAGTGTGCAGGGTGGGACAGGAGTGTGCAGGGTGGGATACAAGCGTGCAGGGTGGGACAGGAGTGTGCAGGGTGCGGAGGCGAGTGCGCAGGGTGGGACATGAGCGTGCGGGGTGGGATGCGAGCATGTGGGGTGCGGAGGTGAGCGCTCGGGGTGCAGTAGGAGCGAGCGGGGTGCGGAGGCGAGCAAGCCGGGCAGAGCTTCCCGGGCGGCACTGAATAAATCACCGCTGCCACTCGAGGGAGCGGAGCCATTAAAGTGACTGAGCGAACGTCGTCTATAATTTATCGCCTCTTTTATATAATTTAAGAACTTCCTCGTGAAGAGCTGCACTCACAAAATGCAGATTTGACAAGATTTTGATGTGCTGGGTGCGGAGGGGGGGAGGGGACCCCGCTTCCCCCCCCCCCCACGCGCCGGCGCACGCTGGCGTCCCCAGGCAGGCACGGCTGTGCCAGCGCCACGGGAATCCCCCGCCACCGCTGCCACCATCGAAGGGACCGCCGTGCCACCAGGGTGGGGACGGGGCCACAGGCACCGCAGCCAGCCCCTCACCCTGGCATCAGGCCTGGGCGCCCCTCGCACCCCTGCGGGGCAGGAGGTGGACACAGAGCAGCACCCAAAGGTGCTGAGCGGGCAGGATGGGTGCAAACCACCCTTGCTCCTGCAGGGCTGGGTGCAGGAAGGTCTGGCTGGGGACCCCAGGGACCCCGTTTGTCCCGGCTCCCTCCCCTCCCCCAGCCCCATCTCCTGGAACAGGAGGGATGCAGGCGGCCCCCCCGCCCCCCCGCCCGGAGGAAGCAGAGCCCAGCTGCAGACCAGATGCTGCAGCTCCGCCAGCATCCCCGGGCGAACGCGCCGCCCCCGCCAGCCGCCCCGCCGGCCGCTTCCTGCCCGCACCGAGGGACCCCGGGGCACCCCGACACCCGGCACCCCCGCCCTGGCGTGGGAAAGCGCCCGCGGGGCCACGCCGCCTGCCAGGGCCCGGGGGGGGCACAGCAGACTGGGCTGCTGCCACCCCCCCCAACAACCGGCCATCGCTCCCAGGCCAGAGCCGGGATGGGGCGCAGGGCTCTGGAGTCGGGGGGTGCAGAGGAAAGCCCACCCCGAGGGGTGCTGTGCCAGGCGGGACAGTGGGCGCCCACCCAGGGACGAGGATCCCACATGCCCTGAATTCCTGCACCTCTCTGGGAGCACGGGAGGGGGGAAAGGAGGGTCCCAGCAGCCGGGGTGCCCTGCTGGGGGGTGCCCAGTCCTGCCCCTGGGCACGGTGCTCAGCCCGCCGGGCGCTGCCACCCTGCCAGGTCCCCATGGGGCACCCTGCCCAGCAGACCCAGGGGTCCTGCCCACCACCAGCACTGGGGTCCTTGCCACCCCAACTCTCCCCCCCATCCGCTGCGCCGCCACCCCACCCCCCCCGCGCCACAGCGCTGCGCTGGCTGCGTGCCACCGGCCAGCCCGGGGTGACGGAGCGCGGCTCACACGAGGGCACCCTGTGCCCAGTGGGGTGGTGCCCACGCACAACCCAACCCCACATACGCACACCGCCCCCCCCCCCCCCCCCACGAGACCCCCCCCCCCCAGGCACCACCCACAGTGGCACGGGATGCCCGCTTGACTGGGTGGGTTCCTGCGAGCCCCTCCACTACCCCCTGGGAACCGCCTCGTGCCTCAGTTTCCCCAGCTGTGGTGTGGGGGTGTCCCCAGGCCCCGCTGCAGAGTCAGGAGGGCTCCCCACACCCCCCCACACCCCCCCACGCCCCAAGGAGCAGCTCTTCCCCCTGCGCCAGCGAGACGGCGTCCCGCCGGGCAGGGCAGCACCGGCGCCGGGCCAGCAGCCAGCACCTCAGGGCCAGCCCCGCTGGGCAGAGCCCAGCCACAGCCACAGCTGTCTCTGGGGAAACTGAGGCACGGCACGGCCGCCCCCGACACCGCTAAGGCATGCCGCAGGCTGGCATCTCCGGGCTGGGGAGACACGGCACCTCGACGTGACGTAGGGAACGGGGCACCCTGCCAGGGAGTCCCGCCAGCACCCGTCACCCACGCGCCCGCCAGGTCATGGTCACCGTGACCAGAGCCCAGAGGTGTCCTGGCCGGGCCAGGGGCCCTGCACAGCACCGCAGCTGCGTGTCCACGCAGAGCTGCAGCCCACAGGGAAGGGGCTCAGGCCAGGCAGCCCCTCGCCCGCAGGACTGGGGGCATGGGGGGGGGGGCGGGGGGGTGGCCTCCAGTTGCCCCACTGAGGACAGCACCGCCCCAGTGGGGTCGGGGGGGGGTGGGTGTCCTGCTGCGCTAAGGGCATGGTACTGGAGCCTGGGCCACGCAGCCCCCGCCAGGCCCTGCCTGCACCCTGCTGGCCCTGGGGGGCTCCAAAGTCAAGCCCCCCCTGCAGAGGCAGCAGCAGCCCCCGCAGCAGCCCCCCACCGTCCCCAGCTGCAGACAAAGGCCCCTCACGCCATGCTCATGCCTGATGCCAGCGGAAAGGTCGAGCGGCCCTGAGACAATGGGGGGAGCGAGACGGCGGGGGCCATGGCTGCAGCCCCCCCCCTACCCCCCAGCACCAGCCACAAGGCACCGCACCAGCCACCGCCGCGGGAAGGGGGAACCAGCAACGGGGAGAGGGGCTCGCTGCCCCCCCAAGGAGCGAGGCAACCCCACCACCACCCTGTGGAAGGGGTGAAAGTCCAGCAGAGCCCGGCAGGACTTTCCCCAGGCCGTTATGGCGTTGGTGGCCCCTGGGAGCCAGGCCAGGCTGGGTGGCCGCCCGCTGGGGGGGGGGGGGCACGGGACCCCCTCCAGAGCCCCCCTGCGCAGTGGGCACAAAGCTCAGCAGGGCCCTGTGCCCCCCGTGGGGTGACAGCCCCCGGGCCAGCCAGCAGCTGGGGGTGCGATGCCTGTACCCCTGCGGGCACCCACCGCCCACCCCACGCCCGCGCGCCCTCCACGCCCCACAGCACCGGGGGATGCCCGTCCCCAAGGACAGTGGGGGACCCCCGGGGGACACTGTGCTGTGACCCCCCCAGGGACAGAGGGCAGGATCCCACCAGTGGGAGCGGGACTGGCCGAGCCCCACACCAGCACCCAGGACACCCCAGCCCAGGGGGGCACCCCGATCCCTGGCAGGGTCGTGGCCGGGGGGGGGGCCCCACGCTACCGCCCCCCCTCCACCCGTGCAGCAGCAGCAGCAGCAGCAGCAGGCGCAGCGGCTCTGTAGTTAATTGGATTTTGTCGGAGCCCTTATCAGGAGGGAATGAAATTCCCGGTGGAGCTGGCGCTGCCGCGGCCCCCCCCCCCCCCCCCCCCCGCGGGAAGGGGGTGCGAGGGGAGCCCCGGCGCGGCTCCCCCCGAAATGGGACGCGGGTTGTTTATGGCCGAGCCGGCGGCATCTGCGCACAGCTCGGCCCGCGATGGGGCGGGCGGGGAGGGACGGGGGCTGAGCCCAGCACCCCCCGGCCCAGCACCCAGCACCCTGCTCAGCCCCTCCCGCCGCGCCAAGCACCCATCCCCCCCCAGCCCCCAGCTCCCATCCCCGCCGCCCGCCCCCCCCCGCCCCCGATCGGCCGGCACCCGAGGCCGCAGTGAGGGGCCCGGCCGCCCCCGGGGCGCAGGTACCTACAGCGGCCGGAGCTGCTCCAGGGCGGGGGGCGGCGGGGGGCGCCGCGGGGCGCGGGGGGGCCGCGCTCGGGCAGCAGGCAGCCCCGGCCCGGCCCGTAGAAATCCATCCGGAGGAAGGGGCCGGGGGGCAGCCCCGCCACCGCCGCACCCTCGTACATGGCCCGGGGCCGCGGGGGCGGCTCCCCCGCTCCGGCGGTGGGGGCGGCCCCGGGCGCTCAGCGGCCTCCCCCCCCCCGGCGGCCGGGCCCCCGGGGCGCCCCGCGCCGCGCTGCCATGGCCCCGCCGCCGCTCAGCCGGGGAGCGGGGCCCCGCCGCTCCGCTCCGCGCCCGGGCAGGCGGCGGCGGGAGGGGGAGGGGGAGGAGGAGGAGGAGGGGGAGGGGAGGAAGGCGCAGCCCCGCCGGCTCTGCGGCTCCGGCAGCCCCGGTCCCTCCCGACACCCGCCGCCTCCCCACAGCCTTAACCCGCTGCGCGCCGCGGGGCCGCCCCCCCGCCCCGCTCCGCTCCGCTCGGCCAGCGCCAGGCGGGAGCGGGCCGGGGGCTGCCCGGGCCCGGGGGCTGCCCGGCGGCCGCGGCTCATTTGCCTAATGGGATGCGGGTGAACTGCGGGTGAACCCGGCGGGGAAGGGCTCACCTCGCCCTGACCCCCGGCCGCCCCCCGGGGTGCGGGTGCCACCGCACTGGGGGGCCCGGGGGGCGCACAGGCGTGTGCGCGTGGGTGTGCATGCATGTGCATGCGTGTCCCCGCTGCGCGATGGGGTACGTGCCTGTCTGCATCGCCGCTGCAGAAGGGCCCGTGTGCCCCCACTGCATCCTTGCGTGTGGGGGCTGCGCGTGGGTGCACGTGGGACAGCCTGTGTGCGCACACACGTGCACATTCCTTCTGCACACACGTACATGTGTGTGGCACCATGTCCCCACCAAGCACAAGGAGCAGCCAAGCATGCCCCACTGGATCTGTGTGTGTGCATATGCACACCCCCACTACACACATGTGTGCTTGCGTGTGCACACATGTTCCTGCTGCATGATAGGGTATGTGCTTGTTGGCATCCCTGCGGCAGAGGGCCTGTGTGTGGTCCCACTACACCCCTGCATGGTGGTGGGGGTGTGTGCGTGTGCATGCGTGTATGCGTGTGCACATATGTGCACACAGGCTGTCCTGTGTGCACATACACATGTGCATTCCTTCTGCACACTTACATACATGCTGTGCTTGGTGGGGACATGGTGTCACATACAACAGCTGAGCACATCCCTGCTGGATCTGCACATGTGCACAGCCCCACTGCACACGCATGTGCTTGCATGTGGCCCATGAGGGCAGAGAACAACACACTAGCCCTCCCCACCACGCTGCCCATGTACATGCCCCCACTGGAGTTGACGCCCCAAAGCCAGGGCCCCTCCTGGGGCCACCAAGCAGTGGCAGCACAGACCAGTGTCACCCCACGCAGCACAGCTGGCTCAGCACCGCTGCCTGCACCCAGACAGGGACTGACCCACACCAAGGATGGACCCGCACCAAGGACAGTGGCCACCAGCCGGGCTGGTAGGACAGGCACTGGCAGTGCCACCTCCCCACTGCACCGTCTCACCGTCTCGTCTCACCCACTACCCTTGCTTCCAACACCGCAGCAGCACCAGCACGGCCACTCCACAGCGGGCACGGAGCCTCTGGACCCCACAAGGGTTTGTGGTGCCCCAGCCTGGCACTGCCCACCACAGTTGTGCCCAGGGTGCTGCAGGGCCCAGGGACAGGAGAAGCACATGCATGTGCACAGCTGGGCAGATGTGGGCACTACCACACACGCCAGCCCTGCACAGCCACATGAAGCAAGCAGGGAGCGTGCACGAGCAGATGTACGTGTGCAAGCGTGTGTGCATGTGCGTGTGTGCACACAGAGCAGTATGCAGGATGCAGGGCAATACACACACACAGAACTGTGCGTGCACACACACCCCGACACCGAGGGCACGCTCTCGCCAGCACGGGCACACTCTGCACACCCACACGCCACAGCCCTGCACACACCAGCAGCACCCCCAGCCCCGGCCCCAAAGTGAGCAGCCAGGGCCGCCCCACTTCCATTCCCAACCTGCCCCCCCAAAGAGAGGGGAGGAAAGGGGAGGAAAACAAAACAAAAAAACCCCAAAAACAAAACCAACCAGAATAAGAAAAAAGGCCGGGAGGCGTGTGCGTGTGTATGTATGTGTATGTGTGTGCATGTGTGTGCGTGTGTGCCTGCGCTGCGGATCAGCAGCGCCTGTTTAAATAATAATAGAAAGTCAAAGGCTTTGCTTAGCCAGCAGGTTTCTGAACAAAAGCCCAGCGCTCCTCCAACTTCCTGCAGCGAACATGACAAATGTCTGCTTTGACTCATTTACCAGCGCTGGAAAGAATGTGGCTGCGACGGAGGGGACGGAGGGGACGGAGGGGACGCAGGCCGATGGCACCGCACGGCTGGGCTGTGGCACGGCTGGCCATGGCACGCAGGCCGGTGGCCATCCCACCGGGCAGCGCTTCCCCTCCCGCGCCGGTGGCTACAGGAAGAAACAGAGATTACAAAAAAAAAAACAAAAACCAAAACCCCAAAACCAAAAAAAAACCAAAGCCTTAATGCAGAAGCCAAGAGGAACTGGGCGAGGGGAGCGCTCTGCACGCAGTCCCACGGCACGAGGGGGATGGGGACGCCCCATCTGTCCCAGCACCTTGTCCCACTGCCCCACCAGCAGCCTGGTGACACTGGAATGGGGTGACACTGGAATGGGGCCCCTCAGCAGCACCCCAAAGCCCTGCTTCCTGCTGGCCACACTCATGAGGGTCACCGATGCTCCGAGGAACACAAGATGCCCTCACAAGCATGATGGAGACCCAGCCACAAACCCCATGGGGACACGCCAGGGGACACTTCTGTGCCTGGTGACACTGGAATGGGGTGACACTAGAATGGGGCGACACTAGAATGGGGCCCCCAATCAAGAGCACCCCCCAGCCCCGCTTCCTGCTGGCCACACTGGTGGGGGGGTCACTGATGCTCCGAGGAACACAAGATGCCCCCACGAGCATGATGGAGACCCAGCCACAAACCCCATGGGGACACCATGGGGGACACCGCTGTACCTGGAGCGGGCAGCTCGGGGACTGCGGGGTCACAGCCCTAGCGGACAACGGGACGTGGGCAGGGATGCTGGGGACCCCCACGCAAAACCCCCCCCCCCAGCCTGGGTTACGGGGTGCTTGGCCCCGGCCCCTTCCCCCCAGCATCACGCCAGCACCTCGGGGCCCTGCAGCCCCCCTCCCCTCCACCCACTTCAAAAGACCCCATTTATCCCCTTCAGTGGCTTTTGAGCGCGGCAAATTCCCGGCCGGCGCAGGCGGCTCCCCCCGGCCCCCGTGACAGTGATAGAAAACCTCCGCCGTAATGGGCTTTCCCAGGCGCGGGGGCCCAGCGCCCAGCTCAGCATCATCAATCTTCCCAGGGCGGCGATGGGGGGGCCAGGGGGTCCCCAGCACCGCACCCCACAGGGACTCCCCGGCCTCGGCCCCGAGAGGGGCCCCCCAGCCCCACCACCCCCTGCCCACGGCCCCCGGCCTGCAGGGAGCACGTTTTGCTCATTAATTTTTAAAAATTAATTAATTACGGGGCGCTGCGGGGGAGCGGCTGCAGCGCTGAGGAAATCGGAGCCAGCGGGTAGGGTGACACGCCGGGCCCGGCCGCGGGGCCCCCCGTCCCGGCAGCCCAGAGCGGGGTCGGGGGGGCCCGGCTGCAGGGGAGGGGGCCGCACCGGGGTCCCGATTCCCGCAGCCAGGCCTGGGAACCAGGGCAGAGGGAGGGTGGGCTGGGGGTGGCAGCCCAGGGAGCCCCTTGTGGGGCAGTGGGCAGAAATCTGCCGTAGCCCCCCGAGACCCCCGCCTGGGCCAGCAGCGGGGAGGGGACCCCCAGGGCCAACCAGACCCCACGGCAAGAGGCCACCGCAGAGCCCCTGGGACAGGGATGAGGGCACAGGCACGGCGCTGGCACCGCCACACATGCACACACGCGGCACGGGCACACCGGCGGCCCCGCGACGTGCACTGCGGGCACAGACACACACACGGGGGGGGGGGCTGGCACTGCGTGCACGCGCGCTCACCCCCCCGCACGGCCGCTCAGCCCTGTGTACGCTGGCTACGCGCGCGCCCAGCCCAGCGTGCACACGTGGGTGTGCACACACAGGCGTGCGCACACGGGCATGCACAGCCGACAGCGCACGCGCACAGCACCGTGGACATGCAGCTCCATGCACACGCAGTTGCACGAGGCAGGCATGCACACACAGCCCCCCCCCCCCCCCCCCCCCCAAGTGTGCACACTCACCATGTGAGCTCACTTATGCCCACACGCAACTGTGAACGCAGAGAGGCCCCACAGCCACCCTGGGTGTCCCCCGGTGCCCCCCACCCACCCTGGGGTGCCCCACATCGGGGGCCGGGGGGAGGGGGTGGGGGGAGCAATGCCAGGGATCCCCAGGGACCTCCACTCACTTCCCCTTTGCCAGGCGCTCTGACACCGGCACTAAGGGACACCCTCCTCAGGCCAGGGGGGTGCAGGAGGCCCCCCCGCACCCCCAGCGGGCAGGGCAGCCCCCAGCACCACAAACAGGATATGGCCAATCTATGCCAAGGGCAAAGCACACAGCACCGCAGGGGCCCGATCCGGCCCCGGCAGCACCCCTGCAGCCCCACTGCCCCCCCCGGCTCCCCATCCCGACACCCACAGACCCAGCAGGGTGCCTATCTGAACCCCGGGGGGGCATCTGCACCCCCAGGAGGTCCCAGCCGGATCAGCCCCGGGGCCGTACAGCTGCAACACATCTGGCGAGGGCGGGCCGGTGGTGGGCTGGACACGGGGCGGGGGGGGGGGGGGGGCCCGCACTGAGCCCCTCCGCAGCCCCCCAGGCCCCCTCCCAGCTGGGACACAGACCCCAGCACCTCCTTGCTGGCCCCACCACCAGGAGCCAGAGCGGGGGCACCTCGTGTGGGCACACCCCAAATACTGCAGGACCTACACACAGGACACCCACCCGGCTGTACGGGTGCTACGGGGGGGTGCAAACACGGTGCCCCCACTCCCTGTGTCCCCCGGGACCCCCGGGCACCCCAGCAGGGAAGGCCAAGGGGAAACTGAGGCACGGTTCACCCGGTTGCCATCAGCCCCAGGGCAACCCCCAGCCCTGCCCATGGACCCCAGCCCCAGTGTAGAGATGGGGGGGGGACGGGGGGGGGACAGGACAGGTGGCCCCCCCCGACCCGTTCCCACAACACTGCGCAGCGGGAATGGCCCCAGAGCCAGCGCGGAGGAGGGGCCCCACCCGCCGACACCCAGTCGCTGAACTGGTCCCACTGGGTCCCACCGCCGCCGGGGCGGCTCCGGCGGGGGACAGCACCCGGGGCCGGCCCTGCCCGGGCCTGCACCGTCCCCCGGGGCCAGGGCTGTGCCGGAGGGGCCCTGCCACACCCCGACCCACGGGGACCTCCCCGACGGCGGGCGCCGCGGGGCACCCATGGTGGCACGGCGATGGCACCCATCCGCAGGGGTGGCAGGATCCAGCAGCTGCCCCGTGGCACCCAGCGGGGGTTCGGGGAAACTGAGGCACGCTGAGGGCTGGGGGGTGACGGCGCAGGGAGGACCCCGGCCCGGAGCCCACCGCCCATGGCTCCCAGCTGCCGGCGCGGCGGGGCGGTGATTACCGGGGCCGTGATGGACGACCCTGTCAGGGGGAAATTGAATCAGGAGCAGACGCGATGATTGCCTTCATCGCCTCCCCCACGGGCGGCCCCCGCGCCGCCGGCGAACAAAGAGCCGCCGTGGGGACGCAGCGCCACACCGGGCCCCCCGCCACCACCGAGCCGCCCATCACCACGGAGCCCCCCGTCCGCCAGCCTGACCGCGGTGGGTGCCGGGGACGGGGACAGCCAACGGCCCCTAACCAGGGCCAGCTGGGCCGTTAACAGCCGGGGTATAAACACGGCCATTAACGAAGGCGGCCACACAGCAGCAATTAACTGACACACACACCCCGCCAGGTGCCACTGCCCGCTCCCTGCCTCAGTTTCCCCAGCGGCAGCACTAATGGGGACACACAGTGAGAAGCACCCGGCGCTCGCCTCCCTCCCACCAACGTGCCAGTGCCCCCCAAACACAGCTCCTCATGGGTGGGCGATGCGGTGGCCGACAGCAGGGAGACCCCCCAGCTGCCTTCACCCGTGCCACCACCCTGGGCAGGTTACAGAGCGGCGCCAGAACAGCAGCCTGGGGTCTGTACCCACGTTCCACAACCCCGGCACAGAGGGGTCCACACACCCCCCCCCATCACTGGGGGTCCCACTCACTGGGGGTCCCACCCCACCCCCCCACGAGGCCGCGGTACTCACTGGCAGGTGAGGGGGTGCTGTATCCGCTGACGGGCAGCTGGTGCTGGATGCCAGCCAGTGTGCTGGGCGGCGACAGCCCCCCCAGCATGTGGGGGAAGAAGAAGGCATAAGGGGGCACAGGGTAGCCATTGAGGTGCCCCCCTCCAGGCGTGGGGCAGGAGCTGCTGTTGCTGGCCATGGTGGGGGTCTCCGGCGTGGCGGGGGGGAGCTCTCAGGCGCGGGGCGCAGGGCCCGAGCAGAGCATGGGGCCCGTGGGCACCCCAATGCCCGGCGGCTGTCCTTGCTGGTGGCGCTGGCTCCTGCGATGCTGCTGGGGGTAGGGGGGGAGAGCAAAGAGGGGGGGGTTAGCAGAGGGGTTGGGAAACCCAGGGCCCCAACCCCGAGGTGGCACCCACCAGCTGTGCCTCAGTTTCCCCAGACCCCCCACCCCAAGGGTCACATCCCCTCCCGGCCCCAGGAGGGCGCAGCCGGCCGGGCCCGGCGCTCCCCGCGAGATTAACGACAATCCCCCAGATTAACGACACCGGGACCGGCGGGGCCTGGCAGGCCCAGGTCACTAATCCCAGCTTAGCGGGCGAGGGCACAGGGGGACGGCATGGGGACATTGTGGCCCCCCAGGGCACCCCCTCAAGGCCAGGGGCCACGCGACGGCCGCAAACCTGCCCCCCTCCCCCAGGTCCGGCCTGGGTTCAGGGGTGCATGGGGGGTGCCAGGGGGGCAGCACCCCTTGGCCCAGCACAGGGGGCTATGAGGCAGCCAGGGGAGGTTGGGGGGGGGGGCACAGGCACACCAGGGTCCCCTGAGGACAGCGGCTCTGCTCCAGCCCGGCTCTGCTGTCACGGCCACGCGCCCACTCGGGCTCCGCTCCCCCCATGCCCGCACCGAGCGCCACGGGGCTCAGCCACCCGGCTGCAGGGTGGGAGGGGGCTCAACCCCACCGGGACCGGCACCTGGGGGGCTCAGCCTGGCCAAGCGCCACAGGGCTGGGCTCTGCCCGTCGTGCCATGTGCCAGGCTGTGCCGTGTGCTGGGCGGTGGCGGCAGCTCCCACAGCAGCCCAGCGGGGCAGGGACCCCAGGGCCCAGGCCAGGCTGGGGGGCAGCGGTGGGAAGGGGGGCACGGGGCTTTCACAATCCCGGGCTGGCTGTTTATTTAAGCGCTGGCGCAGGGCCCGGCGGGGGCTGTTTATTTGCCGAGAGTGCTGGCTCCCGGCCTCGCGGAGGCGGAAAAGGATCCAGAGGAACAAGGCTGGGCCGCCCGGCGAGGCGCTGGGGAGGGGCCGGGATGGGCATGGCCCTGCCCGCCCCCCCAGCACCCACTTGGGTGCACCCACTGGCAGCAGGACCCCCAACCTCACCCTCGCACCCACAGCCCCACCGCTGCCCCCCATGATGGGGACCCACTGGAGGACCTATGGGGAGACCCACAGTCTGGCTGGCCCGGGCTGGGGACCCAGCAGTAGCTGGGGTGGGTGTCACATCTGTGTGTCCCCCCCCTGGCACAGGGTGCCCCGCTGGGCGCTGCAGCTTGCGCAAGATTCCCATGGGCACAGTGCCGGACACCGGGTCAGCATCCACCCGAGCCCAGCACCCACGGCTCAGCACCAGGGAGGGGACAGACCTCGAGCAGGGTCCCCACATGGCACTGCAGGGACCCCAGCCCCACGGCACAGGGGCTGCCCGTGGCCCCCCAGCCGGGCCGTGGCCCCCAAGCCGCGCTGGCCGGGGGGAGCCGGGGGGAGGGAGGCGCGGGAAGAACTGTTTATGTTTGCCGGTGCCAAGCGCTCGCCGGGCACCGCGCCAGCCACGCCGGGGCCCAATTACTCAACCCGCTCCCGCACCCCCCCCCTGCACGCCACCGGCCTGGGACCGAGCGAGGCCAGCACCGCCGGCCTGGCCACCGAGCACCCCAAACCCGGCTGGCGGCTGCTGGACCCTCCCCCGCAACGTCCCACAGGACCAGCAGCAGCCAGGAGGGTCCAGGGGGCACTGCCAGCCCCACTCCCGTGGGTCTCCGTGGGCAGGAAGAGCTGCAGCCCAGAGAAGCCCCCACGGGCCCCGGCGCTGGCACAGATGCTGGCACATGGCTTCCCCCTGACCGGGGGGGGGGTCTGGCTATCCCAGGGGTCCCAAATGGGGGTCCCACTCCTGGGCAGCAGCGTGGGGCCAGGGGCCATGCAGCCCCTTGGCGGGGGCCCACGCTCACCCTCCCCGGCGCCTTTTCCTCCAGTCCCCGGCAGGAGCTGGACGAGGCCTGGAGCTTCCTGGAATCCAGCGCCTTGTTCCAGCCCCGCGGAAAACACTGCCACGGGGCTCGGGCCAAATCCAGCCACGAGGAACCTCCCACCCGGGCCGGGGTGGCCCCCGGGAGCCGATGGACGCACGGATGCACAGACCGGAGCCATTCCCAGCGCCAGCAGCGGCATGGCCATGGGGGACCACTGCTGCCCAAGCTGCCTTCTGACCTTGACCCCACACGCGGCACCAAGCCCACCCCACACCCCCCAAAGGGATTCCTTCCCAAAACGCAGCCCCCGGCTGGATTCGCTGCCCACACCGGGGCAGGGCTGCATTCTGCTCCCCTGCGCCTGGCATGGCCAACGCTAACGGCAGAGCAGCGGGGATGGTGGCACCAAGACGGCAGCACCGCAACGGCGGCACCATGACACCCACCCCACCCCCAGCCCTGCCTGCCAAGGGGGCCAGGCAGCATCCCCCCATCCCACCCCACCAGCTCCCCGAAAGCCCCCGGTGCAGGCAGCACCCCCAGCCCCAGTGCCACCAAAGCCAGCCGTGCTTCCTGCCAGGGCACAGGGTGATGGCAGTGCCAGCACCCGGATGTGACACGCCGGTGCACGGGGGCACCGCCCTGGCCCCCCCTGGCACTGCGGGGGCAAACGGGGCCGGGGTTGCTCTGGGGTGCCTGGCAGGGCAGCGGGCAGCGACCAAGCCCTTCCTGTCATGCCTGTGGGCACCGCGCGCCTGCCCGCAGCTTCCCCTCGCCACTCTCGATTCCCAGGCGGCCAGGTTTCAGTTCAGCCCCAGCCCGGCTGCCATGGCCCCCTGCCACCCCAGAGCCTGTCACCCTGGAACCCTACCACCCCAGAGCCCCAAACACCCTGGAGCCCATCACCCTGCTCCCCTGCCACCCCAGAGCCCGTCATCCCATTCTCCTGCCACCCCAGAGCCCCCAGCACCCTGGAGCTGGTCACCCTGCTCCCCTGCCACCCCAGAACCTGTCCCCCTGCTCCCCTGCCACCCCGGAGCCCATCACCCCATTCTCCTGCCACCATGGAGTCCCTGCCACCCTGGCTTCCCTGCCACCCCAGAGCTCTGCCACCCTGAAGCCCCGTCACCCTGCTTCCCTGCCACCCCGCGCCCCTGCTCTGCCACCACCCCAGAGCCCGTCACCTGCTCCCCTGCCACCCTGGAGCCCTCCCATCCCAGCCCCCTGCCAGCCCACTCTGACACCCAGATCTGTCAGGGGGCTGCTGCCCACATCCCCCATCCTCACCGGGACAGGTCCCGGGGACACCCGGGTGGCCAGCCGCCCCGGGCAGAAGCAGGCAGGGGGTGCCGTGCCCCCCGGTGCAGGGAGAGCAGGGTGGCCCCCCCGGGCTGGCAGCCTCTCGGGCATGGCAGGAAGCGCCCGGAGCCGCTGTGCGGTCGCTGCCTGCGGTTTCCTCGCTGCTGTCAGCGCCCGACCTGGGGTGGCCTCACACGCGAGGCCGAGAGACTGGCTGCCCCCCACCACCACTGCCCCCCCTGCCCCACCAGCACCGTGCAGGGGCTGTGAGGTGCCCCCCTGGCAGGGCCGCCGGGTGAGACCCCCTCCCCATATCCCCACAGCATCTGGGCCGTGAGTCACCGTCACGTTTCTCACGTCCCCGGGCAGGCGTGAATCATGCCCCAGCGCGGCGGCAGGGCCGCAGCCAGCGGCACACGCTCGGCACAGCCGCCACGCACCGGGGCCAGAGCTGCCCGCAGCCCCTCTTCAAGGGGATCCGGGGGTGCCAGGGCTAGCGTGGCCCCCAGGACCTGCACGCTGCTGTCGGGGGCCAGCAGCACACCCAGGTCCCTGCGCAGCACCGGTGCCACCACGTCCCAGCACCAACCCACGCCTGGCCTGGCCAACACTGCTTCCCCCAGCGCAGACGCAGGGCCGGGGACACCACGCTGGCCGGGGCGGACGGTGCCCTTGCCGGCAGGGATGGTGCCCATGCTGGCCTTTCCACTCTGTGGGGGCACAGAGGCACCCCAGGGAGCGGCCGCCAGCCCCGTGGCGTGGGTCCTCACCCCGGCACCCCCACATCCCGCTGCCGGCTGGGCGCCACAAACTGAAATTCCACCTGTCGAGGCCGGACCAGCTCCGGTTACGCCGGGAACGCGCCACTCCGGTTACATCTCCTGCACCCGTCGCCAGACACGCCATTCTTCTGTGGGAACAGGTGCCACGGCCCCTGCCACGGCCCCCAGGACCCTGCCACGCCGCTGCCGCCACCAGTGATGCCATGGGTGCCGGCCTGCCGGATCCTGGAAGGAGCGAGCCAGCCCAGCTCAGCCCCAAAGGCCCAGTCGGCCCCCCAGCCCCTCACACCGCAGCACCCTGGGGACCCCCCACCCTGGTGCTGCAGGGGGGCAAACCCACGTCCCAGCCGGGCTCCCCCCCCACACGGTGCAGCCTTGACCCTCAGGACAAGCCTAGGGAACCGCAGGTCCCGCAGCCCTGCCGGGACAGTCCCACTCCCACTCCCGGGGTGCCCCATCCCGGTTCCTTGCGGGCTCCCGGGAAGCTGCAGGATGGTGGCGCGGCTCACGGCGGCCCCGGTTGTTTTTAGCTCTGGATGCAGCGCGCACAGCCGGCGCCCTGGGAATGGCGTGCCGGGAACAGCGAGGCCCCAGACAGCCCTTTCTGGCTCGGCGACAGCCGGCAGACAAGTGCAGCTGGCTGCGCCGCCGGCCCGCAGCACGGGGCTGCTCGGGACACGGCGGCCGGGGCTGGCATGGGTGGCCGCAGCGGGCAGGCAGTCGCAGAGCACCCCCGGACACCGGGATTTGGTGGCACCGTGCCCCCGGCTTGGGCCAGCTCTGGGGAGCTGGGAGCAAGCTGGGCAGCACTGCGACCTGGCGTACCTGGGGGCGGGGGGGGGGGGCAAACCACAGCATGCCACAGGCGCCGTGACCCACCGCACTGTGAGCAGGCCCGTGGCACGGCACGCGGCCGTGTGGCACTGCCATGGCCCTGGTCACAGCCTGGCAGTGGCGGCTCAGCCAGGGATGGCAGAGGCCAGGGCAGGCGCACGAGGCCCCTCGCCGGGCCCTGCCACGAGCCACCCCCCTGCTAAGCCGCCTCCAGCCGCAGGGAGATTAACCCATTTTCCGTAATCAGCACATGTGTCACCGCAGATATGATCGCAGCCCCCCCCCCCCCCCGCGCCTGCTGGCACCGCAGCCCTTCCCCCCGAGCCCCAGGGCTGGCACTGCCACGGAGGGGGGGGACACGCTGCAGCACAGGGGTGCCCAGGGTGTCGGGGGGCTCCAGGGATGCGCTGTGAGCACCCCACAGCTCCACCAGTGTGGGGCACCCCGAAGTGCTGCGGTAGCACCCCACCAAGGGCTGGGGGACACCAGAGCCCAGTTGCTCTTTCGGTGACAGCGCTGTCATCGGCGCGGGTGGCCCAGGACACCCTCTGCCCGCCGCCGGCACAGCCGAGCGCGGCACGTTGACATGCCAGAGCCTCCTGGTTATAAATAGAGCCGGAGCCGCGGAGCTGGTGAATCCCAGCGCCGCAGGGCAGGCGGCAGCACGGGCCCTCCCCGGGCTCACCGGGACCGAGCACCGGGGACACGGCGGGCATGCCAGGGCACCCACCGGCAGTGGGGGACGCGGCACGGGGCACTGCCCTGCTCCCTGCTGTCCTGGCTGGTGGCAGCCGCGTCACCCGCGGGGGGAGCAGATGAAGGGACCGGGCACCCACCGGCATCCCCGGTGCCAGCACCCGCTGGGCCACGCATGTCCCCGCGCCGCAGCAAGGTCACCCCCAAGGGCAGGGTGCGAGGCCCACAGGTGACATATGGCCCGGGAGCAGTGGCCGTTGGGCCGCTAAGCCCCTGCGCCAGCACCCGCTAATCCCGGCACAGAGGCCGGCGCTCCGGGTGCTGGGCCCAGGGCCCCCGGCCGAAGCCTGCCCGGCACCCCCAAGCAGGACGGCCACCCCGGCGGCGAGGGGACCCCCCTGTGTCCCCTCGCCGGGCCGACGCATGGCCCCTGCCACCCAACGAGGTCAAAGGTCAGCGGCACTGCTTTGGGGACACCACCACCACAGCGGGCAGGGGGCTCTGCCGCGGCTCCCCCCCCTCCCTGCCTCAGCCGCCGTGCCTGGGGGCTGCCCCCGCCCCCCCCCCGCGGGAAGCACCGGTGGGGCAGCCCCCAACCCAGCCCGCAGGGGTCCCAGTAACCCCGGGGGTCTGCTGTGGAGGGGGAGGCGGTGGTCGGCGCCCCCCGGGGCGGCCCCCCCCCCGCCCCGCCAGCGCCCTGTCAGCCGCGGAGAGCGATGGCTTCCTCCGCCCGCCGGCCAGGAAACGGCGCAGACGCCGCTCCCGCCCCCCGGCCCCGGCCCCGTCGCCCCCCGGCCCCGCTCACCCGCCGGGCCCCGCCGCCAGGCCCGGTCCCCCCCGCACCCCAAAAGGGGAAGCGGCTCCGGTCCGTCCCCCCCCCCGCCCCCGCCGCAGGGGGGGGCCGTGGCTGCGCGCACCGGCGGCCCATGGGGATGGGGGGGGCGATCCGGGGGGGCTCCCCGCAACCAGCAACCGGCTCCGCGGCGGTGGCTCGGGCCCCCCCGCGGGTGGGACTGCAGCCCCCGCGGCGGCGGTGCCCCCCGGGGCGGAGGGGGGGGGGGGTGCGGCGGGAGCACCCAGCAAGCCGGCTCCGGGAGGGGGGACCCAGCACCGGTAATGGGGGGGGTGTCCAGCACCGGTAATGGGGGGCCCCCCGCACCGCCAAGCCCGGGGAAGGGCGGGGGTAAAGGCACGCTCCGGAGCCGCGGCGGGGGGGCAACGCTGCCCCTCGGGGCTACCGGTAGCCCCAGCCAGGCGGCGTCCCCCCCCCCCCGCCGAGTCCCAGCGAGGGGGATCCCCAGGATCCCCCCGCTTTACCGACGGGGGATCCCCAGCGCTGCCTCCCGGACGTCGCGGGGGGGGGGGGGCACCCACAGCCCTGGGACCCCCCAGCAGCCCCACCCGGGGCGGGGACACCCCAGCACTCCGCACCCACCGGGGGGGCGGTGAGGGGAATCCCGGCTGCACGGCGGGACAGCACCCACCCCCCCCGAACGCGGCGAACCCCCCCCCCAAACACCGGCACGACGCGCTGTGTCCCACCGCAACGGATCCCTCCCCCCCCCGCCTTTTCCCAGCAGGGATCCACGGATGGATCCGGGGGAGGGGGGGGGGGGGGCGCACTCGTTACCTGCTCACGGAGACTTCCCACCGGGATCCTTACAACCGGGAAGCTCCCGGTGGTGGCTGCATGGCGGCGGAGGTGCCGGTATAGCCCGGCCTGAGGGGATGGTTGGAGAAGGAGGTGGGGAGGGGGGTAACGGGGAGAAGGGGGGGGGGGGGGCGCTTAACGAGCGGCGGCCGCGGCCATTGCGAGTCATGTGCTCGCGGGGAAACTTTACCCGGGGCTGGGCCGGGCGGGGCGGCGGCGGCGGCGGTGGCGGAGGGCGGGGGGGGGGGAGCGAGGGAGGAGGTCACGCCCCTTTCCGCCGGCCACGCCCACGCCACGCCCCTCCAGCCAATGGGGCGCCGCCGGGGCGGTGCCCCATTGGCTGGAGGGGCGTGGGCGTGGGCGTGGCCAGAGCTACATTGTAACTCTTTGAAGTCTCCAGAAGGCGGAAGGGGAGAAAGTGGGTGGCGCGCGCCGCGCAGAGAGGACCCGCCGCGGGGGGGGGGGGGGCATCTCTTAAAGGGGCCGCACCAACGTAGCTTAGTTGCCCCTCTCCGATGTGCCCACCGCGTTCTTGCTCTGTGGGTCACGCAGGGGTGGCCCAAGCGGAAAGAGGGGGGGGGGGGGGATATCCTGGGGGAGAACAAAGGGCAGCGGCGGGGGGGGGGAATGGAGGCACCCAGGTGGGAGGGGGTTGTAGGGGGGCAGGACAAGGGGCACCCATGTGAAGGAGGGAGGATCTACCCTTGGTGGGGAGGACAAGGGGTACCCAGGTGGTGGGATCTACCCTGGGGGAAGGATGGGGGCAGTGGAGGGGGGTGGTTGTTGGGGTGGGGGGGGGGTGTAGGGGGGGTGTCTAACCCTGGGGGGAGGACTAGGAGCACCTAGGTTGGGGGGGGGGGGGGGTATGTCTACCGTGGAGGGAAGACAAAGGGCACCCATGTGAGGGAGGGGGAGACTGGGGAAGATGGGGGGCAGCCCGGGGGGGGCGGTTAGTTGTTAAGGGTGGGGGGAGAACAGAGGGCACCCAGGTGAGGTGGGGTTGCTCACCTGGGGTGGGGGGCAGAGCTGGGGAGGACTGGGGGGCTTAAGCAGGATGGGGTGTGGGGCAGGTTGAGGGTTCCCTGCGCTGCCCCGGGGGGGGGCAGGGGTGGGGGGTGTGCTGTACCCAGGGGCAGGGCTGGGGGTCACCCATGTGCCTGTACCCAGGGTGGTGGTGGTGGGGGGTGTCCCTGGCTGCCTGCCCTCAGCAGAGCCACTGCCCACAGGGATGGGGACACGGGTCCGCATCCCTGACACCCCAGCCCCTGCCAGCTACCCCCACCACAGTGACAGCACCAGCCCCCCCCCGGGTCCCCCACCCCCCAGGCCACCCACCCGCAGCCCACCGAGGGCACAGGAGGGGTAAAAGCAACTTCACTCTGAAAAAAAGGAAGAAAAAGGAGAACTGGGGTGCTGGGGACAACCCTGGCACAGCCCCATGCCCCAGGGCTGGGTCCCATGGGGCAGAGGAGGGGGCCCACCCCCCCACAAAGCCCCTGGGGCCACCCCCCCCCAAAGCTCCTGGACCACCCAGAGCCAGGGCGAGGACAGGGCTGAGCAGATCTCCGGCTCCACCGGTCCTCGCCTGCTGCCAGGGGAAACTGAGGCAGGAGGTGACCCAGGCCCTGCCACCCCCGGCCGGGGTGAGGCCAGCAGCGGCACCCAGGGGCCCCTAACCCATGGCACAGCCCTGCCCCATGGCGTGAGGGCTGGGGGGGGGCAGGGGGGTGGGGAGGTGCCACACGTGCGAGGAGTCTGGGTGCTGAGGACACCCACCCCAGGGGGGTCCTGGGGGACCCTCGCACCTGTCAGGCTCTGCGGCACCCCCACCAGGAGGGCTTGGTGCCCACCGGCAGGGCTGGGTGCCCACTGGGCAGCTACCGTGCCTCAGTTTCCCCGTGGTGCTCAGCAGAGCGAGGCAGGATGCCGCAGGCAGCGAGGCCTGGGCACCCAGAGCCTGGTGTGGCCACCAGCCCCCTCCCCAGCACGCCGGGGCTGCCGGCCGCAGCGAAGCCCAGCTGCCGGCATGTGCTCAGCCCAGAGGAATGTGCCAAATCACTCCCAGATGTGCGTGGCGGCCAGCCCGCCGCCCCCTCCGTGGCCCACCGGCACAGCCGCCGGGCACCGGGGACCCCACACCACCCCGCCACAGGGCTGCCCGTGGGGCCGGATCCTGCCCGGCCATGGGGTCCAGCCCGGCCGGTGGCGTCGGGGTGCCGAGGTCCAGTAGGGTGTCGGGGTGCTGAGGTCCGGTAGGGCAGCGGGGTGCCAGGGCGTGGGCAGGAGATGCCACGGGGCAGGGCTGCATCCCCAGTGTCCCCGATGTCCCCATCCGCTCGAGGCCCCACAGCCCCCAGCCAGCATGGAGCCTGGTGCTGGCATGGTGGGGTCGTGTGGGGTCCTGCCCCGCACCCCTGGCCCCGGTGCCCGGTGCGAGCGCAGCGGAGCAGAAAGGGGCTGTCAGATGGAATCTGGGTGCTGGCGGTGACGGCGCGGCGGGAGGCGGCCGTGCCCGCCACGTGGCCGCTTATGTAAGGAGAGTGCAGGGGAGGACAGGGAGGCCGGGGCAGCGGGGGACACCGCCGAGGGGACACTGGGCCCCCACCGCGCACACGCAGGCAGCTGCGCAGCCGGACACGCGCACCAAGGGCTGCCCACGGCACAGCCAGGCACGGCACGGCACGCGTGTGCGGGAGTGAGGGCACACGGGCCGGAGCGGGCCCTGCCAGCCCCTTGGTCCCCCCGCCTTCGGCACGAGGCCGCCATGGTGTCCTGGGGACAGCGGTGATGTCCTCGAGCCGTGGGGCTCCCGCTGAGGCGCTGCCGGCCCCTCACCGGGCGGTGATGAACGGCTCCGGCGGGAGCTCCGGCACCCACGCGGCTGAATCCATCTGCGCCATCGATTTTTCATCCACTGCGGCAGAGAGCGGAGTCGGGGCCGGTGTGGCCGTGGGTGCCCCGGCGGGCTGACACGGTGACGGGAGCCGCACGCCCGTGTCCCCGCGCCACCCTGCTGGCCCCCTCCCCACTCACCACCCTGGGGACAGCGCCACAACTGGGGACCCTCCAGTGGGACGCCCAGTCTGGCCAGTCTGGCACAGGCCCCCCTTGCCCTACTGGCACAGCTGCCACCTTGCCCAGCATCACGGTGGGCTCAGGGAGGGCTGGGGATGGAGTGGTTGGGGGGGGGGCAATGTGGGGAGCAGGGGCACCACGGTGCCCACCTGCGTCACCGCCACGTCACTGCGGTCACACACGCTGCCAGCCGCTTCCTTCCGGCCACCGTCACCATGTGCCGTGGCTTCGTGCCGTGGGGCTGCGTCACAGCCACAGGGCTGGCACAGGGCAGGATGCAGCCGCCATGGCCTGGGGGGGGGGGGGGAGCGCGGGGGGGGGGGGCTGGCACCCCGTGCCCGGCCCAGCACTGCCCGCAGGTGTGGGGATGCCGGTACTGGCTCAGCCCCACGGCCCGGTGAGGGGTGGCAGCACCACGGTCCCCGCTCAGCCCCATGGCACAGTGAGGGGACAGGGACACAGAACAGCGGGCGCAGCCTGGCCTGAACCCGCTGCCCCCTCCGTGCCGCCGCACACGTCCGACACATGGCAGCTCTGGCTATAAATAGCCCCGCGGCAGCGATGGCTGAGCCGCGCTCGGGGCCTGGCTGGGGCTGCCAGCTGCCCCCGGCCCTGCCGCGCCGCCCCTGCCTCAGTTTCCCCACTGCTCCCCAGGGCAAACGGCAGCCGGGGAAGGAGCTGGCGGCTGCTGCCCCGACCCCACGGTGTCCCCGGCCCGGCAGGGCCAGCCAGTGCCCCGGCGTGCCAAACCACAGGGTGGGAACCGGAGGCTGCACCAGGACGCCCAGTCGGGCGGTGGTATCCAGCCCCCTCGCCGGGCTCTGCTTTGGCACTGGGTGCCGAGGGGAAGGACACGGCCGATGTCCCCACACTGGGGGCACCCCACAAGCCACAGGGCCAGAGCCACGATGGGGCTGGCACATACCGAAGCCACGATGGGGAAACTGAGGCACAGAGGGGACCCAGGCACCCCACCCTGCCCCTACACCCGGCGCCCCAGCCCCAGCCGGGGGGCCTGGGTGACACGGTGGGGGGCGATGGCCAGGGTGGGGGGCGATGGTGGGCTGTGGGGCACTGCTGGAGCCCCAGCCCCTCCCCGCTCCCCCGCGTGCCTGGGCCCCCCCAGCCAGGCAAGCTGCAAAATTAGGTCAAAGCATCTATTAATTACGAGCGGAGGAGCTGGGGCCAGGAGCTGGGGGGAGAGCCGGGGGGCTGCAGCCCGGGAGGCCAGAGGGGCTGGAGAGGGGGACCAGGGCTGTGCGCCCCCAGCCCCGGGGCAGGAAAGGAACAAGGAGGGGGGAGGGGGCAGACACAGGAGCCAGCGCTGATCCAGAACAACTTTACTAACACCAGGAGATGGGGGGGACCCTGCTGTCACCCCACCCTGCGGCTGGGCACAGCCTGGACCGAGCGCACGGGGACACTGGGACCCTCCCTGCTGCACCCAGGGGCCTGGGGGGGTCCCAGGGCTCTGAACGAGCCGGGGGCAAACGCGGCCATGGCTCCAGGGAGCAACGCTGGGTCCCGGGATCAACACAGGATCCCGGGATCACGCGTGCCAGGGTGGGAGTGGGGCCAGGAGCTCCCCCAAGGCCACGGCCACTGCTGCGGAGGGGCTGGGGTGGGTGCCAGCCTCCCGCCTCACCTCCAGCTGCGCAGAAAGAATAATCATAATAATGATAAAATAATAATAATAATAATAAAACTGCCCCAGACTGAGAGCCCCAGGGCAGGAGTCAACAAACAAGGGCCGAGGCCTCTTGGAGCCATTTTCCTGCTCCCGGCACAGCCCAGCCCAACCACGCACACGCCAAAATCCCACCCAGGGCAGCGCCCGCCCAGCCCGCCCCGAGGGGCCGTGGGGAGGGGGCTGCCGGGGGCTAGCGCAGCCCCTGGGCCATGATGCTGCCCACCAGCACCGCGTCCTGCAGCACGTGCTCCACCGCCGCCGCCTCCATCTTCAGGGAGACCTGGGGGAGAGAGAGCGGCTCAGCATGGTGCTGCCGGACCCCTGCCCCGCTCTTGGATCCCCGCCGGACCCCTGCCCCGCTCCCGGCTCCCTGCCGGACCCCTGCCCCACTCTTGGATCCCTGCCCCGCTCTTGGATCCCCGCCGGACCCCTGCCCCCCTTCCCAGACCCCTGCCCCACTCCCGGACCCCTGCTGGACCCCCCTCTGCTCCCAGAGCCCTGACAGACCCCTGCCCCACTCCCAGACACCTGACAGACCCCTGCCCCACTCCCAGACCCCTGCCCCACTGCCCCCCAGGGTACCTTGGCCAGCCGGGCCTCCTTGGCCCTCTTCAGCTCAAGGACACCGCGTGACTCCAGGAGGGTGACAAGGGACAGACACTCAGCCTGGTCGACAGCAGGGAGCTGCTGCTGCTGGCAGACCTTGCTGTAGGCATCGTGGAGCTGGGGAAGGCAGGGCGGGCATTACGCCATGGCGTGGCATCCAAAGGGAAGACCCCAGGGACACCCCCCAGATCCCCAAATCCAGCCCTGAGAGGGTCCCACTGCCACTCACCTTCCCCAGTGTCACCTCCTGGGCACGCAGGCGCCGGGTGAGCAGCAGCAGGGAGCAGAGCAGCACCTTCTGCTGCAGCGGGAAGGCATCCCGGGCCCCACGGCCGCCCGCCACCAGCCGATCCTCAAACACCTCCGAGATGACACGGGAGATGTGCGGGAGCCCCACGCGCTTGGGGACAGGGGACACCGGGGAGTCACCTGTGGGGACAGATAGGGCTGCAGGAGATACGGGGGTGACGAGGAATAGGAGTGGGTGGCAGCGCAGAGCAGGTGCCCCAGAAAGGGACCCCAGCCCGGAGGTGCCACACACAGGGTTTTGGTGCCGGCGCGGCAGCCGGCAGCAGCTACTCACTGCCGGGCAGCGGCTTGAGCAGGGTCTGGCTCTGCACCTCCAGCTCCACCACCTCCACGGCGCGCCTGGGGAGAGACAGCCCTGAGCGTCGGGCAGAGCGGCCCGCCCTGGCACGGGCACCGCCGGCACGGGGCTCACGGGGGCCACCGGCCGTGGCACCACGGGCACAGGCACCGCCGGCACAGAGCTCACACGGGCCACCGGCCACAGCACCACTGCCATGGGCACCGCTGGCACAGAGCCTGCAGGGGCCACCGGCCGTGGCACCACCGGCACAGGCACCGCTGGCACAGAGCCTGCAGGGGCCACCGGCTGCGGCACCACCGGCACAGGCACTGCTGGCACAGAGCCTGCAGGGGCCACCGGCTGCAGCACCACAGGCACAGGCACCGCTGGCACAGAGCCTGCAGGGGCCACCGGCCGTGGCACCACGGCACAGGCACCGCTGGCACAGAGCCTGCAGGGGCCACCGGCTGCAGCACCACAGGCACAGGCACCGCTGGCACAGAGCCTGCAGGGGCCACCGGCCGTGGCACCACCGGCACAGGCACCGCTGGCACAGAGCCTGCAGGGGCCACCGGCCGTGGCACCACGGCACAGAGCTCGCAAGGGCCACCAGCCGCAGCACCGTCACTGACCTGCAAATATCCAGGGCCTTGCGAGCGTCCCCAGTGACTGCAGAGACCTTGCGGGCGCAGAACTGGATGGCGGCGGCATCCAGGACGGGGGTCACCAGCCACCTGCCGAGGCACCGCACACCATCAGCACTGCCGAGCCACCCCACGTTGTCACCCACCCTGTGTGTCCCCCCACGTCTCCACCTGCCCCAGCCGCTCCTGCAAGATGACGACGAGCTGCTCCCGGGTGTAGGGCGGGAAGTGCAGCAGCCGGGGGCCACCAGCCACCCAGGCCCCCAGCCGCGCCAGGCTGCGGTCCGTCAGGTCCAGAGCGTTGGCCAGCCCTGTGGGCACAGCGGGGTGAGGAGGGGAGGGAGGAGGGCTGTGCCCCGAGGAGGGAGAGGGTGGGCGAGGGGGGGTTGCAATGACAATTCCCCTCCCCCCTCCCATCAGCCCCCTAAATAGGGAGGGTCGCCGGGGTGGGCAGTGCCACGCTGCCGCGCACTCACCCATGAGGACAAGCCGGGAGCCGGGCAGCTGGGGCCATTCGAAGAGGGTGTAGAGCACATCCTGCCCCCTGTTCTCCAGCTGGTCCAGCTCGTCCAGCACCAGCAGGCTGCAGGGAACAGGGAGCCCGGATCAGCCCCGGCTCTGCCCACACCCCCGCAGCCCCTTCACAGCCCCCCCGAGCAGGGAAAGCCGCTGCTGGGGCCACCTCTCCCAGCTGGCCACGCTGGGGGCATCGAGCGGGGGCCCCCCCAGCCCCAGGTAGGAACTCACACCATGGGCCCCGCGGCCGTCAGCTGCTTCTCCAGCCTCCGCACGCCCTCGCGGCCGGTGGCCACGGGCAGGCCCAGCTGCTGCGCCACGGCGGGGAAGACGGCCTGCGGGCTGCTCAGCGACATGCAGTTCAGGACGACGGTTTTGCTCCTGGCGAGCTCATCCTGCCAGCGACAGGAGCGTCACACCGGCCACACTGCTGCCCCCTCCCCTGAGCTGGCACCGCAGCAGTGCTGCCCCCCTGCCCCATTTCCCTACTGGCTTGCTGTGCCAGCACCCCCAAAACAGGCACCTCTGCCCCCACCCCCCCACGGGGGTCTGCCCCACTCCTGAGAGGTTGCCGGGACCCCCGGCGTGGCGCACCTTGCAGTCGAGCAGGACGCGGTTCAGACAGGCTGTTTTCCCTGTCCCAGGGGCTCCAGAGATGTAGAGGCTGCCGGGCTGGCACCCACGGACGTGATCCCGCAGGAATTGCCGGATGATGCCCATCTCCCTCTCCCTGGCATGGAGGCGGTCGGGCATGGCTGTGTGCAGCACCCGCTTCGCCTGCAGGTAGCAGGTGCCTGCGCCGGGGAGAGGGGGGGGGGGTCACGGGGGGCTCATGGTGCTGCCAGGACCCCCCTGGTGCCCCCCTGACCACACTCACCTCCCTGCCTGAAGAGCCGGGTGCGGGCAGGCTGCCGGCACCTCTGGGGGGTCTCCTGCCCCCCCTTCTGCGGGGATGCCCCTGGGCTGCTGGGCTTCTGGGGGGAGGCTGGGGGGGTCTTGAAGAGCAAGCGGCGCCCCTGGTTCTCCTTACTGCGCTTGGCCGGGGAGCAGGGCAGCGCGTGGGGGACATTGCAGAGGTTGTCGTCACCTGCGGAAGAGACGGATCAGCGGGGTGGCCGAGCTGGTGGGCCTGATCCTGGCAAGATGCCAGATGTCACATGGTGCCACTCCCCCCCCCCCCGCCCCCAAGGGCCCGATGCTGGCAAGATGCCACTTGTCACATGGTGTCACCCACCCCACCAGCAGATTTTCGTCTTGCAACCAGGCAAAGCCCCAAATGCAGCCGTGCGAGGGATGGGACGGAGCTCGATACGCTGCCTGCCCCAGCCCCACAGCAGCTCTTGGGGAAGGGGTGCCCCCCACACCATCCCGGGGGGTCCCAGGGGAGGGGGCGGGGGGGGGGGGCAGGGCTCACCCAGGCGCTTGCAGGGGCTCAGGGGCGGCGTTTTGGTCCAGGGTGAGCATGTGGCCAGCGCCGCCCGGCCGGGGTCCGTGGCCCTGGGGTAGGGGGAGAGCCGCAGGGCGGTGGGCTCGGTGCTCTTGGCGAGGCAGCGGGCGCTGCGCCTGCGGGGGAAGCTGATGGTGGGCTGGCACTGGGGGCTGCTGCTGGCCATGGTGGGGGGGCTGCGGGTGGAGCAGGGACACCGGTCAGGCGGGGCAAGGGTCCCAGCCCCACATCTCCATCTGCACCCACTCAACCCTCTCCTGCATCCCCCACCCCCCCATGGGCCTGCTCTGCCCCACATCTCTGTTCCTGATAACCCCTGCCCCCGCTCAGGCTGCAACCCCCAGCCCTCGGCCCCCCACTCGCCCACCCGTGTCCCAGCCTCCCGTGCTCCCTTCCTCCTCCCTGCCCCTCCCCCCTCAGCCCCCTCCGTACCCCGGCTCCCAGCTCCCGTGCCCCCCTCCAGCCCGGATCCCCCCAGACCCCCGTGCCGCCCCTCACCCTAAACCCTCCTCGGCCGCCAGTGCTCCCCCCTCACCGCAGACACTCCCAGACCCCGGTGCCCCCCCCCCCCCAGCCCGGATCCCCCAAGACCCCCGCGCTCCCCCTCACCACAGCCCCCCTCCCCGGCGGCACATGCTCCCCCCTCACCTCAGACGCCCCTAAACTCCCGCGCCCCCCGCTTCGCCTCGGTCCCCCCCAACCCCCCCCTCACCCCAGTCCCCCCCCGTGCCCCCCCTCCCAATCCCGGCCCCCCCAGACCCCCGCCCCCCCCCCCCCCCGGCCCCCCACGCGCCGCCGCCGCCCCCCCAACCTTCTCGCGCCAACTCAGTCCTAGCTCTGCATTTCCCGCCACCAGGCTGAGCCGGGCCCGCCCCCTGCGCCCCATTGGCTGCACCGCCCGCCGCCGCCACCAATCGCAAGGCCCTACGCCGAGCGCCGCGGCCGGAGGAGGGGCCGTCGCCCAGCAACCAATCGGCGAGGGAGCGCGGGGCACGCCGGGAGGCGTAGTCGGGTGGGGCCGCGATCTCGCGGTGTCCCCAGTGCTCCCAGTGTCACCAGCCCCGCCTGCCCAGTGCCACCAGTGCCCCCGCCCTACCTCCCCAGCGCTCCGTGTCACCAATACCCCCAGCCCAGCGCTCCCAGTGCCACCACTGCTCCCAGCGCTGCCATCCCAGTGCCACCAGCCCTGCCTCCCAGCGCCACGAGTGCCCCCAACCCTGCCCCTCCAGCGCTCCCAGTGCCACCAGCCCTGCCTCCCAGCGCCACGAGTGCCCCCAACCCTGCCCCTCCAGCGCTCCCAGTGCCATCAGCCCAGCCTCACCAGTACCCCCAGCCCTGCCTCCCCAGCGCTCCCAGTGCCCCCAGCATCTCCCACCCCACCTTCCTCAGGCCTCCCAGTACCAGCCTGGCTGCAAGCAGAGCGCCCTGGCCCATCACCCCCCCCCCAAAAAAAAGGGAGGGGGGGGTCCTTAGGGAGGCGCAGAGCTCCCCTGCACCTCCCCCCTCCTCCAGCCGGTGCCCCTGAAGAGTCGTGTATCTTTATTACTTTTATTTAAATGGAATTTCAAGCTCCTCTGTTTTTATTCTGTTCCCTCTTAAAACAGCCCCTCACGCCCCAGGAGGGGCTGGCGCTCGGGGAGAACCGTGTTTTACCTTTATTTAAACCAAAAAGGCAGCACTGGGGGGGTGACGGGGGGCTCATCCTCCAGAGAAACACCCCCACCCCCCACCCACGCAACCCCTGCCCTGTGCACTGCCTGGCTCCAGCCTCAACAGGGAAAGTTTCCATCTTCTTTTAAAAAAAAAAAAAAAAAAAAAAAAAAATCCCCCAAAACAGTTAGAGGGGAGGGTTTAGTACCCCCGCAGCGAGCCCACCTTCCTCCTATAGTACAAGCTTTTTACAACGTACAAAATAGATCAGTAACTACGGTTAATGTCCAGCCCACCCCGGTACTGCAAGTAAATACAGAGAATCCAGCCTGGTACCAACAGTCGGACAGGGGAGTGTGTAAGGCAAAACGTCAGCGGAGCCCCCCCAGCGCGGGGGCTGTGGCCCCAGCTCCCTCCCCACATTCCCCCCCTGCCACAGAAGAAAAAGAACAAACCACCACCCCACCCCCGGTTTCCTCCACGGATAATTAGTGTCTTCCCGTTAAAATGCTCAAAGTTTGGTGATTTAGCGTTAAAAGCCGGGGTGCCGCCGCCGGGCACCTCCTCGCCCCATCAAAACCCCGTGGTGTGAAAAGGCTGCGGTGGGTTTGGGGGGTGATGCTGCCGGAGGGGTGTGGGGGGTGGGAGCAGAGAAAGGGGGGTGTCCCCCCCCCCAGCTTCAAGCCACCTCGTGGCCCCCAGCCCCTGCCCAGGGCTGTGGGGGTCTCCCTGGATGGTCCCTGTCACCCCCCTGCTCCTCCACTGGCTCCTGTGCAAAAAAGCAATCGGCTGCGCCGGAGTAACGAGGCTCTGCCGGTGCACCCCAGCTCCCGCTCGCTCCACCGCCGGCGCAGCCGGTGATCACGCAGCGCATCCACCCCCTGCCCTACCCCAGCTCCTCTCCGAGCCCTCGCTCTGCCCCAGCCCCGAGGGATCGGGCACTGAGCCACCTCCGGTCCCAACTGCCCCAAGTCCTCGCGCCTGGCTCCCAGGCTGCGGCTGGACGTGGGATCCTGGCCCGAACCGGGATCTGCGACGAACGAGGAGGAAAGGACCCAGGCGGGTTTGCCAGCAAGGTCCCCGAGTCCCGGGGGAGATGCATAGATGAGGGTGGGCTGGCGGAGAGAGCTGGGCTGGAGGTATCTGCTCGTCCTGGTGCAGCTGGGAAAACCAAAGACGCTGGAAGTTTCTCATGCAGGATCCTGGGGGGCAGGGAGGTGGGGAGGGTCCGCCTGAGGAAGGGGGAGGAGGTTCGTCTCTCTGCTCAGGAACAATCCGCCTGTGCAGCCCGCTTTCACCTGGGGATGGGGGGCAGGGGGGGGGCCCCACGTGTAGCTGAAAGACAAGAAAGACCATTGAAACCAGAACCTGCACAGAGATGGTGGGCACGGCGTGCCCCGCGCTGCTGGCACACGCTGGAAGCCACCAGCACCAGCTCAGCGGATCAGCACCCCGGTGCTCCGCAGAGCAGGATCCGACACGTCTGCCTTCCCTCCTCCACATCCTCACGCCAGCAGCCCCCCCACCCCCACCCCAGCATACTCCCTGCAGAGATCTGGAGCCTGGGATTTGCGACTCAAAACCAGCCGCTGCAGCACGCATGGAAAGCTCAGAGCTTTTCAAATCCACATTAAACATTCATCGCTCTAAAAATAAACGAGCATCCCATTCTCCCCGGAGTCTCCTCCAGGATCCGCAAGGCTGACGCGCAGCAGCGGTGCAGCAAGGGCACTTTGCGCTGTGCCGCCAGCGCCAGGTCCAAGCACCATTGCTCAGGGCCACACCAGTCAGGCCTGTACTGGGATGCACTGGGGGGCTCTTCACCCCCCACCCCCCCCAGCCCCTGCCCAACACCAGCTTTGGCCACAGGGGCGGCTGCTGGGGTCGTTTTGTAACCGCTCCAGCACCAAAGGTGCTGAGCGCAGGCAGGAACGAGCCCTGCGGCATTTCTCTGCACAGGCTCAGCAGGCAGAAGAGGGGGCAGGTGGGACGGGACGCAGGCACAGCCCAAACCCTCGGGGCCCCCCCTCACAGCCCAAATCCTCAGGGCCCCCCCCCCCCAAGCGCAGCAGGCTGCCCTGGGGGCTCCAGGGAGCGTGTGCAGGCCCCCGGGCAACGCTGCTGCATGGGGAAGGACTGTGATCAGGAGCCTGGGGCGGCTCACACCAGCCCCTACGTGATCCAGCCTGAGCAAACAAGGCAGCAGCTGTCACTGCTGTCACCTCCTGCCACCCTCGAGCACCAGCCACGAGGACCCCTCCTCCTCCCTTACCTCTGTTTGTTTTGCTGGGGTAGATTCTCTGGAAGTATTTATATTCTTCTGGGGCTGGGAAGTCTTCGACAGGGTGAAAGGAGTATTTGGATTCGAAGTCATCTGCGGAGGAGGGGGGAGAAATGGGCAGGTCAGCGAGGGGGGCTCCGACAAGCACAGCGAAAGCTGAAGGGCTTGGCTCCACGTTGGGGGCTCCCCCCAGCTCCAGCCCCCCAGGACAGCAGCGGCTACAGTGAGCACAGATCCGTGCCCGGGGTCCCACCCGGGGTCCCACTCACCCAGGAACGCTCTGACGGTGGAGATGGAGTCCCGGTGCCCGTTCCGCACCGGTGGAGGCGGTGGTGGTGGCCCGGCCGGGGTCCTTGTGGGCGGTGGTGGCGGCTTCCCTCGGCTCGGGGGCTCGGCGGAACCATGCAATCTGTAGGGGGGGCGGGGGTGGGGGGGCGTCACGCCCCCCATTTCGCAGCATCGGCGGAGGGGGTGGCGGAGCTGCAAGGAGAGCTGGGTCAGCACCGGCACGGCCCACCGCAGCCTGCCAAGGCACGGCATCCCCAGGGCAAACCCTCCCTCCGGCAGCGGGGCCAAGGACATCCTCCGAGGTAGCTTTCCAGGCCAGCTGCTGAGCCAGGTCGCTCCAGCGGCCAAAGTGGCCGCCCAGGGATGCTCCTACGCGCGCCCAGAGATTTCCTGCTCGCTCCTGACATCTGCATTCCTCCCGTCAGCTGCAGCGGAGGGGACTGGCCAGCCTGCTCCCCGCTGGCTCCCCGCCCACCCCCAGGGGGGCTGCTCCAGCCCCAGCACGACCCAGGTCACCTTCAGCATGAGAAGGGGTCCAAGGACCAGCTCCGAGCCTGCACACACCAGGGTTTGAGGGCAGCGGCTCCACATGGAGCCAAGATGCAGCCTGGCCCGGCTGGGAAGCTGCGTCCACACGGCCGCCAAGGCAGCGACAGGACCCAGGGCCCCTCCAACCCACCTCTCGCTCCTGCCCAGCCTCCCACAGACGCACAGTGGCAGTTCATGCTCTTCATTAAGCTAATTACACACAGACTAACAGAGCAGATCCCCAGCTGTAACTCAAAGGAGAGATTCTGGCAGGGCCGGAAGGACAGAGCGGCTTGGCAGGGGACCAGGCGGGAGCTGCGGTCTGGACGCGGAGCCCAGGAGCGCAGGGGGGGGGCACCGGGGCAAAGCTGTCACCGCTCCTGGCAGCAGGGACATGCTCACACCCAGCTCCATGTGCAGGGGGGCAACAGCTAGTGGTTCTCACGAAGTCACCCCTCTTCGTGGTGCCTGCCACCAAAATGCCTGCACCAGAGGTGACAGAGCCTTCACTGCCAACTGCGCTCCAAATGACGCAGTGCCAAAAGCAGCCCGGAGAGGAGCAGGATTGTTCCCCAGGGCTGAGCGAGGGTGTCTGGCTGCACCACCAAGGGAAAGGCTTCTTCCTTCTCTGCCACAGCTTTTTGTCGCTACCCCAGTGACATTTAGGAAGCTCACGGGGAGCAACCACAGCGTGCACAGCTCTGGCTCCACCACGTTCTGACCTCCCACCCCGGGAGGACACAGCAACCTCACGGGCAGGAGCTGCCCAGCCGCAACCCCCTGCCAACATCAGGCCTGAAAGGAGCCAAACAAACAAAGGACAGGACCAAGGACACGTATTAAACATGACAGTCCAGCTACTGCCCCTGGCTCAACCCCTACGCTGGCTGCCACGTGCAGAAGCGTCACTGCGCCCCAGCGCTGACTCTTCCCCCAGCATCTGCTTCCAGATACCAAAGACCCCACGGGCAGGTGGCCGCAGTCTGACCCACCACGGCCGCTCCTGGGTGCAACGGAGCCAGGCTCAGCAGAGCGAACGGTTTTTACCTGCTCCCCGGCTGGGGGGGTCTCTGGCCGGCGGAGGGGGGCGACTGCTCTGGAGAGACGGGGAGGCTGAAGCAGGTGGCGGTGGTGCCAGACCCCGCAAAGCGCCCGGCGTCTTCCTGTGCAAGGAGTTGTGTCTCTGCGGCAGCTCTGGGGCGGATTCGTTGATGGGGCTGGAAGGGCCGTTGGGGACACTGGGGGGTTGCCGATAAGGGGGCGGCGGGGGGGCGAGAGACTGGCTCTGAGCCCCCGACCCCGTTCGGATACTGACTGGGGAGGGAGGGGGCTTGATGGGTGGTGGAGCAGGGGGTCCGTCCCTGCTCACGGGCAGTCGCTGTCCCGGGGTGGGCGGCAGGGGCTTCTCTCGGTTGTAGGAAGAGGCCTTGGCGCTGTGCGCCGGCGGGGGGGCCGGAGGGGCGGCAGCACGGCGTCCCGGCGGGGGAGGCGGCGGGGCGGAGGAGCTGTGCTTCATGCCGGTGCTGCTGGTGGTGTTGGGCCGGGAGAGATCCGGCAGGGAGGGCCTCTGCGTGCGCGGCAGCTCCGGCGGAGAGCCCCGGCTGTTGTCAGCATCATCTTGAGGTCGGCTGTTGCTGGCCGGCACCGGGGGCCTGGGGGCGGCTGCTCTGGAGCCGGGGACTTGCAGGGTTTGCTTACTGGAGCTGTCTGCGGTGAAGGAAAGCAGAGTGACTGGCCAGGCACGGCACGGGCCGGGAAGACGGCGAGAGCGACGTGTGGCGCTCGTTCCCGAGCCTGCGCAGAGCGCGGGGCAGCCTGCCCGCTCGGCCGAGGAGGGCCAGACCGTGCGGAACGCTGTCTGGCACAGGCAGGGAGCTGGCACCGCGCTCAGCCACACACAGCTCCTCTCTCACCACTGCTATTCGCTCTCTGGCTTGCTGGAAGGCAGGTTGCCACAGAAAATAGCAGAAAGAAACGTTCAGCAACACACACGACTCCCGGGCCCTCCAAGGAGGTTTGTGTCATGGGACGCTGCGGTGTGCAGAGAGCGCAGCTTGCCTGCGGCCACACGTGGCGTGTTGATGTGGGGGTCCCTGCCTCTACCCAGCTGAAATTCCCAAGCAAACACGGCAAGATCCTCAACCCCCTCCTGCTCGGGAGCCTTCCCAGGGAACCTCCGTGCAAACCACAGACAGGGGCCATTACCTGAGCTGTCCTTCGCTCCCACGGGTCTGAGCTTGGGCACACCGCCTTGGAAGAGGCCGCCCTTCGCCTGGATTGCAGCTGAGCTAGAGCTGTAGCTGCCGCCACCACTGCCCTTGGGCTCTGAAAGGAGAGGGACAGGGACAGGGAGGTTAAGCCCGGTATTATCAGCTCCTCCAACGAGGAGCTGCTGGAAACCAGATGGGCGACAGCCCAGAAACCATCCTGAAGGGCACGGCAACACCCGGCGTGGGGCTGAGGGCCTCCCGGGTGCAGGCCAGGTGGGTACTCACTCTCTAGGATTGGTGCGCTCCGGTCGTTGATTTGTGTCACTTTCCTTAGCTTGGTCCCTTTACAGATGTCCTGCAGGAGGGCCCCACGGCCTCGCTGCTCCTCTCGGCTCAGTTTCGGCAGCTCTGTGTTTGCCTGGAGATTAAGAAGCAGCTCAGCAGCTCGCCTGTGCACAGACATCCTGATCCACCTTCCCACTCCGCTGAGCCCAGAAGCACTCCCACCCCCTGCTGGCAAACAGCCTTCTCCGGGGGCTCTTTTCCCGATGGAGAGAGGGGGCTGCCCCAGGAGGTCACGCTGTTCTTCTACAGAGTGAGGCTGAGACCCCGTCCTACCTAGAGCCAAGGCTCAGCTCAGTTACAACCACGTGCGAGACCCCCCGCTCTCCACTCCAGGCCATCGTGGAGCAGAAGGTCCTAACGCACAGCGCAGGCCCTTCCTCTGCCGCAAGGGAAACTGAGGCGCAGCCCACAGCCCACCTGACGCTCTCGTAGGTTGGACTTGAGGAGGTCCAGAGACAATAGAGGAGCCCCTGGCAAGCGGCACCATGCGGAGACGGGCCACCTGCCCACCCTACAACCCTACCTGACTGAAGGTAGGAGGCGGCGGGGGGCCAGGCGGCGGCGGCGGTGGGGGAGGAGGGATCGGCATCCTGGCCCAGCTCCCAGCAGCTCCGGCGGCTCAGTGCTGGGGGCTAGCCTGGTCACTCATGCCTGCGGGAAGGGAGGAAGCGGTCAGGGACTGGAAGGGAAAGCTGGCAAACTGGCCACCAAGAAACATGGCCCCAGGCTAGCGTGCTAGTGCCCTGGGCCTGGAGCTCACACGGAGCAGAGAGGGGCTGGGGCTGTTCTCTCCCAGCTGGCTCAACAGGGTCTCCAGATTCTCCCAAGACTCCAGAGCAGCAGGTCCCAGAGGTGGGAGCCAGCAGGATCCCCCACCCCAAATTTCCAGGGCCCCCACCCCAGCACAGAGCCTGCTGCTGAAACCCAGGACACTTTTCGCACGACCGCCTCGCTCAGTAGAGAAAACCCAGCCAAGCTAATCCTGCTCCATCAATCCAGCTCCTTTATCTGCAGCCGGAGGCTGCTCACGTGGAAGCGCGACAGGAGCCCAAAGCCTACAGCCCGTCAGCAGGCACCACGGCCAGCCCTGGCACGCGTCCCCAGCAGGTCCCTCCGGCCACGAACGCCGTTCAATCTGCCAGACGGATCACCAAGCAGAAGGCAGACGAAGCGGCACGGTGCTGTCCTGTGGCACAAGGAGAATCACTCCTGCCCCCAAACAGCCCTGACAGATAAGGCAGGTTTTCCCAACCCCTCCGATCCTCCAACATCCCAACACCCGAAGGCTGGCTGCGCCCCGCTCCATCCCCACAGCTCCAAAGCGCCCCTTGAAGCTGTCCAAGTAGCAGCAAAACGAGCTTTACCAACATCGGCCTGACTAGATTTCAACCCACCGCATCACAAGCCCCAAACGAACCTGTCCCGCACCACGGCTTACCCAGAACAGCCATTCCCACAGCCCCACAGCCCCAAAGCCCCCCTCGAAGCTGTCCAAGCAGCAGCAAAACGAACGTTACCAACATCGGCCTGATTAGATTTCAACTCACCGCATCACAAGCGCAAAAGGAGCCTGTCCCGCACCACGGCTTACCCAGAACGGCTCCCAGCCTGCACAGGTCGGGGTCCCCAGAGCCCGGCAGCTCCGGTTGGCAGCGGAGACGGAGCACAGAGGAAGCAGGGACAGGAAAAGGCACCTGAATCACCGGGAGATCACAGGATGGGCCCCTGGCAAGCTCGTGCTTCTGACAGCAGCAGGCAGGTAGGGCTGTCCCGGCAGCACCGGCTCAGGGAATAGGAATGTGATGACTGGAGGCCTCACTCGCCACCCCGGGAGTTTCGGGTGCCCAGGGCAGACCAAAAGGCAGGGGATAAATGCCCCTTTCTGAACCGCAGATGTCTTTCCCCCAGGAAAACCTGTTCCCTAACCATTAAAGGGGACCACAATACCAACCCGAGGTAAGAACAGGACAGTTTCACACCTGCAGCTTCCGACTTGTGATCCCTGACCTCCAGGGCAGGTGACCAGAGAGGTCACAGACACATCCACCACGACAGTGAAAGTTTCTTGACGACCCAGGCACTGAAACCCAGGTGCCCACGGCCTTTGAAATGGTTTGTATCAGATATTAAAATCCAGATCCCTTCTAAGACTCGCCTTCTACTAGAAAAAACACAATTTACTGATGCTACAGTACGTGGAAGCCAGAAGAAGACCTGGCCCATCCTCACATGTGACGTTCCCACTCCCCATCACGGCAGAGGTGTGAGAACAGGAGAAATGGACCAGCAGCATCTCTGCGATGCCAGCGGCTCCCCTGCCCTCAAGCGAACCACCAGCTCTCTGCGGTTCAGGAAAAGAAATAAGTAAACTGCCTTTTAATTAAAAACAGCTCCTCTACTGAGTGAGAAACTCCTCAACTACAGACACCCTCTCTCTGGGAAGACATCCCTCCCTCTATCTTCTGGCCTTTTTAAAGTCACTCGAGATGGCAAGTTCTCCGGTGGCACCAGCCACACCTCTGCGGAGCCGGGAGCTGCAGGAACTCGAACCCACCGGGACTCAGCAGGTCCTTGCCCACCCCACTGGGGAGGCCAGGGACGCCAGCTCACTCCTGCCTCCCGGAAAACCCTCCCCTGACACCTCCAAGTGCCACTTTGCGCCAGACCAACCTCGAGGCCTCACACAAAAAAGCCCAAATCCCCGGATTTCTGCAGCCCCACCAAGCCAGGCTGCTCTGCAGACTGGAACAAAGCCCAGCAAACCCATTTGGCCTGTACCTTTCCCACCAAAGCAAGATCAGAGACGGCTCATAATGTGCTCGTCTGGGACCCGCCGGCGCTGCCAGGACATGTTGCAACAGGAGCGCTTTTCCCCTGTGCTCCTGCCCACCCTGCAGCGGGACCACAGGGCCAGGACGGCGCGAGCTGCTGCCAGGGCAGAGCGTGACGTCGGGGGACGGCGTGATGGCGTCGTGGCATGACAGGCAGGAGGGCCCCGGCCTTGTTTGAACACCAGCAGCTGGAGGTGATTAGCAGAGATACAGCTGAGAAACGTGTCAGGTAATGAGACTCCTGACTCGGTCTCATGTGTCACAGGCCTGAGCCAGCACCGGAGCGGTGCCAGCGCTGCGGGCCGTCACCTCTGCTCCTGATCCATGGGAACAGAAAACACCCACACATCGTCTGCCCGTTACGCTCCTGCTCCAGCTGGTTACTCACGGGGTGACACTCCCCACCCAGCTCTGCACCTCGACAGCACGTGGGGGTCACAGGAGCCCCTTCAGATACTTCTGCGACAGGGACACACCGCCTCGCTGTACACAGACGGGCGGACAGGGGTTTGTTGGCTGTCAGAAAACAAGGCAGTGCCACATCTGCAAGGGGAGCACGCTGCTCAGGTCCCCCTCTTTGCCCTGCTGCTCCCCACGTAAGCCCCACATCAGGCAGAGCGACTAGGGACAATCCCACAGCGACGTTACCTCCTGTAAACACAGGGGAGGAGAGGGGTATTTCTACAAAGAAAACCATGAGTCATTACCTCCCCGTATCTAACATGCCCTTAAAACTAGTGCTGCACCGAAACCCGCATTCAGATAAAGGCTCTGACCTAGAAGAGCGAGAGGAGGGGAGAGAAGAGTTTAAGCTAAAGCAGCTTGAGGATAAACTGGAGCTGAATTCCCGAGAAACAGGTCATTTCGTTTCAGCACACGGCCCC
This sequence comes from Falco cherrug, assembly GCF_023634085.1. NCBI lineage: Eukaryota > Metazoa > Chordata > Aves > Falconiformes > Falconidae > Falco > Falco cherrug. The sequence goes on from NC_073716.1 coordinate 4,036,202, forward strand.
ATTCAGGTTGTGGATTAACAGCAAAGGTCACATTGAAAAACCAAAATCAAGAGGCACCGAACTCAGCACATGGAGGCTGCTGCTTATTTCATACCATGAGAAAAGCCGAGACCTCTGGGTGGGAACGCTGGAGTGATTTGTGTCTGTCTTTAAAATAAAGCCTAGATCTTTAATGTTCATGAAGACAGACACAGCTGATAAAGATTAGGGAGACACAAGCTAAATCCTCCAGGAAAAAAAAAAAAGGAGGGGGTTCTCCCAGCTCTGCTTACCACCCCTTAATGTCTGGCGTATGCCTTACGGAAACCATGCCCTTTAAAACAATGCTGCTCCGACAGCCGACTTCTCTGCATTTCTTCTCCTTTGTTCTTCGTTACCAGGGATCCTTTCACCAAGCCAGATCTGAGCCTTTGAGAGCTCCATATGCCGCCACGGCAGCTCCCTGCACTTGCAGGGAAAGTGGTTTGAAAGACCTGAATCGGGGTGGCGAGAGAGACACAGCTAGATCAAAGCGCAGAGGAGAGCTTGTCTTCGGTTAAGCCGGGAGGGGCAGGTTTGCACGTTAGCTTTCCTTTTAAAATGAAAAAAACAAAACGCAAGAAAGCTGTGAGAAAACCAGGAGGAAGGCGACGTGTGAAAAGCTATCACTTTGGAGGAGAGCGGGCTCACTAAAATCGAGGTGACCCTGCAGAAAGCTGCTCCCAGCAGCCACGCCGGGTGTCACCGGCACCGCAGACCCCTCGCCCCATGGTGGCACTGACCACGGTGGAAGATCCTGGAGCGTTTTGAGTTGGCACTCCCCTGCCAACCCTGGGTTCAAAACACTGTTAAAAGCCCAGGATGTGCCATTCAGCAGCCCCTCTCTCCTGTAAAACAGCTGAATTAGCCACATCTGGCCTGGACTACACACCACGGTTTTCAGGAGTTCGGTTGGTTGGATTTTTTAGGTGTTTTTCAAGTCCCCATTTGCCGTGAAGGGAAATGAAATGCCTTTTCCAGCAAGCAGCCCTGGATTCTGCTCATCCCTCGGGGTGGGGGGGTTGCTTTTTTAGCAGGACAGGCAGCAGTGACCTTCAGACGCAGTAAGCGCGTTTCCTCGCTTTTCAGGGGGATTTGGGCGCTGGGGCGGATTTGTATTTCACAGCTACACTCGCTGCTGCGGCGAGGCCGCATTTGCAAACCCGAGATGAAGCGCTTCATCCTCAGGGAGGCAGCGGCTTTGAACTGCAGATCAAGAGGAATTTCCAGCCCTCTGATGTCGGCTGCAGAATGTGGCTGCACCGGTTTGGGGACGACTTCCAAGGCTGGACCTCTTAAACACCCTCCCTCCCACCCCGCCTCGCAGGGCGCCTTTATCTTCCACCTCTTCCCATCCAAACCCTCAGTTCCTCATTACCCTGAGTGCAGCCCTTCCAAATTCAGAGCCTGTCCTCCAAAGCCTGACATTTCTGCCCGTTCCTGAGGAGCGAGGGCTTCGGCAGCACTGAAGATGCGACATAAATAATTTATCCTGAAAGACAGCCATCACAGGATTTAAGGTCATTCAGGCTTTTAAAATCGTATCAGCATGCTTTAAGAGAGTGAGCTGCCATCTCGATTTGGAGCGTCTCAAAGAGCTGGTGCATCGCTGCGTGCAGACAGACAGACACACTCCAGCCCCGCGGGACTCAGACATTCACTGTGAATTATTAACAACCCACGGTCACTGACAATGCATTTTTAACAAAACCCCGAACACAACAGTTTCTAATGCCTCAGGGCCGAATTCCACAGCCCTTGGTGCTTCCCCAGCCCCGACCATCGGACCCCGGAGTCGGGCTGTCCTTTAGCAGCTTTCCACCCAGCTCAGCTCGGTGCACTTGGCAGAGGAAACCTTTAATCAGGAGCAAGGAATCGTGTCCCGACATTAGGCTGCAGCCAAGGGAAGAGCAGGAAGAGCCTGTCCCAGGAGGGCCCACAGACTTCCCTGCCTCTCCTTGTCCCATGTGCCAGGCGAGAAGGGAAAGGAAGCCGGGGAGGGAGAGGTGGCACACGAGGGGACTGGGCAGGAACCGCTCTGAACCACCGCTCTCCGACGGACATCTCCGATTGTTTCAGCGGGAGGAAGCAGCGGGAGACGCAGGGACTTCCCGGCTGCTTTGACGGTGACCCACGGCTGGGAATAACGTGCTGCACAGCCCACGCCTCGCAGAGAACAATACGCCGCTGAATGGAAAGCGGCTCCTGAGCCTGGTGGTGTTAGTCTAGAGGTCAGATTAAAATGCCTTTTTATCGACTGCCAACAATGCACCGTCCCCTTCACCGTCGGCTCCAAACACCGTCTGCACGTTTAGAGCAAATGAAGCCTGCACGTTGGAGCTGACAGAGCTGGGAGCTAATCGAGGTGCAAGGCAGCAAGGAAAATACCGGTGGCCTCAGGCTGCTCCGAGCAGGACGAGGAGCAGAGAAGAGCTCCAGCCACCTCCAAGAGCTTTTTAAAGCCCCCCAGCAGTGCCGGGGCTCGCTCACACCAGGCTGGTTCAGAGGCAGCTGCATCTAAGGCTCCCCGCACAGCAAACCCGACGCAGCGTCAAGTCTTTGGTCTCCACCAGGCTGAGGCTGCCCGCGGTACCAGTGCAGAGCCAGGCCCACCCCCCCAACCGTCAGTCCAAACCAAGAGCACGCAAAGTTATCTGTAAAACAGCACCAGGCGCTCCACGGGGCAGAGCTTACAGCACCAGCGAGCCTTACACGGGAGCAGGCACCCAGTCTCCAGCTCCAGCCTGCCACCCTGAGTTGACGCCGTCAGCTGCCGCAGCCGTCTACTGATGCTGGTCTGAGTCACGAGGTAGGGACAGCAAAATGGTCCAGGTGAAACCTTCTGCCAAAAAAAGCACATTAATTGGACGGGACCCCGCTGAAGGCCACGCTTTCAAACCAAAACCCTGAGCCAAGCTCTTCTGCCAGGCTCACCCCGACATCCGAGCGGCTGGCACCAAACCAACCCGCCCTCTCAGCCGACGCAACGCCAGGCCAGCGCTGAAGGGCTGACATTTCTGCATCCTCATCCTCCTCCTCTGTCCCTCGGGAGCGGTGGCCCTGCCCAGGCACACGGGCCCAGCAGACAGCCCCTCTGCAAGAGGTTCACTGCGCCCCGAGACCGAACGGGCTGCGCGGCTATCTTAGGAAAAAAGCCTCTGCTCAGTCCCCCGGCCCCCATCCAGAGAGTTTGGTTATAACCGTAAAGAAAAAAAAAAAAATATCCGTGGAAAACCCATGAGCTACACTCACACACACGCTGCCTGGAGGTCGGCTCTGCTCAAGAGCCTGGATGGAGAATAACCATGCCTTTAAAGTACCGCAGGGCTGGCTCCAACTTAAACCCCCGTACCAGCCTCCGCCTGTGTTTAAACACGCGGCTTAAGGCTGAGACCCCGCCGTAGCCCGCAGCGGCCGCCCTCCTGCTCTGCCTGTGGCCCTTCGGCCCCTTCGCTCAGCAAGGCAGCACCCAGGGCTGGGTTGGTTGCCCTGCCCTGGCCAGGAGCCTCCTTGGCAGCTAGCCCTCCGGCCCTTGTCCCCTGCTGGGGTCTCTCCCACCTCCGGCCAGGCATCCCTGAGGCTCCCACCCTCGTCATCTGCCGACGAGGACTGCGGGGAGGCTGAGGGCAGAGACCTCCACCTTTGGTCCCTTTTGCCACCCTCCTCCTGCAGGCCAGAGGTGCTGGGGCTCTGCCTGCTCGCCCACCTCCCGCGCCGACTCTTTTGCAAGCGCTGCTCCGAGCCCGGCTGCGGGAAGCAGCCCCGAAGGAGACAAGCGGAGCCGGGCTGGAGCGCGAGGTCTCCTGCTGTTCCACAAAACTCAGCCAAGTATTCTCAGGGTTTTCCTAGGCAAAGGCCAAGCAGAGATGCGCCGACTCACAATCCAGAATACACAGGACAAGTAACCGAGGCAGAGTGCAAGTCACTGGGTGCTGTCGGGAGGTGCCTGCTGGAAGGGTGCAGTCCCCGCCGCGGAATAAAGTCACCCCGAACCACCCCAAAGCCACAGCGACCTCGCAGAGAGGAAGCAGCCACTAGGAAAACCACTGCTGACTGCTTCTAAAAAATCAAATTGGCTAAAGAAACGCATCCTTCCTGCAACCAAGTTTGCACCCCGAGTCATTAGGAGAAAACTGACGAGCTACCATAGAACGCCCAACACTTAAGTGTTATCTCGGGACACAGGTATACACTTGAGGCTTGTGCAAGACCCTAAAGCTACAGAAACCTTACCAACGGGGCCGATCCACACCGTAGGATCGACAGGATGGCTTAAGGCAAGCGGAGGCCTGGCTGGGGCACGAGGCCGAAGGCGGCGAGGGCCCAGCCCCACCAGCCTTCGCTGTGACAGCCGCAGCTGCAGGAGGTGTAAGAGCACGAAGGAAGTGCCTGTGTCAATGCCAAGGGGAAAGCGAGCCAAGCCCCGTCAGAGCGAGTTCTCCGCACAGTCGGATCTACACTCGGCTGCTTTTCAGGTCGGTAGGTGCCAAGAACACGCTGCAAATTTACAGCCGGCGCAGAGGGAGAGGAGGGCTTGCTTTGAGACGTGATCTAGTAAAAGAGTGTGACAGAGAGACTCGGCAATGGGGTCGGATGGTCCTTGCAGATGCAAGCCCCTCGCTCCCAGGCGAAGCCGCGAGCACACCCCAGCTGTCGACCCCGAGCCCAGCCCAGGCCAGGGAAGCTTTAAGCCCCCACACCTCCAGAGGAACCACCACCGGCCCTGCAGGGAAGGTGCCCGGCTGCTTTGGCCAAAGCAGAGACAGGCCCTGGGCGCAAGCAAGCACAGCGTGCATCGCTGCAGGAGCGCCACGGCAGCGGGTCAGACCCGACAAGGACACTCGAGCGCAGCAGCACCAAACCCCAGCAAGCAGCGTCCTGGGGCGCAGGGCCCGGCATGATGCCCACGTCTCCCCACGGCCCAGACTGCCCGGGGGCCATGCTGCGAGCGAGCTCTGCCAAGCAGCATTTGCAACTTCCCTCACCTGCTCCCACTGGTAAGGGGAAAGCAGAGCTCCCTGCCACCCTCCGCACCTGCCCGGCAGCTTCTCCCCCTTCCCCGCGAGCATCCCTCCCGAGCTGCCTCCGCCCCAGGGCTGCCGGAGGGAGAGTCTGCGCCCAGGGCACGGGGCTGCCGCGGCTCCGGCTGGTGCAGCTGGTCCTGCCGAGCAGCAGGAATCTCTACGGGTTTGATACTGCATGTGGGAGACTCCATGCAGGAGTGGGGATGGACCCAAGGAAGCAGAAAGGCACCCGAGCCCCAGCACCATGCCGGGGCATAGAGCTCCACAGCCTGCAGGAGATCCCCCCAGCAGGTTTCAGCCCCCAGTACTGCAGCCCCCCCCGAGGCCAGTGACAAAAAAGCCGGCTCAGCTTGGGAAAAAGACCATTTAATTTTTGAACCAACCTCGTAACATCAGAGTGAGGAGCAAGCCCTGGGAGCTGCGCTCATGCCAGAGCTGCCCTGGGAAAACGAGCAGGAGAAACCCAAGATGCTCAGCCCTTCATCAGGAGGGCACTTTCCCCGTTCCCTCCTCCCACCTTTGCTTCCCAACAGAAAGCTACTTCTTTGGCAGAGCAAATCTGCCTGCCTTCCAAGCAGCCAGATGTAAGGAAGTAGGTCAGACAAGGACCAGAGCGCCTCGACAACAGCACTTTAAAGCAAAGCAAAGCGGGAAGCGAGCCCTGACCTGGAACATGCCCCGTCACCTTGGTGCTGGTGGAGGTAGGGGGGGAAACCGGCACACCTCACCTCAGAGATAATGCGTTCAGCAAGAGCAGAAAATCTAACAGCAGCAGAGCGGGCACTCTGCGCAGCGGCTTGTGTGTCAGGGTCTCATATCCTGCAGCTGCAGGAGCCGAAAGCTTTGCAGCCTCGCGTGTCGGCGGGCACCGGCCGATCTGCCACAGCGCGTAACCACAGACCTACTTTTCACGGCAGAAACTAACCCAAACAGACCCGATCCACGGGGAAGGGAGGTGGAGGGGCAGGCAGTGGTGGTAAAGGTGGGAGCGGCCAGCCGCGCTCCCCTCCGTGCCACACTCACGACTCGGCGCCGGGCACGACACACACTCTGGATGGCACCGGCTTGGCAAGCCACGGCCGACAGTTCCCATTTGTTCACGGCGGGATGAAGCCAAGCTCTCCCTCGCCCTCCACGGCACAAAGAGGGGTCTGTGCTCCCGGCCCCGGAGCGGCCATGGGAAAACAGGCTCTGCCTCTGCATTCCAGCAACAACGCATGGCTGCGAGCGGGAGGGCCTGCGAGCGGGAGAGCCACCGTGCTGCCTGGCAGCCCGCACCGGCGGGGAGCACGGCCGCCGTCGCGCAAGGTGCAAAGAGGGGATGTCTCCCAGCACGGGGGGGGAGGCTCAGCTGAAGCAGCAGTGCCGAAACACCTTGGGGACACAACACACTCAATAAGCTGAGACAGGCAGGAATGAAGACAGGCAGCCAAGCCACGAAGAGCGGAGGATGCACTCGCCAGGTAGCTTTGCCCCAGAGAGCACGTCCAAGCCAGGGCCAGGCGGATTCACACCTCATCTGCAAACCGAGCCGCCTCCTTCGGCAGCGGAGGCAGGAGTCAGGTCAGATTAGATCCTCTCTGGCAGCCGTCAGCGGGGGCAGCGACACTCCACACCAGAGATCAGGCCAGGCTAGAGCAACCCAGGCGGACACCCATCCGCGGCCAAGTCTGCCAAAGGTAAAACAAGGCCGGTTTGGGATCACGGCACCTCTCCAAGGGCTCCTGCTCAGCCCAGCGTGCAGGCTGTGCTTCATTGAAATGACTTTCATGCAAAACCTCTGCCTCCACCTGGCCCGAGGACGCTGCTGCACTGGCTCCTTGCCACCTTCCCACCGGCCAGCGGGGGTGGGGGAAGTGGCTCCCAGCCGACGTCTTGCCTGGATGCTGAGGTGGGGCAAAAAACCGGAGCAAGGCAGTCACGAGGCGCTCAGCACCCAACATCCACCGTCAGCTGAGGGTCAGGAGGCAGCCGGCATCTCCTCCCTCTGCATCCCACCCTACGGGCCCCCCAGAAACGCTGCCCAAGTCCAAGCAGATGAGGGGGGTGGGCACAGCCTGGGCTCCCGTCCCACTCACCGCAGGGGGGGTACCTGCAGCGGAGCCCTGGCTAACAGCAACAGGGACTCGAGGTAAACCCCTTAAAAGTCTCTGAGCAGTGCTTGGAGAATAAATGGGTTCAGAGGACACAGCGCTGGGCTTGCTGGGGCTTCGGCCTGCACTGCCCCAAACCCCACCCTGGCCACTGCCTCCCCCAGGTCTGGGCTCAGCGCAGCTTCTCCGTGACAGGACAAACGCTAAAACAAGCGACACCTCAACAAGAGCAGAGCCCCAAGGAGGCACAGCTTGGTGTCCAGGCACACCGGCTCATGGATGCAGCCCGCTCACGGGGCTCGTCACCATGCAGCACACGTACCCCGCAGCCTGAACCCAGCCGCATCCCTCCCACGTCGCGGCTGAGGACATCGAGGCACACGGGGAACCCTGCAAACAGAGAGCCAGGGTGGGCGAGAGCTGCTCGCCGGAGCCAGCTGTGCACTCAAGGACAGGCGTGAGCCACATCAATTCTGCTGAGTCTTCGGGGGGGGGGGGGGGGGGGGGAAGGCTGCGGCTGCTCGTGCCACAGCGCTGCTGCGCTCCCTCTGTCCCAAAGGACACGCAGAAAACAATCAGCTCCTTATTTGTGTGCTTCCAACCAGGGCTCTGGAGGGGTCCAAGAGGGTAAAACCCACAGCAGGAATTCAGTCCTCAAGGCTGGGACGCTGCCTGGGCAGTGTCTGGCAGGGGCAGGCGCTGCCGTACAGGCTCCGTGGGTGGGAAGGGGAACACGCAGCGGAGCCGTGTTTACCCAGAGCCGAAGGGAGAGCTCGGCCTCCACCGTGGCGCTCGCAGCACTTCGCTGCCCAGCCAGATGTGCCCCGCGCTCGGGTCTTCGCAGGCAGAGGCTGCTCAGGCCCGCGGTTTGCCGGCACCGGGCCCGGAGGAGCAACCAGACCGCAACGCTGCTTGGGGACCCTGGGCCTGGGCGGTGCCTGGGAGCGCTGTCCCCCGTGTGTCCCCCCCCCCCCCCCGAAGGACACAAACGAGGGCACCCACGGGTGCTGCCCACACGCAGGCCCGGAGCTCCCCCTGTCAGCGTCGCTGGACGGGGGGCAAAGGGACGAACGTGCGGCCACCTTCCCGTGACGCGGGGAGAAGCGGAGTGGGGAGCAGCTCTCCCCGGGACCCCAGCAGAGCACCCCCCGCCGCCACCGGGGCCCGCTGCCAACACCCCCTCCAGCACAGACAACGGCCAGCAGCGCCGGTGCCCCCCCCTGGGCACTGCCCCACGGCCTCCCCGCCCCCCGCTGCCACCGCCCCTGCGGACCCACGGCCACCCCAGCCCTCCTGCGCCCCCCCCAACAGCCCCCGACGCGTCCCCCTGCCCCGAGCAGGCCCCGCACAGACCCCAGCGCAGCCCCGGCCCCCTCGCCCCGCCAAGCCGCACGGCCCCCCGCACGCCCACCCCGAGGCGCCGGAGCCCACGGAGGGCCGCGGCCCCGGCCCGCACAGGCCCCGCCGTGCCCGCCCCGGTGCCCCCGCGCTCACCCGCCGCCCGCGGCCTCCTCCCGCCGCACCCGGAAAACGCGGCCCCGCGGCGCCGTCCGGCCTCCAGCCGCGGCCAAACAAAATGGCGGCCGCCGCCCCTCCTGCGCCCTGCGCCGCACGGACCGGATGTGGGCGGGGCCCGGCGGGGCGGCACGGCCGCGGCGCCATCTTGGAGAGGTCGGGCGGCCATGGTGGGAAGGGCGCGGCGGGCCGCCACCTTGGGAAGGTCACCCGCCGCGGCGGGACTGCCGAGCTCCGCGGGCGGCCTGAGGAGCGGGGCGCCGCAGGGGAGCGACTCCCCGCTGCCAGCCCAGCCGCCGCTCCAGCCCCGAGGTGGCCCGGCTACCGCCAGCAGCTCCGCCCGCCATGTTGGGAAGGGCGAGCGGACACCGGTCGCCGCCATGTTGGGAAGGGCCGGCAGGCCCCTGGTCGTCGCCCATCTTGGGAAGGTCACCGTGGTGGCCCACGCTGCGCCATCTTGAGAAGGTCAGGGGCCGCGCTCGGTGCCGAGAGGCGGGCGGGGGGGCGATGCCCGCGCCCCCCGCTGCTCCGGGCATGACCTCACCCCGGCAGCACGGCGCTGGCGTCGCTCCCCGGCATGACATCAGGAGACGAGCGCTGGGACAGCCTTTTATTGGGGCTCCGCGCCCCCCTACCAGCTTTCTTTCTTTTTTTTTTTTTCCCCTTTTTTTCCTCCTTTTTTCTTAAAAAATAAATGTACAATTCCTGATGGCAGCTCGGTACAAAATATACACGTCTGGGGGGGGGGGGGGGCAGGCGAGCGGGGAGGACATGTACAAAAATAGAGGGGGGACACACACACCTCAGGGGGTCTCTGCACCCCGGCTGGGGGTGGGGGGACACCCCAGGGGGTCCCTGCACCCCGGCCAGGGGGGGATACACGATACCCCGGGGGGTCTCTGCCCCCCAGCCAGGGGAGGGGGGGGTGCACCCCAGGGCGTCCCTGCACCCCAGCCAAGGCGGCGGGGGGGGGGGGGGGGGGGCGGGACAGTGGGGAGCCAGGGGGACATGGGGGACATGGAGGAGGGGGGGGGATGCACCCGGGGTCCCCAACCCCCCACCCCACCCCGTGCCAAGGGTGGGGGGCAGCACCCCGCTGCACCTCCCGCCCTGCCCAGGCCGGGGTCCCCTGGCCAAAGTGCGTCAGTGCTGGGGGGGCCGGGCCCCCCGGCGGGTGGGGGTCCCCAGGCGGGGGCCCCCCGGCCCTCACTGGCTGCCGGGCTCCAGCTTGTAGGAGAGCTCGAAGAGCAGGTTCTGGTTGTCGATGACGCCGCAGCTGCCGCACGTAGGCCTTGGTCTGCAGCTGCCCGGGGGAGGCCTCCAGCTCCAGGCCTGGGGGGGGGTCAGTGCCAGGGGCAGCGCCGGGCAGCCCCCCGCCCACCCGGGACCGGGGTGGGATGGAGGGATGGAGGGGGGATGGATGGGCATGGATGGAGGGGGATGGATGGAGGGGCATGGATGGAGGGGCATGGATGGAGGGGCATGGATGGAGGGGCATGGATGGAGGGGGATGGATGGAGGGGGATGGATGGAGGGGCATGGATGGAGGGGGATGGATGGAGGGGGATGGATGGAGGGGGATGGATGGAGGGGGATGGATGGAGGGGGATGGATGGAGGGGGATGGATGGAGGGGGATGGATGGAGGGGGATGGATGGAGGGGGATGGATGGAGGGGGATGGATGGAGGGGGATGGATGGACGGGGATGGATGGACGGGGATGGATGGACGGGGATGGATGGACGGGGATGGATGGACGGGGATGGAGGGAGACGGCAACAGTGGGGTGGGGGATGGAAGGATGTGGGATGCAGGGATGGACAGGGATGGAGGGACAGGGATGAAGGGGGACGGCGATGACGATGTGGGGATGAAGGGATGGAGGGACAGGGATACAGGGACAGGGATGCAGGGGTGGAGGGATGGGGATGCAGATGCAGGGATGGACAGGGATGGTGCCGTGGGGATGGGGGGATGGGGATGCAGGGGGGACAGGGATGGAGGGATGGGGATGCAGGGATGAAGGGCAACAGCAATGGGGATGTGGGGATGTGGGGACTGAAGGGACGCAGGGACGGAGGGACGCGGGGACGAGGGACGCGGGGACGGCAATGCAGGAATGGGGATGCAGGAACGGGGATGTGGCTCCAGCACCAGAGGTGCAGGGCCATGCACGTCCCCCCACCCTACAGGGTCAGCCCCCCTCCCACAGCACCGGCCCCCCACTCCTGCCCAGCCGGGGCTGCGGGGGGTCCCGGCCCCCCCACCGTACTCACAGAGCGGGCGGCTCCTGGTACTTGCGGATGGTCCTCACTTTCTCGGCGATGCAGTGCTGGAACAGAGAGCACCCCCCCATCGGCACCAGCCCCCCAGGACCCTGCCTGGCCCCCCAGGGACCACCTGCCCCCCAGGAGCCTGGGGACCGTACCCCCTCTGGGATCCTGCTGCACACCCTGGGGCATCCCCATCACCAGGGTCTCCACCTTGGGGATCCTATTCTGCACCTTAGGGACCCCACATCCCCCAGCACCCCCCACCCCAACCAGGCAGGAGGGCTCCAGCCCCCCCAGTCCCCCCTTCCCTGGCTGCACCCCAGGGATCCCTCGGCCATGTCCCCCCAGCAAAGGGCACCCACCAGTTTCTCCACGTTGACCAGCCCGTCCAGGAGGGTCTTGCTGCCTTCATGCAGGAAGGTCAGATCTGGGGGCGAGCAGGGGGTGAGGGGGACCCCATGGGGCAGCAGTGGGACCCTGGCCCCCCATGGGGCGCGGGAGCCCCTGTGCCCCCCTCACCTTTGAGGATAAGCGGCACAAAGGGGATGAGGGGGGGTTTCATCTTGGCCAGCACCTCCCGGTAGGTCTTGTGGTTCCTGCAGGGGTCCTGGGAGGGGGAACACGGGGGTTCAGGGTTGGGGGAGGGGGGCTCTTTATGGGTGCCAGCACCCAGCCCACCCTGGACCCCCGCCCCCCACAACACCAGCTTCCATGGGCACAGCACTGTGGCCATTGCTGGGGGCCTGGGGGGGGGCAAGGACACCCCCGGGAGAGTATGAGAACATCCCCCAACCCACCAGCTCCCCAGTTCCCCCCCAGGGTGCTGGGGGGTCCCCAAGACCCACGGTCTCACCGTCAGGTTCTCGAACTTCCGAAACAGGTTCTTGAATTTCCCCGGGAGCTTCTGCAAAAACAAGTCCCGGGGGCAGCCATGAGCACCCAGGAGGGGCCCGGGAGCACCCAGAGGGGGGGTCCAGGGCACCCCCCAGCCCTTTACCTCCCAGGTGAGGCGCAGGCGGCTGATGGCAGCGTTGTTGAGCCCGATGACAATGGCGTAGAAGGAGAGCATGTCCTGGTTCTGCTTGCATCTAGGGGGGGGAGAGAGGGTGAGGAGCGGGCAGGGGACCCCCCCCACACCCCCCAACCCCGGCCCCCGCACTCACATGGCCGCGATCTTGATGAGCTTTTTGAGGAGGTGGGCGCGCTTGCCCAGCGCCTCGCAGAGCAGCAGCTCGGTGCCCACCCAGTGCTGCACCTCGCTGCACCGCTGCAGCAGCAGCTCCAGGTTGGCCGTCTCCCGCCGGCCCCGCTCCCCGTGGAACACGTAATCCACGAACTCCAGCTGCCGGGATGCGGGGATGCAGATGCCATCAGGATCCCCCTGCCAGTGGGCAGCCCCCCGCCGCCAGCCCCCCAGCCCCCAGCCCACCTCGTGGATGCAGCGGAAGAAGCTCCCAGTGGAAGGCGGTGAGGTGGTTGGCGATCTCCTCCGGCTCCGCGCGGTGGATCTCCGTGTCCCCGGGGACCACCTGGATCTCCTCAGGCAGCGGCACCTGTGAGAGGAGGCGGGGATGCTCAGAGGGTGCTGGAGGACACGGGGGGCTGCAGGAGGGTCCCCCCAGGCCCAGGGGGTCCCCCGGCACGGTGCTGACCAGGGAGTCGAAGGTGTCCCTGGTGCAGGCGAAGAGGTGGCTGTTGATGCCCAGGGTGGTGAAGACGCACTCCTCGCTGGGCTGCAGCACCGCTTTCTCTGCAGGCGGAGCGCGGGCAGGGGCTCAGCACCAGCCAGACCCCCACCCCTGCCCGCAACGCCGCCGGCCCCCCGGGCACCTCCGGATGAGGCCATGGTGACGAGGATGAGGGCGTCCTCGCGGGCACTCTGTTCCTCCGAGTACTGCAGCTTCTCGGTGACAGAGGCCAGGATGTCCTGCACCGAGGCCGAGAGGCGGCTGCGGATGGTGACGTACGAGTGGTCGGGCATGTACACGCGGCAGAAAACTGGGGAGAAGGTTTGGGGGGGAGCGTCAGGGCCATGCTGGACCCCCTGCACCTCCCCGGTGTCCTCCAGAGCCCCGAGTGGGGAAACTGAGGCACGGTCTCTTGCAGCCGCCAGTGGGCCAGGGAAGGGACCCCGGCACCCAGCCACCCATCCCGGCACCCGGCCACGGTCACTCACTCTCGTCGGAGCCCCGGAAAGCCACCCGTGTCTGCAGGCACGAGTCGATGCGGCGAAAATGCCTGAACAGCGGCTTCACCTGCTTGTTGGGCGGGGGTGTCTCGTCGGCCACCCTGCGGCACAGCAGCGGGGGTCAGGCAGTGGCCCCGGCATGGCTAGCCCTGCCAGCGTGCTCTGCCACAGCCTCTGCCCAGGTCCTTGCTCATTACCTAAGGGCTGCTAATGAGCTAATGACCCCCCAACTCCTGGGCCACAGCTCGTTGTCCCTCCCCGGGGGACCCCCTGAGCCACAGGGACCCCCTGGCCCCCCAGGACCCCCTGCTCACTTGAGCTCCACGGTCTCCACGAGCTGGTGCAGCTTGAGGATCTCATCCTCCAGGTCCTGGTAGAGGGACGTGTCCTTCATGATGAGCAGGTAGAGCTCCTGGGGGGCGAGAGGGGCTCAGGACAGGGGGCTGCAGGGGTCCGGGGTGGGGGTGGGGGTGTCATGGAGTGGGGACACCCACCTTGATCACCTTCCCGGCGCTCTCCTCCTCCTGCAGCAGCCCCTTGTAGGTCTCGAGGAAATGCAGCAGCACGGCCAGCACTGCCCGCTTGCGCCGCAGCCCAGCCCCCTCCTCCCAGCGTGGCAGGGGGCTGCCCGCCGCCAGCATGAAGGTGGCACCGTCAAGGAGGCACCACGGCAAGGAGGGACCCCGGCCACCCGCCAGCACCCACCGCACCCTGGGCACCCCTTGTGAGGCTCTTCGTGCCCACCCTGGTGGCACCCCGCTGCCCACCTCGCACCCGAACCTATATGCCCACCCCCATGGCACCCCAATTCCCTCCTTGCTGCTCCCGTGTGCACCCCCCATGGCACCCTCCTGCCCTCCCCACGCCCACCCTTGTGCCACCCTCATGCCCACCCTGATGCCCTCCTGGCTGCACCCTCAAGCTCCCCCTTGTACCACCCTCATGCCCTCCCCGTGCCCAATCTTGGACCCCCTCCCCATTGCACCCACCTGCCCCCTTCACAGCACCCTTGTGCCCACTCTCACTGCACCCCCGTGCCCTCCGCATGCCCAACCTCGGACCCCTCCTCATTGCACCCTCACACCCCCCTCAGTGGCACCCCAATGCCCCCCTGCACCCCCTCCCCAGTGCCCCCCAAGGATATTGCTGGTGCAGCTGCTGCAGGAAGCGCTCGGTGGGCAGGAAAAGGGAGTGTGTGAGCACGATGTCATCCAGCAGCGACTCTGGGGGAGATGGGGGAGTGGGGGGGGGGCAGGTGTGGGCACCCTGCCCCACACAGCCCCCCACCGCCACCCCCGCAGAGACCCCATGCCCTGCAGAACGGGCGGCCAAGGGGAGCGATGCTAATTCCCAGGGCAACACTGGGAGATGCTGAACCCCACGCCAAGCCCCCCCCCCCCCCCCCCTCCCCCCCGGTGCCTGGCATTGACTCATGGCCCCACTCCCAGCCCCGTGGGGCAGCCAGGTCCTGGCACGAGTGTGGTGTGGGGCAGAGGCACCGGCAGGGCAGGACCTGAGCCGCGATGCCGCAGCACGCCCAAACGGCCCCAGCGAGAGCCTGGCCATGGGCAAACTGGGACACAGCTCAGGGCAATGGGGAAACTGAGGCAGGCAGCAAGGTCAGGTGCCTGCAGCAAATATTTGGGCGCTCAGGGTGCACCGTGCTGGTGCTGGTGTCAGCCCCGGGGCAGCCGGTACCCGCTGCCGGGCTCTCTGGGTCAGCACAGGCAGCACCAGCCCCTGGGGAGGGTGTTTTGGCACGGCATGGCCCGGTGTGCCAGTCAGCACCAGCACCCAGCCGCCACCAGCACCCAGCCGCCACCAGCACCCAGCCGCACAACCTTTGGACGAGGCACCGCTCCCTCGCCCGGCATGAACAACCCTCGACCCTGAGCAGGTCCCCAACTGGATGGGTGCCCCAGGGATGGGATGACAAGACCCCAGTGCCCCCCCCAGGGGCCCTTCCGAGGCTCAATGACCTGTCCCCGCAGGAGGGGGCCGTGCAAAGCATCCCCCCCATAGCTGCCCCCCAGGCTCTGGCCCATTAACCCGGCCGTGGATCTGTGCCAAGGGGGGGCTGGGGCTCCCCTGGCACCACCGCGCCGGGGCACAGCGCCCGCCGGGGACAAGGTGCTGCTGAAAGCAGGACACGCTGTCTGGGGCAACGGACGGGACCCCTCAGCCCCCCCCCCCCCCCAGCGCTGCTGGGCCAGTGCCCCACATCCAGCACCCCACATCCAGCACCCTGCACCTGCCTCGGGGCACGCAGGGACACCCGCAGTTGGGGGGCACATGTACCCAGCTCTGCCTGGGGGCCAGGGGTCGGACACCCCTCCCCCCCCTCAGCCCTGCAGACAGCAGCCCCCTCCAGTCCTGCCTCAGTTTCCCCACCCCACTGCAGCACCCACCCCACCCCCAGAGCGGCAGGGATGGCTTTCCCGCAGCGGGACAGCGGGGCTGGTGGGACCCCTCCGTACCCCCCCCCACCGGCTCCTGTCCCCCCCGCTCCCCGCCAGCCTGGGCACCGCAGGGCCGGGCCTGGCAGCGTGTCGGTGCAGGCAGGGCCCGGCGCTGCCAGTCCCATCTCGCTCCTACCCGAAGGGCTCCCTCGTGTCGGTGGGTGCGCCCTACCGGGAACGTGGGGCTGGGGCTCCCCGCTGCCCCCCAGCCCTGCGCCCCCGCAGCCCAGGGGGGTCGGCCGGAGCAGGGGTCCCCCACCCTGAGGAGCACCCCCAGCCCGCCTGCACCCCCCCAGCTCCGCACACCACAAACCACCCCAGAACCTGGCACGGGGAGCCGCGGTGGGATGGCACCGGGGCACCGGGCAGCCTGTGCCGGAGGGATGGGGCATCCACCTGACACCCCCCCCCGCCATGCTGCGGCTCCGGTGGGGCTAATTTTAGCAGCGGGAAGATGTTTAAAAATTAATCAAGCGGGAGGCCAAGGGCTCGGTGCGGCGCGGTAGCAGCCGGTGCCCGGCCAACCTCGGCCTCCGCCGGGCCTGGTGCCGCCACCGATCTCGGTGCCCCGCCGTGCCCCTCACCGCAGCGTCGGGCCGGACAGCGCTGCCCCGTGGGCCCCCTGCCCACCCGGCTGCCACGGCTGCCCTGGCCCGGTGGGACCCCCCGCCTGCCCTTGCCACCCACCTGCGCCCCACGCGGTGCCGCCCCCCTCCCCGCGCACCCAGCATCGCCCACCCGCATCCATCACCGCATCCCGGCAGCACCGGCCCGGCGGGCGCCCCCCCGCACCCCCGGCCCCCCGCCTCCAGCGCCACCCGCTGCCGCATCGCCCCCCCCCCGTCCCCCGGGCACCCCCGCAGCCCTCCTCCCGCCGGGACCCGCAGCCCCCCCGTGGGTCCCGCAGCCCCCGAGCCGCGGTACCTGCTCCGCAGCCGCGGCCGTGCGCGCCGCCCGCCGGCAGCCGCTCCAGCAGCGCGGCCAGGAGCCGCTCGGGGGGCGCGGGCGCGGCGGGGCCGCAGCCGCAGCCGCAGCAGCAGCGGGCGGCGGGCGGCGCTTCGGGACTCGGCGGCTCCCGGTCCCGGTCGCGGTCACCAGCCGGGGACGGGTCCTCCGGGGAGCGGAGCGGCGCGTCGGGCGGGCCGCAGCTCCAGCCAGCGGCCCTCGCCCCCCGGCAGCGGCCCCGCCGGCCCCGCCGGTTCCTCGGGGGAGGCGGCCGGGCGCGACAGGCTCTGCCGCCGCGCCGCCGGTGCCGAGCCCTGCGCCGCTCCCGGGGCGGCGGCGGGGCGGGCGGGCAGGTGCGAGCCCGGCTTCTTCAGCAACTTCTCCAGCGGCTTCATGGCCGCCCGGGCGCGGCGGCGGCGGCGGCGGCGGCTCAGGGGGCCATGGGCGGCGGCGGCGGCGGCGGGGCGGCTCCGCTCGGCTCCGCTCGGGCTCGGGCCCCGGCGCCGCTCCCCGCCCGCCCCGCGCCTGCTGCGCGCTGCGCCCCGCCGCGGCCCGCCGAGCCGCCGCCCCCGGCCCCGCCGCCCCGCCCCGCCCCCCGGCCCCGCCGCCGGCACCTGCCCGCCCCCGCCCCCGCGGCCGCACCGGGACGGGCACCGGGACCGGCCCGGGAGTGCGCGGGCAGCGGGCGGCACCGCACCGGGGCACGGCGGGGGCGGCGTGTGTGCCCCCCGCAGCACCGCGCAGGTGATGCGTCGCGCACCCCCGCAGCCCCTCCCGCAGCACCAGCGCACCGGGGACACCGGCGCAGTCCCCCCCCCGCCCCCATCACACCATCGGCACCATCACCCGCCTCGACCGAGGGGCAGTGTCACCCCCGCCGCGTGCTCACACCCCTGTGACACCCCCGCCCCCCCCCCCCAGCATCGGCACACCGGGGACACCGGCGCAGCCCCCCCTGTCCCCCGCCGTACAGCCGGGCGGGGGGAGCACAGCCCCCCAGCCCCCCCCCCCACTGGCACCATCACCCACCTCGACCGAGGGACGGTGTGTCCCCCCCACACGCGCTCACACCCGCGTCACACCCCCCAGCACACCCACGCGGCCCCCCGTGCCAGCCCACTGCCCTGGGGCACACGGGACCATCCCCCACCCCCCCAGTGTCCCTCCCCAGTGTCCCCTCCGCAGGGGGCACATTCCCAGGCATGGGGTGACCCACCGCCAGCACCCCTAGACCAGCCCTTCGCAGCGTGGGAAAGGGCTGGGGGTGGGCGCAGGACCCCCCACCCTGGCACGGCCCCCCCGGGCAGGGCTGGGCAGGGCAGGGCAGCTGCCTGCCCCCCCCCCCCCCCCCCCCCCCCCAGCCGCCTGCCAGGCTGGGAACAGGCCCTGCCGGGCTGGCAAGCCGGGGCAGGTGCCAGGGCAGGGCAGGGTGGGACGTGGCGCCTGCTCGGGGCAGAGCCACCGTGCCCCCTGCCCCCTGGGTGCTGAGCACCCACCCTGCCCCGGCCCCGCTGCCCCCGGCCCCACCGCGAGCGGCTGGGGAGGCGCCGGGGCTGCGTCCCTCTGGGCAGGGCAATGGCGGTGACAGCAATGGGGGGACAAACCCAGCGTGTGTCCCCCCCCAGTCACCAGCTCCTGGGTTCATCCCTTGCAAACCCCCAACCCTGCGATAGCTCCGGGGTGGGACGGTGGCAATGGGCAGGGGGACATGGCGGGACCCTGCGGCCCCGGGGGGGGGGTTGGGGGGGGATGGGGGGTCCCGGCAGCTCCCGCTTTGTTCCCACTTCGCCTCCACCGGCAGTTGCTTGGCAACTCCATCCATGCAGCCGCGGGAAAACAGCAAAACGTGTCCCCATGTCCCCACCCCCAGCTGCACGGGCCCGGTGGGATGGCACGGCATGGCACGGCACGGTCCTCCTCTGCCCCACGGCAATTCCACCCGTCCCACCGGGCCCCAGAGCCCAGACGCCCACACACCCCACCTGAGACCCCAAAACAATCCCACCCAGCCAAGCTCCGCTGTCCCCTCCGGTGTCCCCTCCGCCTGGGGTGGCCGGACGAGGGTGCCCAGCCCCTGGTGCCAGCGGTGCCCTGGCCAGGCTGCAGCCGCACGGAGAGGGGCTTCTCCTGACAGCGGAGGCTGGAGGAGGCAGAAGGGGAAACTGAGGCACAGAGGCTGCACCCGCCGGTGGCAGCGGGGCCAGGCAGGCGGGAGGGACCTGCAGCACCGTGCCAAGGGCACCGCTCGCCCCTGGGAAACGCACCCCAGATCCAGGCCCATCGGCTCAGCCTGGCTCCTCTCCCCCAGCTCAGCATGGATGGGGGCACTGCTGGCGCAGAGCAAGCTATTAGCTTAATTAATTTGCTGTTATTTCTCCTAACGAGCTGGGATCTGGAGCGGTCGCTTCCCTCCCAAAGCCTGCGCCTCCATTTGCAGCCGCGCTGCGTTCCCCCGCCCCGCTAAGCGAGCAGGGGGTGCGAAGCCTCCAGGCTCTGCTCAAAACAGACCTTGTGTAGGAGGGAAAAACGAACACGGAGGGAAAAATCCCTCCCCGAGCCAGCGCCTTAACCCACTTCCCAGCTGCGGCGCTGGGAGAGGGGGACTCGGCCCTTAGGGGGGAGCCCCTCGAAGAGAAGACCTGCGATGGTCCGAGCTGGCCCCTGGCCCAGGCTCAGCCCTGAACCCTCTGCCAGGGAGGGAAACTGAGGCAGGGCTGCTGGGGAGGGAAGGGGCAGCACGGCAGCGTGGGCAGGAGGTCAATAGCCTCTGCTGCCAGGTGGGCTCTGGGACCCCCACCCTACTGCTGGCAGCGAGGGCAGCGAGTGCAGGGAATGAAGGGGCTGGGGGACGATGCGAAGGGGGGCAAGTTGAGGCCCCCCACCCTCCCAAGCCACCCTCCAGCGCGGTGCTGGCAGGCCCTGCCTGCATCCTTCCCCCTCGGCATCTCCCCCCAGCCCCGCTCCGCCGCCACCCCCTGCCATCAGGGTGCACTGGGAGGGTGCAGGACTTGGGGTACCTGCCACCCCCCCCCCCCCGCTGCCATGTGCCGTGGGAAGCCGGGCTGCGGGCCAGAGGGAGCAGGCGGCACAGAAGCGGCGCAGGCGGCAGCTCCCGCACCACCTACACACCAGTTGTTCCTTTCCCCACGAGCCAGCGAGGAGGCTGGGGGGAGAGGAGGGGGCTCGCTTCTGCGCCCAGCCCCGCTGCCACGGCCCAGCCGGGCTCAGGGACACGCAGTGGCTGCTCCCCAGGGATGTCGGCGCGGGGGCGGCTGGCGCCGGCCACAAAGGAGCCACATTTCCAGTCCCACCAGGAGCTCCTGGAAAAGGGAAAAAAGCAGCTCCTGGCACACGGCCGAGCTTTCCGGTGGCGCGGTGGAAGGGAACGCCGGCCCTGGGGGTCTCGGTCCGAGGAAAGAGACACAAGAGCAGGGGCTGCTTTCTAAAAGGTATTCTCATCCGCGTGCCGATACAACGCTGGTTACAAACGTGCACTCCTACAGGACAGGAATCCAAAGCAACAAAACCAAAAACGCATCATCACAGTGTTGTAAGGTCCAGGACTTCAGTCACGCGACCGATACGCTGACGGTACATTTCAGCCTTAAGGCAGAGAGATGGGTTACAGCGAAAACATACGGGATTTCTACTTTGAAAGCGTCGCTTCGACGCCTGAAATTAGGTACAAAAGATCATCGAGTTACGAATGACACAGGAGGTGTTGCTGCTGGAGAGGTGGGCATGCAGGAGAGCTCGAGCGGGCAGGTGGGCTGCCGGGCACCCCTCCCTCGCCGCAGATGGGGACTCAGAGGCCACGGTGACGTTCCCCCTCTCGCCGAGCGACCCGCGCCAGCAGCTGGCACTTCCCCACGCCGCCCCAGCACGTGCTCGGGGCGCGCGGCAGGATCGGCAGCCTGCCTTGCCAAGTTTCCTAATGCAATTTGCAAACGGCTGCGAGGACACGGCCAAGCCCAAGCGTGACTGGGAGCCGGAGCGGCTCTGCCAGCAGGATGCGTGCTGCAGAGGCGGCGCAGCGCTGCGGCACAGGCGAGCCAGCCGGGCTCGGCTTGGCACACGCGGCGCTGCGGTGCCGGGCACCCTGGCAGATCAACCTGCGAATCCTAACGGGGGAAACACGACCACGAGGTCCCCAGCGAGGAACGCCGGTTTCTGTGGCGGCAGGCGCAGGGCTGAGGTGCTTCCTCCTGGGGATGGGAGCCCAGGCTGGATGCGTCGGGGCGGGTTACGACACCCCCCTTCCACTTCCACAGCAGCAACACCCAAGTGCTAGGAGCAAATCACTCCTCTGCTTGCCCTGTCTAGCTGGTTTGACTGCTGGCAGGGCTGTTCTGGCAGTGCCGAGGTGCCTGGATGCCCATAAACCTCCCTCGCCGGCGCTGATTTGGCTGAGGCACGGGAGGCCGGTGGAAATCTCCCCCTGCTCGGCACGGTGTGCTTGTGGCAGCGGTGAGGGGGCTGCCCCGTGCTCGTGCACCTGGATTCCCGTCTGATGCGGGTTGGGAGCTTGCACACACATGGACAGAGACAGCCAACGACACAAGGTACCAACAGGGCTTGTTGGGAAAAAGAAACGGGAGGAGCATCTAAATCAAGT
The DNA here is from genome assembly GCF_023634085.1 of Falco cherrug. Lineage (NCBI taxonomy): Eukaryota > Metazoa > Chordata > Aves > Falconiformes > Falconidae > Falco > Falco cherrug. The sequence goes on from NC_073716.1 coordinate 4,057,332, forward strand.
GGTGCCCGTGCAGGCAGCGCTTTCCTGACAGGCTCCTATCGCTCAGCTGCCCTTCCTATCCTTAAACAACAGCAGAAATAAACTTGCTAATTTAAAAAAAAAATGGAAAGGAAGAATTAACTTATCAGCTGTCTCCACAGGGGGCAGGGGATGTTACGTTCCAGTTAGCCCAGACAAACAAATTCAAAATACCCAAAAGAAACAAATCAGCTTTACTGAAGGGGCTGGTTCATTTCTTAAATAAAAACAGAGAACACAATCAAGCCAGTTGAGTTTAACATCCTAGAGAGGGAAAAGGGCAGACGTTTAGTAAAAGAAGTCGCGAGGACTTGCGGCCAAGGACCGATGCTGAGGGTTGATTCTTCGGTGAACTCTGTGCCCCAGTGAGGGAGAGGGAAGGAGGGCAGATCAGCAGCAGCGAGATGATTTTTCGGGAGGGCACCGGTAAAACCAGAAAGGGAAGGAAGGTGCCTGGCCCTGAGCACAAGCTGGTGCAGCTGATTTCATCCCGCTGCCTCACCTACACACAGGGAAGGAGCCTTTCCCGAGAAGGAGCTTCCTCCTCGCCGAGGTGCCGAGTCTGGCGCTGGGATTTCCCACAGCCGCATCCCTACGTGTTGCTCCTCTCCTTTGATTTTTCACCTTTGCTGTCCTGGTGGGGAAGAGGGAAGAGAAGCAGGGGGTTAGGCTGCCCCACCACAAACACCAGCACGGGGGCTGCAGCACCATCACCAGGGTCCTGCGAGCAAACATCCTCCGATGCCAAAACATCCTACCTGGGTGCCAAAATACAACCACCCCCCGCCCCCGCCTCCAGCTTCCTCCCAGTTGTGCCCACTCTAGGCACAACCAGCTCCCTTCAGCCAAGCCCTCCTCCTGGTGAAACATTTTCCCATCGCGAGGCCTTTCAAAGGGCACCTCGAACAGACAATCTCGCAGTGAATTTACAAACGCTGCACGCTTCCCAGCCCTCCACCGTGCCGCACGCCGCCTTCCCTGCGTACGGGAAACAACCGGTACATGCCTGCCCGGGTCTGGGCTTGCTGGGATTCAGGCTCGCTCAGCTCCCACATGCTAAGCAAAGCATTGAAAAGGAAACCAAACACACACGTGGCACTCTGGCGCGCGCACACACACGCACAGCTCACAGCACTGGAGTGAGGAAACCGTTCCCAGCGCAGAAAAAACGGCTCTCATCTCTGGAAAGCCTTGAAGTCTGCTGCCTGAATTATCTACTAAGGTCTCGACATCTATTCTTCCAGAGAAGTCACCGCCTCCTAGCTTAGGACTCGATCTTTCTCTCTCTAAAGTGTTCCGTTTTCTACCCTGAGCAAATAATAAGAATTTAAAAAGCAAGAGTCAACTTTAGACTTACTTTTTACGTGGGTTTAGTTTTAAAGCATTTAGAAACTCAAATTAACTGGAACCCTGCTTACCACCTGTAACGAGAAGCTGAGGTTTGGGACATGTCAAAGATTAAGACAGTTTAAGATTTCCTTGGAACATTGTATTTTTGGGATGGGAGAGGGAGACTGCAGCATCACGCACACGCCAGTAGCACAGCATCACGCACGCACAGACTCAGGCCGAGGGGGACGGTACCTCAGGAGGTGGTGGCTTGATAGTCACAGGCTGGGATGTCCTTCGAGGTGGCGAAGGCTTGGGCTGCACTTGCTGCTGGACAGTGTTGTAGTACGTGACCCCTCCGTACACCTGGGACTGGGCCTGCATTCCCCAGAGAGCAGAAGGGTCAGTGCTCTGCGCTGCAGGGGGCTGGCTGTGTCGGGGGCTCTGGAGCCCCCAGCATAAAAGGGACACGGACCACAGAACCAGTCCAGGGGAGGCCATGAAGATGCTCCAAGGGCTGGAGCACCTCTCCTGTGAGGACAGGCTGAGAGAGTTGAGGTTTCTCAGCCTGGAGAGGAGAAGACTCCAGGGAGACCTCTATTCTCTTAACTGGAGAATACTCAAATACTCAAAAAGATGCTTATGAGAAAGATGGGGACAGAATTTTTACCAGGGTCTGTAGCGATAGGACAAGGGGGAAAGGCTTTAAACTGAAAGAGAGGAGATTCAGATGCAATATTAGGAAGAAATCCTTATCTATGAGGGTGGTGAGGCATTGGAACAGGCTGCCCAGAGAAGCTGTGGGTGCCCCATCCCTGGCAGTGTTCAAGGCCAGGTTGGACAGGGCTTGGAGCAACCCGGGTGAGTGGAAGGTGTCCCTGCCCATGGCAGGGGGGTGGAACTGGGTGGTCTTTAAGGTCCTTTCCAACCCACAGCAGCACTTACAGCTCCCCAAGGACCCTCGCCTACCCCTGCCCCTTACCAGGGCGCCCCTGCTCTCGGCAGGGTGGGCAGGTTCAGGCTGCAGCAACCCGCAGCCGTGCCGGACCGACGTCTGTGGCAGATGGGTTTCCTTCACCCCGTGGAGTTTCCCAACTGCTAGATAACGTCTGCGCTTTGCAACAGCAGCAGCGACCGTTCTTCCGTGCCAACGAGGCAGGTAACAGCTCCCCTTCACACCCAGATCCCCTCCAGCTGCCCGGGGGTTGGGGACCTGCCCCCAAAGCGGGCTTGAATCCCTGCCAATGCAGCTGGGATCAGCCCAGGGCAGCAGGGAAGGTCAGAGAGGTTGTAGGGCTCGGGGAGATGCATCTCGCGGGCTTGCCACTGCGTGTCAGCCGTGTGCTGCTGGCACGGCAGCCCTGGGCGGACTCGTCATCACGCTGCCCACGGAGATCTGCCTCCTCGCTGCGGACACGGACGTCGAGCAGGAAAAGCCAGCCCCACGCTGGTCCCTTTGGCTGGTGCCAAAGAACAGCACCAGCCAGTTTCCAGCCTCCCTCCCTAACAAAAAGGGCTTCCAAAACAATTTTCAAGGTGTCCTTGGCTTAGCATGGACCCGGAGGGGATGCAACTGTTGACAGGCTCCCGGTGGGCCACTTCCCTGCTCTGTAGGGCAACACCTCGATTCTGAGATCCGCCCACCCAGGTATTTAGACCCTAAATTCGGGGTAGCTGCACAGCAGCCACAGGAGCAGTCCTTTCCAGTTCCCCGCTCCAAGCAGAGATAGGGATGACAGTAAACAACCTCCCACCACGGAGCAGCCCAGCTGCTCCACATCCTCTCCCAGGAAGCCTCTGAGAATATCCCCACACTCCACAGGATCCCATCTGCTCTTGATGGCTCCCGCTCAGGAAGGAGAGGCACAGCGCAGCTGGCTTACCTGCGTGTTGGAATAGAGATGAGGAGGGGGCGGAGGGGGCAGTGCTCCTGGGGGGTAGGGGTAGCCAGGATTCCCAAAATTCATGACTCCAGGAGGGGAGAAGTAAGTTGGTGCAAGCAGCTGCTGCGGCGGGGGCTGGCCCGGGGGCATGGAGACTGGCGGAGGGTACAGCCCAGGGTTTGCCATGGGGGCTGGCGTCTGGTGGGGATGTAAACCTGGGAAGTGACAGAAAAAAAAAAAAAAAAAAAAAAAAAAAAAGAAAAAAGGCTGAATGTGACATGCTGCACCTTCCCCGCTGCAGAGGGAAGGAGAAGCCCTTTGTTCAAAGGCTTTTCCTGCAGCCATGAGACCTCAGCTCCTGGGCTGGGGAGGAAAAAAGGGAAACGCTTCTCAGCGGAGCGGAGCACGGCTCGCTCCCCAGCACCAGGGTTCCAGCTCACTGGAACCAGACACAGCCCCGGGTCGGCACCCCCGCTCCAGGAAACAGTTCTTGTGGTCAAGATAGGGAACATGCCAATTCAACAGCTCTTGTTTCTGCTTTCTTCTTCTGAACTACAAGCAGCAGGGACTGAAGAACCAGCCTGGCACAACGGCGGGCAGAGCAAAGGGCCCCACCGAAGGGGAAGAGGCTCAGCCAGGAGGATCTGCGCAGGACCTGCAGGCAGCCAGCCAGGGGCTGCCCAAACATTCGGCTCACCTCAGTCCTGCACCAGCTGCGAGAGCCAGAAACGCCTATTTTTCTTTCCTTAACATTTATATTGATTCAACCCCACTGCACAAGGGAAGCAGGTCTCTTCCATGTTGTAGAAACAGGGAAAATGGATTCCCCCAGCGAGAGAGGCTGCGTGAAACCAGCGTTACCCACTCCTCAGCACAGACCAAGCCTCCCCCTACCCCAGGCACAACCATAACATCGGTACCAGCTGCCCCGTGCCCTGCTGGGGAGCCAGTTCCTCACCTGGATGAGGGAGGTGCATTTCTGGCTGTACGATCATCCCTTGGGGCGGCAGCGGGGCTGGGTTCTCACTGTGGGTGTAGATTGGTCCCTGGAATTGCACTGCAACACACAACAGTTGGTAAGGAAAAGCTCCACCGAATTTGATTCTACTGCAGCAAGTCACACGCACACCCCAGCCAGCGACAAGACTTGAACGCAGTGCTGCAAGCGACATTCCCATCGGCACACGCAGTCTACCAGGCTCGCAGATGCTGCATGCTCCCAACAGAAAAAGCCTCCTACTCCCTTTACAAAACAGGAGAATAACTGGGGGAATTTCTTCTCCAACACTTTAAATGCTGGAGTAAATTCCTACTCCATCCTCAGCCCTGTTCTGTAATTCTCCCCGGTCTCTATTGTCAAAGACATTGCTCTGATTTCCAAGTTAATTTTAAATCCCAGCTTTCCTGAAGAAAAGCAGTGTCCTAGAGAGCCCTGGCACAGGGAGGGGAGGTGGTAACACCGATTATATTTCTGTGGGTTTAAACACCAACCAGGGAGGCTCAGAGCAGCCTTTCCGCTACCGTACGAGATGAGGCAGCAACGTTATTTACAAAGGGAAGGGAAAACAAAGCCCCCGACCTTCCCGACCCTAACAGGAGCAGGGAGATTCCTGCTGCAGCTGCTCAGGTCTGAGCACACACGGAGCCTCAGGAGCAAGAGGGAAACACTCACGTGGGTCATAGTAGTGCCCTTCCATGATGCTGATGTGCATGGGGGGGGCAGGCTCCGGCACTGGCGGTCTCTGCCGCTGCGATGAGTAGCGTTTCACGCGCCCCCCCTGCACCGCCTGAAAAGAGTCCAAAGGCATCAGCCAGGGTCAGTGTGTGGGGCAGGAGCTTGAGGGAGCACGAACCCACGGCCCCACCAGCCCCTGCAAACCTCTATCTGGGTCACGCAGCAAAAACGACAAACACCCAACAAAAGGGAAAGGCTGAGGTGTCACAGGCAGCCTCTAATTACTACAAGCCAGAAACAAATAAACGCCGGGCTTCCGCGCTTCTAAAAGCAAGAGTCACACACCGCGCAACATGCTTTACCATTTCCTCCATCCTGTTAAACTGAGGCGGTGGCCCAGTTCCAACGTGCATATGGTTAGGAATACCTGAGGAAGAAACAAACTGGTTATTATGGTTTGCATTTGCTCCCAGTAAAGGGCCACCTCACCCGCCGAGGCGCCTGTCGCTGGCCCTACGAGCGCTGGCAGCCCGGGGACGTTATTGTACTACAAAAGGCACAGCTCTTGCTTTCATGACAAGAAACCTAACTTTATCTCTTGGGTTACAATTTTAAATCTTTCAGTGCAAATTAGAAGCTGTGGTGTCACCGTGCAATCATCCACACTGCTCAACACCTTTTAAATCTTGCTGGGAAAAAAATAATAAATAAAAAAATAAAATTTTCAGCTGGAAATCCAAGTTCTGATCTAAGCTCTCTTCCCGCTGGCACAAGGATTTCTTCAGAGTAGAAACAAGGATCCACGTGGGACTGGGTGAGCTGCAGTTTAAACCCTCTCCAGGGCGTAACCACTTTTATCACAGGCTCCTTTTAACTTGAACAGCAAAGTTACGGCGCATATTTAAAACCACAGTGCCAAACTCATCACAGCCGCTTCCAGGGAAGCAGGAGGGGACAAAACAAATGCTGAAAGTGCCCACGGATCAATGATATTGCACATATAGACACAGACATACAGAATGACCCAATGGCTGGCTCACCTACCCAAATGTTTCCCAAAATTAACTCCTGCCTTCTCTGCTAGGAAGAAACAAGGGGACAGTAAAGTAACGCACCCTGCTTACAGACGGAAAGTGCTCTCCTACCTGCAGTCTAGAGCTGTCTCACGGTAAATTTGTTAGGATGCTGTATTTTGTAGGATTAAAAAAAAAAAAAAAAGTACATAATCTCAGCTGCAAATCACAGCACTTTTGAACTCTCAAGTCTACTGGGATGTTTAAAGCCTGTCTACTTGCATCCGCAGTCAAGACCAAGGGCCTCTTTGCACAAAGATTTTACCAGTCACATCAGTACAAGATGACTTGTGGTTTCACGACCTAAACCTCAAGAGATGCTTATGAAAGCAGCGAGTTGCTTTCTTCTCCTTGCTCCAGTTTTATTTCCCTCGGGATGAACTCTTAACGCTCCCCCAGAAAAGGCTCTTAATTCTGCAAAGAGATAATTATACCTGAACGACCTCTCGCATGGATGCTCAACTAGAATTCAGTCCCGAGCTCGCACGGGGGTAACTCTGCCACACATGCCGCCCTCAGCCAGCCTGCCTGCTGCGGCAAACTGAGCAGCTTCCTCCCACCAGGTAAAAATGAATTTGCCAGTCCCACTCAGGCCTCAGCTAACGGCAACCAAGTCTCAGTGCTATGGAATAAGCTGATAAACAAGAGGAATGTTCCTTCCTGCTCCTAGCAGGATGTTACAGGAGCCCGACTGCTCACGACCCTTACCTGCCAGATGAGCACAACGCTCCTTATCTCCCGAACTCTGGCTCCTGCTGCAGCAGCCAGTCTCACCATGATTCACACTGGACAAAGTCCCTGTTGCCTGTCCCATGCACAAGCCTTCAGCTTCACTGAAGCTTCCCCGATCTCAACACAAAACAGGGCAGGAAGAGGGAAAGGATCTACTCATGTCCTCCCCAGCCCTAATTCCATCAGCCTATACCAGAATGCTTAATTTCCTCTTTTTTTCCTTTTCCGTTTTGTCCCCTCTCACTATCTCCACCGCACTTTCTCAGCAGCGTGCATCGCCATCACGTTATCCACCCTGAGTCTGGACTAAGGCAGAGCCGATTCAGCTCTGAGCGACCACACAAACCGCATTTGGCTGGGGCTGCAGTGGAAAACCAACAGGCTGCACCTACTTACCCCTCAGCTCCCGGGGCTGCAGGAACTGAGACTGCCCCGGAGTCCAGTTCTGCTCAGTGAGATTCATTTGGGTCATCTCTTGCTCCAGTCCATCCAAGCTGGATTCTACTGGCGACTCCCAGTTACTGCTCTTTGCTGGTGGGGGGGACGTCTCGGCTTGCACGGGTTTTGGAGGCACAGGAGTCAGCCCTTCCGAAGCAGGAACTTCATCTGCCAGCTTCCCTGCATCCCCAGCTTTGATTCTGGTCCTTCTTGCCCGGGAATAAGACTTCTTTTCAATTGGTCTGTCTGGTGGTGGCTGTGCAGCATCAGCAGCCGTGGCTTGGTTTTCCAAAGCGACCTCCTCCTTCACAGGGCTGCTGTGGACATGAGCTGCTTCCACCTCGGGTGACTTGTCTCTCGGTGGGGTTTGCTCTGCACGCTTCGCTCGATAGTTGCTCTCCTGTTTGGCTTGTTCGCCGTTTCGAGACAGATGCTGTACGCTTGCTTCCGAAGCTCGGTAGCTTGGACGGGTCTCTTTGTAGCCCCCCATTCGTGGGTAGTTCCTAGGTGGGGGCATCCTCCCCGTACCTGCAGAGCTCCTGTTTGTGAAGGTTCGTGGGGGAGCTGAAGTGCTGTCTGCACCTTGGTGCCTTGGGGGCTTATTTGGCCTCTCGTTGGACCAGTTTGGGTCTCGTTGAGGAGAACTCCCAAACCTGAGGGAGAAAAACAGTACCGATGACCGGAAAGAAATCCCTGGGTGAGAGCTACCGCTGTGCGAGGGAAGCCCTCTCTGGGACGTAGCGTCTAGAAAACCCAGGACCAGGGTCCCACCCCAGAGCCAAAGCCAACAACAAGAGGCTTTCCCTCGCTGGGGCTTCAGACCCGTCTCCCGCTGGGACAAGCCAGGCTCTAGTCTGACTTTGCTGCTCACCTTGGTTTGCGCATCCTCCTGGGCTTGATGTCATCGGGGTTGTGAGCTGACCTGATGTCGTAGCCATAAAGCGCGATCAGCTCCTGCCTGGTCTTGGGAGCCTGCTCATCCTCCCGGAATTTGTCGTGCTCCCAACGACCCTCGTCCTTCCACAGCTTCCGCTGACGACCCTTCGGCCTGGAACAGTTACACAGGGAAGATCAAAAAGTTGTTGGAAAGCCAAGGAGACGCGGCAGCATCAACCAGTCCCACACACAGAGCCTGAGCATTTCTAGGGCTGGGTGTGCACAAGAGACAGTGTTTCTTCTTCCTCCCACTCCTCCTGCCCAGCAGCTGCTGGCCTACCCACTGCTATTTCTGAAAAGCAGCATGAAGGGTCACCACTCACTGGCAAGAAGCTTTCCTTGTGGATTTTCTTGCACCACCCTCAGCCTCTCCCTTCCAAACAAAGAGCTAAAATGTCCTGGCAGGACATTGCAAGCAGGCAACCAAAGCACAGACCTTGCCAGCGCTTCACAACCCAAGCAAGGAGCAGCGCTGCCAAACACTGGCCTGGGAACTGGCCTCACCCACCCAGAAAGAGGCAGGCACGTGGGGGATGCTCACATACCTGACCTCCTCCTCCTGCGTCTGCCCTCGGAGGTCATGCTCAAAGAAGAGCCCTTTGCGGGGGATGTAAGCCGGGTTCTTCCGATCCTCATCGTCATCCAGATGCTTGGGAACTTTTTTTCCAACTTTATTCTCCACAGGTTCGGTGCTCTCCTGTCAAAACCAGACAGCTCTTACCACTGCAGCAGTCTCTCTGCCAGAAGCCCCCCACGGCCCAGAGAACGCATGTTTAACACCTACCTGCCCGTCCCCACTTTGCCTCTCACCAGTTACAGCACCTTTGGAGTCAGGTTTGTCATCCCCTTTCTCCGCTTTTGCTGCTGACTCACAAGAATCATTACTATCCTGCTTCAGTTCCACTTTGGCACTTTCTTCCTCACTGTAATCCTCTTCCTCTGCCTGAAAGAGCCCCGGTTACTCAAACATGAACCTTTAGCAACAGGTCCCCCAGGAGTTTCCCCACACAACTCCCCCGACCTGGAGTTAGATCCCTAGAATCATAGAACCACCGAATTATTGTTTAGGTTGCAGAAGATCTTTAAGATCATCGAGTCCGACTGTTCCAGTCCCTTTTCCAGTTGTTGAAGACCTGACTCTTTCAAAGCAGAGAATTAGCTCTCAAGGTCCTTCCTACCCCTGTATTTCTACGGAAAAAACAAAGACTAAACCCAACACCTCTCCCCTCCGACTCCATCAGATCCAACAGTCAGGCTTTCCAGAACAGAGCTGGGACCAGCTCCCCCACAAAGCCAGAACCTCTCACCGCCCTGAAAGCAAAGGGCTCGCGCGAGCTGGGGAGACCAGCGAACAAGGGCCCTCAGAGTGTGCGTCCCTTCCTTCCCACGCTGAGAGCCTGGATCCAGCCAGCGCCGTGTTTCCAAATTCCCTGGAGTTACTCAGCTGACTCACTCGGAGCACTCTGCTCACAGGAGCGTGACCTCGTTTCACCCTCCAGGAGCCTGCAAGCATTGCTTAGGCTGGAACTGACACTAAAAATAGCTCTGTGTGATTAACAAAAAGACTGCTCTATTTTTCTCTTTCAACACAGTGTATTTGCACATCAACTGCTCCTTTTGTTTACGTTGGGGAAACCCAGACGTGGCATTATTTTTAGGCACAGGAACAGAGTCATCTTGGCATGTCAGTGATGCAATACCCTCGCTGCTCCAACAGCCCAGCGTGCACCAGCGCTGCTCTGCTTCTCCGTGTGTGGAAACACCGGGCAGCCTCCGCGCAGGTTTTTAGGTGTGAAGAGCTGCCCTTACCCTGCATGTGCTGCCTCTACAGCCTGCCACGCTCCTTCCTCACTAATGGCAGAGATTAATCCACAAACTAACAGCCCTTATGAGCTTTGATTTCAGCTGCTTGGTTGTTTTGCGTTTTCTCTAACTGCTGCCCCACTCAACATCCCCAGAACAAACACCTCAAGAGAAGGGTTTTCACCAGAAAACCTTCACTGTAATCATTACCAACCAGAACTTTTCTAAACTGCCTGGAAATGTTGAATTTACAGTTCTGAACCAAAAATCCAGGGAAACCTACAGCCACAGGCTGCTGCCCAGGCTGCCTCCCATGCACAGGCAGGGGGTCTCGGTACATGCAAGGTGGGATTTCCTCAGCACACACGCAGCACAGAGTTGCCAGCACTCACGGGGCGCGTTACCCCTCCAGCAGCTGTATGCAGAAGGCAGGGGTGCTGCCTGGGATACCTTCAACCCAGCAGTTCATTTTTTAATTTCAACGAATCAAAACACAACAAGCACCCTACACTTCCTTCCACACCCTTCCAGACCAGGGCAAACCCTGCTCCCAGTATCCAATGTCTGATTCCCACTCCCACACATATACTGGCCCTACGTCCACCCCCCAGCAGCACACGCGGCTTCTCCCCAGGGCTGGGCCCAGCACCGTGGACTGAATGCCAGAAAATCGCCTGGTGAGGGGCTCAGACTGGGGGAGACCGTTTCCCTCCGCAGCGGCGATGACTACACTGCAGCACGGCTTGCTCCGAGTTTCTGCGCGGCTGGCACGGAGCACACAAGCTGGTATCTTGAGACAAAGGCGATGGCTGCCAGCAGGGTCAGCGTAAGAGAACGAAGGACACAAACTGGGTTTTGTGCTAAAATTATGCGAGATGCAGTCGCTCGGCAGAACACTTTAAACACCAGGACAGAGACTCCTCTTACCTCCGAGTCCTCTGCGCTTTCGTAATCGGACAGTACAGCTGCAGGGGAGAAAAAGGAGTTTGGTGTCAGGGCAGAAGGAGAAACACAGCTTCCCCCCGAGCATAACAGGCCCTGCTGCGGGCGACAGCTGGCGCAGGCACAGCAAAGAGCCCCTCCGAGGGGAAGTCAGAGGCCAGTGCCAAAGTGTCGCTGATGAACACCACCCACCACCAGCTCACACAGGAGGAAGCAAGGGCGATCTTGGGGTGCGCTGTCCCTGCACCCCGCATCTGCCTACTATTACAAGTTAATATTTGGGATGACAAGAACCACGGAACTATGGGAAAAGGCATCGGTTCGGTTTTTACATTTTGCATGCCAGCAGTGCCTGCAATGCCAGGGAGTCAGTACTCACCATCTCCTTCGATGCCATCCTCGCTTTCCTGGGGAGAGAGGGGGAGAAAGGCGCGTTAGCAGAGGGAAGGTCAGCAGCCAGGTGTCCACAGCATCCTACGATCCCAGACACAATTACAACAAGGTTTGGCCCCAGCCCTATCCTGTCTGCCCTTGGAAGTTCAACTTCAGTGACCATGAAAGAAGCAACAAAATCAGGGCTCCCAGTACCTTTATCTAAGATCCTTCCAGAGCAAGCTGCGCTGGGGGAACACAGCTCGAGAAGGAAAAGCCCAAACTGCGTTAACTGTTGGGGTCTTCAGCGGGAAAAGAGCAACATCACCAGAGAAGCCAGGCTCCTCTCCCTCGATAAGGGAGGGCCAGACAGCTAACTGGGGAAAGGACAAGAGGATTACTTAAAGCAGGAGCCCAGGAATAACGAACAGATGCCAAGCAGGACCGAGCTCAGGCAGGCATCTGCTAGAGACTCCGGCAACAGAAACGAAACCTTGTGCCCCAGGGAAGATGCTGGATGAAGCAGAACAGCTCATATCAGGAAAAGTTTCTAGCAAAAGAACAGACTGATCGTACTGTCCAGGAAAAACAACCTCAGATCAAAACCAAAACCAGCCAACGCGTTAACGAGATAAGCCCAAACGCCAAAACAACCAAGCAGAAATACGCTGCGATTCAGGAGGAACTTGAAATAACTGGCACTATAAATGTGTGACAGAGGAAAATCGCACCCAGCTGCAAAGTGCGGGAGGAGAGCAGTTACCCTGCGGGGGTGGGAGACAGCAGCACCACCAGCTCCCCGTCAAAGGTTTCTAATGCCCTGGCATACAAGGCAGCTGGTCAGAGATGATAGCGAGCGGCAGAGGCGGGATGGGGCAGCAAACCCACCCGCCTGGCCCCTGCTGTGGGGAACAACCCCCGGGGCACAGGGGGGCCAGGGGAGGCCCCTACCCGGTGCTGGGGAGCCGGGGGGCCCAGCCCTGCTCCCCCAAACACAGGGTGGTCCCAGCGTGCTGCCCCCAGCCCGCTGCCCACTCAGCTCCCCCTGCACCCCAGTGCCCCCTCGGCACCAAGGGTGCCCGGGTCACTCCATCACCCCGGCTAAGGGCACCCGAGTGTCCTCCTGGGTGCTGGTACTGTCCCGGGTGAGCCCCCCCCCCGCACCCCAGTGCCCCCCTGGGTGCCAGTACCACCCTGGCTGAGGGCCCCACGGTACCCCAGCCCCCCGAGTGCCAGTGCCGCTCCGGCTGAGGCCCCCCCCGGCACCCCAGTGCCGCCCCGGGTGCCGGAGTCACCCCACCGCCCCGGCTGAGGCGCCCCCCGAGCATCCCAGTGCTCCCTCTTGTACCGGTACCGCCCCAGCTGAGGACCCCACGGTACCTCGGCGCTCCCCCGGCCCGAGTGCCGGTGCTACCCCGGCTGCGGGCCCCCGGCACCCCAGTGCCCCCCCGGGTGTCGGTACCTTCCCGGCTGAGGCCCCCCCAGCACCTCAGTGCCGCCCCGGGTGCCGGTGCCACCCCACCGCCCCGGCCGAGGCTCCCCCCGGCACCCCAGTGCTCCCCCCGTGCCGGTACCGCCCCGGCTGCGGGCCCCTCGGCACCCCAGCGCCCCCCCGGCCCCCCCCGGCCACACTCACACACTCGGACTCGGGCGCGCTCTTGGCGGCCCCGCCGGCCGCGCTCTCGGCCCCGCGGCCCCGCGGCCCCGCGCTGAGGGCCCCGGCGGCTCCCCGCGGCGGGCGGTGCGGCGGCCGGGGCGAGCCCGAGCCGGAGCCCGAGCGGGAGCGGGCGGCGCTGGCGGCCGAGTCGGCGCTGTCGGAGGCGGCCGAGTCCGAGTCGTCCTCGCTGTCCTGCGAGGCGCGCTGCCGCCGCCGGTCCGCCATCTTGGGCAGCCGCAGGGGCGGGCGGCGGCGCGGGGCACCACGGGACGGACTACGGCTCCCGGCGGGCACCGCCACCGTCCCGGCAGCCCTTGCGGCAGCGACACACTCCTCCTCCCCCCCCCTCCCCCCGCGGTTTCGTTCCCCCCCGGCAGGGGGCAGGCGCGCGCCGGGCGCGGCGCTGACGACGTCACAGCCCGGGTGGCGTCACGGCGGCGGAAATGGCGTCATGAGCGCGCGGGAGGGGAAGGGAGATACCAACACGCAGGGAAAAAAGGGGGGGGGGAGGGGGGAAGAAGGGGGGGAAAAGAAGGGGGAAGGGATAGAGAGGGAAAAAGGGGGGGGGAAGGGAAAAAAAGGGGACGAGGGAAAGGGGAGGAGGGAAAAGGGGGGGGAAGAGAGGGAAAAAAAAAAGCCAGCATGGGTGTGCCCACACGTGACACACACCCCCCCCCGCCGCTAACATGTTTATAACTTTATTTTTCGTATTTTTTAAAAACAAGATTTCCTTTAAAAAAAAAACAAAACAAAAAAAAACCACCAAAAAAGTTTCCTTCCGTTCATTAACCTCAGGGCCAGAACACGGCCAGGATGCCGGGTGTGTGTGTGTGTGTGTGTGTGTGTGTGTGTAGATAAAATGAGGGGGTGGGCATGGGGGGCAGGGGGAGTACAGGCCCTGCGCAGGGACGGCGAAAATAAAATTAAAAATGGAAGCAGCGGCTGTGCTGGCAGCTTTCCTGTTTAATCTCTGCTGAAGGGGAGCGGGGGGCACACGGGACCCCCCTACCCCCCCAGAGCCCCCTCCCCACCTACCTGGCACCGTGGGGGCCCTGGCAGCGAGGGTCGTGACTGGGGGCCTGGGACCAGGACCACCGCACCGAGCAGCCACAGCCCCCCCCCCGGCCCCACCAGCAACCCCCCCCTCCTTACAGCACCGCTCGGCAACCTCAAAACAATTAAATTATATATATATATATATAAAAAAAAATTTAAAAACCCAAATTGTGCGTATAGGATTTCTATTTCACCAAAAAAAAAAAAAAAAAAAAAAAATTTAAACTTCCCCCCCTCCCCTCACAGCTGTTCAGGAAGGGGGGAAAAACCCACCCGATGAGGACCCTCCCCACGCCACCGCCGCCCCCCACCCCCCACCACCAGCTGCTGCTCCCCCCTTTCCCCAACTAACAAGTAACAGCAGCGGCGGTGGAGCCCCGGCAGGATACAGCCCCCCCACCCCCCCACCAGGATCGGGTGCCCCCAGCCCCAATGTCCACAACCATGGCTGGGGGGGGCGGCAGGGGCAGCGTCCAGAGCAGTGGCGCAGTGAGGATGGGTCTGGGGTCTGCCCGCTGCCCCCCAGGACCGCGGCAGCCTCAACCAGTAGGTGAGCAGTGCCGGTGAGGGTACGGCTGGTGGCGCGGTGAGGGGGGCACAAGTCCGGGGCACGTTTGTAAGAATCCAAAAGAACAAAACGGGGGTGCTGGAGGGGCGAAGCCCCCCGCTCAGAAGGCAGGAGCAGCCGGCGGCACGGCCCGGTGACGGACGGAGCTCCCGGTGACGGGACTGAGCTCCCGGTGGCGGGACTGAGCTCCCGGTGGCTCTGCTACTTCCGGCAGGTCCGGTGCGGCGTCTGCTTCTTCTGCATCTCCAGGCGGCACCGGCTGCGCTCGTCCAGCCAGGGCAGCTCGAAGTTCCTGCGGGCACAGCCGGGGTCAGCGCCCTTCCCGCAATGCGCCGGTGAAGCCCACCCTGTCCCATCCCCTCCGGTGCCGCCGGTACTCACTGTGGGGTCAGTTTTGGTAAGGGCCGGCCAAAGGCGACGACAGGCAGGTAGGGGGTGATGAGCAAGCTTTCCACTGCGGAGAGACCAGAGCGTTACACCCAGTGCAGGCAGCGCCCCTGCCTGCACCCCTGCCCCTACCCCTACCCCGTGCCCACGCCCCTGACCCTGCCTGCACCCCTGCCCATGCCTCTGCCCGCACCTGCACCCCTGCCTGCTCCCCGGCACCGAAGATGCTCACCGTCATCTGGCTCAGGGAAAAATGAGGTAACTTCAGGCTCCGACTCCTGAATCCCTTTCCTTTTGTACATTCGGAGCTGCAGCCGCTGGAGAATTCTCTGTTCCCTGATCCGCTGGATGTCCCACCTGGAGAAGGTGATGCCGCGGGTAGCAAGCGGGCAGCACTGGACCCCCCCCAGGAGCTGTGCCGGTGCCACCGTGCTGGCTGCGCCATGAGAGCATCCCTCCTCCGGCAGCGTTGCTGGTGCCCACCCCAGCCACACCCCAGTCCCATCCCCCAGCTCTGGGTGACACCTGGGGGCCCTTCCCAGCAGGAGCAGGTGCCCATCGCCCACCCAGCCAGGACACCCCCTGTCGCCCTCTTTGCTCCCACCTTTTCCTTCGTTTCTCATCCAGCTCCAGCTTGGCGTGCCGTTTGGAAAAGACGCTATCATCCAGGTTCTGCAACGACAGACAGGGATGAACACATCCAGCCCCGGCACAACCCCCACGGCACAGGGGGTGCTGCTCCTGCACCCCCACCCCAGCCCTCCGGCTGCAGCTGGGCTTTGCCGCGCTGGTGATGCCGGATGAGGGGATGAGATGCCGCCTGCCCCACAGCCAACGCCACAAGCTGCTCTGCCGGAGTGCTGGAACAGCCTGGAAGGTGTCTGCGGCACCGCCAGCTCTGCCACCACCGCGGCGGCGTACATACCTCCAGAAGGTCCGAGGGGTTGGGGTCTCTCAGGGGCTCCACGACATGGTCCCTCCAAGACGGAACTGCGGGGTGAGAGGCCAGGCTGTTAGCCCCACACTGGGACCACCACGGCCCCACTGTCCCTTGCCAGCCCGGCCCCCCGCCAGAGAGCACGGCTCAGCCCCCCCAACTCCCCATCCTGAGCCTGGCTGAGGCGATGCCGCTGGCTGAGGGTGGTGGGAGCTGCCGGGGGGCCCGGGGGGGGCAGAGCTCGTCGCCATCTCCCCAGCCAAGCGTGCACACCCAACCTGAGCCGCTCCAAGCTCCCCTGTGCCGGAGCGCTCGGCCATCCAGCACAGCCTCCACCGGCATCAGCAACCGGCACAGCCCAGCGCTCCCCATCACCGGTGCTCACCACGCCACAGAAGACCAGCCGGGAAGGAGCAGCCGGCAGGACAGGTGCTGGATTTGGGGGCAGCCGTGTGTGCCGCGCTGGCACAAGCCACCACCACGTTTCTCAACTGCCAACAGGACGTTGCTTCACCCCTCGCTCAAACGGGCACGCAGGCTGCTCGGCAAACCCGGTGGCTAAAGCGGAGCAGCGTGCTGCCCCCAGCTCCGGCAGCCTGGCACACGCTGCAGCGGGATGAGCTGGAGACGCGGTTTGGAAGAGCCCATCGCTGGTACCAGAGCCGCTACCCATCGCCGCGGCAGGGACCCGGCAGCGCGGCACCACCAGCTGCACCTCTCCCACCGCCACTGGGACTCTGCCCTTTGCCAGCGTCAGGTCGCGGGTGCTGAGCCCCGTTCCCCGGCCGCCCCGAGGCAGGCGAGCCCCTCTCCGGCCACCGGCTCTGCCCCAACACCTGGCACGGTGCCGCCGGTGCCACGGCGGGCTCTCCATTGCTTACTTGCCACAGTCTCCTCCTTCTTTGGAGAAGGCTCCCGCAACGGCAGCGGTGACGGGGGCGGCTGGTGCCAGCGGCACAAGTACATTTCCGTGGTTGAGAGATAGGGCAGGTCGTCTGCCTCACTGCTGAAGCTCTTCTCCTTGGGGTGGGCACCGGGGCCCTTTGGCGGTGCCGAGGCTCGGAGCGGGGTCTCCAGGAGCGACCTGGGTTTTTCCGGAGTCTCTTGGCTCCGCAGTTCTCGTTTACAAACAGTTTCGGACAAGGAGCCGCCCGATTCCTCCTTCCCCGGGGAGTGCTTTAGAGTTTTACTCTTCACTTTCGAGAACTCGGACACCAGTTTTTTAACAGGCGTCTTCCTCTCCGTGCTCCCAAACGTGGGCTTCCTGCGGGAGGAAGAGGAGCTGAGCCAGGCACGCGCATCCTCGCCCCACATCAGGGTTGCTGGGGGGGGGGGGGGGGGGGGGGGGCTGCCAGCACCCCCAAACCAGGGCTGCTGCACCAGGCCGGCTGGAGGCAGCTCTGCAGAGGCAAAAGGGGCTTCCCCAGCTTTCTGGGGACACCCACCCCCCCCAGGGTTTCCCAAGGTTCCCCCCAGCCGCTGATGGATGGGATGTGCTGCCAGTGCTGGGCAGCCCCTCTGAGCAGCTCGAGGGTCACTGAGCTGAGCTGGCACCTCGAGGTAGCACCAGCCCCATGAATGGAGGGGAAAGACCCTCCCCCAGGACCCACGCACCCCCCAGCACCCTCTACCTTTTGTGCCCCTTCCCATTCCTGCCATAGGGGAAGTGCTTGGGCTGCAGGGTCGGGGGGGGCTCCAGCAGGTCCTGGGGACACTCCAGCGGCAGCTTCTCGCACACCTCCACCTCCGGCTTCTCGTCCACCTCAAAGCCCTGGAAGATGCGGTGCTTCTCCCGCTCGCTGTCCTTCTTCACCAGCTGCACTCGCCTTTCCATGCGCTCAATCCGGGCCAGAAGCTGCAAGGCAGGGCGAGGGCTCACCCCACGGGCACGCACCCCACGGGCACCCCAGCTCCCCCCGGCACATCGCCCTGCCCGCAGGTCCCGTCAGTGGCAGAGGAACACCCCGGAGCAGCACCCACGCTTCAGCCAGTGCCCACTCGTGCAAACACTCCAGTACAGGTGGAGGGGACTTGGCGGACCGGTGCCACCCCACCGCGGTGCCCTGCCGTGGCAAAGCGTTCCGAGCACGGTCGTGAGGAGCCCCTAAACAGTGACCGAGCCACCCCCCACCCAGGCTCAGCCGGCACACCGGGAACGCCATGGCTGATGCCTGCCCCCCCCAGAGCACCACCAGTGCTGGGTGCTGTGGGCATGGCATCCCTGGGCAGTTTAACAGTGACGCCGGCAGGCAGCACCTAGAGTGACCAAATGGCACAAAACGGCCACTGGTGCTCTGGCACTGCCTGTCCCCATGGCACAAAGGCCACAGCAAACCCCACATATCTGGGGGGGTTGCAACCTCCGCTGCATCCCCCCACCCCGAGTGCCCAGGCAGCACCACTGGCCCCAGGAGGAGAGGGCAGTTTGTACTTAGCTGTGGGCTTCATTAGAGGGCAAGCACCCCCCTTGGTGACACCAGCCCTCGGCCACCTGGCCCCGACCCTCGCCCATCCCCGCCAGTCAGGAGCTGTGGCCATTTAGAGGGGTCTGGTCAGCAAAGCACAGCCGGGGGGTGGTGGTGGTGGTGTCCCAGCACCCCCCAGGATGTGGCTGCAGTGGGGACCCAGCCTGGGGAAGAGGAGCTGAGAGCAGCCCCCGCTCTCCCTCCCTGCCCACCCAGTGCCCCGGGGGTCTGCCATCACCCCCGCGGGGGGACGAACCGCAGTGAAGCCCCATGGCGACCTCGCCACGGCACTTCCTCCATGTTGGAGCAGCCGGCACATGCGGCGAGGACGCGGCATCGCTGCGCAGCCCCCGGCCGCTGCACCACGTGGGGTGGCACTTCCCTCCACAACCAGGGCCACCGCAGCTGCCACCGCTGCAGCGGGGCTGAGCGCCGCGCTCCTGCGGCATGCGGCACCCGCGGCATGGCCTGGCAGGCGGGTGATGCGGGCACGGGCATGGGGCGATGCAGGCAGGGCACCCGGGGGGCAATGCACGGCATCCATGGGGCAACGCAGGCAGGGCACCCAGGGGGGGCAACGCAGGCAGGGCACCCGGGGGGCAATGCACGGCATCCATGGGGCAACGCAGGCAGGGCACCCGGGGGGGGACAATGCAGGCAGGGCACCCGGGGGGGGACAATGCACAGCACCCATAGGGCAATGCAAACAGGGCACCCGTGGGGGGGCAATGCACAGCACCCATAGGGCAATGCAAACAGGGCACCCGTGGGGGGGCAATGCACAGCATCCATAGGGCAATGCAAACAGGGCACCCGTGGGGGGGCAATGCACAGCATCCATAGGGCAATGCAAACAGGGCACCCGGGGGGGGGCAATGCACAGCACCCATAGGGCAATGCAAACAGGGCACCCGTGGGGGGGCAATGCACAGCATCCATAGGGCAATGCAAACAGGGCACCCGGGGGGGGACAATGCACAGCATCCATAGGGCAATGCAAACAGGGCACCCGTGGGGGGGCAATGCACAGCATCCATAGGGCAATGCAAACAGGGCACCCGTGGGGGGGCAATGCACAGCACCCATAGGGCAATGCAAACAGGGCACCCGTGGGGGGGCAATGCACAGCATCCATAGGGCAATGCAAACAGGGCACCCGT